>NW_022195093.1:1090199-1745068 GCF_008641045.1 Pistacia vera | reverse complement strand
AAATACATGAATGATTGGCTATAGTGCAAGTGGGAGATTGTTAGAGTAGATGCCCTAGAGCCAATCAATTATTGTAGAATTGACTCTTTGTAATAATGATCATTAATCAATATAAGGCATTTTATTCTATATCACGTAAATCATTATTATTGCAATATGTATTGATATATGTCCTTAGAATGTAGAACTGTGATGAGGGTATCAAGTGTTTCAAATCTTAATAGTGAGAACTCTATGAGCACATATGATGGCCATTCTAGAAACGTCCGTAGCCACAGTATTATTATGAAGTAAGGGCACAGATAATACGGTAAGGCTATCGTAGTGTTGAACTACCCTGTCGAAAGGTATTGACTGATCTCACTTGTCAAGGTTGTTTGGTGACAACCTGGTGCAACACATGGGTGCTTGCTGTAGGTGTAACGCCCCACTTGAGGTATGTGGCTAATTTATGTTGCATTGCTTGAATCTTTATTGTTTTGCTCTTAACTGAGTTGGTATATTGTTCATATTGTTTGGTTGGTCCTTGGTTGAATGGATATGGTGAGTTAGTTGAGTGATTGCCCTTGAATTTGTAAAGACTTGGCGAATTTCTATTTTTCAGACTTTGCCAGGGCGAAGAAGAAGCTTCGCCGTGGCAATGAAGCCTTGCAACCTACGATGTAGGTTTTGGAATTTTTCGTCTTTCTTCGCCGTGGCGAAGGGCATAACAAAAGGTTTATTAAGTTTCTAGAGAATTCTTCCTTTGGAGCACAATGACCATTCTACCCCTAATTAGCAGGAAAAGTGGGGAGTGAAATGCAAGGAAATTACATGAAGAATAGTTTAAATGGGGGTGCATTTGCAAAGAATTCAAAGTGCAAAAGTGGAATTCCTAAGAAAGATTAAGGGTAAAATGGGAATGAATGAATATATTTTGAGCTAAAAAGGGTTGAAGCTTAGTAAACCCTTCATTCATTCTTCTTCCACTGCCATTCTCTCCCACCATTTCCTCTCAAATTCTTCCTTCAATCTTTCAAGGAGTTTTGAGAGTTTTTAGTTGGATCTTGGTAGAGAATTAATCTAAGGCATCCTAAGGTAAGGATTCTTGCTTTAGATGAGAGTTTTATTATGTTTTGGTTAAAGTCTTATGTTGTGGTTGTTATTTAAAGTTGTAGAGAGAAATCAAGCTACCAAAGGAAAGGAGAAGTATTAGAGAAGCTATTTCCTCACAAGGTAAGTAAATCCCAATCCGAGTTGAGATTTGAGAAATCCATTGTGTAGAGATTTATTTATGCATAATATATGTGATGTTAGTGAGAACTTGGGTTGAGATAAGTAGTTATTATGTGGTTGTTAAATACACTTCACTTGAGAAGTGTGATGTGTGACGAGAATGTAGTTTATGATGAAATTGGAGGAGATTGAGGAATCTTTTTAGAAGTGTTATTCCTTGGCAGGATTTATAGCTATGTGAGGGTGTATTCTCCCATTTGGGATGGTTAGAGAAAGGAATAGAGCTATTGTTATAGTAAAGTCTTTATATGCACTTGAGTTGTTTGATGAAATGCCTAAGAGAGGTTTAAGTATGAGTAGCAAGCCTAAATTCTTGCAATATTGCATGTTGGCATCTCATAAGTGTATTAGGGAAAATGAACCATCCATATGCATTAATTGTTCATTAAGGAATGACTTAAGAAATAGTAGAAAACTTTGTGAATGAACTACTCAAAGAGTAGAGAGAATGAGAAGTGCTAGTGCAAGAGGAGAGTGAATGAGAAGAGCACTAAAAACGGGTAGGTGCTTTGTGATCTCCACCCGATAGGTATGAGAAACGGGTTGATGCTTTGTGATCTCCACCCGATAGGTATCAGAACGGGTTGGTGCTTTGTGATCTCCACCCGATAAGTATGAGAATGAGTTGGTGCTTTGTAATCTCCACCCGAAAGATGTGAAAAGCGGGTTGGTGCTTTGTGATCTCCACCCGAAAGTCACGAAGTCATGAAGAGTGGGATGGTCTGTGTGAACTCCACCTAGCCGTGCCTCCGGTAAGATGAGGCCGTGACATACAACAGTAGTTAAGTAAAGGGAGCTGTGTGAAAGATGAATACTATAAGGAAAGAATTAGAGAGAGAGTTACGGGGACAGTCGAGTAGAGGATTTACTTACTAAGCATTATTTCGTGCTCACCCCATTGTTTTTCTTTGTGGTTGCAGGATCTAGGTGAGAATGCAGTTGGATAGGCGTCGGCAAGCGAAGAGTAATAGCTACACTGTCCACTGTTTTAATACCCTTTTTGTAACTGATACTCTGTTTTGTATACATAATGTTTATATGTAATAAAAGAAAACTTTGGGCCCATTTACTTTTGCTACTCTACTTGATATATTTCTACAAGTATCCTTGTGTAAAACAGTCATTACAGTAGGCGAATACACTGCAGCAAGTTCACTAGACACACCCACCAAAGGATTCCATATGGATGGTAACCCCAGTGTCTATGGAACAAATCCTCTAACGAATGGTGGTGCGTGTGATCCTTAGACTTGAGATCACCAGAGCACCTTGTGCACCGATTGGTGCATTTTGAAACTAGCCTAACATAGTTCTTTCAGAGCTGTCAATACGGTAGTGATTGGCTGCATCAAGGAGTGTATCAAGACTATGGTGGATTGACAAAGGATTCATCACTCCCAGGTACAGGAGAAGTTATCTCATGGCACAATTCAGTATATGGCAATGACACTAAAACTGTGGCCACAGTAGGATTGAGTTGTTGCTCTATCTGGATTAAAATACAGGTCATTGGTCCAGAAACTGAATGCATAATATCGAGAGTAACTGAAGGTTGACACTATTTATATGCCTTCGTCTCATCGAGATAACGGATGATGAAAGGATCGAATTGTACGATAACCATATCGTTGACAGGTAGCTACTTTGCTGAATCCGAATCCATCGGGTAGCCATGATGCCTTGCTAGGGGCCAATCTTGGTCTGTGTATTAGTGAGACGATTAATTGGTGTTAATCGCGATACTATACACTACCGATATGATGAGGAGCCTATGAGTCACACACAAAGAAGATAATTTAAGACTCAGGAAGAAAGAAGGGCGTTTTTGTCTTTTTAGGTGAAAGGGTATTTTGATAATTTCACAGTGTAATTAAATTTGCTGAGGTCATAGCCTTTATTTAATTTATTAGAAAAATTAAATAAATGAAATTACATTTAAATATGTGTTCGCATATATTTAATTAAATCATCATTATTGTTAAATGTTAATATATAGATTAATATATATTAATTGATTTTAATTGAAATAATGATGAAATAAAAATAAATATCTAATTGGGAGTGTTTGGCAACATGGGGTATTTGTGTTGGAGCCCAAGCCTATTCCATATGGGAATAGGGCATTAAAATAACACTATAAAAGAAAATGTTTCTTTGTAAAATGCAAGAGATCATTCATTAGTTCATTTTTCTTTGAAAAGGCACAAACGCAGCAGCCACAAATACTCTCCCACGCCAATTTTGGTTTAGCCTAAAATCAAATCTATTTGATTTTCTTCTTTAATCTTAAGGCTAAGGAGGATCTAGCAAATCCCTCCTTGGTTCTTTGTGATTGTCTTCCTGTGGACTACGTGGGTTTGATCCTACACTTGGGTCGATAGCAAAAATGTTCATTGACAAAGTTGGAGAAACCTCCAAATGTGCGTATGTTTCTAAACCTTGAACTGATTTTTCTGCAGATTTGATTATTTTGTATAAACTGTGATTTTTGTACCCGGATCTTGGTTCTAAGGAATGATCAATGTAGTTTATGTTTTTGTTTTTCCGCTGCGTAGTTGGGTTGTTCACTAACAGAGCAGACATGACTTTTGCAAGATTCTTTTATGATGCTTGCATCCCAATTAATGCTGTAAATTCAATTTATCTTCAGCCTTTGGTGGATGCTATAGCTACAATTGGGCTTGGGTAAAAGCATCCAAATTATCATGGTTTGCGTGTCAATTTGTTAGGAGATGCTAAGAAGGAATTGTAGCTTCTTGTTGATAGTTACAGAAAGATTTGGGAAAATTTTGGATGTACCTTAATGGAAGTAAGTGGAAAGCAAATGCACAGCGCTTCTATTCACATGTCGGAACACATAAGTAATAACACAAGCGAAGACCAGAACAAAAGAAGGGACAGACGCTTTACGCATACGCCCGAGGCTGCTACGCTGTTTCTGTCCCGCGTCTTGGAGCTCTTGTCTTTGTGTGTCCTTGTATCATAGATTGCCTGTGTGCGTAGGTGCTCCTCCTTGCCGTAGTAAGCCTGGTAGTTGTAGCCTTAATTATTGTTTGCGTAGTCTCTCTTGTTGGAGAGCTAGTTTCTCTGGGTTCTTGATGGTTGGACTGATAATTCACATAGGCCATTGATCAATTTTATGGTGTATTGTCCTATGGGAGTTTGTTTTGTGAAATCAGTTGATGCTTCAGATGTTGTGAAGGATGCTGGGACATTGTTGAAGATGTTTAAGGAGGTAGCTTTATGGATTGGACCAAATAGTATTGTCCATTTTGTCTCAGACAATGGATCCAATTATAAAGCTGCTGGAAGAATGTTGTCTGAGAAATATCCGAGTATTACTTGGTCACCCAGTGCAACACATAGCATGAATTTGGTGTTAAAAGACATAGCTGAGATGGATCACATAGTTTATCTTGTGAGACGTGCTTCTAAGGTGACAAAGTTTGTATATAATCATACATTCTTGATAGCTAGGTAGAGAAAAAGACAAGTAATATACCTTTAGTTCACGTTCTTGTCAAGTTATAACATAATATGCATTTTTTATAATTGACTAACATCTATTATTTATCAATTGAACAGGGTTGGAAAGAAATTGTCCGTCCGGGCGCAACCCGTTTTGCTACAACTTTCATTGCAATGATAAGCCTTCATGAGCACAAACATGACTTGTAAGCCATGGTGACAGATAAGTCATTTGTNAGCTAATATCATAAGTATATAATATCATTTAACCTTTTTCATTCATTTGATAAGGAAATTGTCATACTAGGTTTATTAAAACATATTTACTTCAACATATACCAAAACCATTTGATGTTATTTTACAACAAAAATTCAAAACATAGCAAAAGCATTCCTTCATGCGCATGTCATTCCCCAGTAGCCTGTCCCAGTTTCAAGCTTCAATCCTTACCTGTAGAACATTTTAAAAAATTTGGTGGGGTGAGCACTAATCGCTCAGTAAGGGAATATGTTCATTTATAAACTATTAAAGTTTATTATATAAGCATATTACTCAGGACTTTACCTACCTACAAGACATGACCTTCATTTATTGACATTATCAAGTTCATAAAACATGTCATACACTTTGAATTTTCCTCATAAACATAAGTCATAACATAACTATACATAATATAACATAGAACATATATAACTTATGCAATATTCATCAACATGGCCTGCCTATTTCTTTGGCCTTTGTACTTGATGTTTTCGTTAGTCTTTATTATCCGATCAGATTCATTTAAACTATTATTTTGTTTTTAGTCGTCACCTCGAATGACTCATGATTTCCACAAAGATTCAATTCCTCTAATCTTGGTTTATACCTCAAAAGACTCATGTAATTCATTCTTTAACATTTCATAAATTTTTCCATAAGTCAACTAAATAAGCTATATGCATTACCATTATAAATGCAAACATATGGGATAACATCTCCTATGCTCAATCATACTATTCATTCATTTAACATGTACTCTTGGCCAGTTGCACAATTCATCAATCAATTTAGCAAAACTCCATGACATGAATATTTTCCTATTAAATTCATTAACTTAATTCATTCGATTTCTCATAAAACACAAGGAATTTCAACAGTAAGCTTATTCAGTGGTTTATTAGAAATTATAAAAAAAAAAAATGAGAATTTTTATTAAGGAGGTGGATACCATACAGTTCGTCACTTTTCAAGAAATTTTTTCCTTATCTTCCAATTCGAATTGATTTTTGGCTAAAACACAAAAGTTTTAGGCCTATTTCTCAACATTTTGATACTTCAAGAATCAGCTTAATCAGACTTTTATAACTTCAGCTATGACTGATGCAGTGAAGCCTGTATAGTATAAGTCTTAAAAAGCCAAATTCGAATTATATTCATTTTTAACCATGTCACATTCATTTGCACATTCATAGTATTTTCCATATCATTCTAAGTAGAAAAGGCCATAAAAACCTCCCTTTTTACAACACCAAAAAGTGCCAAAACATTGTCCAACTACAAATCTCTTAATTGGCATAATCATCCTCCATATGCACACATACAATAATCAACACACCCATTTAAACAATCTATAACCAAAGCATAGCATCACACTCAAATTAACATAAATAGATGTGAGTTTCATCAACCCTAGGTGTTATCAATTGTAGTCATGAGGGAGATTTTTTTTTTTCCTTACCTTAGTATTCAAAGCACAAAGACACTCCTCCTTAGCTCCAAAGGTTCACCCTTTCTACCTTACACACATAGCCACTTATGAATTTCTCTTTTAACTAAAAATCACAAGAAACTAGGGTTTTAAAACTCACCTTAAACCCTAAAATTGAAGTTCTTTAAGTGTGAATGATGATCTCCTTTGAAATTCAACTTAAAATCCTATGAAAATTTTGAGAGAGAAAGTTTGAATTAAAGCCTTTAATGGAGGAAAATAAGACTTGAAGAAGAGAGTTTGGTGTTCTAAGAGTGTTGGCCGACTTAACCAAGAAAAGATCTTATAAACATTCCATTTTTTTAATTCCCAAATGGGATTGGCCATCAAAAGTTAGATATATGGGTCATTTGGTATAAATTTTGCATATAAGGGCATTTTGGTCATTTCTACTACAACATAATTATTACACTCTTTTAATGCCATTTAACTTCTCTTTTCTACTTGGTGACCAAGTAATTCCATAAGATAATTAACTAATTTACCCATAATACACTTTTATGGATACTTGATTCCTATAAATTATTGTGAAAAGACCATTATACCCCTTGAGAATTGTTTATGCCGTTTAACCTGTACTAACCTCCTTCATGACCCTTTAACCGTATTTCTTATCGGTATCATCAATTCCTAACACTTTACAACATTCACATCTCATAATGCATGCAAAATGACCGTTTTACCCTTTTATTGATAAAAATCCTTTTAAGGGTAGAATTACATACCTTATAGCATCGGAACGCTGACGTGGGAGGTTTACACTCACTTTATCAAGGTGGTGAAACCTTCAATAAAATGGTCATATGTATGATTGATTTTACTATCACTATGGATAGCTACTGATCAGTGCTAGAAAATAGTTAGTGTTAAATTATTATGTCATTATATTATTAGCATTATTTGAAAACTCAGCCCGGTTGATTAAATCGATTCAACTGGGACCCGGGGTCTTCATTGGGCCGAGTTAGCAATTTTCTTTTTCACCAAAAACCTTAGAAATTGGGACGGTGATATGGGTTTTGGTCAGGAGATTGAGGAGAGTGTTTTCGTGGTGATAGGGAGTGTTGTAGTCACCGGAAATATGCCTTATTTGCTCTGGTTTGTCGATGCTGGCAATGGTATTTGGGGTGTTTTTGCAAGATTTCAAAGATGTAGGGACTTACATGATTTTTATGGGTGTTTTTGCTATATTTCAAACTTTTGGACACTAGTTTCACCTACTGATCAAACCGGTTTAAACAGTCATCCGAGACCTAGCCACTTTGTCAGGTTATTAAAACACTGATTATTAGACGATCTCATTACATTAGGAGAGTGAGACAATAAGGGTGCATTTGGTTCGGGGTAAAATAAGATAAATCCTGTAATCTTTGTTTCATTTTCAAGATTCCCTCGTTTGGTTGTCAAGTAATATAATATTATAGTAATATTTTATTGCAAATAGTGGTTACTATTGGTAATATTGGGGGTAATCATATTACCTTCCCAAGGGGTGTTAATGTTAGATTATCGGGGTAATCATAATTTTTACCCTATTTTGCCTTAATATTTTATCATTCCAGACACATTTGCCCTCATATGTCTACCAAATAACAATTAGCCCAAACCCCCTACATTTGAGAACTTAGCTAAAACATCCCCGCCACAAAAAAGTTTAAAAGTTAACAAAATACCCTCAATCATCCAAGACCACCATCGGCCACTAGCCACCATCGCTGGCCACAGGCAAAAATCGTCATATCGACACAAGACCGACAGGATCTTGCTAGTCGTGTGCTGATAAGGACATTTCCGACCATGGATTTGTGATCCATGGCTGGAAACGACCAAATCTGGCCGTTTTACAGCTAAAGATGTGGCCGTGAAATACCATAGATCTGGCCTTTTCACAGCTAGATCTATGGCCATTTCACGGCCACATCTTTGGCCGTGAAATGGCCATATTAATGGCCAGAGCTAGCCATGAAACGACCATATTCACGGCCAGATCTGGCCAGATTAGGCCTGATCGGCATACGACCAGCCAGATCCGGCTGGTCGTGTGCCATTACAGCGGCTTCCGGTGGTGGTGGCTGTCAGCGGTGGTTTGAGGTGAGGGTGACTTTGCTACAAATTAAAGTTATATATGGTTGGGGTGTTTTGGTAAAATTTCAAATATAGGGGGTTAAAAGAAATAATTTAAAAAATAATAGAAAAAAATAATAATAAAAATAATATTATATTATTATTTTAAAATGAGGGCAATTTAGTAATCTATATAACATACCCACTCATTTATCCTTCCAACCAAACATATTGTTATAACATACCCATCGATTTATTCCAACCGACCAAATACATTTTTCTAAAGATTTCCTAGTAATCTATCTTTCCAGTAATACAACATTCCTCAATAATATAATATTCTCTGAACCAAACGCTACCTCAGAGTATAAGACTATTCCATATAATTATTTTTTTAGATATTTGCAACTATACTTCAAAATATTCCTTTCTTTGGATTAGTAAAGAAAGCTAATTTAATTTCACGATCCAAGATTATTGGAAAACCACTTTCACATGATTCAATATAGCCGAAAGCTATCTCCAAAACACAATTCTTTTCAAGAAAAAAAATAAAGAATCAAAATTTTTTTTTTCGTTGCATGATACAACCATTCTAGGAGAATTTACCAATCAATTAAGTTAATTATCTGCGTTTTTTTTTTTCTTACTAGTAACTTTATTTAGATATAGTCCTATTTATAATTAATTCACTCTTGAGCGTGGGCAGGTTCTAGATCATTATTTACGTCTAAAATAGTATTATCTTTTCACAGCAAGTAAAATCAAAACTAAATAATTAATAGTAATTGGCAAATTTCTGATTTTTTTTAGTGACACTTTCATCCGGATAGACATAGATGAATCCAAGAAGGGGCAAGTAACCATATTCAAAAACTGTATTTTTTATTAATTTTCTTTAGTACTTTTCTTACTTTCAATTATAAATTTTTTATTATTTTATTTTGAATTTACCCCCTATAATATTAAATCCGGCTTTGTTTACCAAAAGAGATTGTTTTATCTAAAAAGTAAACCATGATAGTTATAATCAATAATTTCACTTTTAATTAATGTATAGCCCCATTTTCAGGCTTGCAATGTTCATTTTCTTTTTCTTTCTTTCTTTCCATTTCCTTGCCTTTGCTGAAATGTTGATCCATGCAAACAGCCCCATTTTCAGGCTTGCAATGTTCATACTACAGGGCAAACAAAGAATTTGCCCTTTATTTGTACAAGAAGTTTATATAGATCCCATAACATAAAGACATCACAAAACCCACCTACCCAACAAAGAATAGTGTCATTCTAAAGAAACCTTAACCAATTTTCTCAATATAATTAATTTATTAGCTAGAAACAATGAATTGAACTATAAAAGCACAACAGACATTCAAGAATTATATGCAGTCACAAAAACAAACTTAGGGATTATAGCAAACAGACCACAATCTGCTATGGCTGATCATACACTTATAAGTTCCGACGATTTTCAGCCCTTGGCCGATTGGAGCGAAGACACAGAAAATCATTACTTAATTGTTCATCTTCCTGGTATGTTTTTTTTCTGTTATTTTTAATTACTATTTTTTTTTACCCCTTAATACAAGATTAATTCATGCATATATATTCTAGCTAGTTGAATTTCATGCTACTGTTGAATTTCAAAACAATAGATAGGCCTGATATGTACAAGGACTCTTCGGTTTGCTTTTTGATTTAGTTTTACAAAAATAAATATAAAAATTCAATTTTAATGTCTTATAAAAATGACCATAAGTGTATAATTATTGTAATTAATGCAATAATTATCTGTCTTACATTTTTAATGATTTAAAAAAATATACATTTATAGGAATTAAAAAGTAGAACCATTAAAAATTAAAAAAAAAAAAAAAATTGGTAGCTGTCTCTAAAAATGATAATATAACTCCAAATAGTTATCTCATTCTCTTTACAAACATTTGGAAAATGATTTCTTTTTTATTTTCTCAAAACACTTAAACGAACACATTTTTCTTGTTTTCTGAGTTCTAAAAACAAAAACAAAGAAATCTCTTCTTCCCTAACAATTAAGAGAGTTTGATATGCAGAATTCAAGAAGGAGCAAATAAGTATTACGTGCGTGCGTTCAACTCGAATAATTCGACTCCAGGGACAGCGGCAACTCGCCAATTACAGATGGAGCCGATTCAATCAATCTTACACAATTCCACAAAACTGTATCCTCGATAAAATCCAAGCAAAATGGCAAAATGAAATTATATCGATCACAATGCCAAAGGAGATCGTCACCCCACCGCCAGTTTCAGCGTCTAAAGATGAAGCAAAAACTCCGCAACAAGCTCAAAAGACTAAACAAGAACAATCTCCTCCAAAAGGCGCGAGCTCAAGCTATAATACTGATGGTAAAAGGCAAGCTGACGAGCTTCTGAAAGCACAAAAACCTGAGAAAAAAGAGACCGGGGATCAAAAGGGTCAAGATAAAACTTCACCACAATTACCACAAGTTGGTTCGACGTCGAAGAAAAGTGATGACCGTGAGATGTTGAAGGCGGATCGAAGTGTTGAGCAAACAAGTAAAGATTTTACCAAGGGTACTGCGGCTGGTTCAGAGAAGGGGTTGAAAGGAAAGAAACATAAATCTGGTGATAAAAATTTGAAGGAAAGGAAGGCGGTGAAGGAAATGGCCATGGAGAATAATAAAGAAGAGAGGCAAGCGATGGTGAACATGGGCGTGGCGATTCTTGTGCTTGTGGCGTTTGGTGCTTATGTCTCGTATACCATTGCATCAAAAGCAAAAGAGAACTAGCTAGCTCTGGCTCGTTCTTGAAAAATCAAGTGCTTATCATAATTAAGTTGTAATTATATATCATTATCAACATTTTAAATGATAATAAAATAAAGTTCTCTCCATTTATAAATTACTATATAGTAAAATTGGGGGAGTTGGAAATGCTATGGGTTATTTCTTGGGAAATTTTCAGTCATTTTTACTTCATGTTAATATACAGATAAGACCCTTTGAGATGATATTGCCTTAATTTATATCTAAATTCATTAAAAATATTATCTAATATTGCCTAAGATTTTATAAAATTTATTAAAGACTAAAGCTTAGGTATGCCACAATAAACAATCCCATGAGGGGCGTATAAAACAAACTCGATCAGGAATAAAATCTACTCCTTATTAAATATATAAGATGTTAATGTTAAAAGTGTAGGGCACATTTGTTAATGAAATCTTTCTAGACAAGATTTTTTCCTTTTTTTAAAAAATCTAGCAAAAAAATTTATTCAGTTTGACAAAATTAACTACCTTGACCCATTGAAAAAGTAAAAAAAAAAATTTATATGGACTCTTACAAGTAATTGAGAGTTTCAAAAGTTACAAGATTTTAATTAGAAATCAATGCTTTTTGATATGCATTTAGAGAATAAACTTTATGGGCGTCTCTAAATTAACAGTTCCATTTAAAGGGATATTTAAACGTTCAAGTTAAAGAAAAGTATAACCAAAACGAAGAACTTTATGCCCTATTTTCCTTCCAATATTCGACTTTGTTCACATGATATGTTCACTAATCTATTTAATAGAGATTTAATTGTAGGATAAAAGTTCAATTAACCTCTAAATAAGGGTATTATAGCGTCTAAATCATTAAATTTACCTTTGATTCTTAATTTTAATTCTTGACTTCAAAATTTGTTTCAAATTTTTTTTATCTTTCATTTGAGTTCCATTAGTTCGCTGAGATTTAAAGTCAAAAAGTAATATTTTCAACTCGGTAACATCATATATAATTTATTAATTTTCTCGTAGAAGTGCGTCATTCTCCGTAAAGATAAGATAATTTATTATAGAGTAAACGACTTTGTCTGAGCTAAATAATCACTTAATGACACGTTTTTACTCGTAGACTTTTAAAATACTATTTTATTATTCCAAACACAATTCCATAGAAAATTTTGTTGTGAAGAAGGGTAAAATGATCAAAAATCTGTTATAGAAAAGGGCAAGATCGTCAACTAATGTGCCGATTTCCCACACCCACCACGTGGCCGCCATTTCGAGTTGAACTCAGCGCCATTTAGGCCTCCCACCACCACCACAACATTCCCCACCATCCTAGCAACAAAACCCCACCCTTTTTCCCCCGCCAGCAACCGCCATTCGCCAGACACAACAACCGCGTCACACAATTGTCCTTCACCAGATTGTAGCAAAATCCAGCAGCGACAACCCCTCCCACCTCCACCCTTTGACTCACTGGCTTCTCCCTTTCAAAAGCCCCATACTCCCCCACCCCAATTGAACTTTGATCATCGATGCCTCCTCCCTAGGTTTTTTTGCGATTTTCTTCAATTCCGGCAGCAACAACCCCTCCCACCTCCACCCCCTAACTCACCGACTTCTCCCCTTCAAAAGCCACATGCTCCCTCACCCCAATTGAACTCATATCGCCGCCGTCTTTTTTTTTTTTTTTTTTTTTTGCGATTTTCTTCAAATTTGGCGCAAATTTGACAGAATTACTGTATTTAATATAAATTATTGACGGAATATAATATTTGAGTAATAAAGTGGTATTTTAAAAGTTCATGATGAGAAAGTGTCATTAAGTAATTATTTAGGTGGGAAAAAAGTCATTTAATCATTTATTGAATCTAAATCTAATTGGGGTTGTTTGTCCCAAAATAATAATTTCATGCCTTTTTAAACTTTCTTTTTCTTTTTTAATAAAAAAGATTATTTAAGGGGTGTTTGTCTGAGCTTATGAAAATTAGCTTATAAGCAATATGTGTTTATAAGCTAATTTTAGCTTATAAGCATTTGAAATTTTAAGCAATTACGTATTTAGTTAAAATACTTATAAGTGACTGATAAGTAGTTGACGTGTTTGGTAAAATATGGCTTATAAGTACATTTTATTATAAAATGACTAAAAAGGGTATTACATTAAATAAGGGTGTACTATGGAATTTTAAATTAAATAAGGATAATGTGGTAATATACTTGGTCAAACTAACTTATAAGCAGAGTGCTTATAAGCCAAAAAAAAAAAGTACCTCCCCCCAACTTATTTTTTTTGGCTTATAAGCTCAAAAAAATTATAAACAAACAGGTCAGCTTAATTTTAGAGCTTATAAACTAGTTTGATCAGCTTATAAGGTTAGACAAACATCCCCTTAAAATGCGTAATTATCAAGATTCTTGGAAAACTACTTCACGTGCTTCCATCTAAAGCAAAGCTCTCCAGAATTTTCGAAAAAATAAAGTACACTATGTTTATGCATGATACATGTATGAATACGTTTCCCAGTACCCTTCTGTTTCCAAAAAGTCGTACTTCTGCTTTTTAATATTGAATTATTTAAAGAATTAAGATCTTGTTCCTCCAATTTCGTGAAAAAAAAAATAAAAATTGTTTGTAAATCAATACAGGAGCTATAGCTCAACTGGCATACAGCGATATTGTATCAGCTGCGGCTAACATTTAACCATTTATTATCATTGATGATAAATACTAAATAAAAAATTCAATTAAACTTTCTCACATAAAAAAGAAATGTGCAAAATTAGTATTTTAAGTTCAACGCTAATAAATGAACACAACTCAAAGAATGAGTAAAAGACATGGAAAGAAGTTCCTCTGGAAGAGGTAATACATGAAAGAGGATTACATGAATTTCATAAAACCAAACAAAGCAACAAAGAATAGTTTTATTTGCAAGCTTCAATTAGCCATAATACAAGGCAATGAGAAATCAGAAAAGAATAGTCTCAACAATACGACAACCGAATACAAAATTAAAACTTGTCACGTATATATATATATATATATATATATATAAAAAGCAAAACCGATCAACTCATTAATTGATATCAATTGTTTTCATAATTCAAAGTATTATCATATTTTGGTCATTGGAAATTAGTAGAAATGGCAATGAGACCTCGCGGTAGAACTGGGAACCAACCATTTCGACAACCCTTTCGTCAAACTTACGACACTATCAGGCCTAGATCAGAATGGAAATTTGAGAATGATGCTACTTTTCTTCTTGTTCATCTTCCTGGTATGTCTCCTCACTTCTCTTGAAATTAATTTACTTTTGATTCAGGTTTTGTCTTATATTTTTCACTAGTTTTCCATGCATCAAATGTTTGACGACAGAAACAGTGTCATATATTCTGAAGACATTTATACCAACGCAATAGACGTAAGAAAATAGAGCTATACCGACATCCATATATGTTTTTCATAATCATTAAAGAATAAACTTAAAAAAAAAAAAATAACTTATTTTATTTTAAAATTTTTACACACTTAATCTCTGAAAAAATCTTTTCACCTTTTCATTTAAAGAAGAAAGTGTTGTCTTCAAAAATAAGTCTCCTCCATTATTCATGCTTTTCACCTATATATTCCACTCTACTCTTTGATTTGATCTCTTCCTATTGGTTTCTCACGTTGGCGACCTTGCCTTTTTATTCCTTAGACAAACAAATTCTATCACCTTTAACTTTATATAAGTTGAGTGATCCATTGATTCTCTTGTTGTGCTCTGCAATCAATTATAATATATCAACTTAATTAGATTTAATTGATTAAACTTATAAAATTCTTAGGTTAAATGATTTTTCAACATGGTACGTGAGGGTGTATTTAATTTGAAATCTGAAAATAATTTTCAAAATTTAAAATTAGACTTAAAATTTTGAGTTGTATGTTAATGTTATTTATATTTAACAATTAATGTTTGTGATATAATATTAAAAAACAATCTTCATATTAAAAACTCTAAAAACAACTTTTAATTGTTTTCTAATTTTATACCAGCTTTTAAGGTTGTATACTAAAAACTGTTTTCGAAATCATTTTCATAAGAATTTTTTTTATATATCCCTTATTTTCGGAAACAAAAAGCTGCATTAAATCAATTTTGTATGAGTCGTGAAAAATTCGATCCAGAAATGTCAGATTTTCAGAAGTAAATTGTATCACAATGCGTCTCATATGGAAAAGTTTATATATAATGAATTGTAATGGTGCAGGTTTTGTGAGGGAGCAAATAAGAGTGATGCTCACATACATTGACGATGCATCACTTGGTATAAAAATTCAAGGGCAACGTCCACTTCCAAATGGAAGATGGAGCAAATTCGCAGAAGTTTTCAGAATTCCTGAAACCTGTGACGCCAGTAAAATCAACAGCCAGTTCGAGCGTGGAGTTCTCACTGTTGTTATGCCTAAATTAATCGCCCCAAAACCGAGTGATCAACAAATCGCAGAGCCAAAAACAACCCAAGAAAGAACAAGTCCTAGCCCTCAAAAGTCTACTTCGGAAAGAACTCCAAGCCCGAAAACAACCGAAGAGAGAACTCCAAGCCCGAAAACAACCAAAGAGAGAACTCCAAGCCCGACAACAACCGAAGAGAGAACTCCCACTCCCAGCCCTCAAACGTCTTCTCCTGAGAGTAGTTCTGGAAGTGATCAAAGTCCGCAGCGACAGAGTCCTCAGAGAGGTGACAAAAAATTAGCTGAAACCGCAACCACTCAGAAACCAACAAGTGATCAAAAAACTCATGAGGGTGAAGATAAAAGTACTTCTCCAGGAGCTGCTGTTAAGGAAAAACGTGGAGAAGAGGAACCATTAGTTGAAGAAAAGTCTCAAAAGGGAGGTGATAAAAGCATTTCTTCAAAAGGTGCTGCATTGGTTGATGACAAGAAGGAAAAGAAGGGAGCTGATGATCAAACAGAAAAGTCGACGCCGGAGAAAAATAATGTTGATGAGATTAAGGGTGTGGTGCAAGGAAAAGAATCGGCTGCAGTGTCTGAACAGAAAAAGAAAGGTCAAGATGACGATGATGATAAGAAAAGTGGAAAGAAAGGTGAGAATGGAATTGAGGAGATGAATAAACGTGAAGAAGAGGTGAAGAGTGGTAAAGGAGGAGTTAGGGAAATTGAAGAGAGGAGATTGCTGGTGAATATGGGAACTGCAGTGCTGGTGCTTATGGGAGTTGGGGCTCTAATTTCCTACAAGATTGCTTCATATGGAAAACCATGAAAATTAATTTCTTAAATTGTTAATTATATATGTTTATCATTGATTCATTTCTATTCTGTAAAAAGCAATACAGTAAATGTAATCCGAAGCTGATCCAATAAATAATTTGCTTATTTCTTTTTATGATTAATTTCTCAAATTTATCAACAAAATACGAGTATTCCTTAGTCAGCAAATCCTAATATAATTAAATTAAAAAGACGTTTTGATTAGAGAATTACCATAACAAAGTATGGCTTGGCATGTATCAAATAATTTTGTACCAAAATTGTAGAGTCGAACGTACAGACATAATTAACAAGAATAATATAGAATTAATTATGTTTAAGACTAGCTTAAAAGTAAAAAGTAAAATTGTAAGTAATAAATCATTAAGGGGGTATTTGGTTAGGGGTAATCTCTTATTACTGAAATAATGTCATCTTATATTACTATATTACCATGTTTGGTTGTCAAGTAATTAATATAAGATTCCGGTAATTTTCTAACATCAATAATCATTACTATTAGTAATATAGATGGTAATCTGATTAACTTAATTTTCTTAGTTATTTTAAGATTATTTGGCAATCTTAATTTTATTACAATTACCCCTTATTAATAAAAAATTTGGACAATAATGCTCTTATTTTTAAATTAATTTATATGAACTTGTCATTACAACTTGACCTCTAATTAATTAAGTTTTTTGACAGTAATGCCCCTGTATTTAAAACAAATTGCAGGCCACCCAAGGCCACCACCGCTGGTCGACGTGGCCGTCGTGTGCCAATCTAACTGTTTTCAGATTTGGCCAATGGTGGTGTGCCAATCTAGCCATTTCTGGATCTAGCTAGCAATGGTGGCCGACGGCCGGTAGTGGCTTGGGGTGGGTGGGGGTGATTTTGTTAGAAAATTAACTTTTATGTGGCTAGGGTGTTTTAGCAAAATCTCAAATGCAAGGAGTGTTTTAAAAAATCTCAAACTTTTATGTGGCCATATTTGTGTTTATTTTTGTAGATTTAACCCTATTCATTTGCTTTTTCCATATATATATATATATACACACACTATTGTAACACAATTTTTTAAACTTAAAATAAAACAAAAATCACCTACCCTCCATCTGAATCCAATCCAATAGTTTAGAGAAACTTGAATAAAAAGACATTATACGTTATCAACACTATTATTTCTCCTATAAAAGAAATTCAACTTAGATCTTTTACTTTCACTACTACTCAAGCTAACTTATTTACATTCTCACGGACTTTGTGTTCCTAAAATTAATATTAAATTAGAGTAAAGGATATTTACCCACCCAAGATTTGGCGAATCTACAGTTTCTGTTAGGAGAGCAACCAAAAACTCAGAGAGCTTAACAATGGAGGAAAGTTAAATGTTTCATTTCAGTGTGTATTTTCCTTCTGTACAAGGGAGAAGAACGAGAATATATACAGGGACTCTGTAACAAACTTGTAACAAAATAACAAACCCAACCTATCATATTGTGCCAGCTAGTAGACATGTGCTAAAATGAATGAAAGAATAACAAAAAAGATATGCAACAACAAAAAGGTAAAAACTAATTACAAAAAATGGCCTGTATATGTTAACATCCCCCCACAAGATGGAGAATAGAAATTGACTATTCTCATCTTGGACAAGTGCTTGAAGAAGGTAGGATGGAAGAGCTTTGGTGAATGTATCAGCCAACTGTGCTTGAGAGGAAACATGAGCTGTTGTGAGACTTCCTTCCTGAATTTTGTCGCGGATCAAGTGACAATCAAGCTCTATGTGCTTGGTTCGCTCATGAAAAATCGGATTAGTAGCTGTGTGAAGGGCTACATGTTGTCACAGTAGAGAATGGCGGCCTGCAGATGAGAAATGTCAAGATCATGGAGAAGGTATCGAAGCCAAGTAAGTTCTGAACAAGTAGTGGCCATAGACTGATACTCGCCTTCAGCAGATGATCTAAAAACAACCGTTTGCTTCTTAAACTTCCAAGAAATAAGCGATTGACCCAAGAAAACACAATATCCTATTGTAGATTGGCAGGAATCCGGGTAAGAGGCCCAATCCAAATCATAAAAAGCAGTAAGTTGAAGCTGAGATGAGGATGGCACCAAAAGACCTTGAGCAGGTGCATTTTTAATATACCGCAAGATACGGTAGGCTGTTGCTAGGTGGGAGGAAAAAAGTTGATCCATAAATTGGCTTAATAATTGGACAGCAAAGCAAATATCTGGGCGGGTGATTGTGAGGTACAATAACCTACCAATTAACCTTCGAAAGATACTTGGATCAAAAAGTGCAGTCCCTTCAGATTTGCTGATTTTGAAGTGTTGATCCATAGGAAGTCTAAGGGGTTTGCATCCACATACCCGAATCTGCCAAAATGTCTAAGGCATATTTCCTTTGACATATATGAATACCTTTGGAAGATCTAGCAATTACCAAGCCCAAGAAATAATAGAGACAGCCAAGATCTTTTATTTTGAATTTACTATTCAAAAAATTTTGTAGAGAAGCAATGGAGTCATTGGAATTGCTAGCAACCAGAAAATCATCAACATAAATGAGCAAAGCAATAAAATTGTCCCCTTCATGCTTGGAATAAGCTATAATCAGACTTTTATTGGATGAAGCCAAAAGCAATAAGAGAAGAGGTGAGTTTGAAGTTCCATTGTCTTGAAGCTTGCTTTAGGCCATAAAGGCTTTTAAGCAATTTGCAAACTTGAGTTGGTTTACCTTTGGTGTAACCCGGGGGTTTCTCCATGTAAATTTCTTCATTAATAAATGCATTATTTACATCAAATTGATGTAAATACCATCCTTTGATGGCATTAACACTAAGAAGGCATCGAACGGTGACAAGTTTAGCAACGGGTGAGAAAGTTTTAGTATAATCTATGCCTTCTTGTTGGATGTAGCCTTTAGCTACAAGTCTCGCCTTAAGTCTTTCAACATAACCATCAGACTTAAATTTAATGTGATAGACATACTTACAATTGATTGCTTCTTTTCCTGTAGGCAAACCAGTGATGGTCCAAGTATGGTTGTTTTCCAAAGTTTCAATTTCAGCATCCATAGCTTTGCATCACTCAGGATCTTTAATTGCTTGTTTATATGAGGTGGGCTCGGTTTGAATGGAAATGGATGATGAAAATGCTTGAAATGAGGAATTAAAATGCTTGTAAGATAAGCAGTCAAAGAGAGAAAAATATTTACCATTTAATTGAGAAGTTGCAGTGGAAGAGGATTGGGGAGGTGAGGCAAGCCTGACTTGTTTGCAATGGAAGTCCTTTAGATATTGAGGAGCAATCCTGTTCCGAGTAGACTTGCGAAGTGTAGGGGCAGTAGGAAGAGGAATGATGGAATTAGATGGTAGATAATTGGGAGAAGGGGAGGATGTATTAGGGCAATCAACGAAAACAGCAGGAGGGTTAAGGGATGAAGAAGAATGAGATATGGGATTTAGAAAAGTAGAAGGAGGTGCAAACGAAAGAGAGAAAATAGGGAGAGATGGGGCTGTGGAAGGAGGAGAGAGAGGAGTTTGAAAAGGAAAAAAAAAAATTTTATGAAAAATAGCATCCCTTGAAATGAAAATGGTATTAGTTTTGATAAACAAAAGCTTGTAGCCTTTAGTTCCAAAAGGGTAGCCAAGAAATGCATATGCACGACCTCTAGGGTCAAATTTTGTTCTATTATGAGCAAGTGTGATGGCAAAGCAAAGGGAACCAAATATTCTCATGTGAGCATACTCGGGTTTTTTATTAAAAAGGAGTTCATAAGGTGTTTTGTTGTGGAGAAGTGGTGATGGAAGCCTTATTGATGATATATGTGGCTGTAAGGATGGATTCATTCCAGTAAGTTAAGGGAAGACCCGCTTGAAAAAGAAGGGCATGGGTGTTGATGCTTCCTCTTAACAATGTCATTTTGTTGAGGGGTTGCAACGCAACTTTTGTGATGGATAATACCTTTTTGATTAAAAAAGTCATGCATGTTAAATTCAGCACCATTATCACTTCTTAGAATTTTAATTTTCATTTGGAATTGTGTCTCAACAAGATTGTAAAAGGCTGTAATACATTGTCTAGTTTCGGATTTGGCAGCAAGCAAGTAAATCTAGGTAGTTCTAGAAAAGTCATCAACAATGGTCAAGAAGTACTTTGAGCCATCATGTGCAATTGTGGAGCAAGGACCCCATAGGTCACAATGAATGAGCTCAAAGATTCTTGATGAAGAATGTGAACTGTTAGGAAAAGATAAACAATGAAACTTTGCTAATGGGCAAATTTTGGAAGACTTTTCATTAATAGAGGAAACTCCCTTATGTACAAGAGGATCTGAAATTAACTGTAACCTAGGAAATCATAAATGGCCTAGGCGACAATGCCATAGGTTAGTATTTGAGATAGAGTTTGTAAGGGAAGAAAAACAAGAAAACTTGGTATGGTTGTTGTATGAGTGTGTCAAGAGAAAAGTAGACAAAGCTGAGGGAAGAACTTCCTTGCAAATGAAATAGTACAAGCCATGCTTGAGCTCACCCTTCCCAATCGTTATCCATGAATGCAGGTCCTGAATAAAACAGTGAGTGGAAAAGAAGAGCAAACAACAATTAAGAGTAAAGGTTAGTTTGTTTGCTAAAATAAGGTTGAAAGAAAATGATGGCACACAGAGGACATCATGCAAAATGATGGAATTAGTTAAGTGAATTGTTCCAATGTGTGTGACAAGGGCGGAATGACCATTAGGTAGTTTCACAAAATAAGAAACAGTAGATGTAACAGTAGTAAAAAATGTGGTGCTGCAAACCATATGGTCTATAGCGCCTGTGTCAAGAATCCAAGCAACAGATGATGTATGTGGTGAATAGTGTGTGTGAGTAGATAAAGAGGTGGAAGTACCAGACATTTGGGAAGATGATACTGGATGAAGAGAGGTTTGAGGGGGGTTGTTAGAGTGGACAGCGAAAGTCGCAATGGGTAAATCCTGAGGTCTGAGCAAGGCCATCAGTTGCTGATATTGTTGCTTGGTGAAACCAAACGTGGCATCATTGTTGTCTTCAGAGTCATTGGTAAATGAAAAGGATGTCTGATTTGCAAGAAAACTAGATTGCTGCGGCTGCTGCTTGGTATGATATTTGTGACCATGTGGATATACATTGAGTTTGTAGCATTTCTCAATGGTATGGCCAGTCATGTTGCAATGTGAGCAAAGAGGAGGCTTAGCATTGCCAGCTTTGAAACAGGTACCAAAAGTGTGACCAGTTATTTTACAGTGGATGCAATAGGGACGTTCCTTTTTGGGAGGGTGGTTTGATTTAGGTGAGGATTTGAAAGGGGTGTAGGGTTGTTGGATTGCCATGGCCATAGTTTCGGGGGATGGAGTGGAGGAGGCCATTTGATAGTGTCTTTCTTGTTGTTAGATGAGGGAAAATACTTTGGAGACAGGTGGGATGAGATCTAAAATCATAATCTAGTCTCTAATGGAGGAGTAAGAGTCATTGAGACCCATCAAAAATTGTAGCACACAGTCTCTTTGATATTGATCTAGTAAGGTTTTCATAGTACCACAATTGCAAGAAGGTATGGGATCATACACAGAAAGTTCATCCCAGATGGCTTTTAACTTGCCATAGTAAATGCTTACCGGATCGTGTTCTTGAAGCAAAGCAGCCAATGCCTTCTTGAGTTGGTAAATACGGGGACCATTTTGATGTGAAAATCGTTCCTGAAAATCTGACCAGATTTCTCAAGCATCATCAACAAAGAGAACGTTGGATTGGAGAGAATAGCTGATAGAGTTTTGGAGCCAAGAAACGACCATGTCGTTACAGTGCTCCCAAAGCTCAAGCAATGGATCATTGGATTTAGATGGTTTGGTGATGGATCCAGTGATAAAACCCAGTTTATTTTTCACGCGGAGTGCACGACGCATTGAGCGAGACTAGGTGGCGTAGTTGTCGGTGGTGAGGAGATTGGCAACAAAGGTAAGGGCTAGACTGTCACCATGATCAAGCCAATAAGGGTTTGCCGGATCAAGGAGATTAAGGTATGGAGATGGGGTTTTTTATTCTAAGTTAGAGTGAGAATCGGAAGAATCAGAATCAGAGGTTGCCATTGAAGATGCTCTCGAAGGCTCTGATACCATGTTAGGAGAGCAACCAAAAACTCAGAGAGCTTAACAATGGAGGAAAGTTAAATATTTCATTTTAGTGTGTATTTTCCTTCTGTACAAGGGAGAAGAACGAGAATATATATAGAGACTCTTTAACAAACTTGTAACAAAATAACAAACCCAACCTATCATATTGTGCCAGCTGGTAGACATGTGCTAAAATGAACGAAAGAATAACAAAAAAGATATGCAACAACAAAAAGGTAAAAACTGATTACAAAACTTGGCATGTATATGTTAACAATTTCTACCTATGGTTTCATAAATTGCAAATTCCCACTCAATTTTTAACTCTGTTAAAATAAATTTTGCTTTGATCAAGTTTGACTATTTAAATACCCTTTTTACCCCTTATTATAATAATAAGTAAATTAATAAATTACTTTCTAAACCCTTAAATTAATAGAATTAGCAAAAAAATCATCTTTCTTTCAAATTTATTTCAATAACACTCTTTTCTTCCTTTTCTCAGAGACGACTAAATCTCGACAACCAGATATGGCTGTCGGGATCTTCTTCGCTTCTCTCTCTCTCTCTCTCTCTCTCTCTCTCCCCCTTATCCTCTTCTCCACAGTGGCCAAATCTCAACAGCTAGATCTGGTCGCCGCCACCTCTTTCTCTGCTTCTTTCTCTCTTCTCTTTTCTATTTTTCTTTCTCCTTTCCTCTTCTTTGTGGCAACCGATGTGTTTGCTCGTGGTGTGGTGTTGGTGTTGGTGTTGGTGGAGTTGGAGTTGGGGTTGGAGTTGGAGGTGGAGAACAAGGGTTGGGTTGTGAGAAAATTTTGAGATGTGGAGGGTTATTACGAAACTTTACTAATTTGGGGGAGTGAGACAGATTAGGATTTACTGTTGTTTGGATAAAAAGACCTAAATACCCTTCTAAGTGTTAAATTTAAAATTGGGTGGGAGTTTGCAATTTATGAAATCTACGGGTGAAAACTTGTCTGTTCACCAAACCTTGGGTGGGCAAATTTTTACTCATTAAATTATTTAACTTGTCCGTAACATTAATTCTAGGTCCATCCTTGCCTTCGACCATATAATTTAACAGTAAAAATTAAAAAGAGCAAGAAAGATATAAAAGGTATGATTTTAAATATCTGGAGTTTTGTTAATATTAGCTTAAAGGGAGTTGAAGATAATAAGCCTATATTCCTCCACTTCATCACAAGACAATTTTGATAATAAATAATTTGTCATCTTTATGAACCTAACTTTCTCCCCATGAAAGATATCCCTTCTTTCAACATCAAGTTTCCTTCCAATTGGAGAATGTGACTTCATGATCATCCTCTCCATTCTTCAAGAATCAAACCTAACTACAGTAATTAAAACATAAAAAATCTATCGTCTATTAATTTGAAAGGACTCAAATAATGGGGTCTAGTCTTATCCCAACTTTAAAAAAATATCCGTGTCTACATCGCTTTTGTTGGAATAGATATTTGCTTCATGTCATCCAAATTCCAAAAGCCCCACTCTTCTTTTTTTCTTCTTTTAATGGTAGGTAGGTGGGCACTTTCATCAAAGGTGTCGATCCCAACATTTTTCAACAACACTTTATGATTTTATAATTAACATTTTTACTGTTTTATAACTTCATAAGACGATAGATATATATATATATATATTAATAAAGTTCTTTTACATTCATTAATGTTCTAAATATACCTACCATTAAATTTTAATTACGACTTTAATCCGAAAAATCGTAAAGAAAACGTTGATCCCAGTTGGGACTTTCTTGTCCTATTAATTTTAAAAATCGTAAATTTTTTTATTATGATTTTAACGTAAGAAGCAAGAAAGATACATGTAAAAGAATATAAAATATTTAAGTAATGTAAATTACACATGCATGCGAGATATATATCTATAATTTAAAGAGTAAACGATTTTTTTCCACACCTTAATGACATTTTTTTCACCAAAAAAGTTTTAAATTATCACTTTCTTACTCAAAGTTTAAATTCTGTTAATACTCAAAATATACTTCATTTTCTTAGTCGCCGTTCGACGAGATACCAAAAGCCAGGATAAAAAGTGTTTTGTATAGTAGAGATTAGTGGATCGAATAGTGGTGATCAATTAAATATTTGCTATTAAAATTAGTTAGAAATCTACTAAAAATAGAAAACGCTAATTTTGACAGTAACTGACAATCGATGAAAAATCAAGTGTTGAAGTGAGACTGGGAGAGATTTTGTAGAGAGGAAATTGAAGATTCAAATGGTGGTGATAGATAAAATTTTTGTGGTCGAAATCAACTTTGGATAATAATGAAATAAAAACTTTATGTGAAAAAATGGTATTTTGAAACGAAAGTATTGTTAAGGCAAACCTTAGGTAGGAAAAAGTCTTTTACTCTAATTTAAATTATATTGAATTATTGAAGTCAAATTTTCTACCAACCAATAATTAAATCTCTCAAAAGCTGGACATGTACATGCGTGATACTATGACAGCACATATTCTATGTAAGACAACCCAACTTTTCAAGTAATCTTCCTCGTCTATTTTTTCAACTTTCTACAAAAATCATATTAAAAAGAAAAAAGAATTCATGAGAAACTTTTGTTACTTCACGTTCATATTTGAGGACCTAAGGCTAGTGTTCTACAAGCTAGAAGGGAGAGAAGTGGGAATCCAACTATTTTTAAAAAGCTTACTTTCTATTATGCAAGTGTTTAAGAGACAAGATTGAAATCCTAATTTTGTGAGAATATATCACAGATTTGGTCGCTCGATTAAATCTTTAATGAGTTTATCTAAACACTCGAATTTCCAACTTTAGGAGAGTAAATTATAGGTATAAAAAATCTTAATGGGTACATCTAAACACACAAACCTCAACTTCATAGAAATAAACTATAGGTCTTATTATTTGATTAATCTGTAACGGGTACATTAAACACACGAACCTCAATTTCATAAGAACATTTTTTTTTTTTTATGACCGAGGGTATTTGAACCAGTTTACGCACACTTCAACTAATCTCTCAGAACTCTAAAATTATCTATTAGATAAGAGTTTTAATGGCTATCCCTATTAACATTCAAAGAGAGATTCGAACTCAGGACTTCTTAAATAATATACTCAATAGTCCATATAGAACCACTCGATCGTCCGAGATAGTTAATTTCATAAGAACCTCAACCTTATGGAAGTAAACTATTGATTTGATCACATGATTAATACTTAATGGGTACATTTAGGCAAACAAACTTCAATTTGGTGGGAGGAGACTGTCGGTCTAACTATCATCGATCGACTAATTTTTTTTTGGATGCATCTAAGGAAATACTATCATCAATTCATCGTCTAATTTTTAATAGTCATTTGGTAAAAAAAATAATAATAATAATAAAAGAAGAGAAAACCTCTAATTGTAGAAATTACAGTCACCAAATAACGGAGTCAAAAAAAGGGGCGGTTGACAGGCAAGTCCAGAGATGATGAACAATCAATCAACATGGTCTCCACTACATCCTAAAACTCTCTCCAAATGCACGCAGCCACTCACTGTAACAAACACTTCTAAAATCATTCCACCATTTACCCATCACCACGTTCTCTTTCAAAACGCAGGGAAAAAGAAACCGCCCAGTCCTCCAGTACACCTTTTTTAACCCACCACTCTCTACTTCTCCCTCCTCATTTCACTCTCATTTTCACCTCAAATACCCACTTTATCATCTCCCTTTTGGTGCCTCATTCACCATGCTTTTGTCTCGGCTTCCGTTATGCTTCTTATTGCTTTTGTTCTTAATAACCTCCGTGAGTTCGGAGTATGTGACGTACAAGGACGCGAAGCAGCCGGTGGCTGCTCGGGTTAAAGACTTGATGAGTAGAATGACACTGGAAGAGAAGATTGGTCAGATGGTTCAGATTGATCGGACTGCTGCCACTGCCGAGATAATGAAGGATTACTCCATTGGTGAGTAACCTTCATTGATAGCTTGAGCTTTTTGGAAGGAAGTTTATTTTTTTAAGGCATTTTTGTTGAGTTTTGATGGTTTATGGAAATGAGCAATCTTTGCTTTGTGTAGGGAGTGTGCTGAGTGGTGGAGGGAGTACGCCGCTTCCTCAGGCGAGTGCTGAAGATTGGGTCAATATGGTTAACGATTTTCAAAAAGGGTCTTTGGCTAGTCGTTTGGGGATCCCAATGATCTATGGCATTGATGCCGTTCATGGCCACAACAATGTTTATAATGCTACTATTTTTCCTCATAATGTTGGCCTTGGAGCTACCAGGCAAGTATCTTTATCTGTAAATTGAGCAAATTTTTAATGGGTATGTTGAGGTGATGTGATGTTTGTTCTGTAAATTGTCTGGGTTGAACATGATGATGATGGGATTAAGTTCAAAATTGATGATTGATGAAGAAAATCTGACTGAAGCTCCCTGAAATGCAGGATCCTGATTTGGTGAAGAGGATTGGGGCTGCAACTGCTGCCGAGAGTAGAGCTACAGGGATTCCTTATGTTTTGCGCCTTGCATTGCGGTAAGAGATATGCCGTAGATCAGTTATTAAATCAGATGATTTCACACCGCATTATAAGTTGGATGTATGGACTGTGTAATTGAGTCACTTCTTTTTCATAGGTTTGTAGAGATCCAAGATGGGGTCGGTGTTATGAAAGCTACAGTGAGGATCACAAAGTTGTGCAATCAATGACAGAGATTATACTTGGATTACAAGGAGATATTCCTTCTGATTCTCGAAAAGGAGTTCCATATGTGGGTGGAAAGTAAGAACTCCATCAAAGTCAAACAAATACTTATAGGATAATATTTGCTGTTGGTTTTTTTTTTTTTATATTTTATACATATTATTGGCATATCTCATTCTTGCTTTGGCGTTATTATTTTGATGGATTAATTTTATATCAATAACTTGCCAAGTCGAGCTTTTACATTTCTTATTCTGCTGTGTTTTCCAAATAACATAAGCTTTAAAATGGTTTACATCCCAAGACTCTGATATGGTGAAATTTATGCTTCTGTCATCTCTCTCACCATCTAGGTGCATTTTTATTTGCTTCGTTGGTTATCATGGATAGTATAATATCTCATCACTCTTAAAGTTTTCATCTAAAAAGAAAGTTTTCAGCAGCTAATGTCTATACTTAATGGTGTTTTTCACTTGTTAGCTTGTGTTTCTCATTGTATCCTTTGGTTAATTGAAATTTTTTTATAGGGACAAGGTTGCAGCCTGCCTAAGCACTTTGTGGGTGATGGTGGGCAACCAAGGGCATCAATGAGAACAACACTGAGATTGACTTGCATGAATTGCTGAGCATCCACATGCCTGCTTATTCTGATTCGATTATTAAAGGTGTTTCAACAATCATGGTTCCTATTCCAGCTGGAATGGATAAAAATGCTGCAAACCGTGAGTTAGTTACAGGTTTCCTGAAGACACCCTCAAGTTTAAAGTAAGTTCACCTTGCTTTTATCATCCTCACCGTGATCGCACACCAGATGTGGCTGCATTGTTTAAATGTAGATTTGCAATCATGAATTTTCTTATTGCCTCCATGCTTTGACCATATCCCTAAATTTGATTCAAAATTTTCACCTACTCTCACATTCGTATTCCTTGCTGCGTATACTCAAACCATTGTATTGATATCTCCTACATTGTCCCCAAATGGTGTAGCCTTTAGTTGATATACACAGTCGTTTTTACCTGCTGCATATTCCTTTATTTCATTCTAGTCCTACTTGACATAAAGTATCTAAAGTTTTCATGAAAAAATTAAATATGATATTAATCATTTGCTTGGACTTTTCTTTTCTGAAGTGCTTTTAAGGACCTTATACTGGCCTGTTTGGAGTCTTTTTCTGCAACTGTAGTATTTATGTAAAAACAAGTAAAATATTTCATGCTAACTGCATTTGATGTATTGAATTAATTTTCAGGGTTTTGTTATCTCAGATTGGGAGGGGATTGATAGAATCACCTCACCACCACATGCAAACTACACTTACTCTGTCCTAGCAGGTGTTCAAGCTGGGATTGACATGGTTAGTGGCTCACTTCATGGACTAATCTCATCCGGCACTGAATTAATGATAACTGTTCTGTACAGTCATCAACGTACAGATGCAAACCCGATGACAAGTAAATGAATTTAAAATTCTCTCTTGTTTTACAGGTCATGCTCCCCTTCAACCATACTGAGTTCATTGATGATCTTACTAGCCTTGTCAAGAGCAATGTAATCTCAATGGATCGTATTGATGATGCTGTAGGGAGGATTTTGCTAGTCAAGTTCACCATGGGTCTCTTTGATAACCCTTTGGCTGATCTCAGCCTTGTGAATGAGCTTGGAAGCCAGGTTATTTAGTCTAATTTTAAGCAAGATTCCTAAATTTCAAACTGGTTTTTCAATTGCAAGTTGATGAAAATAGATGTGTGAAATTGCATTTATTCTCTATCTAGAGTCCCATTACATATTAATTTTAAAATGTTTTTGTTACATAACCAGGCACATCGTGACTTAGCAAGGGAAGCTGTGAGGAAATCACTTGTGTTGCTGAAGAATGGGAAAAATGAAAGCAATCCAGTACTACCACTTCCCAAGAAAGCTCCAAAGATCCTAGTCGCTGGTAGTCATGCTGATAATTTGGGTTATCAATGTGGTGGGTGGACAATTAACTGGCAAGGATTTAGCGGGAACAACCTGACAAGGGGTATGTCTTCCTTTGCACTGTATGAGATATTTAGTAAAATATCTCACTCTTATGATTCATGTTTGGAACTTCTGTCTTTTGTTCTTTGACTAGAAACATGATGAGAGATTTATTTACTTATCCCATTAAGGGTTCTGTTGGCAGAATATTGTTGATGTTAAGCCGAGCTAAACTACATGTTTTACTAGTGAACTGCATATTTTTATATTATTTTTTCTGCATCTTGATTACTAATTTTAAATGGCTGAAAAGAGGTGTAGTTTATAGCTTATCCCATTAGTTGGTCTTTGCTATCTAATCCAGGCAGGCACCTGAAAATTCAGGCCATTACAATAGAAGGTTTGTGTTAGCATGTGTATTCCAGACGCAGATGACTTATCCTATTACGGCTTTTGCTTGAGTATTGTCTTGGTTTATTATGTCTTCCCTGATGTGTTTTATACTGTCTTCTTTGCTAAAGACTCGAGTATCCTTTGTACATATTTCCATGATCATAACCAGTTGCAGGATATAACTGTAACAATGATTTTGATGAAGTTCTTTTCCATTTCTAGGGACCACCATCCTTAGTGCCATAAGGTCTGCTGTAGACCCAAGCACAGAAGTTGTCTACCGTGAGACTCCGGATGCCGAGTTTGTTAAGTCCAACAAATTTGATTATGCCATTGTTGCTGTTGGTGAGGCCCCTTATGCCGAGACTGCAGGGGACAGCATGACCCTCACAATGTTGGAATCTGGCCCAAATGCCATTAAAAATGTCTGTGAAGCTGTTAAGTGTGTGGTTATCATAATTTCTGGGAGACCTATAGTAATCGAACCATATGTTTCCTCCATTGATGCCTTAGTTGCAGCATGGTTACCGGGCACTGAAGGCCAAGGTGTGACTGATGTCCTCTATGGGGACTTTGGATTTAGTGGAAAGCTTCCAAGAACTTGGTTTAAAACCGTTGATCAACTTCCTATGAATGTTGGGGATCCACACTATGACCCACTGTACCCTTTTGATTTTGGACTTAAAACTGAATCAGTTCCAACCCTTGTTGCCAGGTAAATCTTCATTCATTGGTAGGCTTTTACATTCATGTACACATAGGTATCTACCTGCTTATATTTATACAGACAATGGCCATACTTTGGTTTCTATAACATTAAACTTGTTAGATTCACGAATTTTCAAAAGATTGAGTGCATGTAAATTGTGATTCTTAATGAATTGGATGCATAAATGTTAAAATACATTTCAAAAGTTGGGATCCATATATATATTTTCAACACAAAAATAAATCTATTTGTGATGTATTTTTGGTAAGTGTATAAGACCATACTTGGTTCACTCCTATCATCAATCAAACCATCCATGAGCATTCAAGTTTCACATCTACAACTTAAATAATTTTTAATGTGTTTCTCTTCAACTTGAGCACTCTGATAATAAAGTTAAGTGTTGCACTTAATACCATAATGTTCAAATAGACTGTCGTTGGAATTAAATATAATAGTTTGGTTGGATGAAGAAAGTGGTATATAGACTATCTTCAAGAAGTAATTCTGTACTTGTAAGCCATGAATGAATTTATTCATTTCTCTTTCTGTAAACTCATTATTCCAAGAGTTTGAATATCCTTTAGCTGGCACAATGATATGTTCTTTCAATACAGCATTTGGTATCGTAAGAAGAATGATTTAAATTAAAAATCATCAAACTTTTAGTGAACCGAGAAACAGCCTTACTAATATTTGCCTTTTTATTGTATTAATCTATAGCAAGTTGGTTACTTGTACAGATAATTCATTAAGTGTTTGATGTTGTCGTCTATAGGTCAACCTCGGCTGGTGTTGATAGAAGACCATACATAGTTCTCATCATGGTTTTGCTGATGATCGGTTCTTATTTCACAGGTATAATTTCTTCCTGAATAACCCCATGGATCAACATTTGCATCCTTCTTATAGTTTGATTGATATTAATGTTTGACTAACTTTGATAGGTTGAACTCAACTTATTGAAGTTCTGAGCAGCAGGCTACAAAAGAAGTAACTTTAGGGGCTCTCTTAGAGACTAGATATCTATTCACTTCTAGTAGCTTAGGAATATTAGCAAGCATTCTTGAGTGCTCAGCACAATTTTCATATTTGGTTTTGCTGTGACACTAATTTTTAGTCGTTGGTAGGTTTAGATGCAATCATTGTTGAGCTTAGTACTCTTGAGAACTGCAAGAAAATTAATTTAGTCAAATCTTTTTATTGTCTTTCAAATGCCATATGTATGCATTAATTAAGTCTCTCTCAGTCCGCATTCAATGGTGCAAAAGAGTTTCATTTTGATTTCTAGCAGGCGTTGGAGTCTTTTAATCCATTACCAAATTACTATTTTCATAAAAACCAATTTTGGAAAGACGATATTTACCATTTCACTAGTTGTTCACTGCAAACATTATGTTCAATTCAGCATGATCATCTGGCCTCTTGATTATTGAACTTATTTTCATAACAGATCAGTTTATTTGATACCGTCTCGATAGAATGGACATATCATATCATTTACACATTTATCTGTAATTGCTTGAAAAATTGGTAGTTGAATGCATATATGATAATATCTTGTCATTTGAATATATACAAATGACTTGATATATTTAACCTATGTACAATTTCATAGTTGTTTTTTTTGTCAAGTTACCCTAGAGCAAAGTCCAGAATTTAATCTCCCTTATAGGGGAGGTCTCTGTTTATTTTTAAAACTAGGTATGTCCACAGAATGTGTCAAAATTCAAGGGAGGTAAATGATAATTACACCAATTATTATAGTCAGTCGAAAAGACTTAAAGACAACTTACAATAAGATAAGAGCAGATTCATTATTTGGTACGGTTCGCGGTACCATCAATTATTCGATTTCTTGTTTTTTTTTAAATAAAAATAAATAAGGTGACTGAGAGAGAGAATAAATACATTGTCGGGTGCGTTTGGTTTATCATTTTAAATAGGATTTTGGGGATAATATTGGATTGTTGGATAAGGGAGTATTACGAGATAAACTTTAAAAATTTATGAAAAAGCTGTTAGGTTTACTAATTTAATTAAATACCCTAATACATAAAATGACAAAAACACCCCTACCACCTGCAATACCAGATTTTGGCCACCACCGTTGGAATCTGGTCGAAAAATTTCGTTACGACACAGATCCAACCAGATCCACCACAGATCTGGTCGGAAAAGGTTAGATCTATGAACTGTTGTGGCTGCGACGGTCGGAAAAGGCTTAAACGACGGCAGATCTTTGGCCATTACCGGCTATTTCCGGTGGCTGTGTGACTATTGTGATAGATTTCGGTTACCACCGGCAGTGGTTGCCGAAATCTGGCAGGCATTGGTGGGTGGGAGTGTTTTTGTTAGTTTTTAGACTTTTTTTCTGAGGAGTATTTAATGAAATTAATAAACTTATAGGGTCTCAACGTAATTAAAAAAATAGACTAATATTTTGGAAACAACGTGCCAAACAATATTTGAAAAATAAGGTTGGGAATATAGATAAAAACAATAAGTCATACGCACCCGTCAATATTACTCATCTTTTTTAATGCATAATGTCACATTTGTAACATAAAATATCTTACCACCAATATTAAATGTTACTTTGTCAACACATATAAGAATTAATTAGTGACAAATCAACAAAATCATAAATATCAAGGGGTTTAATGCTATTATATATACTTCAAGGGTTTTTAGTACAGGTATATATCTTAGGGGGTTTATAGTTATTAACCTCATATGTAAGCTATATATCAATAGAAACTTTTCTTATGTATATAGCATGAAAATTTTTAGCCTATAGATTAAAGATCAATGATTATTATCTGGGCCATGGTGGTAGATTGCTATAGGATAGTGCTAAGGATTAGTCAAGATGTGCATTGTAAACTGATTCAGACACTTCAATTACTAGAAATAAATAAATAAATAAGATCAATGATTCATAGCTATTTTTTATTTTACATTTTTGTGAATCTAATTGGCTACTAACTTATACATATTAACACTTTAAGACTTTTGTTCCAGATATTGAGTATATATACTAATTACAAGGGTAATATTTCAATTTTTTATGGTATACTTATGAAGTTACTTATCAAGAAAAAAGAAAGAAAAAAAAATTAAATAAGAAAAAAATTTTTGAGTTTTGATATTCTTTAACATATATTTAATGGTGACATTTTGGCAGCAAAGAAGAGATTCTTAGGCATGTTTAATTTTTTATAGGGACAAGGTTGCAGCCTGCGCTAGCACTTGTGGGGGATGGTGGGACAACCAAGGGCATCAATGAGAACAACACTGAGATTGACTTGCATGAATTGCTGAGCATCCACATGCCTGCTTATTCTGATGATTATTAAAGGTGTCAACAATCATGGTTCCTATTCCAGCTGGATGGGATAAAAATGCATGCAAACGTGAGTTAGTTACGGTTCCTGAAGAACACCCTCAAGTTTAAAGTAAGTTCACCTTGCTTTTATCATCCTCACCGTGATCGCACAACCAAGATGTGGCTGCATTGTTTAAATGTAGATTTGGCAACATGAATTTTCTTATTGCCTCCATGCTTTGACCATTCCCTAAATTTGATTCAAAATTTTACCTACTCTCACATGTATCTTGCTGCGTATACTCAAACCATTGTAGTTGATTTCTCCTACATTGTCCCCAAATGGTGTAGCCTTTAGTTGATATACACAGTCGTTTTTACCGCTGCATATTCCTATTTCATTCTAGTCCTACTGACATAAAGTCTCTAAAGTTTTCATGAAAAATTAAATATGATATTACTCATTTGCTTGGAATTTTCTTTTCGAAGTGCTTTTAAGGACCTTATACTGGCTGTTTGGAGTCTTTTTCTGCAACTGTAGTATTTATGTAAACACAAGTAAAATTTCATGAACTGCATTTGATGTATTGAATTAATTTTCAGGGTTTGTTATTCAGATTGGGAGGGGGTGATAGAATCACCTCACCACCACATGCAAACTACACTTACTCTGTCCTAGCGTGTTCAAGCTGGGATTGACATGGTTAGTGGCTCACTTCATGGACTACTCTCATCCGGCACTGAATTAATGATAACTGTTCTGTACAGTCATCAATGTACAGATGCAAACCTGATGACAAGTAAATGAATTTAAAATTCTTCGTTTTACAGGTCATGTCCCCTGAACCATACTGAGTTCATTGATGATCTTACTAGCCTTGTCAAGAGCAATGTAATCTCAATGGATCGTATTGATGATGCTGTAGGGAGGATTTTGCTAGTCAAGTTCACCATGGGTCTCTTTGATAACCCTTTGGCTGATCTAGCCTTGTGAATGAGCTTGGAAGCCAGGTTATTTAGCTAATTTAAGCAAGATTCCTAAATTTCAAACTGGTTTTTCAATTGCAAGTTGATGAAAATAGATGTGTGAAATTGCATTTATTCTCTATCTGAGTCCCATACTATTAATTTTAAAATGTTTTGTACATAACCAGGCACATCGGACTTAGCAAGGGAAGCTGTGAGGAAACACTTGTGTTGCTGAAGAATGGGAAAAATGAAAGCAATCCAGTACTACCACTTCCAAGAAAGCTCCAAAGATCCTAGTCGCTGGTAGTCATGCTGATAATTTGGGTTCAATGTGGTGGGTGGACAATTAACTGGCAAGGATTTAGCGGGAACAACTGACAAGGGGTATGCTTCCTTGCACTGTATGAGATATTTAGTAAAAATATCTCACTTATGATTCATGTTTGGAACTTCTGTCTTTTGTTCTTTGACTAGAAACATGATGAGAGATTTTTTACTTATCCCATTAAGGGTTCTGTTGGCAGAATATTGTTGATGTTAAGCCGAGCTAAACTACATGTTTACTAGTGAACTGCATATTTTTATATATTTTTTCTGCATCTTGATTACTAATTTTAAATGGCTGAAAAGAGTGTAGTTTATGCTTCCATTAGTTGGTCTTTGCTATCTAATCCAGGCAGGCACCTGAAAATCAGGCCATCAATAGAAGGTGGTTGTAGATGTGTATTCACGACGCAGATGACTTATCCTATTACGGCTTTTGCTTGGTATTGCTTGGTTTTTAGTCTACCTGATGTGTTTTGTATGAATTCTTTGCTAAAGACTCGAGTATCCTTTGTACGTTTTCCATGATCATAAACAGTTGCAGGATATAACTGTAACAATGATTTTGATGAAGTTCTTTTCCATTTCTAGGGACCACATCCTAGTGCCATAAGGTCGCTGTAGACCAAGCACAGAAGTTGTCTACCGTGAGACTCCGGATGCCGAGTTTGTTAAGTCCAACAAATTTGATTATGCCATTGTTGCTGTTGGTGAGGCCCCTTATGCGAGACTGCAGGGGACAGCATGACCCCACAATGTTGGAATCTGGCCCAAATGTCATTAAAAATGTCTGTGGAGCTGTTAAGTGTGTGGGTTATCATAATTTCTGGGAGACCTATAGTAATCGAACCATATGTTTCTCCATTGATGCCTTAGTTGCAGCATGGTTACCGGGCACTGAAGGCCAAGGGTGTGACTGAGTCCTCTATGGGACTTTGGATTTAGTGGAAAGCTTCCAAGAACTTGGTTTAAAACCGTTGATCAACTTCCTATGAATGTTGGGGATCACACATATGACCCGCTGTACCTTTGATTTGTTGACTTAAAACTGAATCTTCCAACCCTTGTTGCCAGGGAAATCTTCACATTGGTAGGCTTTACATTCATGTACACATAGGTATCTACCTGCTATATTTATACAGACAATGGGCATACTTTGGTTTCTATAACATTAAACTTGTTAGATTCACGATTTTCAAAAGATTGAGTGCATGTAAATGTGATGATTAATGAATTGGATGCATAAATGTTAAAATACATTTCAAAAGTTGGGATCCATATATATTTTCAACACAAAATAATATATTTGTGAGTATTTTGGTAAGTGTATAAGACCATACTTGGTTCATGCTATCATCAATCAAACCATCCATGAGCATCAAGTTTCACATCTACAACTTAAATAATTTTTAATGTGTTCTCTCAACTTGAGCACTCTGATAATAAAGTTAAGTGTTGCACTTAATACCATATGTCAAATAGACTGTGTTGGAATTAAATCTAATGGCTTGGTTGAATGAAGAAAGTGGTATATAGAATATCTCAAGAAGTAATTCTGTACTTGTAAGCCATGAATGAATTTATTCTTCTCTTTCTGTAAAGTCATTATTCCAAGAGTTTGAATATCCTTTAGCTGGCACAATGATATGTTCTTTAATACAGCATTTGGTATCGTAAGAAGAATGATTTAAATTAAAATCATCAAACTTTTAGTGAACGGAGAAACAGCCTCACTAATATTTGCCTTTTTATTGTATTAATCGTATCGCCATAGTTGTCACTTTATCATCTCCCTTTTGGTGCCTCATTCACCATGCTTTTGTCTCGGCTTCCGTTATGCTTCTTATTGCTTTTGTTCTTAATAACCTCCGTGAGTTCGGAGTATGTGACGTACAAGGACGCGAAGCAGCCGGTGGCTGCTCGGGTTAAAGACTTGATGAGTAGAATGACACTGGAAGAGAAGATTGGTCAGATGGTTCAGATTGATCGGACTGCTGCCACTGCCGAGATAATGAAGGATTACTCCATTGGTGAGTAACCTTCATTGATAGCTTGAGCTTTTTGGAAGGAAGTTTATTTTTTTAAGGCATTTTTGTTGAGTTTTGATGGTTTATGGAAATGAGCAATCTTTGTTTTGTGTAGGGAGTGTGTTGAGTGGTGGAGGGAGTACGCCGCTTCCTCAGGCGAGTGCTGAAGATTGGGTCAATATGGTTAACGATTTTCAAAAAGGGTCTTTGGCTAGTCGTTTGGGGATCCCAATGATCTATGGCATTGATGCCGTTCATGGCCACAACAATGTTTATAATGCTACTATTTTTCCTCATAATGTTGGCCTTGGAGCTACCAGGCAAGTATCTTTATCTGTAAATTGAGCAAATTTTTAATGGGTATGTTGAGGTGATGTGATGTTTGTTCTGTAAATGTGTCTGGGTTGAACATGATGATGATGGGATTATAGTTCTAAATTGATGATTGATGAAGAAAATCTGACTGGAAGCTCCCTTGAAATGCAGGGATCCTGATTTGGTGAAGAGGATTGGGGCTGCAACTGCTGCCGAGAGTAGAGCTACAGGGATTCCTTATGTTTTTGCGCCTTGCATTGCGGTAAAAGATATGCCATAGATCAGTTGATTAAAATCAGATGATTTCATCACTGCATTATTAAGTTGGATGTATGGACTGTGTAATTGATGTCACTTCTTTTTCATAGGTTTGTAGAGATCCAAGATGGGGTCGGTGTTATGAAAGCTACAGTGAGGATCACAAAGTTGTGCAATCAATGACAGAGATTATACTTGGATTACAAGGAGATATTCCTTCTGATTCTCGAAAAGGAGTTCCATATGTGGGTGGAAAGTAAGAACTCCATCAAAGTCAAACAAATACTTTATAGGATAATATTTGCTGTTGGTTTTTTTTTTTTTTAATATTTTATACATATTATTGGCATATCTCATTCTTGCTTTGGCGTTATTATTTTGATGGATTAAATTTATATCAATAAGCTTGCCAAGTCGAGCTTTTACATTTCTTATTCTGCTGTGGTTTTCCAAATAACATAAGCTTTAAAATGGTTTACATCCCAAGACTCTGATATGGTGAAATTTATTGCTTCTGTCATCTCTCTCAGCCATCTAACGGTGCATTTTTTATTTGCTTCGTTGGTTATCATGGATAGTATAATATCTCATCACTCTTAAAGTTTTCATCTAAAAAAGAAAGTTTTCAGCAGCTGAAATGTCTATACTATATGGTGTTTTTCACTTGTTAGCTTGTGTTCTTCATTGTATCCTTTGGTTAATGAAATTTTTTTATAGGGACAAGGTTGCAGCCTGCCTAAGCACTTTGTGGGTGATGGTGGGCAACCAAGGGCATCAATGAGAACAACACTGAGATTGACTTGCATGAATTGCTGAGCATCCACATGCCTGCTTATTCTGATTCGATTATTAAAGGTGTTTCAACAATCATGGTCCTATTCCAGCTGGAATGGATAAAAATGCTCAAACCGTGAGTTAGTTACAGGTTTCCTGAAGAACACCCTCAAGTTTAAAGTAAGTTCACCTTGCTTTTATCATCCTCACCGTGATCGCACACCAGATGTGGCTGCATTGTTTAAATGTAGATTTGCAATCATGAATTTTCTTATTGCCTCCATGCTTTGACCATATCCCTAAATTTGATTCAAAATTTTCACCTACTCTCACATTCGTATTCCTTGCTGCGTATACTCAAACCATTGTATTTTGATATCTCCTACATTGTCCCCAATGTGTTACCTTTAGTTTATATACACAGTCGTTTTTACCTGCTTATCCTTATTTCATTCTAGTCCTACTTGACATAGTTCTAAAGTTTCATGAAAAAATTAAATATGATATTACTCATTTGCTTGGACTTTTCTTTTCTGAAGTGCTTTTAAGGACCTTATACTGGCCTGTTTGAGTCTTTTTCTGCAACTGTAGTTTTATGTAAACACAAGTAAAATATTTCATGCTACTGCATTTGATGTATTGAATTAATTTTCAGGGTTTTGTATCTCAGATTGGGAGGGGATTGATGAATCACCTCACCACCACATGCAAACTACACTTACTCTGTCCTAGCAGGTGTTCAGCTGGGATTGACATGGTTAGTGGCTCACTTCAGGGACTAATCTCATCCGGCACTGAATTAATGATAACTGTTCTGTACAGTCATCAATGTACAGATGCAACTGATGACAAGTAAATGAATTTAAAATTCTCTCTGTTTTTACAGGTCATGCTCCCCTTGAACCATACTGAGTTCATTGATGATCTTACTAGCCTTGTCAAGAGCAATGTAATCTCAATGGATCGTATTGATGATGCTGTAGGGAGGATTTTGCTAGTCAAGTTCACCATGGGTCTCTTTGATAACCCTTTGGCTGATCTCAGCCTTGTGAATGAGCTTGGAAGCCAGTTATTTAGTCTAATTTTAACAAGATTCCTAATTTCAAACTGGTTTTTCAATTGCAAGTTATGAAAATAGATGTGTGAAATTGCATTTATTCTCTATCTAGAGTCCCATTACATATTAATTTTAAAATGTTTTTGTTACATAACCAGGCACATCGTGACTTAGCAAGGGAAGCTGTGAGGAAATCACTTGTGTTGCTGAAGAATGGGAAAAATGAAAGCAATCCAGTACTACCACTTCCCAGAAAAGCTCCAAGATCCTAGTCGCTGGTAGTCATGCTGATAATTGGGTTATCAATGTGGTGGTGGCAATTAACTGGCAAGGATTTAGCGGGAACCTGACAAGGGGTATGTCTTCCTTTGCACTGTATGAGATATTAGTAAAATATCACTCTTATGATTCATGTTTGGCTTCTGTCTTTTGTTTTTTGACTAGAAACATGATAGAGGATTTATTTACTTATCCCATTAAGGTTCTGTTGCAGAATTTGTTGATGTTAAGCCGAGCTAAACTACATGTTTTACTAGTGACTGCATATTTTTATATTATTTTTTCTGCATCTGATTACTAATTTTAAATGGCTGAAAAGAGGTGTAGTTTATAGCTTATCCCATTAGTTGGTCTTTGCTATCTAATCCAGGCAGGCACCTGAAATTCAGGCCATTACAATAGAAGGTTTGTGTTACATGTGTTCCAGACGCAGATGACTTATCCTATTACGGCTTTTGCTTGAGTATTGTCTTGGTTTATTATGTCTTACCTGTGTGTTTTGTAGTGAATTCTTTGCTAAGACCGAGTATCCTTTGTACGTATTTCCATGATCATAACCAGTTGCAGGATATAACTGTAACAATGATTTTGATGAAGTTCTTTTCCATTTCTAGGGACCACCATCCTTAGTGCCATAAGGTCTGCTGTAGACCCAAGCACAGAAGTTGTCTACCGTGGGACTCCGGATGCCGAGTTTGTTAAGTCCAACAAATTTGATTATGCCATTGTTGCTGTTGGTGAGGCCCCTTATGCCGAGACTGCAGGGGACAGCATGACCCTCACAATGTTGAATCTGGCCCAAATCATTAAAAATGTCTGTGGAGCTGTTAAGTGTGTGGTTATCATAATTTCTGGGAGACCTATAGTAATCGAACCATATGTCCTCCATTGATGCCTTAGTTGCAGCATGGTTACCGGCACTGAAGGCCAAGGTGTGACTGATGTCCTCTATGGACTTTGGATTTAGTGGAAGCTTCCAAGAACTTGGTTTAAAACCGTTGATCAACTTCCTATGAATGTTGGGGATCCACACTATGACCCGCTGTACCCTTTTGATTTGGACTTAAAACTGAATCAGTTCCAACCTTGTTGCCAGGTAAATCTTCATTCATTGGTAGCTTTACATTCATGTACACATAGGTATACCTGCTTATATTTATCAGAAAATGGGCATACTTGGTTTCTATAACATTAAACTTGTTGATTCACGAATTCAAAAGATTGAGTGCTGTAAATTGTGATTCTTAATGAATTGGATGCATAAATTGTAAAATACATTTCAAAAGTTGGGATCCTATATATATTTTCAACACAAAATAAATCTATTTGTGTGTTTTTGGTAAGTGTATAAGACCATACTTGGTTCACTGCTATCATCAATCAAACCATCCATGAGCATTCAAGTTTCACATCTACAACTTTAATTTTTAATGTGTGTTCTCTTCAACTTGAGCACTCTGATAATAAGTTAAGTGTTGCACTTAATACCATAATGTTCAAATAGACGTCGTTGGAATTAAATCTAATGGCTTGGTTGAATGAAGAAGGGGTATATAGACTATCTTCAAGAGTAATTCTGTCTTGTAAGCCATGAAGTAATTTATTCATTTCTCTTTCTGTAAAGTCATTATTCCAAGAGTTTGAATACCTTTAGCTGGCACAATGATATGTTCTTTCAATACAGCATTTGGTATCGTAAGAAGATGATTTAAATTAAAAATCATCAAACTTTTAGTGAACGGAGAAACAGCCTCACTAATATTTGCCTTTTTATTGTATTAATCTATAGCATTGGTTACTGTACGATACTTCATTAAGTGTTTGATGTTTCATCTATAGGTCAACCTCGGCTGTGTTTATAGAAGACCATACATAGTTCTCATCATGGTTTTGCTGATGATCGGTTCTTATTTCACAGGTATAATTTCTTCCTAATAACCCCATGGATCAACATTTGCATCCTTCTTATATTTTATTGATATTAATGTTTGACTAACTTTGATAGGTTGAACTCAACTTATTGAAGTTCTGAGCAGCAGCTACAAAAGAAGTAACTTAGGGCTCTCTTAGAGACTAGATATCTATTCACTTCTAGTAGCTTAGAATATTAGCAAGCATTCTTGAGTGCTCAGCACAATTTTCATATTTGGTTTTGCTGGACACTAATTTTTAGTCGTTGTAGGTTTAGATGCAATCATTGTTGAGCTTAGTACTCTGAGAACTGCAAGAAATTAATTTAGTCAAATCTTTTTATTGTCTTTCAAATGCCATATGTATGCATTAATTAAGTCTCTCTCAGTCCGCATTCAATGGTGCAAAAGAGTTTCATTTTGATTTCTAGCAGGCGTTGGAGTCTTTTAATCCATTACCAAATTACTATTTTCATAAAAACCAATTTGGAAAGACGATATTTACCATTTCACTAGTTGTTCACTGCAAACATTATGTTCAATTCAGCATGATCATCTGGCCTCTTGATATTGAACTTATTTTCATAACAGATCAGTTTATTTGATACCGTCTCGATAGAATGGACATATCATATCATTTACACATTTATCTGTAATTGCTTGAAAAATTGGTAGTTGAAGCATTATGATAATATCTTGTCATTTGAATATATACAAATGACTTGATATATTTAACCTATGTACAATTTCTAGTTGTTTTTTTTGTCAAGTTACCCTAGAGCAAAGCTAAATTTACCTCCTTATAGGAGGTCTCTTGTTATTTTTAAAACTAGGTATGTCACAGAATGGGTCAAAATTCAAGGGAGGTAAATGATAATTACACCAATTATTATATCAGTCGAAAAGACTTAAAGACAACTTACAATAAGATAAGAGCAGATTCATTATTTGGTACGGTTCGCGGTACCATCAATTTCGATTTCTTGTTTTTTTTAAATAAATAAATAAGGTGACTGAGAGAGAGAATAAATACATTGTCGGGTGCGTTTGGTTTATCATTTTAAATAGATTTTGGGGATAATATTGGATTGTTGGATAGGGGAGTATTACAGATAAACTTTAAAAATTTATGAAAAGCTGTTAGGTTTACTAATTTAATTAAATACCCTAATACATAAATGACAAAAACACCCCTACCACCTGCAATACCAGATTTTGGCCACCACCGTGGAATCTGGTCGAAAAATTTCGTTCGACACAGATCCAACCAGATCCACCACAGATCTGGTCGGAAAAGGTTAGATCTATAACTGTTGTGGCTGCGACGGTCGAAAAGGCTTAAACGACGGCAGATCTTTGGCCATTACCGGCTATTTCCGTGGCTGTGTGACTATTGTGATAGATTTCGTTACCACCGGCAGTGGTTGCCGAAATCTGGCAGGCATTGGTGGGTGGGGTGTTTTTGTTAGTTTTTAGACTTTTTTTCTGAGGAGTATTTAATGAAATTAATAAACTTATAGGGTCTCAACGAATTAAAAAAATAGACTAATATTGGAACAACGTGCCAAACAATATTGAAAAATAGGTTGGGAATATAGATAAAAACATAAGTCATACGCACCCGTCAATATTACTCATCTTTTTTAATGCATAATGTCACGTTTGTAACATAATATCTTACCACCATATTAAATGTTACTTTGTCAACACATTAAGAATTAATTAGTGACAAGTCAACAAAATCAAACTATCAAGGGTTTAATCTTTATATATACTTCAAGGTTTTTAGTACAGGTATAATCTTAGGGGGTTTATAGTTATTAACCTCATAGTAAGCTATATATCAATAGAAACTTTTCTTATGTATATAGCATGAAAATTTTTAGCCTATAGATTAAAGATCAATGATTATTATCTGGGCCATGGTGGTAGATTGCTATAGTAGTGCAAGGATTAGTCAAGATGTGCATTGTAAACTGATTCAGACACTTCAATTACTAGAAATATATAAATAAGATCAATGATTAATAGCATTTTTTATTTTACATTTTTGTGAATCTAATTGGCTACTACTTATACATATTAACACTTTAAGACTTTTGTTCAGATATTGAGTATATATACTAATACAAGGGTAATATTTCAATTTTTTATGGTATAGTTTATGAAGTTACTTATCAAGAAAAAGAAAGAAAAAATTAAATAAGAAAAAAAAATTGAGTTTTGATATTCTTTAACATATATTTAAGGTGACATTTTGGCAGCAAAGAAGAGATTCTTAGGCATGTTTTTCTGTTCAAGAGATTCCTTAATGTAGTGGTTCGATAGTGACTCTTGGGTATATTATTCAGAGATCCTGAGTTCAAGTCCTCCTTGGGTACTATAAGGGTTTCATTAGAACTTATCCGATCGATAGTTTCAGAGTTTCGAAGAATTATATAATGCACTAAGCTAGTTTGGACACTCCCGATCATCAAAAAAAAAAAAAAAAAGATTTCCTTGTGTTTTCGGTCCTGGATATGATGGTTAGATTTAAACACATTTTCTTCCCAAGTTCATTCTAATCCTCTTAGAATGGTGTTGCGTAAGATTATTATTTTTCTTTTCTTTTGTACAAATCAAAGATACAAATTATTAGGAGTAAGTCATTGTTTTAGAGACTTGGTCTATCTACGATCAAACAATTACAAGATTTGTATGTTTGTATAAATTCACATGATATCTCGTGATTGATTGATTGTATGTGTAACATATAATTTCAACAAGATTTGTATCCATTTTATTTATTTATGAATAAAATCTGCATAACCTTGAGACATTATATGCTACATCCAAAACTAGGCAAGTTCAAACTTCAAACATTTAACATCTCATATTAGTTAAAAAAACTTTTCATCCATGTCTTTTCCTGTATGGGAGTTACCTTCTTATTTTTCAAATCTTAAGATCCAATTATACCCAAGGGTGGCTAAAATTCCCTCAAAATATAACTAAAAAAAATAATGAAAAATAAAAAGGGAAGGTAACAATTCAAATCCTAATTACTAATTGGGCTTATCGAGTGCCCCCTCACCCCGAATGCGTTGACGTTAACCCGGTAAAAAGTATGAATCACATCTAACAATGCATAGACTATTGTAGATAAAGTTAAGGGTAAAATGAACATCTGAAATATAAATTATCTTTTCCTTACAAAAATAACAAAACTCCTTATTCCTCCTTTTTAAATATTTACAAACCCAATTACTAATTGGGCTTACGAAGCGCCTCCTAACCCCCGAATGCGTCAGTGTTAACCCCGTACAAAGTATGAATCAAATCTAGTTAAAGTCGATAGTAAAATAGACATTTGGAAAGTATGAACCAAATCTAGTTAAAGTCGATAGTAAAATAGACATTTGGAATACAAACCGATGGTAAAATAGACATTAAACTATCTTTTACTTACAAAAGTAACAAAACTCCTTATTCCTCCATTTTAATATTAAGAATGCTTTTTTTATAATTTTTTTTTCCTTCAAAATTAAACCAAAACGTTTGGTTTTTATTTTAGATTAATATTTGAATTAATTATTTTTAAAAAATAGTTGAAGACTTGAATCAATATAATAACCAACATTTTTAATTGGAAATTTAATTATACATTATAATATTTTAAGGATATTTTTATAAAAAAAAAACTGCTTTGAGATGATTAATTTCAAAATCACTCAAATTTCTGGATATTTTTTCTTGTTTATTTTAAATGGGTTTTGGGTCTCATTCTAGGAATCTCAACTTATTTAACTGGAAACTCTCCCAAACTTTCAGCACAAACATTTCACAAACACTCATTTCTTCTCCATCTTCGTTCATTCCCATTCTTTTCCCAACAATACTCGGCTTTTCATCAAACCCGGTACGAACAAAACTTTTCCTTACATTTAAACTTTCTTTTAATTTGCATACTGCACCCTTAACTTTTACGTGAAATATTATTTTTTTTGTTCTTGATTGTCATTTTGTTTAATTCATGAACTTGAAAGGTTCTTATTAATTGAGTGAAATTGTGCAATGCATAATAGAGAGGATAAGGATGTGAATTTATTTGACTCAACTGTAATGGGTGTGCAGAGTTTATTGGTTTAGACAATTATGGATCGTCTCAATGGTTCTGCACGTCTCATGATAGTTTCGGACCTTGACTTAACAATGGTAATTAACATTTTTGTTGATGGACTCATTACTTATTGTAATCCTTCAGTGAATTTGATTGGCGTTGTGGGTTTTATTTTTGTTTTAGGTGGATCATGATGATCAAGAGAACATTTCGCTTCTTAGGTTTAACGCGTTGTGGGAATCTTGTTACCGTCATGATTCTCTGCTTGTTTTCTCGACTGGAAGGTCACCTACAATTTATAAACAGTTGAGGAAAGAGAAACCTTTGTTGACTCCTGATATAACTATTATGTCTGTGGGAACTGAGATTGCGTATGGCGAATCGATGGTACGAGATGATGGCTGGGAGCAGTATCTGAATTACAAGTGGGACAGGGGCATAGTCTTGGAGGAAACATCCAAGTTTCATGAACTTGTCCCTCAGGTTGGTTTCTACCCGAATTGACAACTTAAGTTGATATATAACAGAATTCAAATCAGAATGGCCCTTACTTGCCAAGGTTCAATCAGATTCCAATAAGAAGCAGAAATTATATATAACTCGATCAGTGCAAAAAGGAGATTGGGACGCTAGACCACTTGGTTGGCTTGACTTGATATTACATAAGTAACTAATATACTTATATAAATAAAGGTCTTGCTATAATAGAATGCAGTGTCAGAGTGGGGTATTTTAACTATAGGAACACTTACACTTTTAGAATTAATTAGTGGCTTCGCAGTTTCAGTATCGAGAAATTTTATGAGTATTAAGAGGTGAAAGAATATGACTTTATATTCAACAAAGCTGGTGAAATGTATAAGTGCATATTGCATTTTAAGAGTTTGGACTTTCATGGGTTATTGCAGTCAGAAACGGAGCAACGACCTCACAAAGTCAGCTTCTTTATCGAAAAGTCTAAGGCCTCTGCAGTAATGAAAGCTCTGTCAGAACACCTGGAAAAACACGGGGTAAGATTGCATCCTTGACATTCCTATTCTTGCAATATCATGGGCAATTTTAAGTCAAAATGTTATTTGCATACTGAAGCATCTGCAGCAATTTCACATCATATTTTCTGCTTTTATACCATAGCCGCCTTATATTCTTCAACTGAATAAATACCTTGTCTGTGTTAATTTGTCTTTGGCCAGTTAGATGTGAAAATTATTTTTAGTAGTGGGACGGCTTTGGAAGTATTACCAAAAGGTGCTGGCAAGGGACAGGCTCTTGCATATTTGCTGAAGAAATTTAGAATCGATGGAAAAATGCCTGTTAATACTCTTGTCTGTGGTGACTCTGGGAATGATGCAGAACTATTTGGCATTCCTGAAGTATATGGTGTGATGGTTTGTATCTTATAAGCTTCTCTCTGTTCATATAATTCTTATTTTGTATCATCATCATTAGTTTGCTGCTACTGATGCCTTGAATATGCAGGTCAGCAATGCACAAGAAGAATTGTTGCAGTGGTATGAAGAAAATGCAAAGAACAATCCCAATATAATTCATGCAACTGAGAGATGTGCTGCTGGAATTATACAAGCCATTGGATATTTTGGTCTTGGCCCAAATGTATCTCCAAGAGATATAAGAGATTTCCAAACATGCAAAGTGGACATATTCAGTCCGGGTCATCAAGTTGTGAAGTTTTATTTGTTTTATGAGAGATGGCGACGTGCAGAAGTTGAGAAATCCGAGTTCTATATGCAAAACTTAAGATTGGTCTTTGTAAGTTCTTTTCCTAATTTTTCTTTTAAAAGCCTTATTTTATTTTGATATTTATATTAAATTGCATTTTATTGGGTATTGTAATGCAGGAAGCATTTTGATTTCCAGAGAGCCATTTTTTATTTTTTGGTCATAGGAAGAATTTGGCTACTCTTTTTTTTAATAAGAGAATTTTGACTACTGTTACATCTAGGTTTGGAAATTAGTAAACTAGGAGAATGACATACGTGACTTGAATTAAGTTGTGGGAATCAATGGGCTGTGTTGATTCACTTGAGTCGACAAAATAGGGTGGGCATATGATGAAACAGCATCCTTGTAATTGACCCTAACCAACTAGGTTAATTTGGATCGGATTTTTTTGTTGTTTTTCTTGCACACACCTGATCAGTTAGTTGGTAAGGGAAACTGTGAGCAATTTAACGGGGCCATGATCATGAAAGAAGAGAGTTCCGTTGAGCATAAATGTGTTCTGAAGTTAAGATCAGATGAAAATATATATAGAGAAATATGTGATTCTCCAAATGAGATAAAGATTTTACAACTTCGATTCCTGACCAGTTCATACTGGATCTTTTTGCAATGCATATTTAATTTTTTGTGGACCTCGAAACTGATCACTTTATAGCATCATATGATTTGAAGTTTGGGAGGCCTCAGTTACCTTGCAAATTTTCAGATAGTGCATCTTTTGCCAACCTTGGAGTAGTTAGTTTCAGTTTGGCCAAGCACCAGCATTTGATTGCTTAGTGTGATTTTTTATATTTTTTTCCCTCAGGATTCAATTGGCATTTTTGTCCATCCCTCTGGAATTGAACGATCATTACATCAATCCATAGATTTGATAGCAGGATTGTATGGAGATAAGCAAGGAAAGCAATATCGAGTATGGGTGGATCGAGTTTCCTCTGCACAGATTGGTTCAGATGTATGGCTTGTGAAGTTTGATAAGTGGGAGTTATCTGGTGAGATTTGCATGGTCTTATATTTTGGCTTTTTAGAGCATATGCTTTTGCAATCTCTGTACTTTATTCATCTTCTATTGTAGTCCACTCTTTACAAGTAAATGAGGAATGGGGCTTTGTGTGGTCTATGTTGCTTATTCTACAATGCTTGTAAATTGAGACCTCTTAATCACGACATCAGCCTAGTTGCTTATTCTAAATAGGGAATTTACTAATTTTCTGATCATTTTGCATCATTTTGATTCACTGGTAGTGCAAAATAAGTGTAGTTAAGAACTGGAGCTTTGTTCTGGAGTAGGCATGCATTTGTTGATCCAAATTGCTTTGTCAATCACTTACATCTATGAAAGTTAAGGAAAAGCAATAAACTTGATAGCTATTCTATAATTCAGTAATGTAATGCCTAATTTATAAGTAACACACTTTCAGTTATCAATAACATAATGATAGAAACAGATAGCTTCCATTTCATACTGGAAAATAATTAGTAATTTGTAGGATCAAAGAGCCTTCATAAGCCATGGTGTGACATTTTTTTCTTAATTGCTGTTCTGTCATAAGTAGTCCTTTAGGCTATCTGCAGGTGCATTTGAGCCCTGTTATAAAGTTGCTGCTAATTGGGAAGTTTCTTCTAGATTTATAACCATTCAAAGAATATATTTTTAACCAATTGATTTGTTAGTTTGCAAGGAGCCTTGGTCTTATTTTAAGTACTGTGATTCTTGAAGTTTCCTCAACAACATTTCCTTTTAGGTCAAAATTGAGTACATATGAACTTCTATTTATGAGTGCAGCAACAAGAAAAGTCAAATTTAGTTTCCCAGATTCATCTTATAATTACCTTTATATTTCATATTTGCATTTATAGCGTGATAGTTAGTCTGTTGACTTTCTGATTATTGAACAGCCACACAAACTAGTATTGTTGAATATTAGGAGAAATCGCCTTTCATGCCCCTTTATAGAATGTTATTATTGGGTTTTGTCGTGATTATTATAGAAGTAATGCTATACATATTGAATAGTATCGCTAATTTTTCATCTTAAGTGATGTCATCTTACAGGATACTACCATATCATTTACCACATCAACCTATAATATATACTTTTGTGCTATTTTAGAAAGATACATCACTTCGGATGAAAATTCTGGTGTATGCTTGGAATGCATAGCATTATGTTATCATATATTTCAGTTTAAACTATTTTGAATCTTTTTTTTGGCTTTTTAACATTAAAGTTGTATAAATTCTTGCAGGAGTGGAGCGGCAATGCTGTCTAACCACTGTTTTACTGAATTCAAAGGTATTTCTGAAAATTAGTTCCTTCTATTCCTTTGGATGTCATTTCCGCATGATGATGTTTCCAGAAATACATAATTTATTTATTATATTTGAGTGTCCTATCATGGATTTGGCAGGCCATGGTACCGGATGGATTCACATGGATGCATATTCATCAGACTTGGCTGGAGGGTTCAGGACCAGAAGATCAAACTACATGGATTCTATAGTTTACCAACTAGGTAAGTACATAATTTTCCAGACATGACATACAGTATTGTAAAAAGCATATACCAGTTCTCAATTTCTCTCCTTCCTTTCTTTACTCCCCTTAGCCAGGCAAGATTCTCATGTCAGTCCTCCTCATCCCCAGTCCACATCCTTGTTACCTTAGAAACAAATGATTTAAGCCTTCGGCAAGCATTATCGCCATCTATTGAGCCAATAATCTTTGCTACTGGAATTTTAAGACCAAAAATTGCAAAAGCTACAGTATGAAACAAGGTAATGTAATGTAAAGGTCTAATAAATTTAGTCATTTCTTAATAACTCTTTCAGTCTACCCTAATTAACAACAATATTCTGCAGTTCTTGTATTGATGTCTAGTTTATAAACCATGAAGTAATCATGGTGTTGCTCTTAACTTCGCTGTTCCTTGAGTTTATAAGAGACAAGTTATGTAAGTGATTGTACTTGAAATAAATAGATGAAAGCTGGATTATCTGTTTGAAAAATAACTGTTGTAATTGTATGTATTAGTTTAAACGAACGAATTGCATTCAATAATGCTTTGATTTTTCCTCTATTAGTTTTCTATCGTATCTCTTATTTGAAGTTTTTGATGAAGGAAGCAAACTCAAATCTAGTAAAAAATTAAAAACAAATATACGTAATACAAGTGTAAAATCAAATTATACATCATTTATATAACCTATACAAACAAATCTTGTTTATTTCCTAACTTAATTTCCCTCATTGTCTAAAAAACATATGGAAAGACAACTTTTACATCTTGTGGGAAATTCTCAAATTTAGAAAGGTACCATTTCCTAGTAGCATAACTCCTTCCCATCAAGTAAAAACTTACACCTAAAGCACAACATAATGCATACAAATTTTGAGAAATTAGAAAAATCCCCCAAAATGTTAATATCTCAAACAGATAATGTGGGCACACTATTCTATCAAACAAACCTCCCTTAGGAATCTTGTATTGTTTTTCACCATCTTCTCTCATTTTTGAAAGCAGGTAGTGGTGATAGAAGTTACCACTTATTCCCAATAAGAACACAACCATCCCAACATACTTCAAATCGATTCTTGGCTCTGGTAATCCTTCTGATAGGTGTTGAAAATATATCATCATTGCAGTGGCCGCGAAATACAATGCACCGATAAGAATTGCAGAATCAAGAATCACTCCACCACTGTATTTGTGAATGAAAAGCACCTAGTAGAACAATGTTTGTCGATTCCATAATGTTATCAGAAAACACATAACATATAACATCAAATGTAAACATATAATGTCGAAAGTTTATATATAACATGAAAATTATTAGTTGCATCTTGAATTTTGTTTAGGCATATGGATATTGTCATAATATCAGCCAATTTCATTCTTTTAACTAATCGAGGAAAAATTTGCATTGATAAAACCTGGTGGGCGAATTTTCCATCTCCAAGGAAGACCACTCTGATCTCCTATCAAAAAAATTCTCAATTCTCCTTTTGGGGCTTCGACTCTCACAAAAGTAGGAGAGGGTTTTTTAACTGCTAATGACTCGATCTCCAAAATCAGTTAATTATGGATTGTTTTCTCTGTCAAAGCATCTGACTTCTAAATTCTCATAGGCCCCCGGAATTCCTTCCAAAGCTTGTTGAATAAAATCTTAACATTTACATCATTCTAAACTTCGGATTTCAACTCCTTGCGAAAAGATAAGTATAAATCACAATATATACATATAGGAATATTGAAGAAATGAATGTCTGTAAAATTATTAAATATGAAGATTACCTCGAAGTCTCTTTTGAAGAAATGGAAGGTAAGAGCAGAAGTGAGCAGCAGAAACCTGAAACCCTGATGAGGGAAGATCCAGAAAGAAGCAAGACCGGCCAAAACTGCAGGTGTATAAAATATAAGCATCCCAGTTCTACTGGAAAGTTTAACCTGTGATTTCCCAGAATTATTAACATTCCAAAACTTTGAATATTTCAGGTGCTTTCCCATGATTTCTGAGCACCCCAAGAATACTAATGACACCAAACTCAACACAGACATGGCTGTGATCAAGAAAGAAGGCGGTGTGATGATTGAATTGTCCATCAGCAACATCGCTTCTGCTTCTCTATCTCTCTGAAATTCGATAGGGGCGGAAATTTTGAAGAAGAAGAGACGTTGACTTGTTTGATTTGCGTTCAAATTTGATGTTCAGTTTAAGAGGAATTATAAAATTAAAAAGATAAAATAAAGAAGATATATCCCTGACTTATTAGGGAGAAATTGCACCCCTGAAACTCGAAAAATTGATCTGTGCATCCCATAAGTACGGAAACTATCAAAAACACCCCTTATCGTTTGTCTTTTCCCATTAAAATAGATGGAAAACCATGTTTGACCATTCAAATTACAAATTTACCCATCATTTATTAATAACTTGACCATGTTACCCCTGCAAAATTATCATTTTAAAAAAAATGTTATATAAACGACTCAAACTTTTGAACGCAAATATAAAATTGGTATACTCAACGACGCTACTACACATCTTCAATATTTATATACCGCAACAATAAATATATAACATAATGAAACAGTATTATACTTAATTTATGTTAAAATATATTTAATATTGACAATAAAATAGATTTAAAATTAATAATACAGTAAATTTAAAATTCAAGTTAAACTAATTCAGAAAAAAAAAAAAATCTGTTTTTTCTTATAAAGGTGGGAGACAATTTTTTTTTTTTTTTTTTTTTTGGAAAAGATAGGAGAAAATTTTAACATAAGATAAAATTGAAATATAAAATTAAAAAAAGAAGGTGATCATACACTACGATTTCAAGAATAGCCAGATTTCTTTTTCTTCTTTTTTTTTTTTTTGTATTTTGTTAAATTTTAAATTTAAAAGTATAATATTATTTTAATAAAATTCTCTTATTGAAAATTTAAATATATTAAATTTTACAGGAACTTTAAATATATTAAATTTAATATTTTTCAAATATTGTTAAATGTAAAATTTAATATATAATAACCAACAATGGATTAACCGAGTGGCAAAGGATATGCTCCTTTGTGGTCTCAAGTTCGAATCACAAGAATAGTTATTAATATTGTTGGCCACAGACTGCAGGGTTTACCTTCTTTCAAAAGCCTTATTCAAGGTCGAAAGACTAGTTAAGGTGCACGTAAACTGATTTGGACACTCTTAGTAACCAAAAAAATTTAATATTCCAATTTTAGTCTAAATATATTAAATTTATATTAACTACAAAATAATTTCACAGAAGTTGTTAATATATTTAAATTTTAATTGATACCCTTATTCCTTCTTTATTGCTTAATTATAACATTATGTTATTAAACATTTGCATAAAATGTGTTTAGCAAAGTAGCGTACTGATTTAATTTTGTATTGTCAAAGGTTCGAACCTGTTATGTAACAATTTATTCAAAAGGCAAGTTTAACTGGAAATGTCAATCCTGCCCTTGACGCCATCCATTTTAATGGAAAAAACTAACGGCATGGGGTGTTCTTGGTAATTTTTGTAGTTATGGGAAGAAAAAGTCAGTTTTTCGAGTTTTAGGGGTGTAATGAGTATTCTCCCATGACTTATCTAGATAGAGTTAACTACATTTAGTCCCAGAGGTTTAGTCTGCTAAATTAAGTCCACTAGAAACTAAAAGTAACAGTTTGGTTCTTGCCATTATTTAATAATTTTTTTTGAAAATACTCATTATCTTGTCTTATGTAAATGACAAAAAATTTGTGAAGTATATTAAAAATTTAGAAAATTTATGTTGATTATAAGACAAATAATAATTAACGAACTAAGTGTATTTTGGACTTATACAAAAAAATATTCAAATTTTTCCTAAACTAATAAAAATCTGAGTGTTACTTATGAATTTTATTGGACCTAAAAGTACTGTGGTCGAATATAAGGACCAACATGTGCTTAACTTTCTTGTATATGTATTAAGGATCTGTACCATCCACTTAGATGTGATATGCCAGCTTAAGCTCTCTGTCTGGCATTTATTTTTAGAAGTGGGGATGGGGGATCCCCAAGAGCATAATATCAATACACACTCTTGGCCCATACTAAAAAATTCTCAAACTCTTTTTTTTTTTTTAATTGAAATATTAATTAATTGTATATATTGATAAATAACATATTTTTGCAAAGGTTAGGTTTTGTGGGTTTCCACATTTCTCCCTCCCCACCCCCAAACTTTTCTTGATTGTTCTCTCTGATTCCCTTACTCATCAATCACTGCTACATAAAATTTCAGAAAATCTGTTTGAATCAAAATTTGGTGATAAAGAGGGCTTACAAAGAAATTATTTTTCTTAGAAAAGGATTATTAAAATAAAATTAATTTATTGATAAAGAGGGCTTACATCGAAATTTTGTGAAACTTAAATAACAATTATATTTTTCTAGAAAACATATGGAAAGACAGCCTTTACATCTTGTGGGAAAATGTCAAATTTGGAGAGGTACCATTTCCTAGTAGCATAACTCCTTCCCATCAAGTAAAAACTTATACCTAAAGCACAAAATAATGCATACAAATTTTGAGAAATTAGAAAAATCCCCCAAAATGTTATTATCTCAAACAGATAATGTGGGCACACTACTTTATCAAATAAACCTCCCTTAGGAATCTTGTATTGTTTTTCTCCATCTTTTCTCATTTTTGAAAGCAGGTAATGGTGATACAAGTTACCACTTATTCCCAACAAGAACACAATAATCCCAACATACTTCAAATCGATTCTTGGCTCCGGTAATCCTTCTGATAGGTGTTGAAAATATATCATCGTCGCAGTGATCGAGAAATAAAATGTACCGATAAGAATTGCAGAATCAAGAATCACTCCACCACTGTATTTGTGAATGAAAAGCACCTAACGATGCAAAACAATGTTATCAGCTCAATAATGTTATCAAAACACATAATATATAACATAACACCAAAGCATTTAATNGTATTTTAAATATTTTTATTATTTAATAATTAATTTATGTCGACACTTAAAGGCTAGTGTCATTATAGTTCATAAGTTATTGTTAAAAATACCTTATGTTGTCAAACTAATTTTCTAAGGTGATTTTGTTGAAAGATAATTATAAATAGACATATTTTACAATTGAACAAATGGGTTCTTAATGGATCAATCCATATTTGGGTTTAGTATCTTAAAAGATAATATTAATAATTTTATATTTAAAAGAATAATTTTAATTAGACATGAGACCTGCGCATATGTTTATTCAATGTTTTTAAAATAGATTGTAAACAAATTTATTCTAACAAAATAAACTAATTAGATTAAAATATAATAATTGTTAAATAATACAAATTTTAAAGTAAATATAAATTTTATATATATACAAACTTGTGTTAAGATAAAATTAATAATTGTACCTATATAATTTGTTGAAAGTCAAGCAATTGACTGTATTTATTTGATTGTTTTGTTTCCTTATTATGTATTAGCTAGTGTATCTTGTTTTTTATTATTTTGGGAGTTTTTTATTTTCTTAATTATTCTTTTCCTTTTACAAGAATATTGAATTCCTAACTGCCAAATCTTCTTGATTTATTTTTATTTTTTCCTTTAAGAGAGATTCCTTTCTGGATTTGTCTCACACTTTTTACTTATTTATTTATGTCTTGTTTATTCAATAAAATATCACAAGAAGAAATAGAGTCTGTTTTTCCTCCTTCTTCAAGTCTTTATTTTCTACATGGTATCAGAGCAGGTTTAATCTTGTATCTTTAATCTTCATCATCGAGTTTTTCCTACTCGGTATCTTTTGGTCTTCCAAATCTTCATGCCCAAATACGGACCAGCCTCCAGTATGGTTACAGAAAGTAATTCTTCCTCAACTTCTTCGGGCATCATTGTTCCTTCATCTCCTTTTGTTCACAATATGGAGCCACCATCACCTGAAGTAAGTCCTTTTAATAAGGAACAAATGGATATGCTTAAAAAATTATTGTCTTCTCTTTTGTCTACTCAGTCACAAACCGGTTCGTCTTCAAATCATGTCATTGGTTCTGGAACCCTGGCTCACAAAGGTAATTCTATGAGCGTTTTTTCTATGTATAAGAAACAAGACAAACCCTGGATTGTGGACTCAAGAGCATCTAATCATATGACGGGGGATGCAACGGTTTTTAATACATTTAACTCATGTCCAAATAATTTAACCATTAGAATAGCAGATGGTTAACTATCAAAGGTTACTGGTACAAGTTTAGTTGTGTTATCAAAGGATATTACACTCAATTCTGTTCTTCTTGTTCCTAACTTGGACTGCAATTTGTTGTCAATTAGTAAACTTACTAAGGAAATGAGGTGTGTTACTAATTTTTTCTCCACTCATTGTGAATTTCAGGATTTGGATTTGGGGAAGACGATTGGCAATGCTGAGGAGTGCTCTGGACTCTATATCTTTAAGGAGTGCCCACTTTCACAAGAACAACCTCAAAAGGCAGTTAAAGTTAGTTGTTTTTCAGTATTTCATCAAAATAATGATAGTACTATTATGTTATGGCTCTATCATTTAGATCATCCCAATTTTATGTACCTCAAACCTTTATTTCCTTCGTTATTTAATAAAAATCCAAAATCTCTTGAATGTGAAATCTGTCAATTATCAAAACATGTTCGAAATCTGTCAATTATCCAAACATGTCTGATCTCATTTTCCTATTCAACCTTATAAAGCATCGAGACCATTCTCTATGATTCACAGCTATATCTGGGGTCCGTCAAAAATAAAAAATGTAACAAGTGCTAGGTGGTTTGTCTCATTCATAGATGATCATACTAGATTAACCTGGATGTTTCTTATGAAAGACAAATCAGAAACAAGTCAAATCTTTAAAAATTTCAAAAATATGATTCATACCCAATTCCAGTCACAAATCCAAATCCTAAAGTCTGACAATGCTAGAGATTACTTCAACGTCGTTCTAAGGGAATTCCTATTAAAAGAAGGGATAGTTCACTTCAGTTCCTGTGTAGATACCCCATAACAAAACGAAGTCGCTAAAAGGAAAAATAGACATTTGTCAGAGGTAGCTAGGTTGCTAATGTTCTCCACAAATGTACCTAAATTCTTCTGGGGGGAAGCTGTTCTTACAACAGCATATCTTATCAATAGGATGCCATCTAGGGTGCTAAAATTTCAAACACCATGTCAAACAATTCTAAAATCTTTTCTTACTACTTGTCTCATTTCCATTATTCCACCTAAAATTTTTGGATGCTCTGTCTTTGTCCATGTCCATCAACAATATAAAAGTAAACTTGATCCTAAGTCACTCAAGTGCATCTTCCGTGGGTATTCAACAAATCAAAAAGGATATAAGTGTTACTCTCCTGTCACAAGAAAATTCTACAATTCAATGGATGCCACCTTTTTTGAGAATCAGCCATACTACCCCAAAACTGATATTCAAGGGGATAACTCAGCTCAAGAATATCAATGTTGGGACTTTGAGTCATTCCTATAGTCACCCATCACCACACAGAAAATCACATTCCTCTAGAGTCATTTAGTCAACCTCAACCTACCAAAAACACCGAGTTCATTGTTGATTTGCGGGATACGGAGCACATCCAAGAGGAAACAGAGGAAAGAGCACTTTCTCAACAAAACCATGAAGCTGAACCAAGTCCTAATCCTCCCAAAATTCCAGGTAATAGTTCTGACTTAGATTGTTCTGTTGATTTTGAGTTAGAAAATAAGATTTTAAATATGCCCATAGCTTGGAGAAAAGGGGTTCGGTAATGCTCTCAACATCCCATTGGAAACTTTATTTCATATGATGGTTTGTCACCTTCTTTTCGTGCTTTCACTAGTAGTCTTATAGAGATACAAGTTTCTCGCAATATTCAGGAAGCCTTTGAGTGTCCTAAGTGGAAGGTTGCCGTTAATGAAGAGATTCAGGCACTAAGAAAGAATGGAACTTGGGAAATTACTGATCTTTTGAGGGGTAAGAAAACTATTAGGTGTAAGTGGATCTTCACAGTGAAATATAAGGCAGATGGTAGTGTGGACAGGTATAAAGCTCGTTTGGTTGCCAAATGATTCACCCAATCCTATGGCATTGACTATTAGGAAACTTTTGCTCCAGTTGCCAAGCTCAACACTGTTCGTGTACTTTTATCTTTGGCAGCTAACCTTAATTGGTATTTGCATCAACTGGATGTGAAGAATGTCTTCCTTAATGGTGATCTAGAGGAAGAAGTCTATATGGATATTCCTGATGGGCTTGAGACATCATCTAACTCCAACAAGGTTTATAGACTTCGAAAATCCTTGTATGGACTCAAGCAATCTCCACGGACATAGTTTGAGAGATTTACTAAAGCAGTAAAAGGTTATGGATATTCCCAATGTCAATCTGACCATACTTTATTTGTGAAGCACTTTCCTGAAGGGAAGATGGCCATTATTATTGTTTATGTGGATGACATCATTCTAACAGGTGACCATGAGAAAGAAATTAGACTTCTCAAACAATTCTTGGATAAAGAATTTGAGGTCAAGGACCTAGGGAATCTCAAGTACTTCTTGGGGATGGAAATTGGTAGGTCAAGGAAAGGCATCTCTGTCTCCCAACGTATGTATGTTCTGGATTTGTTGAGTGAAATAGGAATGCTTGGTTGTAAGTCTGTCGAGACCCCCATGGATCCAACAGTCAAGCTTGAAGTTAATGATGGGAGTGTTCCTATCGACAAGGGACGGTATCAATGCCTTGTGGGGAAACTCATCTATCTTTCCCATACTAGACTTGACATCGGTTTCTCCGTCAGTGTAGTCAACCAGTTCATGAATTGCCCGACTGAGAGACATATGATTGCTGTATATAGAATTATGAAATATCTCAAGATGACTCCGGGTAAGAGTCTATTATTCTCAAGAACTTCTAAGAGAAATATCGAAGTTTATTCAGATGCATATTGGGCAGGATCCATTACAGATCGACGATCAACTTCTGGATATTGTTCTTATGTGTGGGGAAACTTGGTGACTTTGAGAAGTAACAAGCAATCAGTTGTAACCCGTAGTAGCGCAGAAGCAGAATTTCAACTATGGCACAGGGAATTTGTGAAGGAATTTGGTTACAAAGATTATTATTAGAATTAAAGGTCACCTTGGAGCATCCTATGTAATTATAATGTGATAATCAAGCTGCCATCAGGATAGCCAAGAATCTGGTTCATCATGATCGAACTAAGCATGTGGAGATAGATCGACATTTTATTAAAGAAAAGATTGAAGAATGAATTTTTAAGGTTAGCTACACTCCGACAACCGATCAAACTGCATATATTCTCATAAAAACTCTTGCTCGAGCCAACTTCGAAGACTTTATAGAGAAACTTGGTATGATCAACATCTATACATCGGCTTGAGGGGGAGTGTTGAAAGTCAAGCCGTTGATTGTGTTTATTTGGTTGTTTTGTTTCCTTATTATGTATTAGCTAGTGTATCTTGTTTTTTAGGAGTTTTTTATTTTCTTAAGTATTCTTTTCCTTTTACGAGAAGATTGAATTCCTAATTGTCAAATCTTCTTGATTATTTTTATTTTTTCCTTTAAGAGATATTCCTTTCCGGAATTGTCTCACCCTTGTTACCTATTTATTTATGTCTTCCTTATTCAATAAATATCACAAGAAGAAATAGAGTATGTTTTTCCTCCTTCTTCAAGTCTTTATTTTTGACATAATTATTAATATCAATTATAGGTAGATGTCATTAAATCATTCATCAAACTTGAGAAGATCACATGAATATTATATGGTTTAATTATATTTTCAGGATCATCACCTTGTACAATTGATATTATTTTTGCAGACATGTCTTTAATATTCGATGTCAGTATTTTGTAGTAAATCGTGTATGATATTTAAGATCACCTGAATATTATCAAAATCAACTATTTAAACTTAAAATTTATACTGGCCTTCCGCAATTTCTATAACTTATATTCATTTTCAAGTTGCGTTGCACATATATGTTTATTATATATTTTTTTACATTATTATTGGTTTTTTGGTCTTTTAAATATATATTTTCTATATTGAAGTTCATTTTATATTGAATTGATAATTAAAAAAATCAATAAATAAAATATCCACAAATTGAACTCAAAGTCTATATCATCATGGTTCTTCTCAAATATGTCACCATTTGAAATCTACAACCAAAGTTTAAAACTTTGTCAAGAAAAGCAAAAAAAATTGTAGGATAACCCATTGAGTATTATTAATAAGTCTATAAATCAATCAAAGAAAGAGAAACCTTGTTGAAAAATGTGAACTTTTAAGTAAGAGACTTGCAAAGTCAAAGGAAAAAACTGATTTTGATTGTTGAAATGAGAAAATGAATTATTTTTATTTTAGAAATTAAAAAAAAAAATTGCATTTGATTTATTATTTTGGATAAGATTTTGGGAATAATATTGGGTAGTTGAATAAGGGGGTATTACGAGGTAAAATTTAAAAATTTCTAAAAAACCCCTTAGGTTTGCTAATTTAATTAAACACCCCAATATATAAAAATTGTGTAAAATAACAAAAACACCCCCATCACCCGCAATGTCAGATTCCGACCACCATCGCCAGAATCTGATCAAAAAATTGCGTTACGACACAAACCGGTCGGATCTGTGTCGTAAAGCGTCGATATGACCTTTTCCGGCCAGATCCACCACGGATCTGGCCGAAAAATGCCAGATCTACAACCAGATGTGGCCATTGACTGCCGCAAAGGTCCATCTGTTGACGACTAAATCTAGCCTTTTCCACTGTGGATTTGGCTGGAAAAGGCCAGATCAGTGAATAACCATCCATTTCAGGTCGTGGTGTAAGTCGTTGTGACAGATTCTGGCTACCACCGATGGTGGTTGCTAGAATCTGGCAAGTATGGGTGGGTGGGGGTGTTTTTACTAATTTTTAAACTTTTTTTTCTAGGGGTATTTAATGAAATTAATAAACTTAAGGGGTCTAAAAGTAATTAAAAAAATACACTAATATTTCTCAAATAATTTGCCAAACAATATTTGGGGAATATGATTGAGAATATGAGTAGAAATATTGAACCAAACGCACCCAAGAATGTTGAGAAGAGAACTCACATAGAAAGCAAAAATAACTCCAATAATATAATCTTAAGGCAACTTAATTGAAGCATTTCTGTGACAAAAATCTATTTGTTGCAATTAGAATTGACCACCAACTATAGCAAAAAAGGCATTTGATGATAGCATCCTAAAGAAAGACAATAATTGTAAAACCCACAAAACCCACAAATCAAACAACAAAATCAATCCAAAAATCAACAAAAAGAGATAGAACAAATACAATTAAAACTACATATCAATATTTGTTTTCCTTTGTCATCACTAAAATTGAATTTGTTTTATGTGTGTGATGATAAAATGAATGATTTGGCAGCAGGTCTCTAGTTATCCTAATTCATCGTATAATATATCAAATAAAAACCCTATCTTTCTAGTTTCCAAAGATTCAAACCGCTAATCAATTGGAATTTTATTGAGCAAGTTAAGGCTAATTTACTACTGACTATTCAGTGGAAATAGAGAAACAAAGGAAATCAAAATGTGTGTGATAATAAAAAGAATGGCTTCATAGTGGGGCTTCAGTTATCCAAATTAAGTATATAATATATCAAATTAAATTCATGTATATTTAGTTTCCAAAGATTCAAACCTCTTATCAATTGGAGTTTTATTGAGCAAGTTATGGTTAGTTTACTACTAACTGTTTAGTGGAAGTTGAAATATGTGTGATGATAAAAGGAATGGTTCGGCAGTGGGGCTATGGTTATCCAAATTAAGCGTATAATATATAAAATTAAAGCAATATCTGTTTAGTTTCTAAAGATTCAATTCTCTCATCAATTGGATTTTTATTGAGAAAGTTATGGTCAATTTACTACTGACTGTTAAGTGGGAATCGAAATGTATGTGAACATAAAATGAATTGTTTGACAGTGAGGCTACAGTTATTCAAATTAAGCATATAATATATCATATTAAAACCCTGTCTGTCTAGTTTCTAAAGATTCAAACCTCTTATCAATTGGAGTTTTATTGAGCAAGTTATGATCAATTTACTACTGATTGTTTAGTGGAAACCTAAATGTGTGTGATGATAAAATGAATGGTTTACTAAAGCTACATGGTTCAACATCAAACATCAGTTGATATTTAAATATTCAAACTTCTCATCAATTGGAGTTTTATTGATCAAGTTATAGTCAATTTACTACTAATTGTTCAGCGGAAACCTAAATGTGTGTGATGATAAAATGAATGGTTTACTAAAGCTACATGGTTCAACATCAAACATCAGTTGATATTTGTTAAATAAATGAAATAGTTATATTAAGCAACAACCTCTTTTCATGATATATGTATGTAATATAAAAAGATATTAACAAAAAAAAGATAGAACAATTACAATTAAAACTACGTATCAATATTTATTTTCCTTTAAGGATAATAATAATAATTCAGCATATTATAAATGGTTTACTAAAGCTACATGGTTTGGCAACAAACATCAGACAATATTTGTGATTCAAATAAAATTTGTTATATTTAGCAACAAACTGTTTTCGATATATGTATGTAACATTAAAAAAATATTAAGAAAAAGAGATAGAACTAATACAACTAAATCTGCATATCAATATTTGTTTTCCTTTGTCATCACTAAATTTGAATTAGTTTTATGTGTGTGATGATAAAATTAATGGTTCGGCTGTAGGTCTATAGTTATTCAAATTCATCATATAATATATCAAATTAAAGCTCTATCTTTCTAGTTTTCAAAGATTCAAACCGTTCATCAATTAGATTTTTATTGAGTAAGTTATGGCTAATTTACTACTGATTGTTCAGTGGAAATTAAGAAATAGGGGAAACCGAAATATGTGTAATGATAAAATGAATGGTTTGGAAGTGGGGCGACATTTATCCAAATTAAGCATATAATATATCAAATTAAAGACCTATCTGTCTAGTTTCCAAATAGTCAAACCTCTGATCAATGTGAGTTTTATTGAGCAAGTTATAGTCAATTTACTATTGACTAATTAGTAGAAACTGAAATGTGTGATGATAAAAGGAATGGTTCAGCAGTGGGGCTAAGATTATCCAAATTAAGTGTATAATATACCAAATTAAATCTTTGTATGTATAGTTTCTAAATATTCAAACCTCTTATAAATTTGAGTTTTATTGTTCAAGTTATGGTCAATTTACTACTGATTATTTAATAGAAACCAAAATGTGTGTGATGATAAAAAGAATGGTTTGGCCGTAGGTCTATAGTTATCCAAATTAAGTGTATAATATATCAAATTAAAGCCCTATCTATCTAGTTTTCAGATATTCAAACCGCTCATTAATTAGATTTGTATTGAGTAAGTTATGGCCAATTTACTACTGATCATTCAGTAGAAATCGAGAAACAGGGGAAACCGAAATGTGTGCGATGATAAAAATAATGGTTTGACAGTGAGGCTATAGTTATCCAAATTAAGTATATAATATACCAAATTAAAGACATGTATGTTTAGTTTCTAAAGATGCAAACCTCTCATCAATTGAATTTTTATTGAGCAAGTTATGGTCAATTTACTACTAACTGTTCAGTGGAAACCAAAATGTGTGTGATGATGAAATGAATGATTCGGTAGTGGGGCTACAGTTATCCAAATTAAGCGTATAATTTATCAAATTAGAACACTGTCTACCTAGTTTCTAAAGATTGAATCCTCTCATTAATTGGATTTTTATTGAGCAAGTTATGGTCAATTTACTACTAATTGTTTAGTGGAAACCAAAATGCTTGTAGTGATAAAATGAATGGTTTACTTGACCCAAATTTAAGGGATTATCATATTAAGACTGATAAGAAATATTTCAAATAACACCTATTAATTGGAAAACGGAATCAGCCAAAATTAATTCATTTAACATATATACTCACACAAAAGAAAGACATAAACAATTAATCATTCATATAACAAATTAAAATACATGAATGTTTTTATAGAAAACATATTCAACACAAATGAACTGTTTCTACTAATATAGATATGACACATACTCATAGTTCGGCTGACAATAGGATCATCCTCGATTTGATCTTAGTAAAGTACATGAACATTTCATTGAAAACAAACATAACAAAATTTAATCGATCTTTATGTTAAGATTGTTAAGGAACAATTATTCATTTGTATAATATTCATTTGTATAACATCTGTTACCTGAAAATGAAATCAACAAAAATTAATTAATCTTTATATTAAAATTGTTAAGGAATATACTTACTGTTCGACAAGACTAACACAATTAATCATTCAAATAGATTGACCAAACAAAAACAATCATTCAACCAAATAATAACCATTAAAATAGTTAGGAGATATACTTACAATTTCGTATTAAAATAGTTAGAAGATATATTTATAGTTCAGAATAACAAATCAAAATAACAACTCATTTGACAATGTCAATTAGACATCCTTCATTTATTTCATGTTAATTCATGAATCTTTGACCTGCAAACAACAATAAAAACAACAATAAATAAAAAATCATCGCTTAACGAAATCATGAAGAACAAACGTATTATTGACACAAATTAACATGACCTGTAAATAATTAACAAAAGACTAGACGTATTGTTGACACCAACTAACATATTGAGATAATACACAATTGAACATACGCTCCTTTTATAATCCCTTGTTGAGACCTTTTAAATGTCAACACAATTAAATACGAATTGAATACGAAGAAATGTTTGCAATGTCAATACAACGCACCTATATAATTATTAATAAACATGTATGTTTTTATTACCAATGCAATGCACCTATCTAATCCAATCTTTATGTCTATTTATTTAGACTTTGGAATGCCAATGTAACAATTAATATTGTCTACATCATCACCAATAAAATTCAACCACATGACAATCACAAATCCAATGTGTCATTCTGGTTAGACCTTTAGAATGTCAATGCAATGCACCTATATAATTAGTATTATTATTAATTATTAATACAACCAATGCAATGTACCTATGTATTCCAATATTTATTTACTTTGGAATACCAATGTAACAATTAATATTGTCTACATCATCATCAATAAAATTCAATCACATGACAATCACAAATCCAATGTGTCATTATGGTTAGACCTTTAGAATGTTAATGCAATGCACATGTATTATCATTATTATTATTATTAATTATTAATGTATATTCTATTTTTGAATTAATTAATCATTATAGATAAAACAATAAATATCAATCAAACGTGTCAAGATAGAGCAATTTAATTGGCTTGTCAATCCAATGTGTCAAAATGGAACAATTTTAGAGCTTCCAAAATGTTTCACATGGCGAACAACCCATATGGGTATTCATGGCGAACAACCAGCATGGGTATTCATGAATCTTAGAGCTAAAAATATCTCATTAAACCACACATCCAACGTGGCAAGAGAGAGCAAATTCTAGAGCTCCAAAATAAAACAATTTTAGAGCTAAAAAAAAAAAAAAAAAAAAGTTTCATATATGTCACTCAAATAAGTATGCTTTTACTTTCAGATTTGGAATATTAATGCAGCAATTAATATCTCTCTACATCATCACTAATAAAATTCAACCATATGACAATCACAAATCCTATGTGTCAAAATAAAACAATTTTATGAGTTTAAAAATATGTCATATGGTGAACAACCCGCATGAGTATTCAGTTATATATATATATAAAGATTAAGAGTTAAATCTGGACCTTAGATATGATATAATAATTAAAATCTTTCTGAGCTTTTGAAATAAAAAAAATTCTCGTATAAATTGAAATTTATACTATATTAATAAATTATCCTCATATTATTTTTTTTATCACCGAAAACTTAATAATTGAGACTAGAGAGTTTTTTTTTTTTCCTTACAAGCTAATTTATACGTAACTTAACTAATCCCACGAAACTCTGAAATTACCAATCAAATAAGAGTTTTAATGGTTACCTCTATTAGTAACCGAAAAGAAAACTTAAGACCTATCAAACCACTCGATATCCTGAGATAGTTGAGAGCTTTAAAAGAGATATGTGTTATTTGATTACACACGAGGGAGTAATGTGATCTACAATTGATTATAGGTAAATTTGTAAGAGTAATACAACACATATACAATTTGTAATGATTGGTTTATTATTTGAGTAATGTTATGTGCACTAATTAAATTGTACTAATCCAAGTATTAACAATTGAAATTTTGAAATTTTTTAACTTTTGAGGAGAACTGACCATGGAAATGAACTAAGTGCTCACGTTTACCTCGGTAATAAGAGAGGTCTGCCATGTCAGTTAGTACTTGGGTAAGGATGGTTTTGGTTAGTGCACGTATCATTATTCTTAAGTAGCGTTTGGTTCAGAGAATGTTATATTATTGAGGAATATTGTATTACTGGAAAGATAGATTACTAGGGAATCTTTAGAGAAATATGTTTGGTCGGTTAGAATAAATTGATGGGTATGTTATAATAATATGTTTGATTGGGAGGATAAATGAGTAGGTATGTTATGTGGATTACTAAATTGCCCTCATTTTAAAATAATAATATAATATTATTTTATTCTATTATTTTTTAAATTATTTCTTTTAACCCCCCTATATTTGAAATTTTACCAAAACACCCCAACCATATACAACTTTAATTTGTAGCAAAATCACCCCCACTCACCCCAAGCCACTGCCGGCAGCCGCCACCACCACCGGAAGCCGCTGTAATGGCGCACGACTAGCCGAATCTGGCTGGTCGTACGCCGATCAAGCCTAATCCGGCCAGATCTGGCCGTGAATATGGTGGTTTCACGGCTAGATCTGGCCGTTAATATGGCCATTTCACGGCCAAAGATGTGGCCGTGAAAAGACCAGATCTTTGGTCGTGAAACGGCGACTGTTTCACGGCTAGATCTATGGCGTTTCACGGCCACATCTTTGGCCGTGAAACGGCCAGATCTGGTCGTTTCCGGCCATGGATCATAAATCCATGGTCGAAAATTTCCTTATCAGCACACGACTGCCAAGATCCTGCCAGTCTTGTGCCAATATGACGACTTTCGCCGGTGGCCAGCGGTGGTCTTGGATGATTGGGGGTATTTTGTTAATTTTTAAACTTTTTTATGGCAGGATGTTTTAGCTAAGTTCTCAAATGTAGGGGGTCTTGGTAATTGTTATTTGGTAGATATATGAGGGCAAATGTGTCCAGAATGATAAAATATTCAGGGCAAAATAGGGTAAAAATTATGATTACCTCGGTAATCTAACATTAACACCCCTGAGAAGGTAATTTGATTACCTCCAATATTACCAATAGTAACCACTATTTATAATAAAATATTACTGTAATATTATATTACTTGAGAACCAAACGAGAGAATCTTGAAAATTAAACAAAGATTATAGGATTTATCCTATTCCACCCCGAACCAAACGCACCTTTATTATTTTAAGTCATTGATCTCATTATCTTCCTGTCAGTTCAGATCAAACCGACCCGTGCCCACCGCTTCTTTGCCCGACCCATAATTATGCTTCACCTCCGTTAAACAACATATTCTCAGTTTCTTTCACAAGTCTAAACGTACGTTAGAGATCTTGGAACCGACGGGAGACTTGTAAAACTGGCAATCGAATGGACGACACTCGGACCGCCGTACCACAAGTAATATACGAGACACGTCATCACGCCACCGGACCGTACACTCCCAATTACCCGCCACAATCCGACCAGCGGGTCCAACTTTAGATCTCTCTTAGCTAATTTTTATTTTCAATTTTATTATTTGAGTTGTAAATTTTACTTAATTCTTATTCACTCAATTCAGGCGCGTGAAGCTTCAAAACGCGGCGTGTTATCGTTTCTCTCTGTTCCAGGTTCGTTGATTTTTTATACTTACACTGGTTTGAATTAGCTTAATTAGGTTTCTTTTTACTTGTTTTGGTTATTGATGATGTGTTTTCTTGCTTTGTTCTGAAGGTGTGAGTAAACTTAAAGAGAAATGGAGTGAGTATCGGCGCTCTCCTAGAGAAATTAAGAGACTTGTATCGTTGTTTATATCGCCGAGAGGTGAACGCGTTGCTGTGGCTGCCGGAAATCAGATTACAATTTTGCAGAAGGATGATGACTACAAGGAACCGTGTGGCATTTTTACCAGTAAGATTTTTTTATCAATCTGAGAAAAGCTTAGAAATGTTGGTGCCAGCTTGCAGCATTTGTTAGAATTTGTATGCTTAGCGGATATAAGAATTTGTTGTTGAAAAATAATTAGACAATAATCTGTTTAAATTCAAATTTGATGATTTAATGTCTTAAGATTTTCCTGTTAGTTGGATTTTGGTTTGACCACTGTGAGTATGCAGATTATTTAGTTTTTAGGAATGTATTTCGGAACCTTTTTATTTTTATTGGTATTGTTGATAGTGTACTATATTATGGTTCCTGTAAAATGTGATATATTATTGATTACATGTAATATTTTCTGATGGGAACTATCAAGTGCTGCTCAATGGTCCCTCCCCAGACAGATTTGAAAAGGATATGTATTAGAATTGTTTATGCCCTTGTGACATGTTTAGATTTTAACTAGCATCCCTTTTAGGCTCCTCATTAATAGCATAGAAGGCAAATTTGGTATTTTAGTCCTATGGTTGTAGAATTTTGCATATCATTTGAAATTTTGGGCGAACATTGTATAAAAGAATAGTCTAATTACTCAGGATAAAAACAGGAGAGAATATTTATGCGAGAGTGAGCCCTGTGATATATCTGAGTATAAATTTAAATTTATGGAAGTTTGTTAGTGCAAGACATTTGATATGGATGTTGTTTCTAGTGAAAGAAAAAAATGGATGGTTGATCTGAAGTATGAACCTGGAAATAAACTTATTGTTTGTACAATAGAAAGTACTCCTCTGCTGCTTCTACGGATTTCCTTACAATTTACCTCTCTTTTGCTTGAAATTGTGTCTAACTTTTGTTCCACACATTAGGTAGTACTCCTGGTGCATTTATTTGTGGAGCTTGGTCAGAAACTCATGATATACTTGGAGTTGCTAATGGATCCGACACAGTCTATTTTATTAAAGCAAATGGTGAAGAGATAACAAGAATCACAAATAAGCATTTAAAAGGTTCTTTACCAACAATAAGCCTGATTGCACAAGATGCAACTGACGTACAAACATCTTGCTTGTAAGTGTTCTTTCCACCTCCCTTTCCTTTCTGTTCAGAGGCATCTGTATGAACTCCACAGAATATAGAGATTGTTCTTAATCAATCTTGAACATATGATTAAAGATTTGGGGTTCCTATAGTTTCTTTTAATCTATATATTATTTTCCTACATTCTCCCTTTTAATACTGCTGGAGCTATAACATCATAGTGCCTGCTTAATTTTTGGAAACCTGTTTTCAGGTGTACCTTCACTGTTCTGACAGCAGATGGATGCCTTCACAATATTGAGATCAGTCAGGAGCCAAGTGCCTCTATTTCCTCTGACTGTGCATCAAGTAGTGGATCAACTTCTAGGAGGCAGTTTCCTCAGAATGTTTTCTGTGTTGACTATTCTCCAGAACTTTCATTGTTAGTTGTTGTCAGTAGTCCTATCACTACTTCACTTACCTCTAGTGGGAATACTGGTATAGTTTCTTACCATCTATTGTCCTTTTGTTCTCTGAATGGAACTTTTTAATTGAACAAATCTTTGTAAACTAGTTTTCAATTGAATAAGCAATGACAGTGGTACAGAGTTCTATATGGTAAAGTATCAGAATTATTATATGACTTTCTAATGATTGCTTGTCTCATATTCAATGGCAGGTCTCATCTGTAAGACTCTTTTATATATAATCAAATTTTGTCAAGTATTTGTGATCCAGCATAAATTCCTCTTAGGAAACGAAAAAGGGGCTTTTAACATGTTAGTAGAATGGCAAATATTTCAAGTTTTCTTAATTAGTTATTCATTTTTCTTGCAGGGTCTTGTATTTCTATTTGGCGTAGATGTAAAAGTTTGGACCTGGAACAACTGTGCTTTACTCAGTTTGAAGGCTTATATTGCAAACCAAAAGGCTATGAAGGGAAGCCTGTACTTGTGAAAGTGCTAATTTCTCCACAAGGAAAATTCGTTGCTACCTCAGATATTACTGGATGCTTGCACATTTTTAAGATGGATAATGCTAGCTCTTCACTGTCAAAGGCATTTTGTGGAGAAAGATTGGATTCTCAAGTGACTGATAATTCATTAAACAGAGAGAAATTGTTAAGAGATGTTGTGGATTTTACTTGGTGGTCTGATCATATACTTACACTTGCAAGAAAGGATGGAATTGTCACCATGATTGAGATCCATAGTGGCTTGAAAGTTCAAGACAGTGATCCTGTACATTCAGTGCTTGTTTTAGAGAGAGTAGAGAAGCTTAAAGGTCATGTTTTTCTTTTAGAGAGTAAATCGCTTGAAGAGAGATTAAACACATCTAATTTTGACGGAGGAACGATCGACTCAAATCACATAGAGCCGGTTGCTGAAGACAGATTTAATCAGTTCGACATTTCTATATTGCGCTGGAGCTTGATATCATTGTCAGAGAGATCTGTTCCTGATATGTATAATATTTTAATTAGCAACCACAAGTATAAAAGGGCTATGGACTTTGCTAATATTCATGGATTGGATACAGATGAAATCTTTAAATCACAGTGGTTGTATTCTAGGCAAGGAATAGATGAAATAAATATGTTCTTGTCAAAGATTAAGGATCAAGCATTTGTAATTTCTGAATGTGTGGATAAAATTGGACCAACAGAAGATGCTGTGAAGGCTTTACTTGCACATGGGCTGCGCCTAACTAGCCAGTATAAATTCTCTGAAGAAGATAATGAAGATAGTCAAATTTGGGATTTTCGTCTCTGTAGACTTCAGTTGTTGCAATTTGGAGACAGGTTGGAGACGTATCTTGGGATTAACATGGGCAGGTATCATTCTGTTCTAAGCTCTATTGATTTATCGTGGATAAAGAATTTTTTTTTTTTTTTTAAATCTTAAAACTTATTGATGCTGGTTTGAGTAGATCCGCATCATGGTTGTCTTCTCCTCTTCCCCATTTTCTCATGCTTTCTGTTTTTTTGTCATAAATCATCTTATTTAAAAGACAATGTTGCCATGCAATCTATGCTGATTTTTTTTTCCAGAGTTCTTGGGTTTTTTTTGCCTAATGAAGAAAGGATGAGTTCCTAAAAACATGTAAGCAATGTTCATAATGTGAGACTACCTATAGATATTCACAAATATGCACTCTCATCACTTGCTTTCTCTGTGTCTTTTTAGTTTTACTCATTGTGTTATCATTTAAAAGTTTAAAAGCTACATGAGAGGCACTTCCACTCAAGGGATCTTAATATGCATGCAGGCCTAATCTAGACCCATATGACCTATGTGTTTCTCATGGTAATTGCTCAAAGATAGCATGAGATGACATAATGCAGCCATTCTAGTTTATCTCCAGTTCTACGTACTTTTCACCAGTATCTGGATTTAATTGTTCATCTTTTGCCAATGTTAATTTCAGATCACTGTTGCTCTTAAAAAAAAAAAAAAAAAGATTATTTGTTCATTTTTGGAGTCAATGAAAATATTGACATCTATAGAACTTGTTAAGATTTTTACCATATAGTTTGGAATTTTCCTCTTCGACAAATGTGAAGGGATTTTATTGGTTTTTTCTAATTTCTTTTCTGCAGTTGTCAGAGAGAAAGTTTCTTTGTAAACTATCTTTGTTGATATTGTGCTGAGTTGTAGGCTTGTAGCCTTTTTTGAGGTTATGCTGTTGATACTACATTTATGCTTTCTACATTATGAACCTGATACTTAGGGAGTTTTATCATTCACCAGATGGTTTCTACTGACTGATGTCTTATTGACTTAGTCTTTTGCAGGTTTTTTGTGCAGGAATACAGCAAATTTCGTGTTATGCCTATTAATGAAGCAGGAGTAAAACTTGCAGAAAGTGGAAAAATAGGGGCCTTAAATCTTCTTTTTAAGCGTCACCCTTATACACTGGCTTCTTCCATGTTGCAAATCTTAGCAGCTATTCCAGAGACAGTTCCTGTTCAAACATATGTACAGCTTCTTCCAGGAAGGTCTCCTCCTGCAAGAGTTGCTATGAGGGAAGAGGATTGGGTTGAATGTGACAAGATGGTAAGATTTATTAGAAGATTACCTGAGAATCATGAGATCCATAGCCAGATCAGAACTGAAGCAATTGTCAAGAAGTACCTGGGATCTCTTTGGCCATCAACTAATGAACTTTCGATATGGTACAAGAATAGAGCTAGAGACATTGATTGCTATAGTGGGCAGCTAGACAACTGCCTGTGCTTGGTCGACTTTGCTTGTCGCAAAGGTATAACTGAGTTGCAGCAGTTCCATGAGGATATTTTATACTTGCACCAGCTTATTTATTCTGATGAGAGCAATGGTGAAATATCCTTCAGTATGAGCCTTACTGCATGGGAACAATTATCTGACTATGAAAAATTTTGTGCAATGCTTAAGGGAGTCAAAGAGGAAAATGTGGTCGAAAGGTTACGAGACAAGGCAATTCCATTTATGCGAAATAGGTCTCATGATCTGACCTCATTTGCTCAAAAGCAGGTTACAGTTGACCGAGTTTCTGTAGATCATAAGAAGGATGAGTCGTTTCTGGTTAGATGGCTGAAGGAAATTTCTTTGGAAAATAAATTAGACTTATGCTTGACAGTCATTGAGGAAGGGTGTAGGGAGTTCCAAAGTAATAGCTTTTTCAGGGATGAGATTGAAGCTGTGGATTGTGCTCTGCAGTGCATATATTTGTGTACAGCTACAGACAGGTGGAGTACAATGGCTGCCATAATGTCAAAACTTTCACAAAACCAAGGCAAGTACTGCTTTGAGGTTTTGAATATGGTGGTTGAAGTTCTATTTTTTTTCTTTTTTTTTTTTTTCAGATATTAGATGATTTCATGTCTTGTCCTTCTTTGTGTCCGACAATGAAATAGTTGTGGATAAAATTTTTGCTTAGCTTCTGCATGAATAACTGGTACTTCAATTCTTTTTTCCTTTTTCCCACTGAATTCTGTCAACCTTTTAGATGAAATTTTTAGAATTCCTGCATGGTTCATGTTCTTTGTCAGCCATTAGTAATAGTCTACTTAATACTTCTCAGCCCTTAGATGAATGTTTCATTTGAAAGACATTCTGTAACTATACAGCAGATATACAAAGGAGAATTATCACGTATTTGCTAATTTGTAGACAATAGGAGTTTGGCTCCTGATTAAGATGCTGTCCTAATGACTGTATACCTTATGCGGCAATATTGAATTGTACAGTGCACCCATCTTAGATACAGTATAGAAGATTGCATCAAATCAGAAGGACGTGATATTTTGTATGGCTAGATATAGGAAGGTAGTGATCTGATAAGAGAGCAGAATTTTCATTTTGGTATGTCTCAGTTTTAGTTTGTTTCAATTTCTGTAAGTTGCAGTGATAGCCGCATTTTAACCATTTCATAATTCACTTGATCTATGTAAAATTTGTAGCTTTTAGCTGCTTATATTAGCTATATATTTGTGTCTGTCCGTGTATGTAACTGTGTATAGTTTTGTGTGTAAATGTGTTTGTGGACTGAAATGTTAGTTACTCATCTATTATGCTTATGTAATTAGATTTTATGTTCATTTTCTCATATTAGAGTAACTTGTTCTTGAGAATAATGGAGGTTTTCAATTTTACAGATGCTAAATTATATATTGATGGCCTTGAGAGAAGACTCAAAACAGCAGAAGGCCATATTGAAGCAGGGAGACTTTTGGCATTTTATCAGGTTTGTATTCTCATTTGAATTCCAAGCTTTTTGATGGTTAAGTGCTGAGCATGTGTTTTTTTTTTTTTTTTCATGTGCTTGATGTTCAAACATCATGATGTTTTCTTTGAGACTGGAAAGATATGGTGTTACTAAATTGGTTCCTTGGAGGCATGAAACAAGTCATGGAATTTGCTTTATGTTATATTTACATACTCATATGCAAATAGTGATAATTACTTACTGATTTTTTTAATGAAATTTTTTTATTTATAGACAGCCAAAATGGACTTCTTTTTGGTGATATTGACTCATATACTGAAAGGGAGACCTGCACCAGTTTGCATGATCCTCCATTCTGGATGTGGGCCAGCTTATTCAGGTAGGAAGATTGATCTAAATAATCAAGGATATACACACATATTAGTCTACCATTTTACACAAATCAATCTAGGAAATACTATCTCTATTTTCCTAATATATCTTAATACTACCCCTCAAGCTGGAGCAATATGTCATATGTTCCAAGCTTGTTACAAATGTCCCGATTCGAAACCTCTGAGTAGTAAGAACATCTGCTAGCTGGTCATTTGAGTTGACAAAACTGGTGACAATGCATCCGGATTCAATCTTCTGTCGGATAAAATGACAATCAACTTCTATATGCTTTGTTCTTTCGTGAAAGACTGGATTTGAGGCAATATGCAGAGCAGCTTGATTTTCGTATATTAGTTTCATTTGCTTCACTTCACTACACCCCAATTTTTGAAGAAGTTGTTTCAACCAGATGAGCTCACAAGTCGCGAGAGCCATAGCCCGATGTTTTGCCTCTGCACTTGATCTAGCTACTACATCTTGCTTCTTACTCTTCCAAGATATTAGATTACCTCCAATCGTGATACAATATCCAGAAGTAGATCGTCTAACTGATGGAGACCCTGCCCAATCAGCATCAGAATACCCAACAATTTGAGAATGACCCCTATTTTCATATAGTGAGCCTTGTCCTTGAGCTCCTTTAATATACTTGAGAATGCGAACTGTTGTGTCCCAATGACCACTACATGGGGCCTGGAGAAATTGGCTAACCACACTAATTGCAAAGGAGATATTTGGTCGGGTGATCGTGAGATAATTCAGCTTACCAACCAATTTTCGATACCTTCCAGGGTCTTCTAATGGCTCCCCCTGTCCAGGAACAAGTTTGACATTGGGATCCATAGGAGAATCTATAGGCTTATAGTCTAACATACCTGTCTCCTCAAGAATGTCCAAGGCATACTTCCTTTGTGATATAGCAATACCAGCCTTAGACCGTGCTACCTCAATCCCCAGAAAATACTTAAGCTTCCCCAAGTCCTTGGTTTGAAAGTGGCTAAACAGATGTTGCTGCAGTTGAGAAATCCCATCTTGGTCATTACCTGTTATGAAAATGTCATCAACATAGACAACCAAGTATATAAATTTACCATGATCATTACGGCGGAAAAATACTGAATAATCAGCTGTACTTTGCGACATCCCAAACTGTTGAATCACAGAACTGAACTGTCCAAACCATGCTCTAGGTGACTGCTTGAGACCATATAAAGACCGACGTAGACAACACACCAATCCTGACTCCCCCTGAGCGACAAACCCTAGCGATTGCTCCATATACACTTCCTCGGCAAGTTTACCATGCAAGAAGGCATTTTTAATATCCAACTGATGAAGAGGCTATTGATACATGGCCGCTAAAGAGATAAGGAGGCATACCGAAGTAATCTTAGCAACAGGAGAGAAGCTCTAGTTTGTTTTCCAAGTTGACATGACTTACAATTAAAAGAAGATAATGTAGACAGACTAGGTACTAATTTCTGAAATTTGGCAAGACTTGGATGACCAAGGCGGCTATGAAGAATGTCGGTAGATGCAGCGGAGGTGAAGGCAACTGGAGAATTTGGATTGGAGAGGTGGTACAGTCCATGTGATTCATGTCCTGTTCCAATCGTCTGCCTTGTGTTCCATCCTGCACACAACAGAGTCAGCAAAAAGGGGACAGAACAATAAGATATTTGGTTAACTTACTAATAGATCAGATTATATGGACATCAGGGCGAATAAGATTGATTTTAAAGAAATGGAAGGAAGTGGTCGAGCTTCTCCTATCTTTTGACCATAGTCTGTGAACCATTAGCAAGAGTAATTTTTGATAAAGTGGGAGAAGAGGTAATTGAGATAAAAGATTTTTATTACCAGAAATGTGGTCAGATGCTCCGGAATCCAAAATCCGTGGGCCAGTGGAGAGGTCCTGCTTAGATAAGCAAAGGAATTACCAATTTGGGAGGCGCCAGATGAGGATGACTGCTGCTCGACAGCTTGATATTGAAGATACTCATTGTAATCAGCCCCAGACAATGTAATGGAGTTGGGTTGTTGGTCTTTAGCATCGGTAAGGGAATTATCCATCTCCAATTGCTTGAGCCACATGAGCGGTAAATCGATTAGAAGATTGACGTGGTGCCTCCGATGCAAAGCCCACAAGTGTCTCGTTGTGGCCATTCTTGTCACAATAGGTGCAATATGGTCTAGATCCATTTCCTTTTCCCTTTCGAGAATCACTCTATCCTTGCTGATTTCCTGCCTGAACACTAATACAGATGTCCAACCTCTAGTATCGCCTAGGTTTAAAGAAAGACGCAGTAATCGAGCAGATCATCTTCCAAAGATGGTATGGTATGGCTAGCTAAATTTGATCTCGAACAGAACCAAGGTCAGATCGTAGTCCTTTAAGGCTAGGACCATAAAGAATTTGTCACGTTGTTTCTCTTGTTCAGTGGTACTCGGATACTGGCATAAGGGAATCAAATTGATCTTTTAAAGTCTCTATCTGCCCTAAATAGCTCTCCATAACTTGATTATTTTGTTGAAGGTGGACAATATCAGAAACTCTATATATTCTTTGCACATCATTCGTATACAAAGTTTTGGCTTTGGTCCAAACCTTACAGCAAGTTTTACAAGATTGAAACAAATTAAGCAGTTTAGGGTCTAAAAGTGCCAAAGGAGACTACTAACTGAGCATCAACTTTAACCCACCTAGCCCTCTCAGTAGTAGAAATATCAGTGGATGTTTTACTTAAGTGATCATCATAACCTTGCCCCGTAATCATAACTCTACTGAAGCAGCCCTGACGCATAATTACTACTACCCTGAGCTGATTGTAGTAATTGGGGGAGAACTAAATAGAAGAGAAGAATGGTTTGATATCACCTGATTTTGATGCTCTCTACCATTGTAATCTAGTGAAGTGAGAGATAAATCCAAAACAGTAAAACACCCTTTGTCAGAGTTGAATCACCAACAGAAGGAAGAACGGAGGAAACCGATCGCCTAAGAAGAACCAGAAGATGCCTACGAACAAGGAGAATCGAGAAATAAACTCCCTAAAAGCAAAGAGGAGCGCTCCTTTATAGATATGTTTTAGGGTTTCTGAAATAGATGGATTTAGAAAAGAAGAAGAAGGCTAAGAACCAACCTGACTTTTATACCATGAACAAAGTGTTTGTGAATAAGTTGCTTGATTATTCCCCCAAGCAAGATGGGAATTTATACAATGTACAAGTTACATGAATTAGGAAGGAATTGATCCTAATAATCAAGGATACACACAAATTAGTCTACCATATTTACACAAATCAATCTAGGAAATGCTATCTCTATTTTCCTAATTATCTTAACATTGACTCATATACTGAAAGGGAGACCTTGCACCAGTTTGCATGATCCTCCATTCTGGATGTGGGCCAGCTTATTCAGGTAGGAAGTATGGCAGTATGGAGCTCAGGGCTTTTATAATAGAGTATTACCAACAAATTTTTGGTTTTATGCTGCTTAGTGGGATACATTAGGGAGGATGGTGGAGCCGAATTGTAAAGAAAGTAGTGAGATAGAAAGTTAGGGCTGAAAATATGTTATGGGTTGGGTTGTGGAAGCCATTCAGAATGGATAAAATGTCTTTATTCAGATGACCATAGTGTTTGGTGCAATGGGGAACCTTGAAGTATGTGCTTTCATATGTGTGCACAATTTTAAATGATAGGAGGGCACAGGTGGAGGTACATGAGCAGTCTAGAATTTGCTGCACTAGAATATGTGGTTTACTTGAGGTTTACAATGTTTGGAGCTGGAGTGTGGACAGTATTTACTGCATGATATAATGCAAACCAAATTAAACTTGTATGATCAGCTCAATATATAAGGGGTTAGGAGATTGAGGAGAAAGTGTCCTTGCATGGAGAAGTGCATAGTTTGCTGCTGGTCCTAGTGGGATTGTGTTATGAAGAGGGAACTGTTGTTGATCTGCTTTTGCTTCCCAAAACCTATGGGTTCTCTCGTAGTCTTATTTCCTTTTTCTTTTTTTTGGGTTCAGTGGGTCATTTTTGGTCTTTGATAGAGGAATTTTGGCTTGTTGGGATTGTTTGTAGTTTTTAGGAGATAAATATCTTGGAATGCCCTTGTAAATGGGTTCACGTGTGGTCTATCATTTTGTTAGATATGCCCTTCTATCACACCTTTGTTCTTCCCGTGAAGCGTGAAACTATTGATTCTATGTTTCCATCTTATAATATGTATATGACCTCATCTCAGGAGCTTCATTGCTCTTTAACATCATGTTTCTAGAACCATGATAATGCACGTTGTTTGGTCATTATAAAGATAACTTTGGTTATTGATTTTCTTGTTCTTTGTAATCAATGATTATGCTAGTTGATAGTAGCTGATAAGATAACTACTGTATTCTATGTGTGATTCATGAATTTGATTGTGAGGGAGATTTTCGGTGATTGATTTTTTGCAGGTTCCAAAGCCAATAAACTTTTTCTTGGAAGCTCGTGCAGATGAAAAAGGTGTAAAACAGATTCTTCGTCTTATACTTTCAAAATTTATCCGACGACAGACTGGACGATCAGATAATGATTGGGCAAACATGTGGCGTGATATGCAGTACCTACGAGAGAAGGCTTTTCCTTTTTTAGACCTAGAATATATGTTAGTGGAATTCTGCAGAGGACTGCTGAAAGCTGGGAAGTTTTCTCTTGCAAGAAATTATTTAAAGGGTACAAGCGCAGTTGCTTTAGCACCAGAGAAAGCAGAAAATCTTGTTATTCAAGCTGCAAGGGAGTATTTTTTCTCAGCTTCTAGTCTTGCTTGCTCAGAAGTAAGTATGCTGATGGCTCATAAATAGGATATTGCAGAACTGTTTCATACTTCTAGGTTCTGACTTTAAACTCTTAGTTTTTCTTTCTTTTATTTGCTTTTTAAAATTCACTTTTATGTCTTTACTAGCCATTTAAATTCACTATACCTTAGTTATACCTCTTTGAAATTTTGCATCCATATTGTTTTCTACCCCTCTAAAATTTTAGATCCTAAGTATTGCATACAATTTATAGTCCCCATACAATTAACTGATTCCAAAATTCAGTTGAATGAAGCCTGAACAATAAGTAGTACCTGGGGTATAGATTGAGTTCTGCTATTGAGCTATATCCTCAATGAAATCCAAGTCATTATACTTTGATTTTCTGTACGTCAATAATTTTTTAATGTAAATTCATTTCTTTGTTCGTGCTATGTATTGCAGATCTGGAAGGCTAAAGAATGTTTGAATTTATTGCCAAGCAGCAGGAATGTTAAAGCAGAGGCTGATATCATTGAGGCAATTACTGTTAAACTTGTCAACCTTGGAGTGACACTTCTACCTATGCAATTCAAGCAAATAAAGGATCCAATGGAGGTCATTAAAACGGCAATAACGAACCAAGGTGGAGCTTATCTACATGTTGACGAACTCATTGAGGTCGCCAAACTTCTTGGATTGAATTCCCCTGAAGATATATCAGCTGTTGAGGAAGCTATTGCTAGAGAAGCTGCAGTTGCTGGTGATCTGCAATTGGCATTTGATCTCTGCCTTGTTTTGGCAAAAAAAGGACATGGTCTCATTTGGGATTTATGTGCTGCAATAGCAAGGGGTCCTGCCCTTGAAAATATGGACATAAATTCTCGAAAGCAGCTACTAGGTTTTGCTTTGAGCCATTGTGATCCAGAATCAATAGGTGAGCTGCTCCATGCCTGGAAAGATTTGGACATGCAAGGTCAGTGTGAGACTTTAATGACATTGACAGGAACAAATTCACCCAACTTCTCAGTCCAAGGTTCCTCGGTTATTTCACTTCCAGGCTACAGTGTTCAAGATATAGTTAACCTAAAAGATTGCTCTGAACTGGTTGAAGGGGTCAGCAGTGACGATCAGGAAGTTCATCTGAATAATATCAAAAATACTCTTACCATTGTTGCCAAAAACTTGCCTGTTGAGGCTGGGGTCAACTGGGAATTGCTTTTAAGGGAAAATGGAAAAATTTTGTCCTTCGCTGCTTTACAACTTCCATGGTTGCTTGAATTGAGTAGGAAAGCAGAATATAGTAAGAAAATGACTCATGGCTTATTTCCTGGAAAGCAGTATGTGAGTGTAAGAACACAATCTTTGGTAACTGTTCTATCCTGGTTGGCCAGGAATGGTTTTGCTCCCAGAGATGACCTGATTGCGGCTCTGGCAAAATCAATTTTAGAACCACCTGCTTCTGAAGAGGAAGACATTTTAGGCTGCTCCTTCCTGTTGAATCTTGTGGACACTGTTAATGGGGTAGAAGTGATAGAAGAACAGTTGAGAGTAAGGGAAAGCTACCAAGAAATTTGTAGCATAATGAATGTGGGTTTGACATATAGTTCATTACACAACTCTGGAATTGAATGTGAGGGCCCTTTTCAGAGGAGAGAGCTGCTACGGAGGAAGTTTAAAGAGAAGCACACATCACTCAATTCTGGTGATTGGTTTTAGTTATTTTCCTGACTCTTGAACTTTAGACTTCATGTTTTTTTATATGCTATCCAGAATCATCATAATCAGCATCCCTTATGTTACATAGAAATGCTAAGAGCCATGCATTATGTTTTTACACATGATGATGAGTTGATATGTTTCTTGGGTTACCTCTTGTGTTCAGGTGAACTAAACAAGATTGACAAAGTACAATCTACTTTCTGGCGGGAATGGAAACTTAAATTAGAAGAAAAAAAGTGTGTGGCAGATCGTTCTAGATTGTTAGAGCAAATAATTCCTGGAGTGGAAACTGCACGCTTTTTGTCTGGTGATATCAAATACATTGAGAGTGTTGTTTTCTCTCTGGTTGAATCAGTAAAGTTGGAGAAGAAACCCATTTTAAATAATGTATTGAAATTGGTAGAGACCTATGGCTTGAATCGCAATGAGGTCCGTGGGATCGCGTGTACTATGAAGTATAAAATTACAAATGAAAAGGATATTTGAAAGTTTGCCTGATAAATGATATAGTTTTCTTTGTTTTTCTTGCAGGTCTTGCAACACTACTTAAGTTCTATTCTTGTTTCTGAAGTTTGGACTGATGATGATATAATTGCTGAGATTGCAGGCGTCAGAGAAGAAATACTTGGTCATGCTACAGAAACTATCAACACTATAACCTTGGTTGTATACCCTGCAGTTGATGGATGCAACAAACAGCGCCTTGCTTTCATATTTGACCTTCTCTCCGATTGCTACTTGCAGTTGGAGGCAGCCAAAAAATCTTTACCAGACTTTAACCCAGATCCGGCACGTGCATCTAATTTTAAGTTGGCTAATTTCTACAGAGTCATTGAGCAGGAATGCAGAAGAGTTTCCTTTATTAAGAATTTGAATTTCAAAAACATTGCTGGATTAGGTGGTTTAAATTTGCAGGATTTCAGCAACGAAATCTATGCGCACATAAGTGAATCTTGCTTGGAAGCCTTGGCAAGTATGGTGCAAACACTGGTCAGTATTTATACTGATTCAGTGCCTGAGGGTCTCATATCATGCCAGGATGTTTACAAATATTATGCACTGAGTTTGTTGACAAATTTGGAGAGTAGTGCTAGAGCAGATTTTAATAATGAAAGACCTGAAAGTTTTCTGGGCTTAATCAATCAACTTGAGCAGACCTACGATCGTTGCAGAATGTATATGAGACTTTTGGCACCTTCAGCTTGTTTGGATACAATGAAGCGGTACTTTAATGTGATTATACCATTATATGGCTCTTCTAGGAGTATACCAGATAACTCAACATGGCAGGAGTGCCTCATCCTACTTTTGAACTTCTGGATCAGATTGACTGAAGAAGTGCAAGAAATTACGTCCAGTGAAAGTTCAGTAGAAGATCCCAGGTTTAATCCAGAGTGCTTGTTGAGCTTCTTAAAGGTTTTGATGAAATTGGTGATGGAAGACAGCATCTCACCGAGTCAGGGCTGGGGCACCATTATCAGCTATGTTACTCATGGTTTAATTGGAGACTTTGCTAGTGAAATTTTCATATTCTGCAGAGCCATGGTATTTTCTGGTTGTGGGTTTGGAGCCATTTCAGAGGTTTTTTTCAACGCAGTGTCAGAATGCAGTTTAAAAACTGCTGACTCTAAATTTCAAGATCTTCCCCATCTATATTTAGATATGTTGGAGCCCATTTTACAAGATCTGATTAATGGATCCCTTGATCACCATAATTTGTATCATTTGTTGTCTTCTCTAAGTAAATTGGAGGGTGATTTTGATGAGCTGAAGAGGGTCAGGCATGTAGTTTGGGAGAGAGTGGCCAAATTCTCTGATAATTTGCAGTTACCAAGTAATGTTCGAGTTTATGCCCTTGAACTTTTGCAATCTATCACAGGTAGAAACATCAAAGGTTTCCCTTCTGAACTACAATCCAATGTTCTTCCTTGGGAAGGGTGGGATGAGCTGCTCACTACAAGTAAAACAAGTGAAACCACTGCCAATTCGGGGTTGTCAGAGCAAACAGATACTTCTAGCAGGTTTACGAATACTTTGGTTGCCCTCAAATCTACTCAACTTGTGGCAGCTATCTCACCAAGCATAGAAATAACGCCTGATGATCTACTCAATGTCGATACAGCTGCCTCCTGCTTCTCTAAGTTGTGTGGAGCTGCCAGTATAGATCCTCATTTCGATTCTTTGGTAACCATTTTGGAAGAGTGGGAAGGACTCTTTGTAATTAGAGATGAAGTAGCTGCCGAAGAAGCATCCACTGCTGAAAACAACTGGAACAGTGATGATTGGGAAGAAGGATGGGAAAGTTTTCAGGAAGTAGAACCTGTCGAGAAGAAAAAGAAAGAAAACTCCCTTACTGTTCATCCTTTGCATGCATGTTGGGTGGAGATTTTCAAAAAATTCATAACAGTGGCACGGTGTAAAGATGTGTTGAGACTGATTGACCATTCCTTATCAACATCTAATGGAATTTTGCTGGATGAAGATGATGCCAGAAGCTTGAATGAAATTCTACTCGGTGTGGATTGTTTCTCAGCTCTGAAACTGGTGCTTTTATTGCCTTATGAAGCCATCTGGTTGCAGGCTCTAAATGTAGTTGAAGAGAAGTTGAAACAAGGAGGCATCTCCGATACAATTGGCCGAGACCACGAGTTATTAATGCTTGTGTTATCTTCTGGGGTTATATCAACTATCATCACTAAATCTTCTTATGGCACAATTTTCTCTTATCTGTGTTACTTGGTTGGAAATTTCTCTCGCCAGCTTCAAGAAGCCCAGATAATACGACAAACAAAGGGAGGAAGAAACAAAAGTGGAAACATTGCCGAAGACTTGCTTCTTTTTAGAAAAATCCTCTTTCCCTGTTTCATATCAGAGCTTGTGAAGGCAGATCAGCAGATTCTAGCCGGATTTCTTATTACAAAGTTTATGCACACAAATGCTTTTCTCAGTATCATCAATGTCGCTGAGGCCAGTCTTCATAGGTACTTGGAGCGGCATCTCCAGCAACTGCAACTTGAAGACGAGATGAGTTTTGATGAAACGTTAAAGAACACTGGTTCCAGCTTGAGAGGCAAGCTGGGAAGTCTGATCGAATCTGCATTGCACACACTTTCGGCCAATGTTAGATGAAAGCTTGTAGTAGGATTGCTATTGTGTTAGGAAACTATACATATTACATAGTTCTGTAAACACTTTTATTCAGAGGGAAGGGGATTTTTTTTTTTTTTTTTTTTTGATAGATATACAAGTTTTATATGGGTCAAAGTGACCCACTTAGAATTGAGTTGAAGCTTTTGATCTCAGTTCGGAAGCAAGATTTTTGTGGTTATAAATTAACATAAAAATGTTGGTCATACTTGATTATTCTGGTTGGTGTTCTGTTAATTTGAAGTCTGGTTTTGGATTTCATGTTAGCGTTTTTCACTCAATATCCATCTACTTAGTGGAAAGACGTAAAATTTATAAATTAAACCTGTTTGTCACTTGTAAACGATGTGAGATATAACATGTAAAATACTTTTGGATGGTTGAGTGATTCGATAGGAACTCTTGGGTGTATTATTTAAGAGGTTTTGATTTCAAGTCCCTTCTCGATTTCTAATAAAGGTAACTACTAGAGTTCTTATCCGACGCGAAAGTTGACCGGGACAGCTCCGATCGTTATATATATGATTGAATCCAAGATGAAACCATTTGAATGCAAACTTGCAATGACAAATATACTAGAAAAAATCAAACATAGAAAGGATATTGTTAATTTTTGAGTTGATGAGTTGAAATTAATAACGTATACATCATCTTTGAAGCAACCATTTGAATGCAAACTTGTAGTGACAAATACACTAGAAAAATCAAACATTAGAAAAGATATTGTAATTTTTGAGTTAAAATTAATAATGTATACATCATCTTTGAAGCATGATAAAATAAATTTTCATTTTACAACAAATATGGAAAGACTGCCTTGACATCTTTTGGGAAATTCTCAAATTTGGTAAGGTACCAATTCCTAGTGGCAAAGCTCCTTCCCATCAAGTAAAAACTTGTGCCTAGAGCAAATGAGAATGCATAAAAAGTTTGAGAAATAAAAGCAAATCCCCAGAACACTAATATCTCAAATAGATAATGTGGGCATACTACTTTGTCAAATAAACCTCCCTTGGGAATTTTGTATTGTTTTTCACCATCTATTCTCATTTTTGAGAGGAGGAAATGATGGTAGAAGTTACCAATTATTCCCAACAAGAACACAATCATCCCAAAATACTTCAAATCAATTGATGGCTCTGGTAATCCTTGTGATAAGTGTTGATTATAGATCATGGTTGAAGTTGATATGAAGTAGCTTAGAGTGATAACAATTGCAGAGTCAAGAGTCATCGCGCCACTATATTTATGAATGAACAATACCTGTACAAAAAAAAAAAAAAGTTTTTTCAACTTGGTGGGTGTGCTGAACATCAATGTCGCTGAGGCCATTCTTGTCGATGTTTGTATTCCAAAAATACTAAGAACAGTACCCTTTTATCTGAATTTGATTATGTTATCGACTCAATAACATTATCCAAACATATATCTAACTTACAATATGAAAAATCCATAGAATAAGGATTTTCTATCTCAAACATCATAATTTTATACCATTTATTGAATCTTAACTTGCAATAAAATATGAATTATAATATAGAGAACATAACAAAAGTACAAAACTCTTTTCCAGTACTCTTGTTTGGGTTCTGAGAAAATTATCACATACTGTAAATTGAATGCGAGATTAAAAACAAATAGAAATTAAACTCGTTATTAGCATTCAATTGATGACACTAAAATTAATATCAAATCGGACTCTACTTAGTTTTTCTTGAGCCAAAAATATGACTAAAATTCTCAGGTAACAATAATCAAATAAAAACTTCAAAAATATTAGTTAATTCCGACTGATCCCATCAAATTAATGTTGAAAAAAAAAAGTTATTAATTTCTACAAAAGACGAAGACCATTTTATTCATGCATGTAAAGCAAATAAAGAAGAAACCAAAAGAAGTAACAATAATGATATTAAGAAACGTTAACATGTATGCATTACCTCAAAGATTCTTTTGAAGAAATGGAAGGTGAGAGCAGACTTAAGCAAAAGAAACCTGAAGCCGTCATCAGGAAAGAGCCAGAAAGAAGAAAGACCGGCAAAAAAGGCAGGCGTATAAAGCATAAGCATCCCGTTTCTGCTCGAAACTTTAGCCTGTTTTGCCGCAGATTTCTCAGAGTTAACGTTCCAAAACTTGGAATATTGCATATGCTTTCCCACGGTTTCAGAGTAGCCTCCGTTCGCCATTGACACCACACTCACCACAGACATGGCTGTCATGAAGATGGAAGGTGGTGGTGGGAAAATAACACAACTCAGAAACATGGCTTTTCGTTAATTTTCTCTTTCTTTTTTTGAGTGAATGAAATTTGTTTTACATATGGGAAAAGCTTTAAAGAGATGAAGCGACGTACAAATGTTTGAAGAATTTAAGGAATTGTCTTTTCAAAAGTTAAAAATAAAAAATAAAATTAGCGTTTTTAGAGTAAAAGAATTCTGAAAATGAAAACACTGAATACATTTTCCATAAATTGTTTTGATTTTTGAATTTTGTTAATAATCCAGAAATCTCTCCACTTTGCTTTGCAAGCACGAGTTTGAAACTAAAGCCCGACTGAAACTTGCAATATTGGGGAAATGGGAAGAAACCAATTTTTATTTTTATTTTTTAATAATTTTAGTAAATGTTTTCTGAGGAGGTATTAAGTATTAAACATGTTTATAGTATGCTTTAGGCAGCAAACAAATTGTATTTTTAATGCGAAAAACAATTTAGACATAGTTATTTGTGGCCAAAAAGGAAATTAAAAGGAGAAGGGAGAGGCTGTTGTTTGTTTGGATCATTAATGTGTTGTGTGGACCGTGGAGATTCACATAAGGTTGTTGGTATAAAATAATGACACGTTTGGTTGTTTTAGAATGAGTCAAATAAGAGCAATCACATCATATTCATATAATTATTTGTGTAAATGGTCCATACTAACTAATTCAAAGGTTGATAAAAGAGTAACGTTAACCAGCCGACTATTATTATTATTTGTTACGTTATGTTGGCGTTATTATGAGAAGAATTTGGAAAGGATGAGCGAAGGAATCTTAGGGCAAAAGTGCTCTATGATATTGACTATCTAGCTAAGAAATCATATGTTTAATTAACTGAAAAATCTTGTTTTTGGGTATTGTGGAATTGCTGAATAAAGAATGTCCATTTGTGTTCTCTAACTTTCTCTTTTATGCAATGTTTTAAAACCCGACGCGGCCTAACCGGTTTAACCAAGACCCAGAAGCTTTAACGGATCTGGTTTATATTTTTCTTATTCATCCAAAACACTAGGATTTGGGAGGATGATCGACGAACAATTGATGGTCGAGATGTTGGGGCTTTTAAAGAGAAAGTGTCGGTGAATGCAATGCTAGTGACGACGTTGATTTCTGGTAAGTAAATAGACCGAAAATCCAACAAAACTAGCAGTGGCAACAACCGGCTTTTACTAGCGATTGGCGAGGTTAACGGGGATGGGGTGAGGTGGGTTTTGATCGGGAGGAAGAGGAGAGTACTTTCTAGGTGATGGGGAGCGTTTTCGACACCGGCGTCAATGAGATATGGCCTGGAATGCCAACGCCGGTGTCGGTGAGATCTGGTCGAAATCGAACCTATTTCGACCAGATCTTGAGTATATTTTAAGGGGAATGAACTCAATGGACGATTGGGGTTGCATCTAGGGTGTCGCCGCCGCCAACTAGTCACTAGCCTAGTTGTATTTGGAGTGTATTTGCTAAATTTTAAACCTATAGGGACTTCAAATAATTTTTAGGGGTGTATTTGCTAAATTTAAAAAGTTTTTGTCAACCAGTTTGACTGTCGGTCAACCCAGGACCCGAAAACTTTGCCAGGTTTCACCTTAGATTAGGTTTTAAAACATTGTTTTTATGCAATAACTTTTATCTTTCAACACAACCACCGACTTGTTATCATATTCATACCTAAATTATGCCATGTAACTCAGAATACTTTAAATTTAAGCCACTCTACTTAAGAACCAAAAACTTAAAAGAAAAGCTTTTATTATATAAATTTGAAGTGTTAAAATACTAAAATATCCACATATATTAAGACCCTAAGATTTTTAGCTAATGGACCTAACCTCATGCCCAACAAGGTCGATTCTATTTGGGCTTACATCAAACATAACTTGTATTAGCAAATTGAAAACACTGTTTTAAAAACCCAGCCCGGCCCGACCAATTTAACAAGGACTCAAGAGCTTCACCACACCGGTTTAACATTTTTCCTATTCACCAAAAACCCTAGAATTTGGGGTGATAATCAACGAACAACTAAAGGCCAGAATGTTGAGACTTTTAAAGGGGGTGTCAGTGAGTGCAATAATGGTAACAAAGTTGATTTCTTATGAATAAATCAACCCAAAATAAAAAAATAAAAACTAACAACGACAACAACCGACTTTTGCCAGCAATTAACAAGGCTAAGGGTGAGATAGGTTTTGATCAGAAGAAAGAGGAGAGTATTTTTCGAATGATGAAAAAGATTGTCAACGCCGATGTCAATGAGCCACTAACCTAGAATGTCGATGCCAACGTTGGTAAAATCTGATCGAAATCAAACTCATTTCACCAAATCTTGGGTAGATTTTTTGGGGAATGGGCTTGAGAGACGATTGATTTTAGATTTGGGATGTCACTATCGCCAACCAATCATTGGCTGATTTGTATTAAGGGCACTGTTTTAAAAACCGGACCGGACCGGCCAGTCCAACCGATTGAACCGGGAACCGGTCACGTATCCGGTCCGAGTCAACATTAAAACCGTCATTATACATTAAACCGCGTTAGCCCGGTCAAAACCCAGATAAAGTCAATGAACCGCTGGTCCAACCGGACCGCCGGATAAACCGGCCTGATTTCAAAACCCCCAACCCTACCCAATCGCACTACCACAACCCATTCCATCGATTTCCTTTCTCTGTTTCTCAGATTATTCTCTTTCTCAGTTTCTCTACTAAAATTTCTCAGATTTCTCAGCTTCTCTTCAAAAATTTCTCCATTAAATTTCGTTGATGATTTTTTTTTCTATAAAACGTATGCACATCTTGTCTATGTACAGGAAGAAAATGGAAAACAAAAACGAAAAGGAAGATTAGAGATAATCGATTAACAGTGTTTAGAAAAGATATTGTAATTTTTGAGTTGAAATTAATAATGTATACATCATCTTTGAAGCATGATAAAATAAATTTTCATTTTACAACAAATATGGAAAGACTGCCTTGACATCTTTTGGGAAATTCTCAAATTTGGTAAGGTACCAATTCCTAGTGGCAAAGCTCCTTCCCATCAAGTAAAAACTTGTGCCTAGAGCAAATGAGAATGCATAAAAAGTTTGAGAAATAAAAGCAAATCCCCAGAACACTAATATCTCAAATAGATAATGTGGGCATACTACTTTGTCAAATAAACCTCCCTTGGGAATTTTGTATTGTTTTTCACCATCTTTTCTCATTTTTGAGAGGAGGAAATGATGGTAGAAGTTACCAATTATTCCCAACAAGAACACAATCATCCCAAAATACTTCAAATCAATTGATGGCTCTGGTAATCCTTGTGATAAGTGTTGATTATAGATCATGGTTGAAGTTGATATGAAGTAACTTAGAGTGATAACAATTGCAGAGTCAAGAGTCATCGCGCCACTATATTTATGAATGAACAATACCTGTACAAAAAAAAAAAAAGTTTTTTCAACTTGGTGGGTGTGCTGAACATCAATGTCGCTGAGGCCATTCTTGTCGATGTTTGTATTCCAAAAATACTAAGAACAGTACCCTTTTATCTGAATTTGATTATGTTATCGACTCAATAACATTATCCAAACATATATCTAACTTACAATATGAAAAATCCATAGAATAAGGATTTTCTATCTCAAACATCATAATTTTATACCATTTATTGAATCTTAACTTGCAATAAAATATGAATTATAATATAGAGAACATAACAAAAGTACAAAACTCTTTTCCAGTACTCTTGTTTGGGTTCTGAGAAAATTATCACGTACTGTAAATTGAATGCGAGATTAAAAAAAAAAAAAAATTAAACTCATTATTATCATTCAATTTATAACACTAAAATTAATATCAAATCGGACTCTACTTAGTTTTTCTTGAGCCAAAAATATGACTAAAATTCTCAGGTAACAATAATCAAATAAAACCTTCAAAAATATTAGTTAATTCCGACTGATCCCATCAAATTAATGTTGAAAAAAAAAAGTTATTAATTTCTACAAAAAACGAAGACCATTTTAGTCATGCATGTAAAGCAAATAAAGAAGAAACCAAAAGAAGTAACAATAATGATATTAAGAAACGTTAACATGTATGCATTACCTCAAAGATTCTTTTGAAGAAATGGAAGGTGAGAGCAGACTTAAGCAAAAGAAACCTGAAACCGTCATCAGGAAAGAGCCAGAAAGAAGAAAGACCCGCAAAAAAGGCAGGCGTATAAAGCATAAGCATCCCGTTTCTGCTCGAAACTTTAGCCTGTTTTGCCGCAGATTTCTCAGAGTTAACGTTCCAAAACTTGGAATATTGCATATGCTTTCCCACGGTTTCAGAGTAGCCTCCGTTCGCCATTGACACCACACTCACCACTGACATGGCTGTCATGAAGATGGAAGGTGGTGGTGGGAAAGTAACACAACTCAGAAACATGGCTTTTCGTTAATTTTCTCTTTCTTTTTTTGAGTGAATGAAATTTATTTTACATATGGGAAAAGCTTTAAAGAGATGAAGAGACGTGCAAATGTTTGAAGAATTTAAGGAATTGTCTTGTCAAAAGTTAAAAATAAAAAATAAAATTAGCGTTTTTAGAGTAAAAGAATTCTGAAAATGAAAACACTGAATACATTTTCCATAAATTGTTTTGATTTTTGAATTTTGTTAATAATCCAGAAATCTCTCCACTTTGCTTTGCAAGCACGAGTTTGAAACTAAAGCCCGACTGAAACTTGCAATATTGGGGAAATGGGAAGAAACCAATTTTTATTTTTATTTTTTAATAATTTTAGTAAATGTTTTCTGAGGAGGTATTAAGTATTAAACATGTTTATAGTATGCTTTAGGCAGCAAACAAATTGTATTTTTAATGCGAAAAACAATTTAGACATAGTTATTTGTGGCCAAAAAGGAAATTAAAAGGAGAAGGGAGAGGCTGTTGTTTGTTTGGATCATTAATGTGTTGTGTGGACCGTGGAGATTCACATAAGGTTGTTGGTATAAAATAATGACACGTTTGGTTGTTTTAGAATGAGTCAAATAAGAGCAATCACATCATATTCATATAATTATTTGTGTAAATGGTCCATACTAACTAATTCAAAGGTTGATAAAAGAGTAACGTTAACCGGCCGACCATTATTATTTGTTACGTTAAGTTGGCGTTATTATGAGAAGAATTTGGAAAGGATGAGCGAAGGAATCTTAGGGCAAAAGTGCTCTATGATATTGACTATCCTGCTAAGAAATCATATGCTTAATTAACTGAATAATCTTTTTTTGGGTATTGTGGAATTGCTGAATAAAGAATGTCCATTTGTGTTCTCTAACTTTCTCTTTTATGCAATGTTTTAAAACCTGGCCCGGCCTAGCCGATTTAACCGGGACCTAGAAGCTTCAACAGGTCGGTTTTATATTTTTCTTATTCACCCAAAACCTTAAGATTTGGGAGGATGATCGACGAACAATTGATGGTCGGAATGTTGGGGCTTTTGAAAAGAAAGTGTCAGTGAATGCAATGGTGGTGACGGCGTTGATTTCTAGCAAGTAAATAGACCAAAAATCCAACAAAACTGGCAGCGACAACAACCGGCTTTTGCTAGCGATTGGCTAGGCTAACGGGGGTGGGGCGGGGTGAGGTGGGTTTTGGTTGGGAGGAAGAGGAGAGTAATTTTTGGGTGATAGGAAGGATTGTCGACGCCGGCGTCAATAAGATATGGCCTGGAATGTTGACACCGGTGTCGGTGAGATCTGATCGAAATCGAATCTATTTCGACCAGATCTTGGGTATATTTTAAGGGGAATGAACTCAAGGGATGAATGAGGTTGCATCTAGGGTGTCATCGCCGCCAACCAATCGCTGGCCGATTTGGATTTGGGGTGTGTTTACTAAATTTCAAACCTATAGGGACTTAAAAAACTTTTAGGGGTGTATTTGCTGAATTTAAAAAGTGTTTGTCAACCAGTTTGACTACCAGTCAACCCAGGACTCGAAAACTTTGTCGGGTTTCACCTCAGATTAGGTTTTAAAACATTGCTTTTATGCAGTAACTTTTATCTTAACCCAGCTCGACCCGGCCAATTTAACAAGGACTCTAGAGCACCGCACCGGTTTAACATTTTTCCTATTCACCAAAAACCCTAGAATTTGGAATGATAATCGACGAACAACTAAAAGCCATAATGTTGAGACTTTTAAAAAGAATGTTAATGAATGCAATGATGGTAACAAAGTTAATTTCCTATTAATGAATCAACCCAAAATAAAAAACTAACAACGACAACAACCGACTTATGCCAACAATTGACAAGGCTAACGAGGGTGAGGGTTAGATGGGTTTTGATCAAAAAAAAGAGGAGTATTTTTCAAATGATGGAAAAGATTGTCAACGTCGATGTCAGTGAGCCACTGACCTAGAATATCGACGCCAACATTGGTAAAATCTAATCGAAATCAAACTGATTTCACCAGATATTGGGTAGATTTTTGGGGGGAATGGGCTCGAGGGATGATTGATTTTGGATTTGGGGTGTCACTACCGCCAACCAATCATTGACTGATTTGTATTAAGGATGTGTTTGCTAAATTTCAAACATATAAAGACTTAACTTAATTTAGGGGGTGTATTTGCTAAATTTTAAAAGTTGTATCATCCGGTTTGACCGGTCAACCCGACCCGAGACCCGAGAGTAGGGTTGGTTAATGATTATTAAAACATTAATTAAAAATTTGCAAACAGCTTTTTTCTTTTTATCTGAATTTCATTCATAAAGTCGAGTATTATTTTGTACCCTACAAGTTTCACAATTAAGATACTAAGTTTAACCAATTTACAAAAAAAAAAAAAAAAAAAAAAAAAAAAAAAAAAAAAGACACAAATTCAGATAAAGCTGCTGCTGGATAATCTAATGCACAAATCCTGGAAAGCCCAAAAAACAGAAGACAGACAATTATACAGACCTTCTCCCCATATTCCCTCTACCAAATCTAATAAAAACCACGAAGGGAGATTCAGATTAAAAGTAAGAACAACGACCACAATTTCAACACACAACTATACCCTCTATACAACCCCCGCCACAAAATCTTATGTACTAAACTACAATTAAAATTAAACCCTTCAATGTAACCTACTACTCACCCCAGAGATGGGTGTGAGAAAGGACGTCCAACCTATATCTGCACCATCATTTAAGTTCTGGGCTCCCCCCAAACTTCTGAAAGAATCACACATGGGAATGTAATCGGTAATTGTCTTTTGCCGTGATAGACTACAAACTCCGTTCTGGTTTCTCAGCTCTTTTCACAAAGCTGAAAATGCCGCTGGGAAATAGAATCTGTCCGACGCCCTAGTTGTAAATCTTCTATCCTAATTGTAGATTTTTACTGGCTTCTCGAACGCATGACGGTTCTGCAAAATTGACGTTAAGTCAACACACAAAATCCACATAAATATATGATCTCCCACACAATTCAACTTCTTTAGTCTTTTCTTGGTTGTGGCTGTTGTCCACACCACAGAATTTTGACCATAGACCAAACCCCGCAAAAAAAAAGCTCCTAAACCTTCAATTCTATAATTAATGTTTTCTCAATGATGATTCAAACAGGAAAAGAATTCCAGCACCATATAGATAAGGAACCTAGCATGTTTACCATTGATCACAGACTCCCTGCCACAAATTATTAAATAATTAAGCAAATGATGATTCAAGTCATTTGTACCTGATTGGCTGCATATGACCTCTTAGGGGCATTGTCTGTGTGCTCTAATCCAAGATACTGCTCCCAAGCACCATAAACATCCCTTCGCTAAAATTATGATAACAAAACATGATAGTTCATATACTAGACAACAGAACAAACTGAGAAGAAAATGGTAAAGGTAACAGTAAACAAACCTGAAAACGACTGGATACAATGTCAGAGTCCTGAAGATACTCAGGTCGACCCAGTGACAAAAATGCAAACTTCCACTGAAAACAAATTAGTAAGGGAACCAAAAAGGAGAGAGTTAATGTCTGTTAAACTATGGAGAAGAGGGCATTTGGAATAAAACAGCCAGGTAACTGACACAGATAAAACAAAATTCCAGTTATGTTGGGAATACAAGTACACAACATACAGAATTCAGTTCCTCGTAATTCCTCTGCTAAGTATGAAACCAGAGTAATGCACAGAGAGAGAAAATACCTTTGAGAATTCTTCATCTGGAACCTGTAACTTCTTCTGAATCCGCACTTTAACTTCCGCTAATGTTTCACCCTCACGAATAACAAGGAAAAATGGTTCCCCAAAATTTTGAACCTGCTGTTAAAGGAATACAAGCATGAAAAAATGAACAAGAGAGGAGAGAGAAAACAGTTCACCAAGTGATCAATAATAATTATCATAGCAAACTATTACTTATAAATGAATTCAGTTCGGTCAAAACAAACAAAAATATCAATGAACTTACCACTTGGTTTTGAGCTGTGTCTTTCGTAAAATGATAAACATGAATCAGTCGATCATGAGGACCAAAGTTTTTCTCCTCTTCTGGAATCTGAGGAATAAAATAACAGTTCAAATGTCAGAGAACACAGCAAAAAAGGAAAAAAGCAATACAAAAACTTCTTAAATAATATATTTTAAAACCAAGAAAAGGCCTCAAAGCAATTTTTTTTCTACCAGTCAAGATTGTACAGTAACGCTTTTTCTAGCCCAATCAAGAAAACTAAACTCCATGTCTTTTGATGGTTAAACAAACATTGTCCACAAGATTAAAAAATTATACAAATAAAAATATTTACTCACATGCAATCCCCCACTAAGTTCAAGAATCAAGAAATTACATTGTATTAAGCCTACTAGGTCCATCATCTCTTCAACATAAGCATAACAATTATCAAATAATTTGACAGAAAAAACTGTCAAACAAGCTTGCAGATAGCCAATTGGTCAGTCCCTTGATAGAGTACAGACATGTCAACAAGGTGATCATCCTCACAGTCGCATAACAGAAAAGCCAGAAGGTACAATTATCAGCCAACATATCATCTTTACAACAAAATTTTTTGACCGTCAGATCAATGCACTTTAAAATAGCTGAGATTCAATTTCACTTCCATAAGTCATACACCTTAGAAATGTCAAGTTAATGTTCATCGCAGCCATCCAAATGAACTAATTCCATAATATAAATTCTGCATAGAACAGAAGGGGTGCAGTATATATATATATATATATATATATACACCCTAATCATCTTAACAACAAAACAAGCTATACAAGCTTTTATTTATCACAATTACTTAATTCCTGAATTTAAAACACAGCATCCCAAATATATACAACAATTAGCAAATGGAAAGAGTGTTGGATTTAAGTCAATATTAGAAAATTCATTTTAGCATAGACAACGTCAAGATCTCCATATCGTACAAACGGTCAGGTGAATTTTTAGATGTGTTACCAGCAATATAAGTTCCATATTCAAGATTTATGGACAAAATAACGATGTGCTGAACATTTTAATAACAAGAAAAACGAATTACTGAGTTCCTGCACAAATTAAACACCAGGGCAAACCACTTAGAGAAATTCAATTTCCAGCACATCAAACAAGCAGTGAAACGAGAACCCAGGTAGTTACTGATTCAGCATCAAGCTAACAATTAAGCCCAGAGATGGCAATTAAACAATCTATTAAATCAGAACATAGCAATTACAGGAGTTGAACCTTAAAATTTAGCATAAAAACAAAATCTGTAAAATCTATCAAACAGAATAGAGACTGACCTCCTCAGCACGTAATGTCCAGTATTGGTCGTTAATATTCTCAATCTTCTCATTGAGTGGGAAAATCTACAAAATGTATTTGCAGAGTTACTTTCTCTCTCCCCCCTTAAATTTTAGGTATTGAATTGCAGAATTACAAGACAACAAAAGCACATATTGCAGAACAGCAATTAAAGGAAAGCTCTAGATACTTTCTTTTTTCCATACAAGACAAGAAAATTATTTAGATAAAAGGAATTACAAAAGGGAGCAATGGAAATCCACAAAAAAGAAGTCAACAAAAGTGAACCTGTTCATAATTGCCCTAAAACCAGCCCTAAACATTAATATAGCTTTGAAGACTTATTTAGTACTGGATTAAATTTATTATTATAGATAGACATTTTCTTATTAAAAATTATAAATATATAGATAGATATAAAAGAGTATAGCAGAGTCTGTGCACATAAATCCTTGAACAAATTAACCTATTAAGATAATCAGGGTCATTAATCAGTTCAACCAAGTTTACCTCCTATCTGATGGTATCCTCGCTAAAAAATACATGGAGAAATAGAACAGACCTCATTTACCATAAATTTATTCAATACCTTGTAAATCTTGTGATAAAAAACTTCAAGCAATCTAAGTTCGGCATCAGGATGAGATAACTCGACCTGTTTCAAAAATAGGTAAATTTATTTTCCAAAGCAATAAAAACTGAATACTTTGGCTCTATACATGAAGTTTAGACTAAATTGTCAACTTCCGAATACAAGTCTATCAAGATATTTATAAATTTGAAAACCAAAGTTGCAATAGTAACCTTCGTCTTGAGGTCATTGATCACATCACCTACAGTGCTCTGTTTTGGCAATCTAATTGTATGAATCACAACCTGAGAATATAACCAAGATTCTGTGAGAGGCACAAAACTTAATAGTGTACTTATAAATGAATAATGATTAGAAAACTTAGTCTCATAATCCGCACTCACTTCATCCTTTGTAGCATGATGAAAAGCAACCTTCAACGTCTTCAGGCCTTGGAGTTCTGGCAGAGGAATATCCAGTACTTCATAATATAGAATATCTGTAGTCTATGCATATAAGATGAAAGAACAAAATAAACTTTTCAGCCACTGGGTTACATTAGAAACATAAAAAAGTAGAGGCGTAAAACCAATATCAAACAGGTACACCAAAATGATACTAACCTGATTGTAGTGGACCAGCATGTCAGACAAGCGTTCCACTCCTCGGTACTTGATAGGTTGAGGCTTAGGCTGCTGGGAGTAACAGTTATGAGATGTAAGCCTAATCTTGGATGGATCATCCAAGCCAAGATGATGAGCTACTCTTTCCACAACATCATCATAATTGTGACCCTTTGACCTAGACATATCATCATAATCAACAGACATTCATAATATAATCCTATTGAGCTGATGGTTCCAGAAACGAATATAGAATGACTTGTAAACTTACAACTCAAGGAAGAATTCATCCTCCTTTGACTTCTCCAAAGATCGAAAGCGAACAACCTATACATGATTAAGTAAAATAGAGACTTAATGTTTGATATTTAAGTCATTCAGTGAGAGGGAAAAAAATTACTGAAGAACAGGACTTGTATTAATTAAAAATGAGATACAAAACTATGGACAAGTCCACAAAGAGGACAGACTGTCCTAAGCAACAAAAACGGCTTCAAGAGACTATACAAAGAATGTAACTCTCTCCACATATAAAAAACTATAGCCCCTAAAAGACTCAAAAAAAAAAAAAAAATAAATAAAATGAAATAAAATGCCAGAATTAAGATTTGTAAGGCATCAAGATTACAAACATGCATGGCAAGATAGAATATAAAATATAACCTACCACAACTACTTTCCAAATTTCCCCAAATGTGTACAAAACAAATGAAAATTTCACTTTAACTAGACACCGGCACATTAAATCAACCACATAATACCTATAAAAATTTCACACTCTTAACATCTGAGAAAGTGCGATGCAATATGCTGACAGTTAATGAAAAATTCCATAAACTAAGATGTAACATAATAAAAAGTAAAATGCCTGCACCAACTGCAAACGTCTACTATCAGAGTGATTCATTTTCATTTCCCAGAAAGCACAGACAAGAGAGAAGAAATATTTACCACAAGGACAGAAAAAAAATCTCATCCAAAATACCCAGTCATTTTATGTTTACAAAATATAACAGAAAAACAAACAAGTAGTCCAAATAATAAGAAACTAACAATTCTCTTGTTAAAAAAATATTAAAACCCTTCAAAACTAAAAGTCATCTTTCGGTAGATCGAGCTGGCTTATCTGTATATATATGTAGAGAAAAAAGTCATGATAGCATGTACCAGCAAGTTCTAAACACAGAAAGTATCTCCAGAAAACCAGCATAACTAACTCGTGGTTACACATATTGTCAAATGGAATACATACTCCAAAAACCAGTTTAGAACTCAGCAAGTAGAAAGCCTTTCATCTTGGCAAGAATTTTCAACTAATTTCTTCCTTCATGATAGCAAGATCAATTTGACTAATAGGAGAGAACAAAGCTTAAGCTAATCTTTATCTAAAGTTTTCCCAAACCCATTAATCATATCCAAAAATCATTGAGAGCGGAAAATTATAACTATTATAAGCTGAACAGTCGCTTACAACATCACCACAGAATTTTTGACATTGTTACAACAGTCTAACCCTTTATTTGTCTTCTACTAACAGAATTCAACAATACAAAGTCAAGCTACAATGAGATGAAAGAAACTAAAATAAAATACTCAGGTTACATCCTTAAGCCTAACAGTTTGGAGAATCAAACATTTCCATGCTCCAAGTATACCTGACGGTTATGCACATAATCCAAAAATGAAGGAATATCAGGATAGCGGCATTGTTCTCCCCTAGCAGCCTGAGAAGGCTTCTGGAAGCAAATTATGTCCCCATCTTCAAGCTACAAAAAGGTTAACTGGTCAAACTATGAAAAAAACAAAGCAAGTTACTACAGATGCAAATTTTCTTATCAGACATTCCTTTTTCCTAACAGAAATAAGCCATAATAATTAAGAAGCAATTGACTGCAGAAGGAATTCTCAACACTGGTTTTCCATACCTGACTTGCACGAAATGTAAGTTTCTTGTCAATGGGTTCACACATAACATTTGGTTCAAACTTTATTTCCTGGCATTGAAAAAGATGAGTGAGATAACTATAGAAACAAGATTTGATTGTATCAAATCAAAACGAATATAATAAAACTAGCAATTGTATAACCTCATAAAGGTCAATATCTTCATCAGGTGCAAATCCAGCCATTTCATTTAGTTCTGCCAATATTTCAGCAGGCTTACCAGTACCCTTCACTAATAGCCTGCCAACATACCTGACATAGTAGAAGAAAGCATAAGTAACCATGAATGATTCAACCCACAGAAAACAGGAAAAAAGGAAAAAGCAAGTACCGGAGCTCCTCTTTCACAGGGTCATAGAGTTTAAAGAATAGAAGAATATCCTCTTTAGTTTTGTCAGGCAGAGGAATAGGCCGCAAATCCTGCTTAATTGTACAGTAAGTAATGAGACAATGACGATGTATCCCATTACAGAATGAACAATTATTATGAACCCAAAAAAAAAAAAAAAAAAAAAAAAAAAAAGAGAAATTTCATCAAAAGTTCACTTAAGCAATCACAAGAAAAAGATATAAAAAAAAGTAGGCTATATACATTACCTCCCCAAGTTCTACTTCCAGAAACAACTTTAGCTCTGCAGTACTTGCCTTATTGGAAACCTCTCTCAGTTGACCAACCTATAATAAATTGAAGGGTTAGTACAAAGATAAACATGCATGCTACACTAATCCACTACAGCCGTAATCATCAGCTTGTGTATGCAGTCATGGATCACGGATTTTAAATTCATCTTGAATATTCGTATCCAAAATTCATTTTGTACACCAACTCAATTAGGAATACTGCACATCAATAAAACCCATATCATGCCAAGGAAATCCAACTTTCAATGGAGAATGTAGGCAGGGGATCCAGGAAACAGAACTGTTACCCAGCCATAAGATTGAAAAAGGTGGAAGCACATATGCCTAGGAATCCACATGAACCCCAAATGGAACCTTAGATAGGATAACTTATCCCTCTCTACATTCTCTCTATAAACATATCACACGCAAAGCAAAGTATTTTCTTCTCAAAAAAAAAAAAAAAAAAAAAAAGGTAACTGAACTAGGATTTAGCTGAAAAACCCTTTTAATTCTATATTTTCTACCAAAAATAATATATAGAATCACTGGAGGAGACTGAGCAGTTGTGTACGCTTGATTATGCAGCCATTGACTAGAATGATTAAACTTTTCAGAATGAGAAAATTAAGGATTACTTCACAAGCAAGGCAAAGGACACAGACACAGACACCATTTACAACATCATGGTATTATTGAAATACATTAGTCAAGCGATTCTAAATAAGAAGCACTAATTCCTAACCCTTTCTCTAAGATGAGAACAATTCTAAAGATACTTTTCATATATCAGCTGTGCACAGTGACTTGCTAAATATATACATTCATTGGATCAGACAAGTAAAAAAGTGAGAAATCAAAAGTTACTTACTGACTGCGCTTCCTCCTGGGGAGTCAGTGGTCGATTTGGACGATAAGTATGGTTTTGGCGCTTTGCCCACAGCCAATAACGTTGAAATTGCACTGGTATTCCAAACTCCTTAGCAACTTCTTCCTAACAAAGACATCATAGATACGTGGATCAAGAACAGCCAAGGAAATGCAACTTTTATAATAAAGTTTTATATTGTGGATTTAGCAGTCAAGGAAGACAGCATTCAAAATGTATTTTCTGATAGTAACAAACTTATTGATGAGAAATAAATGACAAGAAAAGTTAAGTCAATGGTCTACCCTTTGAGAATAATATGTACTTCTCTACACCAAAGACATTCAACAAATACAAGAACAAAAAAATTAGCTCTACAAAAATAATCAGCACCAACAAACAACAGTGAACGTTTAATGACTTCTGAACATAAATTAACACATGATTCCCAATGACTGCTGGTTTGAAATCAATACATCAACATGATTCTGAATTTTCAAGAATAGGAAATAGTATAGAACTCCAACTGCTATATCAAAACCAAATTAACAAAATAAAATAAAGCAACTCCCCTTGCAAATGGTAAGAACTTCAAATATCATATTACATATTCAATCCAGAAATGCAAATCTTTTTCTATTGGAAAAACCAAGTTCATGTGTACAATGTTAAATACACAAAGGAACACCCACTAAAGTAAAAGAACTTATCCATAGAAAAATCATGGCTGTGTTTGGGACATTATTTCTACCCTATCCTACCCAACATACATATTTGTTTCCCTATTCTGAAAATCCAATTCTATTTCATTCATGGTTTGTTAATTTAACTAAACACCACCAAAAAAAAAAGTTTAGAAATTGACAAAAACACCCCCACCCACCCACATTTGTCAGATTCCAGCCACATTTGTCAGATCCACGGCCAAAGATCTGGCCATTGACGCCTAGATCTATGGCCATAGCTGGTCGTCAACGACGGCCAAGGTTGACGACCAAACATGGATTTGGCCGAAATAGGCCGTATCGGCACATGACCGGCCAGATCCAATTGGTCATGCCGACCACCCTCCGGCGGTGGTGGCCAGCTACCGGCATTTAATGGGTGGATGGATGAGGGTGTTTTTGTTAATTTTCAATGTTTTATTGTAGAGGTGTTTAGCTAAATTAACAAACCTAAGGGGGTGGTTTTGTTAATTTTCAAATCCTACCTCATAATAACCACCCAACTCAACTTTTTCAAAAATCCTACCCAAAATAATAAAACAAGCACACCCCATATTATTGTACTAAGTAAGTTTTTTAACATGCGTTCTAGTACTAAAGTTAACAGACGCAACAAAAATCAATTAAGCCAAATCATTCATTCAATTAAGTTGATCTGCTCCCTCACAAGCAAACAAGATTTCCAAAATGAAAATGAAAAATTAAACGAATAGTACCTTGAAAATGTTAAAAGGAATTTGTTTCTGAATACGGAAACTAGGAACTTTTTCATGATCTACAAGGTCAAAATATATATCCTTTCCAATCTGTTGAAGTAGATCCTCACTACGCGCAACCTAAAGGCATATAGTAACTATATCAGTGTGTGCTGTTTTATAGAAGATCTTCTACATTTTACTAATGAAAAACAATATTTAGATAGAGAGTGAGGAACCAAGATGAGAGAATTTGGAAAATATAACCTTTATAATAGTATACAAGTGTGCCTCTGCTTTTTCCTTTCTCTTTTGCTCCTTTTCCTCTTGTTCTTTCTTCAATCTTACCTGAAACATAATTAGAGAAGTTCAGAGAAAAACTCAGTTAGAAAGAGACAACCTCAATCTCATACAGTTAATGGATACCATGAAACACTTACCCTGAGGTGCTCAGCAATATCTTTCTCATCCACATTACAGATTATTTTGTCCTTGTCACTTTCACGTATATACACAAGCATATATGCATTTGAGTATTTTGTAAATTTAAATGGAGAATTGTTGAATCCAGGATTCGCATGTGGTAACTGCTAGATGTAAGCAGAATATTAGAAAGCAACATTCAGAAAGCTAATAAGCATGAAATTAATTCAAAAACTAACGACTAACAATCTGAACACCAGTACCTCCTCCTCACCACCGTACTGCTCCTCCAATGCCCTTTTTATATCCTCTTTTGTTACCCGTTCATCGTCAAACTTGAACCTAAATATAAGCAATACCAGTGAGATGTAGAATGTAACAAAATAGACACAGCAGCAACATGTGATAGCCATAAAATATACCAAGGTGAATATTGAATTCAGAAACACAAAGCATACATTCAAAGCACACAAGAGTATGATTGAGTAATGATATCCACAAGAATTAGAGATTAAAACAAAATCATAAACAGCCAACAAAAAAATCAATGAAGAGTAGAAATGAAAAACAACAAATCAGGCAATCAGGAAAAAAGAATATGTCAATGTTTGCATACTCGACTAAGATTGGCAACTATTTGACTGCTTACCTCAAAAAACATGTCAGAATGCATAAAACACAAAAAAGATAGGATTCATACACAGCAAAGAGAGACAGAACTAACCACTGATCTGAAAGGGTTGGCCTGATATAAGCATAGTAGTGCCCGCCATGCACTCCACCACTGTGAACCAAAACACTGCAAACAAACAACAGTTTTATTAAAACCTTCAAATGCATAAAGGCAACAAAATGCCTATCATCGATAAAAGACTTTAGTATCAACACCAGAAAGAGAAACCCACACAGAGGTTGTGAACACACACACACACACACACACAAATAAGAGGGGAAGAACGACAACCAGCAGAAAAGTGAAAATGCCAGCCAGATATAGAAATGACATAGCAATTATTCAAGAATAATAACGATGTCAATGACCAGAACCTTATGGCAGTGGTATCAACAGCACAACTATGTTCTACATGAAAACGTTAAAGCGGGCCTACAAATGACATGGATGACAACAATGCCAAAATCAGGCACACCATCAAAATGTGCTGGCTAGAATTTCGATCTCTTTGGCCTTCTGCATTGTCAAATTATTGGGAATAAAAAGTTTCTAAAAGGAGTATCTTTTTTAAAATACTTAAGTTTCTAAAAGGAGTATCTTTTTTAAAATACTTACTTTTTTGTTTCAGATATCTAATCTTTACAGAAGTGAAATACAGATGTGACATAGGAATACAAATACCGAGACACCTATGAGCCAATCACATGACAAATGGTTTCTTGACAAAGTAATTCAGGAAGATAACAGAACCTATCACAAGTCAAACAAAATGGTATCTGTTGACAATACCAAATCACAAAAGCACTATTTATTGTGAAAGAACTTGAGCTTCACTAATTATTTAAGATGATTCATATACAATTTACTATGCATTTTGTTTATCTTAAAGTAGGAATACTGAAGAAATGAATCCATCAAAAAGCTTTAGACTTTGAAATGGATTGAAAACAAATAAGGCAATCGTAATAGTCTATTCTAGGAGAAGAATAAAAGGTAACGGTAAATATCTTTAATAATATGTTATATTATTAAAATGTTATATTATTAAAGATTTTATACAATATAACATAACATAAACATACTTAAAACTAAATTTTTGCTCTATGAGGATGGGGCTTGGTCATGTCAACTAAAATCCAATTGGCGTCTAGTGAAGAGGCCAAAGCTTTTTATGGCATTCAACACAGCACTCCCAGGCAAGTTCAAAGAGTCGAGCATGTGAGTGGAGTCGTCTTGTTGCATTCCACCAACAATCACTCCCTCAAGAAGACACTCCCACAATTCTAAACCATAACCCTAGGAAGGCTAAAGCATTTTATGGCATTAGAGCACATGCATAAATGTATGTACAGACATACACAAAATTTAGAGTATGTACTTAAGTGTAGAATTTTAAATTTTCAGTCTCATAGCAAAGTTTTAAATCAGCTCCTACAGTAGTATAATGTGTACCTCTTATTCTTATAACTTTTTTATAATGGCTTTAAACAGATAAGATAAACAAAAACCAGTGAATGAATAACCAAGACAAATAATACCTGTGAAGAGTGTACAGATTACGAACACTTCTGTCTGCATCAGGGGACAAATATTTTCCATTCTCTCTATCAAGATCAAGTTGCAATGGGAACTCATATCGGTCATTTATCTGTTGCCCATCAATAATGCATGATCAGAGATACAGATTCTATGGCTAAATATTACAAATATGAAATGTAACACCAAAACTGAATAAAAAGGAATGTTAAGAGAAGAAAGATTTCATGTGAACAAGATCCTCTTGGGCTAGAAAAATTATAGAAATATGAAATGTAACACCAAAACTGAATAAAAAGGAATGTTAAGAGAAGAAAGATTTCATGTGAACAAGATCCTCTTGGGCTAGAAAAATTATAGAAAAGCACATAAAACAAAATAGTATCCCCTTGAAATGAAATATAGCTTCAACATACCACAAAATGCTATTTTATCATTCTACAAACAAAATGCCCTTGGATTTTTGGGGTACTACATGGCTTCCAGTATTAGCATGAAGTTTCAAATGTGACTAAAAACTGCAAAACCAGCTTTACAAATAAATTTAACCCGCCAACACATATTGGGACTTGATGTAAAGTATATAGACAAAGTTCTGCAATTTGGCAGATATTCTGGAACACATCTATTGGCCACAGCCAACCACTAGATTGAATATCTATAAAGGGACTTGCAAAAGATTTTTACAGATAACAGAGAAAAGAGAAAGAAAGCCATTTGTATAAAACAGCTTATGCCAAAATAATAATGAGAAAGTCCTTGGTTCTTATTTCCCTTACAAGCTTAGGATATTTCTAAGAAAATAGAACAGCAAGAGGGGAGGGCTATCCAGCTAAGATTAAAGGAAGAAATAACATTAATCCACAAGTAACTAGCATCAAAACAATGGAAAATAGCTTTTAGATTCCTTCGGCCACATATTGCAGAAACTAGGAGATTGGTCTCTTTTTTTGACAATGCCAATATACATATTTATGTTTCCAATCAAAAAGTGTAAAGTCACCTCAACTCTGAACTGACCCAAAGCCCAAGTTTGAATCAATAGAACATAAAATCAAACCATATGTAAAGCCTACTAGAATAGCAATACTAGAATAGCGGAAATTTAGCTGGCAGAAGATTATCATTCCATATAAAACAAAAACTGCAAAATATACAAAGTAACCTACAAACATGTCAAGAAGGCAAAGAATTATCTACTCAATTACTAACCTTTACCATAGTATCCCGCATAAAATCATACTCAAACCGTTTTAACTGTAGTTGAAGGACAGGAGGAAAGTCAATGAACAAGACACCCTTCCTAGCATCCTGAAAAGACCCAAAAAATAATTTCATTGAAAAATGTCTTCCAAAAGGAAAAAAAAGCAGAAGCCCTAATTCATTATCAGAGGAACAGTTATATACCACAGTTCAATAACAACGGGCAGCAAAAGATTGAAGCTAAAACCAACATATTTAAAAGAAAGAGGAGAAAACTCAGCAAAAGAAGCATCAATTAATATTCCAACCACAAACAAATTTACGATCATGTCAGATCATTCAAGATTAGTTAAAACTATACAGCTTGGTAGTTTCAGTTTGATACAAGTTATATGGAAAACTTAAAGTTCCAAGGAACTCATACCTGTAACCCATGTTGTTCAGCATGATATTTATTGTCCCCTTCAAGGCGTTCCACTTCCACATATTTGTCAAAAGAAGCGTAAACATCTCGACAACCTTTGACATCAAGCTGAAGATCTACAATTAAATATAATTAAATTCCGTAAGGCCCAAAAAAAAAACAGTGCTAACTTAGTTAATCACAGTTAATTATACCATAAAATGACTCCTTTCTTGTTGATTTATAGTCCACATTGATGCATTCAATGTAGTTCATGTGATGTCCTTCAAATAATTGCTGTATTGTGCCCTCCACAACAGTTCCCTGAGCCAGCAAGAGATTAACATGTTAAACATTATTAGAAGCCAACAGAAACAGTATAAGTCCATAACCATAAAGCTCAATACCTTCATTTTATCTTCAAGTTTCTCACAAAGAACCCTATTAAGTTCTTGAACATCATGTTGCATGAAAGAGTCATATGTATCCCATCCAAAAGATTTGGTCAACTCTTTTGTTGCTACACTTGTATCGCTGTACTGGAGCTTATAAAACAAACTCTGCAAAGCCAGAGGAATGCTTCCTGATGGCATATCATTTTCAGTTGTTGGCATATGATACACAGCCTGCAATAATAAACAAGATATTGTGCTTCCTTGATAATCATATCAATATGATAAGTTATAAAGAGCAAATTGACAAACCTTTCTAAAGTAAGGAATATGATACAGTGTTTGAAGGAGAGAGTTCATGTAGCAAGTAGCTCCTTGGTTCTTAAGCCCAACATAACCAGTCTCCTTTTTGGAGTCATGCGACCAATAATCAACAACTCTTCGAACCGCAACATCAGCTTCAACTACGCATGTGTCATTCACAAGATAACCTCTACTGGGGTCATACAATTCACCAAGAGGCATAAATGAAGTAAAACCCCAGTCACTTTCACGTGCATTAAACTGATGCTGTGTGTCTGCAACAGTAAGCATCGGAATCATCAGCAACATATATTTTATATCATACATAGTCAATGGCATACACTACAATTAAGAGGGGAATGTCCAAGTACCAAGCAACCGTAGCTGAACACAATTATATCATTAGAGAAAAAGTAAAGAACTTTCCTTTTTACAAACAAAAACATATATGCTATTGTAATGAAAAAAACAAACAGTGGACCACATATTCACAACAGAAAAAGAACCCATCCACATAAGGGTCAAAGGGATTACAAAAACCATCATGAATCTGTGTAATTCAAGCAGAAAGAAAAAACAAAAAAAATGAATATTACTACAGCCTGAGAAGCCGCAAGAACACAACCAGAGCCAAACAAATGCTCCTAACCAATGTAGATTGATAAAGAAAAAAAAAACTCTGTTAAAAATCTTTTAAAATAAAAGCTTAAAGAGATCCTAATAACATTATTTTGTCCCATAAATCACTGATCTCTTCTCCCCTACTGTCTACAAAAATCCTTTTACATCTTTCACAAAAAATCAAATAGAACCAGACACTGCCTAAGAGTCTTGGACTTTTTTCCTTTCCCAAAAATAGAAAGTTCTCCAACAGTAACTCCAAACAAGATCTAGGAGTAGCACACTAAAGATTGGTTGCTTTACAAACTTCATATCAAAAAGAATTTACGGGCTATCTTCTTTTTTATTTCCAACAAAGCAACTAAAAACGAATGACCATTATATTTTAAGGTATTCACGCAACACCACCCTGATAAACTCTCGGTGCAATTTTCCATCCCAACTTGCCTAAAATCCAGTTCTTCTGAACTAGGCTAAAGATGGATTATTAGGATCTAAAGTTTAGTATTCATTTTAGGCCATATTAAACTATCTATTTAAATCTATTTCTTACTTGTTTAAGAATGACGATTTAGCTTTCCTAATTTAGTCTTTCGCTTTGTTCATGGTATGACTGTGATAATGATATTCAATAACGGAAAATTGGTTTTCTCCACCTAATTCCTCTTGTTTTTTTCTCCACGTTAAGAGTTAAAACACTATTGTCAAGACCTTATCAATTTAACTTTTTGGTAAATGATAACATGATATCAAAAAATAGGTTGACCACCTAGACTAGGTTAAAGCTTAAAATTACTATTGGGTCTTTCCCTATCAGCTAAAGCTTTTATATCAAGTTTTCTTGATGTCTTTTCCTACTCTCCACATAGTACTTTTTCTACCCTACATGTGTACGTTAGATAATGATCAATAATCCTTGTCCAATAAGCATATTACCTTCATTACAAATGAAAGCAAGACAGAAAAGAAATTACAACGTAGTGAAAAAAAATGGACAAACATTACTCGATTTGACAAAACTAAATGCTATAAAAAGAGACAGATTAACAAAAACCAGTCCTTTTATCTAAAGAGATCTCCAAACTAGTAAAAGAAATAATTTCACTAAAACAGCGACATCATCTTTATCCTAAAACAAATACCAAAGGCATTTTACCTGATGAAGGAGACAATGAGATTTTTTATGTTATAGTAGTAATAGAGAAAGAAAGTACCTTTTCTAATTGAATATTTGCTATGAATCTGATTGACAACAGCTAAGCTGAATTGCGCATATCTACTCCACCCATATGGCAGAGTTGTTGAATCTGCAACATCTAGATACATTGACAAATGATCCACGTTGTTCCCCTTTGGAAAAATGAGAATTCGCCTGAAACGCAATTAGACAGAAATCGTGGTCATCAACCAAAATAAGAATGACAAGCTAACCACATAAGACCATATAAATTATGAGTGAAATAAAGGATGAGAGATTTGCATACCATTTGTAACCTCCAACATAGAACACATCAGAGTAAAGCTTCTTTGTATTAAGTCTTGAGAAATTCTCAATTGTCCAAGTGAACCTTGCAGATGGTGGATCATCAACTGCCTGGGCATCAACTGTACTAGCTGTTTCTGCTTGAGCTAGTAACATAAAAACCAGGAAAAATAAATCAACACACTAACGCTCCATTCACTTAATGATTAAATATTAAAAAAAAATTAAATAAATAAATAAATAGACCCCATAAGTAGCTAAGAATTCCACAGAAACCCTACCAATAGAACCATTATTCAGTAACATAACAATTTAAAGTTATTTTTTACAGTCCCCTTAAAAATCTGAAAAAACAAAGGAGAAACAAAAATCAAATCCAAACAACAACACTGATCGTGAAAAGGGAAATTGTTTAACTTACAAACAAACCAAAAACACCAATTCACTCCAGAAAAAAGATGTAAATAACAAAACCTAAAATAGCACATAAGTTCCATGTCTCTAATTTCCTTTGACATAAAGCATGAAAACAAAAACAGCTATTTAACCGACAATTCTAATTTGATTTCAATATTCCTCTGAATTTCCTCGGGAATCAAACAGAAAAAATAAAAGCAATTGGAATTGAAGTGATAAACCTTCCATTGGCTGAGGACCGTCGGCGAAGTCAGTGTGTGGAACCAACATCTCATCGTCCTCCTGACGCTAAACAAAACACAAACCAAAAATTAAAAATTAAAACAAAATCAATGTAAAAAAAAAACTCGGATCTACTAATACAAAACCTAGAAGCAAAACAAACAGAGGTCAAATTAAGACGATGTTGAACATCGATAGAGTTACTGCAACCAAAAACGGCTTCGGTTTACGGAATTCGTGAAATCGAATTGAAGTAACAAATAAAGCGGATGACGATGAATCATGATTGATTGAATGATTGATTGATTGACTGATTGATTGATGAATGAATGAGTGAGAGATAGAGGGAGATTCGGTAATTACATCTAACGGCGGAGGAGTCATCAGAGTCATGGCTGGCCGTACGATCGAGTAAATCGAAGAGAAAGAAAGAGGTCTGAAAGTGAGAAAATTTTAAGAGAGGGAAAGAGACGATTGGGTGTGGAAGAAATGGAGTCGGGGTTTTAGTGCGAGAGAGGGACAATTTGGGAATTTCGAAATTGCAGGAGAGTGTTTTTCACACGATTACATCAAGTATTTATAGTAGTAATTAAAAACATTTTTGTAATAGTTATACAGAAATAGAATTGTATACACTATTGAGGCAGCGTTACTCAATTTAAACCGTTGGATCACTTTGATTATTTTTTAAAGATCGATCTAACGATTTATACAAGTTCACATAATAAATTCATGTTTTGTTAAGGTATAAAGTTTTTTTTTTTTTTTTTTAATTTCTACTTTTGTGTAGTTCTGTTGCAAATTAAAGATAATTTATAAGATATAAGAAAATCGATTTATGTTTATTACAGAAATTTTTAAATAATTATTAATGTTACTATGATATAAAAAAAATTTATATCATAATTGAAGTTTTTTATACAATTTTTAGAGCTAAGAAACCATAAAAATAGAAATCATGATTTTTATATCATCTATAGTAAAATGATTGTGCAAAATCATATGTAAAAATAATTCAAATGTTATAAACGAGTTTTGTATTTAAAAAACTTGAATATTAATATTAAATATGATATAAAGACAGAAGTGGAGCCATGCTGGAGGCCTAGAGGACGTGAGACTGCCTTTTAAATTATTGATTATTTTTACATATTTTTACTCTAAAGATTAATTAGCAAGCATGAAGCACAATAGTTTAGATAAATTGAAAATTTCAGTTTATTTTTAAATGACAGAAAATCATTTGATCATCCATCTGTTTTAATTAAACAATTCAAAATAATGTAAAATCCAGTACAAAAAAAGAAAAAAAAGTAATTGATTGCACCAGACAGACTGAGGAACATAAAGTAATAAATATCAACAAAGATACATTTAGAGGGCCGAATATATTGAACAAGCTCAAAAGATTTAACACCAAAAGATGCATTAACAAAGAGATTTACCATCTCTAAGTTCGTACTGCATTAATCAAAAAGTTGTTTTGTACTGTGGAAGGCAGGTATACGGCGAATTTGCCGTCGACATGATAAATGATAGACGCAATCATCTTTCTGGGAAGAGGATAATTCATCTGCAAGAACAACAAAAAGTTATATTTCATTCTCAATCACCAAAATACTCAAGACTGATGGCAGCTCTATGAAGTGTGTCGAGCCGGATCCAACCATTTTGCACTGCCTTACTGATCTAATAATCTATTTTCAGATAATAATAAAAAAAATCTCTTGTTTGACCAGGAAATAAAATAATTGCACTTCATTCTAGCAAAATCTGTGAAATTTAGTCATCTTAATTTTCCCATATTGCTCGCTTCTCCCTCCTTCCAGCTAATTTTTTCTTTTGCCTCGTTGAAAATAAATTCTTCATCTCCTTCCAATTCAACATTTTCCCTTTTTTTTTTTTTTTTTTTTAAGAAAGAAGTAATTCACAAATGAACATGTTAGGTAAACCATACCTTAGGAATTTTTTCTGGCAATAATCAACATTTGCAAACATATCATCTTCCCATATTCTGAAGCTGAAACCACTGACTTATAGCTGAAAACCAACAAAAGAGAAAACGAAGAGAAATAAGGTTAATCCACAAAGACCAAAAAGAGCAGCAGACTGTTCTGTAGCTAAAAAATATAAACATATCAGAACCAAATGGTTCACCTGAAACCAAAAATTATTTTTAAAAAAAAAAAAAAAAAGATCATATTTTGCACAAATGAAGCCACGCTCAGGCCATAGGAAATTCCTGTAACCGACACACTTCAAATGACACCTCGACTCAGGGAGGAACTTGGGATCTATGCACATAAAATGTAAGTGTCCTCAAACAAAGTTTCTCTTATAATATTTTATAGAGAACTAACTGATTGTAACAAAAACAATATTTCAACTGTTATATTTTCTAAGAGGAAAGCCACAACCAATCTACCGCGCTTTTCCATCAGTCAGAGATAGTCTTTAGTCTCACTTTACAGAACTAAACTTCTGCATGATTCATGGTACGTTAACATAACCTGACTCTGCCCATTCCTATCTATGATCCAAAATTAATTGCCGTGATTATGAGGAGTTTCTTGACTCGATGGAAAAGAGGCACCATTGCCTCTTCATGCGCAATCAATTGAACCCATCACATAAAGTGCATGCTGAGCATGAAACTGATAGGCCACCTCTTACTAAAAGCTATCAGAGGCAAAGGAGAAGGGAGAAGAGCATGACTCGAAGGCATGAGAAGAGTGTGACCAAAGGCCAGGGGAATTAGTTAGGAATAAGTACACGTGTCTTGTGGGGTTGGTTACCTTGGGAAAATCTCACGTGTATATAAAGAGGGGAGGTCTGCTCAAAAAGGGAGAACATATTTTGTTGAAAGGGAATCCTGAGGGAGGCCGCTAACTCCTCGAATTGTTAGCAACTCTGTCTGTCATTACGTTCTTTATTTTGTTTCTTTTGCATTACTGATATTGTACCACCGAGAGTGAATTAATACAAATACTTATTTTCCAGTTTCTTTATCTGAATTCTGTGTTTGAGATCATTGGATTGTGGTTTATTTGTGTTGTGAATTGTTGGAGATTGAGGTTTGCATCAAATTGGTATCAGAGCCAGTTTCGTTGGGGAATGGTTAAAACGAAAATGGAAAATAGAATGGAAGGAATGGAGAAGGAAATGGGAACGATGAGAGGAGATCTGATGAGTTTGAAGGAAGACATGGGTAATCTCAAAGACTACCTACTGGAGCTCAGGGAGTGGATGAGAATCAAGGATGAAAAAGAAGCTAGTCATAGTAGTGGGAAGAGTAAGATGACGGAAGTGGAAAAATCTGATGGAGAAGGTGACAAAATCACTGACGGGGAAAATGACAAAAAAGATAAGAAGATTAAAAAGATGGACTTACCCTTCTTTAATGGAGAAGACCCATATGGATGGACATTTAGGGCTGATAGATATTTTGCCATTAACAGATATGCTGAGGAGGAGAAAGTGGAGGTTGCTGCCGTTTGTATGGAGGGACGGGCCTTGAATTGGTACCAGTGGATGGACATCCGGATGCCAGTGAAAAATTGGACAGATTTCAAATCTGCCTTGATTGAACGTTTCCGACCATCGTTTAAGGGATCTGCCTGTGAGGCCTTGATTGCATTAAAGCAAGAGGGAACCGTGACGGAGTATAGGGAACAATTTGAAGCTTACTAAGCTCCACTGACGGAGGTAGGAGAAGAAGTGTTGGTGAGCAGTTTTATCAATGGATTGAAGGAGGAAATCAAGGCAGAGCTACGCCTAAGTAAGCCCAACAAATTGAATGAGGTAATTGATCTGACCCATAGAGTGGAGGAAAAGAACTGGGTTTTAGAGAGGGCCCGGGGAAAAATTAGCAAAAGTCAAGGCTTAAAGGGGGAGAGTTGCTCTCGGGTCAGCCCAAGTCTAGAGGCCCAAACCCAAAAAAATTTTCGACCCGCGTGGGGAACAAATCTGAATCGAAATTCAGATCTGACGCACCACTCTTTCCATCGCGATTTGGGGCAACACACACCCAGTCACAGTTTTGACCGACGAGAAAGATCAACGGAATCTCCGACGGTGGGGTTTCGAGGGGACCATTTCCAACGGCTGACGAAGGCCGAAATCCAAGTAAAAAGAGAGAGAGGACTGTGTTTTAGGTGCGATGAGAAGTTCGGACCTAATCATCGTTGCAAAAGTAAGGCCCTACAGATTTTGCTTGCATGGGAAGATGATGAACCTGACGATGGAGACCCCACACTAGACGGCAAAGAAGAACCTATTCTAGAAGGTAATCCCGTGGCTCTCTCAATGAATTCCATGTGGGTATCACCTCAGATAAGACACTAAAAATTCGAAGTCACTTGGGAAAGGAGTCAGTGATTGTGTTGGTCGATAGTGGAGCGTCGCATAACTTTATATCCCACGAATTGGTGCAAAAATTAGGGATCCCCGTGGAAGGAAAGAAGGCGTTCGAAGTGATGGTGGGTAACGGAGTTACCGTGAGGGGAGAAGGGATCTGTAGAAGCGTAAACATACAGATACAGGGGGTGAAGGTTGTACAGGATTACTTTTCGTTTGATTTCGGTGGGGCTGATGTGGTGCTAGGAGTATCATGGTTGAGTTCCCTGGGTGATGTGTGAGCGAACTAGAGGAATCTGACCATGGCGTTCGAGGTTGAGGGAAAACGTGTCATGTTGCAAGGGGACCCCTCTCTGGTAAAGACAGTAGTGTCTCTCAAGGCCATGCTTAGGTTGTTACAAACAATAGGAATGGGTTATTTGGTTGAGTTATGTTCGATTGAAAATAAATCAAACGCGAGGGAGGAACCTTTGGACCCCAGGGTGGCTATTGTGTTGGAAGAATTTGCAGCCTTATTTGATCAACCATCCGGGCTACCTCCAAAAAGGGAGACTGATCATGCTATAGTACTTAAGGAAGGATCTCAACCTCCCAACATTAGACCCTATAGGTACCCGTATTACCAGAAGAATGAGATTGAGAAGCTGGTAGGAGAAATGTTAGTGGCAGGAATAATTCAACCCAATACCAGCCCCTTCGCCAGTCCCGTATTATTAGTATAGAAAAAAGATGGTAGCTGGAGGTTCTGTGTCAACTACAGAGCCCTAAATTCCATCACCATACCCGACAAATTTCCCATCCCTAACATTGATGAGCTGCTTGATGAACTAAATGGAGCAACCACCTTTTCTAAACTTGACCTAAAGTCGAGGTATCACCAAATTAGAGTCAGTGATAAGGACATACCCAAAACAGCCTTTAGGACACATGAGGGCCACTACGAGTTCCTAGTTATGCCTTTTGGCCTTACCAACGCCCCATCCACCTTCCAAGCACTTATGAACACCATTTTCAAACCCTTCCTCAGGAAATTTGTACTAGTTTTCTTTGATGACATCCTAATTTACAGTCCGGACCTGAACACCCATATCCTTCACCTTACCCAGGCCTTTAAGATCCTGCAGGAACATCAACTGGTTATTAATCGCAAAAAGTGTCTGTTTGGTCAGGCGAAATTGGAGTACTTAGGCCATTTAGTGTCGGACAAAGGGGTTGAGGCTGATCCTCAAAAGATCGAGGCCATGGTGGCCTGGCCAGTTCCAACTAGTGTGAAAAGCTTAAGGGGATTTCTAGGACTCACCGGGTACTATAGGAGATTCGTACAAGGGTATGGCACCATCGCCCAACCCTTAACTCAGCTTCTAACAAAGGACTCTTTTTGTTGGAATGAAAATGCCTAGAAGGCTTTTGAACAACTGAAGAAAGCCATGGTTACTGTCCCGGTTCTGGCCACTCCTAATTTTGCTGTTCCCTTTGAGATCCAAACAGATGCATTGGGGCAAGGTCTTGGGGCAGTGTTGGTCCAACAGTCTAGACCAATCGCATATTTGAGCAAGGTTCAGGCCAAGCAAAAATCAGTTTACGAGCAGGAGCTCATGGCCATAGTTTTCGCCGTACACAAATGGAGTCACTATCTATTGGGAAACAAGTTCATAATTAAAACTGACCAGAGGAGCCTTTAGTTTCTTCTGGACCAGCGAATGAAGATACCAGAGCAGCAAAAATGGCTATCCAAACTCATGGGATTTACCTTTGAGATTCAGTACTATCCAGGGCACTCTAATAAGGTGGCTGATGCATTGTCTCGCAGGGAAGAAGAGTTGGTTCATCAGGCTATTACCATGGTACAATTCTCAGACTACGAAGATCTCACCTCTGAATCCCAGCTTGATCCTAAGTTGCAAACCATTATCCAGGACTTACTCCTTGACCCAAGTTGCAGACCTCACTATCAGCTACGCCGCGGCTGCCTGCTGTACATAAACAGGTTGCCCAAATTTTCCAAATTTATTCCTAAGTTACTAAAGGAGTTTCATGCTAGTCCTGGAGGCGGTCATTCCGGGTTCTTTCGGACCTATAAGGTGGCAGGAATTGCTTATTGGGAAGGGATCAAACGAGATGTACAGAATTATGTTCAAGCTTGTACTGTTTGCCAAACACATAAGTATTCCTCCTTGAGACCTGGCGGTCTGCTCCAGCCCTTACCTATTCCCAACCAGATCTTTGAGGATATATCCATAGACTTTATAGGAGGATTGCCGAGATCAAAAGGGTTTGACACAATTCTGGTGGTCGTAGATAGGTTAACCAAATATGGGCATTTTATCTTACTGTCCCATCCCTTTAATGCTAGGGACGTGGCTGACATTTTTATGAAGGAGGTCGTCAAGCTACATGGGTTCCCACAATCGATATTTTCAGATTGGGACAGAATGTTTATGAGTCAGTTTTGGCAGGAATTATTCAAGGCCGCAGGCACCACTCTTAAGTTCAGTTCCGCATACCATCCGCAGACGGATGGGCAGACCGAAGTTGTGAACCGATGTGTGGAAACGTATCTCCAGTGTTTTTGTAGCTCACAGCCGCGACAGTGGTCGAAATGGCTGCCTTGGGCTAAATTCTGGTACAACTCCACCTACCACAGCTCCACCAAGATGACCCCTTTTAAAGCCCTCTATGGTCGTGACCCACCCATCCTTCTCAAGTATACTTGACAGCCCTTCCCCAGTGGAAGATGTTAACAGGCAACTGATGGAAAGAAATGTCATCCTGAATGACCTTAAAAGCAATTTATCGGCTGCCCAAGGGAGTATGAAACAGGCTGTTGATGCACACAGGCGAGACATCTCATTTCAGGTGGGGGATTTTGTTTACTTAAAGCTACAGCCTTACAAATTTCGGTCCTTGGCTAGGTAGATCAATGAGAAATTGAGTCCAAGATTCTATGGCCCGTTTGAAGTGGTAGCCAAGATTGGCCAAGTGGCCTACAAGTTGGCATTGCCATCTACGGCACGTATCCACCCAGTCTTCCACACTTCTCAACTCAAGAAGAGTCTACACAGTGTTGTGCCTACTCAACCATTGCCTTTCTTTCTTACTGAAGATTTAGAACTGATTGTGCAACCCGAAACAGTGCTCTCTTCTCGCACCTTACTGTATGGGACCAGGGAGGTCTTAATCCAATGGAAAGACCTTCCACCCTTCAAAGCCACTTGGGAGCCTTTCGAGGTTATTGTCCACCAATTCCCTCAATTCCACCTTGAGCACAAGGTGGCACTTCAAAAGAGGGGGGGGGGGGGGGGGGGGGGGGGGTATTGATAGGCCACCCCTTACTAAAAGCTATCAGAGGCAGAGGAGAAGGGAGAAGAGCATGACTCGAAGGCATGAGAAGAGTGTGACCAGAGGCCAGGGGAATTAGTTAGGAATAAGTACAAGTGTCTTGTGGGGTTGGTTACCTTGGGAAAATCTCACGTGTATATAAATAGGGGAGGTCTGCTCAAAAAGGGAGAACATATTTTGTTGAAAGGGAATCCTGAGGAAGGCCGCTAACTCCTCGAATTGTTAGCAACTCTATCTGTCATTACGTTCTTTATTTTGTTTCTTTTGCATTACTGATATTGTACCACCGAGAGTGAATTAATACAAATACTTATTGTCCAGTTTCTTTATCTGAATTCTGTGTTTGAGATCATTGGATTGTGGTTCATTTGTGTTGTGAAATGTTGGAGATTGAGGTTTGCATCAGAAACCATCACAAAAAAAGGGACGGTGGCAGGCAGCTTGAGAACAGCTGACAGGATATCAAGATCTCCCAAGTCAAATTAACATCATGAAATCCATTATCTCTCAAAATGAGCAGTAAACTAAAAATGTGACCTCAGTTTATCTTCGACCAGAAAAAAGTTCTTAAACCAACAACAAAAACAGAGGCTATAAAGTTTAGAAGCATGGAACTCAAAAAATATACAAATTCCACCAAAATAGAACAAATTTTTTTTAGAGAGAAAGAGAGAAATATACCAGCAATAAATGGCATACAATTACACATCAGAGATTGCTTTATAGCCACCCTCCTCGAGAATTTGTGCTATGGATGCATCCCCTGTCTTTACAATTCTCCCATCATCCTAAATGACCAAAAGACAAAATTTGAGTAGGCATTTAGCAAGAATGAGAACTTTTTATTATAGATCAGGTATATTGCTTCAAAAGGATCTAGCCCCATCAAGAAAATGAAAAGCTGATTGAAGGATGGCAACTAGAGAACCATATAGATGAAGGCATTATATTCTGTTTAATAATCATATTTATTGAAAGATAAACCACTGGTCCAGAATCAATCATTAAATTAAATGTGGCTGTTAAGTGCAGAATCATGACCTAAAAGCTGTGTTAGTTCAGATTACATCATCAAGTTGAACTTTGTTCCCTACCATAAACCCCAAACTATATCCACAATGAAATATTGTTGTTATTAAGCAAACAAAAAGAAATATTACTATCCAATGAAAAACCTTTTACCACCTACCTATTGCCCATGTAGTTCACAACCCTATTTTCCTCCCCTCTCCCACTCAAGCGAAAACATACATATTAAATACAGTAACAAAAAGGGTGCAACTACACAAAAAAATCCCTAATACATCAAAAAATATAGACACTATGAGTAAATATGAAAGACCACATTTTAAACTTTGACCTCCAAGAATTGAATGCTTCCATTTTGCAATTTTTGTGGTATTTGAAGATGTAAATCTACACCCGTTCCATTACTCAACTAAGTCATAACAAAGCCACAACAATTCATGATATTCCATGCGAGATCCTAAAATATAAAAGTAAGAAGCTCATTCAGTGTTATTCTAAAATCTAATTTCTACCACAAACACGAATCCAAACAGTCACTTCCTGATTTTCCAAATGACTCACCATGATATGAATAAATGCTGGTTTTATAAATTCCAAAAGCCGTCTATAATGAGTTATCATCAATACAGAATTCTTTGAAGTCAAAATCCCATTAACGGCTTGTGCTACATCTCTAAGCGCATCAACATCTAATCCAGAATCAATTTCATCTAATATAGCCAAGTCCGCTCCCAAAACCTGTAATATACAGGCACAAATACATATATCAGAAATAGGAAAATTCTAATCATATTCAACCCGGTTGCTCGTTTTGCAGTGATGCTGTCTCAAATTTCTTGAATTACAATAAATTCTTATGTAAATTGAACCACCCTTCCCAACCCACCCCTTTCTGGCCAAGGAAAATCACATTTAATAATTCCCATTTTCAAATAATTCCCAAATCTCAATACCAATAAACAGAGATCACAAGCCCAATGACCCATGGTGAGTAACACAATGGATTTGCTTTCACTGAATAATTAATATCAAAAAAAAAAAATTGGCGGAAAGGTCAGAGTTCATATTCATACCGCAAGCTGCAAAATTTCATTGCGTTTCTTTTCACCACCACTAAATCCTTCATTGACATTTCTGTTGAGGAAGTCGGTCTTCATGTTCACAAGTTCCAGTTTAGGATATATGTAAGCATAGAACTGCAAGCACAACACAGTATCATAGATAAATGAACAATATGTAAAGATGCTTCAAAGAAACAGCAAGCACAGAAACATAAATGAAATCACAACTAGCCCACTAACCTCAATGGGTCCAAGCTCCGGTTCACCAAGTTGTCTTCTTCTAGCATTGTAAGCCATCTGCAGAAAGTCAATATTGTTGACTCCTGGAATCTCAACTGGTGACTGAAAACTCATAAACAGCCCAGCAAGTGAGCGCTCTTCCGGCTCCATTTCAAGCAAATTTTCTCCTTTAAAAATGACACTACCTCCTGTCACTTCATAATCCGGATGCCCGACAAGGACCTTCACCAATCATGCCATCATTCACAAATTTTCATCTTCCATGGATAAATTTCATTAATCTCTTAACATATAGCTACAGTACATACAAACACAGACTAATTTCAACATAAGACACATAAACCCACTGCTAAAATACATATACATTTCATCAATTTCAAAATTCGCCAGACACATAAACCTCCTTAAAATCCCATAAGCCACCTTAACTTGTAGCAAATTACAGATAAATCCTACAAATTTCAAAACAACTTCAGACAAATAAACATCTCTTAAATTCGTAAACAGCTCTATGGAGCTCAGTCACTGTCTATTTCGCAATTCAAACCCTCCACTCGTACTTATGACAAATCTTCAACTTAATTAATGGATAATCTCCTTTTCTAATTAAATTTAACAAAATGAATGACATTGAAATTGAAGTTCACCTCAATTAAAATGGAAAAGATTTATTAAAAATAAATAAAAACTAAACCTTTGAAAGTGTGCTCTTCCCGGAACCGTTCTTTCCCATTATAGCATGAATCTATTGAAAAAACCAGAACCGTTAGATTGCCATAAACATGATTTAATGTCAACGGCGGAGGATTAAACAAACTACGCACCTCTCCTTCGTTGACCAAGAGATTAACTCCCTTAATAATTTCCTGTCTGGATTCAGCGATGACGGCAGTTAAATCAGTGACTTGAAGAAGCGGCTTTTTCTTCTCATCCCGGCCGTCGGTAGAAGAAGCCAACGGAGAATCGACAGTGGAGACGGAGGCTCTGATGGAGTTGAGAGATAGACGACAACGGTGGTTTAAGCGGGGACGGAGAGGGCGGAGGGCAGGGATAATAATTGCGGAGGAACTCGAGGGTAAAAATGTAAATTTGGCCGATGAAAAATGTGTGCATGGGAGAAGTGCCGCCATGATTAGCAGTCAGTTGTTGTGGGGTGAAACTGCAAGTTGTGGATAGTTTTATTGGAGATAGAATATGGTAGACCCGTATTAAATATTCGGGTTAATCCGAATAAATATATATTATACTGTATTTTACTAGGCTCACGTTTTTTATTTCATGTAAAATGTGAAAAACACTTTTTCCATAATAAAATGTGAAAAACCTGGATTTTCATATTATCATATCACTTAAAAAATATCACAAAATTATGTAAAATTATTTATTTGATTATGAATTTTTCGGAAAACCAAATAGTGTAGATAAAAGAAAGATATATATTTTGATTAAATCAGGCACAAATTTATTATAGTAATAATAATAATAATATTTTTTAATATTTAAATTGGATTTTGGTATTAATAATATTGGTTAAAATTTGATTTAACCATAATTGGTTTATGGAATGAATATGAATTGAAAAATATTCACATAATCAAACATTTATTCTGGTTATCGATGAAGTATCAAATAATTAGATTAGGTTGAGTGAATTTAAAAATGGGAAAAAGTTACCCCGCACCAAAGAAAATAATTTTTTTTACTCAAACCTAGAACATCACTCTTTTCTATTACACCAGACTTTTGAGAGTCCTAAATAAGAGATTCAAGTGGGTAAAAGTGAAGAAAATGTGATCATATAGTACTTTTTTTAAATATTTTTCTTCTAATATTCCAAGAGACTATAAAAGGAGTAAAATAAAGGTAAATGATAAATCATTTGCTTGTGTAAAAAAAACACCATGGCAAATTTATTGCTTGAAACAAATTAGTCTAAATTATGAGATTTATGCAAAACCTACAAAACTGAAAGAAAATAAATTTGTTAACATCGACAACATCAATAACTCTTTCAATATCTAAATAAAATACTTAAACAAAAGAGTAATACTACTCATTCTAAATTTGATATCCCAAATAAAATATCATTGCGTGAGCATACATACTGCATTTTTTTGGAGCATAAACGCCTTAAAAATGCTTGCTGTTGATCATGTTTAAGTTGGAATTATAGGTGATGGAGGTCAATGTTAACCTTTGAATTATTGATTAGTGAAAATAATCTTTGGAAGTAGGAGAATACGTATAGCTCTGGGAATGACAAGTGTCAGGCCACTTGTCAACACCTTGTGGGTTTCCCATTAGATGGACTTTTCGGCTATTATTTGGCCCATTAACCCTAACTAAAATGATCATTAGATGTAGACACATGTCAACTTTTCATAAACCTAGGCCCATTGCCCATTTGACACGAGTCTCCAAATTTTATCTCGGTCATTCTTCTAAAACTGTCCATAGAAGGTGGCCTTTTGTTTGAATAAGATATCTTTAGGACAACTAACAACACGAAACTTTCATGCACTTTATTTAGACAAATATAAATACTGTATATATATTTATTTTGAAGTTTAGTGGGTAATTAACTTTATCAACCCCACTGGCTCCTGTAAAGCTCAATTCCTCACAACATAATAAAACGACATTGATAGTAGTAAATTAGTATCTTGGTAGTTTGCATTATAGAATTTACTATTGCCTTTTTACCACAAAAATCAAGACATTTCCCATAGGCCTTTGGAAAGCTCAAAAGTGTAAAAATGGCTCTTTTCTACGTTTGGTTTGTATTCAAAGAATTGGAATGGAGGGAAGGGATATGAAGTAGAGGGAAACTCAATTTATTTATTTCTTCTTCTTCCAAAATTTATGTGAAGGGAGGGGGGGTCAGCTAGCTGGCTGTTCCTGTTTGTGTTTGTACCTAAAATAAAGAAAACAAATATGAAACAAAACCAAAAACACACACTCAAACAAAACAACTTGACATAAGTTAATAGACCCAAATGGGTACCCATTCACTGTTTATCTATTTTTTCTTAATTTTACAACTAATCTAAAAACAAGGAAAAAATTATATTGATTAAAAAACTTGGATTGAACCAATGAGTGTACCAACATAGAATAGAGCGACAATTGTGTTAAAATCAGGGAGTTTTTATTTTTATTTTTAATCTTTTTTAGATAACTGGTAACGGCATATTTATTTAGAAAAATGTTATCTTTACAAAGACTCATACAAAGAGGGCTACAAAGTGACATCATCAAAAAGAAAAAAAACAAAGAAAAAACGGAAAAAATAAAGAAAGATAAATCATGAAAATCAAAGGTGGTGATTGTCTTTGTATGTCCCCTTTATATGTGTCTTTGTAAAACTAGCATTGCTCATTTATTTATTTATTTATTAGACTTTGATGTTTGGATGAAAATCTTAAATTCTATGTTTTATATGACTGAATCCTATTTGTCAAATAATGAAATAGTCGTGTTTTTAGATCCTTCAAAGATAAGGTAAAATTAAATGAACAGAGCTAGGTTCGATGCATATATATTAAGTTGAAAATAAAAATTTAATTTAATTAAATGATTAATTTGTTTTTAAAATATTAAATATTAATCTTAAAAATACTATAACACATAGTCTTCCTCATCTAATCTTTTATTAAGAGTATCTCTTCTTTATTTTAAAGAGCACATTTCATATAAATAAAGAGCATTTTTATTAATTTATAAATATAAAGAACTAAATTTGTATTCAAATCTAATAGACTCTTTAAATTTAATGAAGATGTTCTCTATTTTCAAGAAAAAGACGAAGAGATAACTAATAAATAAAATACATAGAAACTTGTAATTTATTAATTAAAATTAGGATAAAGAATGAAATTTAACTTCCTAAATATGGAGAGTTAAACTCACTTTTTAATTTATATTTAAAGAATAAAGAGTTAATTAGACTCTTATTTTTATGGATAAATTCTTTATAATAAAGAGTTTGAGTCATATAAAGTGTGTTTTTAAGATGCTCTAAACCAAACCAAATTTGGTGCGCAGCTAGTTTTAATGACTAGAAGTTAATTTTTTTTTTTTTTTTTTACCTAAATTAATAAATAAACAATTAATACTCACAAGTCTTAAATAAGTGGCTTGGTTAGCTGAAAATTGACAAATACATCATTTAATACCAATAACTCTCTAATCACTCAATGAAAGCAAGTCAATGGTCAACAGTATTTGTCTTATTCCAAATAGTATTAATGGCATGTGAATATCATTTATATTATAAAAATAATGTTTTATTACAACTTACATTTACTCTAAGAATTTTTATATCTAAGCTACCCATAATTCTCTAATAGATATATTATATGCAAATATTCATTTCGATATAACAAGATTGTTATTACGAAAATTTACAACAATCAACGAGACTCGATCAACCTTAGTGGGATCAATGGATGCGTGGTTACAATCAACTAGCAATGTGAAAAGAATAGATCGAAAATAAGAGATGAACATGTCGTAATTGGGTAGAAACATAAGATAATTTTTAACGGGGGGAGGATTCCCTATCTACATCCTCTTATATGTTATTTCTTTGGGTGTATCTTTCCCTTTTGATTACATATTACGAAGTATGCTATCTCACTATTTTTCTCATTCATGTAAACATACTTTGTAATCTATAATAGATACACCCAAAGATAAAACATATCAGAGAACGTAAGCTTGAGAATCACCAATCGAACTTCTTTAAAAATCATCTTCTGTTTCTGCTCACTTATGTAGGTGACAATAATTTATAATATAAAATTGGAATATTAATTAGGTAAAATATAGTATAATCAAATAATAGAAGAAAAAACATAGTGATCAAACAAAATATTATGTAGGCTACAATAATTACATGATACCTAATATTTAATACGTATTTGATAATGTTTGGCCAACGTGACATCCCTCACAACTTTCCATTTCCTGTCAAGGCTTCAATTGCCGGCAAAGTGCAAATACTACAATAATATTGTTGTCCCAATCCCACGTGTTCCTTTACCAATTAATTACATTTCCCCCCCTACAGTTTTAGTGTGGAATATCTATATCATGTCGTTTCAAATATTAGAAACTCCCCCGGAAACTAACCAAACATTGTAAATGCTGTTAGTTAAAATTGAAATGACACAAATACTCCAATAGTAATGTCAAAATTCATAACTTTTAACCATCAGATATATGGAACCTGAGTCCTCTACAAAATATATACAACTTAAAAACCGTCCGATTAAAACATTTTTATATAAATAAAATCATAATATTATTGTTTGGGGGTATTTTTGTTATTTTTATTTTGGTTAACGGTTTTGACTTACAATAGATGGAAACTGAAGGTTCACCTTAACTTTTATTTTCTTTCAATTTCACCCCTCAACCGACGCTATTTTCACCGCACCGATACCAAAAGCCAAACCATGTTCTTCACTCCTCTTCCTCTCACCTTCTCCCCCTCTAACAACTCCTCCCTGCCTTTTATAACTCTCTTCACCACTCAACATCCATGACTTAACTGGCCTTTTAAGCCACCCAAAACGCCTCCCGTTTTGTTAAATACCAATCTTCCTTCTTATTCTTTCTTTCAATGGCGTTCTTTAATTTTCTCTTCCCGCTTGTTCTCCTTCTTCTTCAATTCTCTGCTACATTGCAACAGCAAACCACTACAACTTCGACTCATTCTACCCAAATCAACTCTAATTCAGTCCTCGTCGCGCTTCTCGACTCGCATTACACCGAGCTCGTTGAGCTCGTGGAGAAGGCGCTTCTGTTACAGACTCTTGAAGAGGCTGTTGGGAAACATAATATCACAATTTTCGCTCCCAAAAATGAAGCTCTTGAGCGCGATCTCGATCCCGAGTTCAAGCGTTTCTTGCTTGAACCGGGGAATTTGAAGTCTTTACAGACTCTTTTGCTCCACCACATTGTTCCCAAAAGAATTGAAGTCACGACGATGAAGACGAAGACGAAAGGTACTGAGCCAACTCGGCACCACACGCTTTCGAGTGACTCGGTCGAGTTAACGGGTCAAGATTCGGGTGACAAGTTTATTAACCAAGCTAAAGTTATCCACCCGAATGCCGTACACCGCCCGGATGGTGTGATCCACGGCATCGAACGGCTGCTAATCCCTCGATCCGTACAGCAAGATTTCAACAACCGGCGGAGTCTCCGTTCAATCTCAGCTGTTAAACCGGAAGGAGCCCCCGAGATCGACCCAAGAACGCACCGATTAAAAAAACCGGCACCACCGGTAAAACCCGGTTCGCCTCCCGTCCTTCCCATTTATGACGCGATGGCGCCCGGTCCGTCACTAGCTCCGGCTCCAGCCCCAGGTCCTGGCGGGCCCCACCACCATTTCAACGGGGAGAAGCAAGTGAAGGATTTCATTCAGACACTGTTACATTACGGAGGATACAACGAAATGGCCGATATTTTAGTAAATCTCACATCGCTGGCGACCGAAATGGGCCGGCTCGTATCGGAGGGATACGTTTTAACCGTTTTGGCGCCCAATGACGAGGCCATGGCTAAGCTCACGACGGACCAGCTGAGCGAACCGGGTGCACCGGAACAGATTATTTATTACCACATAATTCCGGAATATCAGACTGAGGAGAGTATGTACAATGCGGTAAGAAGATTTGGGAAAATATCATACGATACGTTGCGTTTGCCGCACAAAGTCTTGGCACAGGAGGCTGATGGGTCTGTGAAATTCGGTCAAGGTGATGGATCGGCCTACTTGTTTGACCCCGATATATACACCGATGGCCGAATTTCGGTTCAGGGAGTTGATGGGGTTTTGTTCCCGGTGGAGGAGACGACGACTACGAAATCGGAAAGTAAAAAAAGCATTAAAGTCGCAGTAAAACCGAGAAGAGGTAATTCCTAACAATCTCTCTCAATTATCAGTTTTTAATTAGTCAATTAATTAGTTAATTTTCGGTTAATTTCATAGTTAGAAAAGGAAATACCGGGGCGATATATCGGAAATGTAGAAATGGCGGGGGATAGTGTAGGACAGTGGGTGAAACTTGAAAGAGAAGAGTAGTGTCGGTGGGTTAGAGGGCAAAAGGGTAATTTAAGAAAATATGTGTAGGGTTTGTGTGTGTCCGTGAAAGGAGGATTCAATTAATTTGTTAGGCAAAAAAGAAATAAATGAAAATGAAATCAATTATCGGGCAGTGGCTTTGGATGCTTTTCCTTCTCCAATTATAATCTAAAAAATCCAAAAGCTAAAGCTGTTTCTGCCTTGAGCTAAAAGTTTTGGATATCATCTTTTATAGAAATTAATTCAATTATACATATATAATTCATGCTCTAAAATCCTGGTGGGGGTCAAGACTTTTCCAAAAGACAAAAAAGAAAAAATCCCATTAATTTGATTTTTTTTAACTATCCTTAGGGGCTAATCAAACTCTAATGGAGACTTTAATAAATCCTACAATGCACAACCCACTTAAATGTGTCTCTTTAAGTGATTTTATATTCTTAGGTATTAATCTTTGGTGTTTTCCGCTGTGAAATCTCTTAGGATGGTACTTCAAAACCCCAACTTTCTTTTTTTAATTTTTTTAGTTGACAAAAGGGTTGGTGTGAGTTGTAAAATTGAATATAGGAAAGTGTCGGCCAAGGCAAGTCAAAAACTGGGTACAGAATGAAATGGGCAGCTAGCTGAATGCTGAAGGAAGTGTCGGTGAGGGGCCAAATTATTTTTGTTGTTGGGAAATAAATTAGCTCACATAAATTGGTCAGGACAAGAAGAAAAATAAGAGGATACGGAATAAAAGGTTTTTTTTTTGGGGCTCCTACTCCTTAACCAAAATCAGACAGCTTGGATATCCATTAATCAATTATATTCCCCACTCCCCCATGATTAATTTTGTTCTTATTCTAAATTTTATATTCAAATAAACACATATTGGAAACCATTATATTATTGTTGGTATTTCCTGTCAATACCATGGAAATTTAATATATTTTGGCTGTTGAATTGTGATTTTCTGTTGTTAAAGAGTGGCTTTCATTCATCAAACCAATGGAAGTTCACCAGTAGCTTTCTGAAGCTGATTTAGTTTTGATATTATTCAATGAAAAGGACTGTGGATTGATTGATTGATTAATATTATATTTGGTATTAATGTTCGGCAGGAAAATTGCTTGAAGTAGCATGCCAGATGCTTGGTGCCATTGGACAAGATTCCCGTTTCACCACATGCCAGTGAACTCAACCCATCACTCTTCACATCCAAAGGAAAACTTCAAACTTGGAAAAAGGTAAAATTCCCATTCTCATTTATGATTCATAGGTTGCTTCAGGATTGAGTAACTGTATAAAGTTGTGACAACTTGATTAACCGCTAAGAGTTGATGTGATTAGTGATATACTGATATATATCTCTGACGTTTAGCCTTTTAATAATGTTGTTAATTGACTGTTTTGCTACCATAAGATCTTCTTATATTCACACGTCCTGGCCATTTCACATTTTAGGCATACTGTTTTTCAGAGGTCAACCACAGAACATTAATTTCTTAATCACATGCTTCATATATTAATCAAATAACAACTCCATTAACTCTCTCCTTAACAGGTTAGGTTACTTGAATGAAGCAATACTGTTAGGTAGAAGAAGAAACCTTAACATATTTTTTATATTTTTAACTTTGTTTAGAAGTCATAAAGTTTCCCTTTTTACCAAGAATTTAGAGCTACCCTCTTTTCCAAATTCACCTAAAATCACGATTCTGTAACAATACTAATAGTTTATTGTTTAAAGTTACAAATCTACGATGAGTTTATTTCATTTACTTCTGTGTGAGATCGTTTAATATTAACACACTTGCTTTTATATAATCTTAGAATTATCATTAAATCCATCTACGATTGTTGAATGTATGAGCAAGATTCATGGTTTTCTTTTTTTTCACTGACCAAGGCTTAAAATGAACTGAATGCAGGTGGTGAAAACAACGTAAAAAGTTCTTCGGTATGAGATTGTGACTTGCTTTTCTTCTACAATAGGGTATAAAATTTCTCATGGAAGGTTGGCAGTCAGTCAAAAACTGAAGAAAGGGGAAAGGGGAAAATTTGAAAGAGAAGCAATTGGTAAAGATGTGCTGTTAAATTTCCAATTCCAATCCTTGCATTGGAAGGAAAGGTTGGCTAAATTAGTTAAAGTTACCTAAAAAGGAACAAGTTTTTTGTATTTTTATTTTTTATTATTAATTTGTGTGTAATATGAAGATGAATATTATGATGGTGAGGTGTCAATTGTTGGTTGGTGAGAAGGGGAATAATTTTGTGTGATGTAATGTAGATGAACAGAGAAGAGTCTACTGTTACTACTACCCAGTGGGCAGCCCACTGAATAAAAGAGTAGACAAAAAAGTATGTGGCAGTATATGTAATAAAATAAAAAACAAAAATAATTCTTTTGTGTTCATGCCCAATTGAATATAAAATTTGTAATTATTTTTCTCTTTTTCTTTTATTTTCCTTTTACTATTTATTTTACACGAGATATTTTGTTACTGTTTGATGACATTAAATTGGATCCAACTACCTCTAGTATCTTGACTAGGGGTGTATACGAGCCGAGCCAAGCCGAGCCGAGTATTTGGATACTCGAGCTTGGTTCATGATGAACAGTGTCAAGCTCGAGTTCGAGCCGAGCTTGAATACTTGGACTCGAGCTCACGAGTATGGGTGGATACTCGAGCTCAAACGAGTTCGAGCTTCGAGTTTATTGTAAGAAGGGGTTGTTTGTCATTTTAAAAAACTTGAAAATAAAAAAAAATTACAAAACTTACAATTTGACCCTCTGAGCACAATTTGACCCTCCGAGCACAATGAGGCTCGCTAGCCTATCGAGCCGAGCTTCACCCTAATCGAACTCAGCTCGACTCCTTAAACGAGCCACTCAAGCTCAAGCTTGACTCGAAGTCAATCGAGTCGAGCTCGAGCTTTTCACAAGCCAAGCTCAAGTAGCTCGCGAACTACTCGACTTGTTTTTCATCCATAATTTTGACGGTTTGTTTATGACTCTCAGATGTATTACTCAAGAGGTCCTGAGTTCGAATCTCCATGACTACTAATAATCACTGTTTTAAAATCCGAATCGGACCGGACTGGTCAGTCGGACCAATCCAACCGGGACCCAACAACTTCTCTGGTCTGGTTCAGGTTTTAGGGGGTTTTTGTAATATTTCAAATTTATGGAAACTAATTTGTAATTTTCTAGGGGTGTTTTGGAGGTATGTCAAAAATTTAGGGATTAATTAGTAATTTTTGGGGGTATTTTTGAAATAAATAAAAATTTTAGGGACTAATAAAAATTTTAGGGTATTTTTGTAATATACAAAAATTTAAGGGATTAATTACAATTTAAAAAAAATTATTTCTGATGTCATCGGCCCAACCGGTTGAACCGGTCAACTCGTGACCCGATCACCTTACCGGGTCTCCCAACGGGTCGAGTTTTAAAACAAGGCTAATAATAGGTAGCTACTTCAGGGTGTCGGGGGCCTAGTTGAGATGCGCGCAAGTTGGCCCGAACACCATCAGATACCAAAAATAAATAAATAAATAAATAAAATTGGTTCTCCCTTTTAATATTATGTTACTATTTGATAACATTAAATCTTGGAGAATTAATTGAGGTGCACGCAAACTAGTCGGACACCCCTGGATACCCAAAAAAAAAATTTAATTGGTTCTCCCTCTTAATATTATGTTACTGTTTTAATACTTCTTTAATAAATTAATAATTTGATATATCTAAATTTTTTAGGTTCTCCGTTTATATATCTGAATTTGGACTTATAATTATAAAAAATATATTGCAAGAGAGGAGAAAAACTTTTGCGCTCTCTCTCTCTCTCTCTCTCTCTCTCTCTCTCTCGCAATGACAAACCCTCATAATATTTAAAGTTATTGAAATAATTTCAATGATGGATTCGGGGAGACGAATACCTTACTGGAAGTAATTGTTATGAGGCATTGGTGTAATTCTTGTTTAATTTTCTTAATATCATAAAGTAAGTATAATACCTATACTTGTTATGCCTAAAAAAGTAGGGCTGACGCAAGACATAGTCAGCATAAAAAGTTAGATCTTAGGTATGTCCACAGCCAGATAGAGGCAGCCACATCACACAATGACAGGGGCAGCATGCTCCTGTCAGGGTAGTGGGTGCGCGTCAGACCAGCCAGGAGCTGGAGTGATGCCACGTGTCTAATTAATGCACCAAATTGCGTAAATCGCTCTAAAAGGTGGGCAATGAGACATAAAGAAGGATTTGCACGGATAATCCCATCAACTCACAGATTTAGTAATTATAACCTTAATCCATCCCACTATAAATTGAGAGCTCCTCTCTCATTTAAGGGATTAGCTAATATCTCTAAAGAAAAAATAGCATTCTCTCTCTTGTATAATCATTTGTAAGTCAGTCCGCTGAACGCGACCTAACCACTATCATTAATACAAAATCAGTGGACGGAAGACTTGCTTCCTTAGCATCTGAACCACTTTAAACGTAGTTCTCCATTGTTTTTACTCTCACTCTTTCATCCACGTGTGTCTTCTGGGCCAACTCAGTATTTCACACATGCGTTTGGTTGGTGTCAAAATCACTCATCAACAGATTGACACTAGAAGGAGGGCCTGATTTAGTATTCGTCCTTCATCGGGAGAATCTCTAACTTACTGGTTCTACAACAGCAAATGGCCCACCGACTTGAACCTGAGCGAACCAACCACAGTGCTGAGGATATCCCTCAAGTACAGGAGGACACCTCTCCCGTGGTACCTTCGGTTCTGCAAAATGTCACAGGAGATATCTCATCAAGTTCACTACTTGACCCTACCATCAGAAGCTACTTAGAGAGGTTCGACAATACTCTCTAGACGGTCAACCGAAGGTTGGACCATTTGGACTGGGGCGTGCCACCCGAATCAAATCAGGCGATGCAATCGCAAAAAATGCCTGCAGGTCGCTCGAAAACGCGGCAAAAGGCGATAACCCATGTCGCGAGCACTGCAGCGCACCGAAGAAAGGGTAAGCAAGTGGCAAAAAATTGGCCTAAGGGCTCCAAAGGGTCGGCGAGCACTGACCACATCCCGAGTAGAATACTCGTGGCGTTAAGACTAGGTGAAAAGTCACAGCCCGAGCCGTCCCATGCCACATTGCATGGAAACCCCCACAAAAGTGCTGGGCGGGGCGATTCTCATCACCGCCAGAGAAGCAATCTTGATCATAGTCGTGCGGGAGGTTCCCACACTCCGCGGGGCGGTTCTTACCACCGCGGAGGTCGTGAAAATTTCCCACATCATTCATCGCCATCATCCGGCTTTAGCCAGCGTGTGTCGAGAGCGGCCAAAACTGCAGGTCGAGGCGAAGTGGAATCCGACCTCTGGACTTTCCTCAACCGCAACTGCGAGGGTCGAACTCGCATAGGGGAAAGCAATCACCAGATAGCTCCGCTACCTCAGATTGAGGAGCTGCAACGAGCTCTAGACTAGCTGAGAGCTCAGTAAAACGAGCAGGGACATGTCGCGTCAGTGTCCCCCTTTTCTCCGGCAGTGTTAGCTGCCCTACTCCCATCAAGATTTAGAAATCCGCAGGATCACTTGTATGAATTCAATTACCTAATAGAGTTTCACCAGGTTTCAGATTTGGCAAAATGTCATTGTTTGGTAGTAACTCTAACCTCTCATGCCAAACGATGGTTTAGGTCGCTCCCAGCCGGATCGATCAACTTGTGGCCTCAAATGAGCGCGATGTTCCTGAGGCACTTCCAAGCAAACCGAAAGTTCTCAATGCATTTGAGCTACCTCAGCAATATAAGGCAAGAGAAAGATAAATCCCTCTAGTCTTACATCGACCGATTCTACAGAAAACTTAATAATGTAGCTCACACTCCCAAGAGTCTGTTCGGACTCTCATCATAGCAGGAGTTCGCCCATAGACCAACCTGTGGAAAGAGTTATAGGCTGAGGATGATGTTTCCCTCACCCGCTTCTATAACCTTGCGGAGAAGTACCTCCGTATTGAAAATTCCGTGGGTAGTGCATTTAGTTGGGGGGAAAGTAGGAGAATTGATCGCAGGTGGGCTACTGACGATCAACAAAAAGGAAAGAAACCGCGTTATGAGCCCAAGAAGTCTTATGCTCCAGTTCCTCGTCGCGATCATGACAGAAATCAGTATACGCCTCTAAATTCGTTCGTATTGGCTATTCTTGACAAGTTGAAAGTGGCCAGCCTACTCGGAGTGCCTGAGCCTATGAAAAATCTACCATCAGCCAGAAACAGTAAAAAATAATGTCGCTTTCATCGGGATAATAGGCATCACACCGATGAGTGCCGAGCTATCAAACAGGCAATCGAAGACCTCATCAAGCAGGGGTATTTCAAGGAATATATTGACGACTCTACCCCCGCACAGGAGAAAAACCAAGGGGAACCAAGAAAGAAGCGTCGTGATCGCAAAGGTATATGCAGCGTCAATTTGATCTTTGGGGGACCATACCTCGTGGAGAACTCGAAAGGTGCCCAGGAAAGATATGCTTGAGCAGCCCATCACAATCCTATCAATGTGATGAGCACGACGCGACAACCACAAAAGGTTCGCAGGGAGGAGGAAATTACATTCTCCGAAAAGGATGCAGTTCGATTGCATCATCCCCACGATGACATTCTTGTGATCACACCTCTGATAGGGTGCCATAACGTCCACAGAATCTTGGTGGATAACAGAAGTGCTATGAACATCCTGTTCCAGACAGCTTTCGAAAGAATGAACTTGGATGAGGCCAACCTGAAGCTCGCCTCAATCCCCCTATACGGTTTTACCAGGGACCACCTGATCCCTAAAGGAACGATCTTGCTCCCAGTCATGCTGGGTGACTTTGACGAATTGACCAAGGTAACTGAATTCTTGGTAGTGGATTGCCCATCCGCTTTTAATTGTATCCTGGGATGACCTTTGCTGAGAAACTTCAAGGCTGTCACTTCGATATACCATTTGAAGATGAAGTTCCCCACCTCGACGAGGATAGGGGAAGTCAGCGGATCTTAGTGCTTATCTCGCAACTGTTATGTGAAAGCAATGCAGATGGCGTGCAAAGGGAAAGGCATCTCACGCAGCATTCCCCGACAGGCAATAGCGATCAGCCGGATCGAGCCACAACTTGGTCCAGTCGTAGATAATATGGACCCTCGTGTTCAGGAATGCCCTTCTAGTGAGCCAGTTGAGGATCTGTCCGAGGTATCGGTCGACCAGAGCGAGCCGAGCAGAGTGCTAAGGATTGGGAGCAATCTCAACCCCCAACTCGCCACTGAACTGACCAGCTTCCTCAGAGAAAATATCAATGTGTTCGCATGGTCGCATACAGATATGGTCAGGATTAGCCTGGATATTATTTGTCATACGTTGAACATCGATAATGAAGCTAAGCCGGTTTGCCAAAAGAGAAGAGTGATGGATCCAAAATGATATGCTGCCTTGAAACTTGAGATAGATAATTTTCTTCGAAATGGATCCACTCGAGAAGCGCTCTATCCGACTTGGGTTGCCAACCCGGTTTTAGTAAAGAAGCATAACGGCAAATGGCAAACCTGCGTCGACTTTACCGACCTCAACAAGGCGTGCCCAAAAGATAGTTTTCCCCTACCCAAAATCGAACAGCTCGTGAATGCCACCTCCGAACATGAGCTGCTGAGTTTTATGGACGCATCTCGGGATACAATCAAATTTCGATGTATGCGTCAGACAAAGAGCATACATCCTTTATTACAGATCGGGGGCTATACTGCTATAGAGTTATGCCCTTCGACCTCAAGAATGTTGGCGCAACTTACCAGCGGTTGGTTAACCGAATGTTCTCCGAACAGATCGAAAAATCAATGGAGGTCTATGTAGATGACATGCTAGTCAAGTCGCATGTCGCTTCAAATCACATAGCGCATCTTGCTGAGATGTTCGACATCCGCCGACAATACAGAATGAAGCTAAACCCCCTCAAGTGCTCATTCGGAGTATCTTCTGGAAAATTCCTAGGATACATGGTTAACCAATAAGGAATAGAGATCAACCCCGAGAAAATCCAAGCTCTCCTCGATATGAAGAGCCCGACCAATAAAAAGCAGGTCATAAGTCTCAATGGGCGAATAGCGGCACTAAGTCGCTTCATATCAAGGGCAACAGATCGTTGCTTACCATTCTTCAATGTTCTAAGGGCCAATAAAAAGTTTGAGTGGACTCTCGAGTGCGAACAAACATTCCAGAGTATTAAAGAACACCTTGGGAAGCCACCTCTTATGTCCAAGCCTCTCCCGTAAGAGATCCTCCTCCTGTATATGTCCGTCTCTCAGTTCACGGTCAGTGCAACCTTAATTTGGTAAGAGGATGGGGTCCAATGGCCAGTGTATTACGCGAGCAAGCGTTTGTTAGATGCCGAGATGCGGTATCCAGAAATGGAACGATTAGCTTATGCCCTGCTGATCGCTTCCAGAAAGTTACGACCTTACTTCCACGCCTATACGATCCATGTAATGACCAATTACCCGCTTAGGCAGGTCCTCCAAAAACCGGAGGCATCAGGTAAACTGCTTAAATGGGCCATGGAATTAAGTCAGTTTGATTTGAAGTACAGACCGAAGGCAACTATCAAAGGGCAAGCTGTTGCCGACTTCATGTCAGAATTCTCATATCATTCGATGAGTGAGTCGGAGCAATAGCCGGGCAAAGGCATTCAGGAAATTGCTCAAAATCTGTCGACCTGGAGCCTCTACATCGATGGATCATCGAACAGAAAGAAGGCCGGGGCAAGTCTTCTCCTTCTAAGTCCCGAAGGGGCTCGCATTCACGGCATTCTCTGGTTCGGTTTTAAGGCTACCAATAATGATGCCAAGTATGAAGCTCTACTCGCTGGACTGTGGTTAGCCAAAGAAATGGGTGTAACCGCGTTCAGTATCCATAGCGATTCCATGCTGGTCGTTAACCAGATTTTGGGAGAGTACTAAGCCAAGGAAGAAAATATGATCAGCTATCTGAAGAAAGCTAAGGCTGCACTCGAGCCGTTCAAGCACTTCACGATCACACAGATTCCTAGAGATAGCAACTCTATGGTAGATGCCTTGGCAAGGATAACCTCTTTATTGGACTTAGATACACCGGATAGCATTCCTGTTCCATTCATCGAGACCTCTAATATCAGCCCAATCGAATAGGCCATGAACGTAACTGAATCGGATTCCTGGATGGCCCCCATCATTCAGTATCTCAGGGATGGGACCTTGGCTGACGACAAGGTTAAGGCAAGGACTTTACAAACAAGATTTGCTCGTTACACCCTCATCGGAGACCAGCTGTACAGGCGAGGGTTTAGCAGCCCTCTCCTTCGATGTGTAACTAGCGAAGAGGTAGATTACATCATGAGAGAGATACATGAAGGAATCTGCGGTAATCATACCGCCGCATGATCTCTGGCCAACAGAGTTGTTCGCCAAGGGTACTACTGGCCCCTAATCCAAGAAGACACCTACAACTTTGTCAAAAAATGTGATAAGTGTCAGCGGTTCGCGAACATACCGTGAGCTCCTTCCCACCAGCTGATAACCATGACTAGCCCCTTGTCATTCTCCATGTGGGGAATCGATCTCATCGATCCCATGCCGGTTGGTAAAGGGGGAGTAAAGTATGCTATGGTCGCGGTGGATTACTTCACCAAGTGGGTCGAAGCAGAACCATTAGCCGCAATCACGACCAGAAAGCTCAAGGATTTCATCTTCAAGAACATTGTGTACCGTTATGGGATTCCTTATATTCTTATCTCGGACAATGGTAAACAATTCGACAACGAAGAATTCAAGCAGTTTTGTGATGAGCTGGGTATTCATAAAAAATTTGCCTCAGTCGCAAGGCTGCAAGCAAATGGCCAAATTGAAGTTGTCAACAAAACCATCAAGCACACTTTGAATGCAAAAAACTTAGCGCAGCCAAGGGAAATTGGGCTGACGACCTCCCCAAAGTTCTATGAGCATATAGAACAACTCCGAGAACCTCTACCTCAGAAACCCCTTTTTTGCTAGCATATGGTTGCGAAGCAATGATCCTTGTGGAGGTAGGAACCGGTTCACTTTGAAGGACCTATACAGCGAAGCCGACAATGAAGCGCTTATGCGCACAAGTCTGGATCTAATTGAAGAACATCGCAGCAAGGCTCAGCTAAGAATAGCAACCTATCAGCAGCGGGCGAAGAGGTTCTTTGACTTTAAGGTCAGGAGAAGAGACTTCCAGGTCGGCGACCTTGTTTTGAAGGAAGTTCTTCTCGGTACTAGAGAACCAAGTGCGGGAGTTTTAGGACCGAACTGGGAAGATCCATACCGCATCGCCAAAGTGATAAGACCGGGGACTTATCATCTCAAAAGGTTGAATGGTTCCAAAGTACCCCGAGCTTAGAATGCTGAGCATCTCCGACCATATTATTAGTAATTCCGAACTCAGTTTTTCCTTGTAAAGATTTTATTTTTCTCAATCTTTGTAAATGCAAATAACAAGTGTATTATCCTGTAATAATCTTCGCATGTAATTCTGCTCGTATAGATGTATTATAATTATGATCGCATAGGCTTGTTCTAATGTTATAAACGGTTAAAATGCGATCTCATATATAACATGGAGTACAGAAATTGTAAGTGCTCAAGAGATTAAGAGATGCATTTCAGTAATAAGTACAACAAACAGGATCCCAAAAAAAAATTACAATCGACCCTGATCCCTAACTCTGAGGCCCGACCTCGTCATCTCAAGGCCGGTCGCCATCTTCCTGGTCGTATGTGGGCTTCTCCGGGGCATATCCTGAAGCATCTCCTTGATCAAATCCTCAGGCGGCCTCCGCTGCTTCCTTATCCTTGAGTCGTGCCATTGAAATGAGAATTTCCTGCCTATCCTCCGAGAGGTCGAACATATCAATATGCGAATTCTTCAGCCACAAGGCATAGATGGACTCAATCGCCCATTCAGTAGCCTTTGCCTCAATCTCTGCTGCTTGGTTCTGCATCTCTTCGATCAGTGAAGTAACTTTTCCCTGACTTGCTTGGAGTTCGGCCTCGAGAGCCTACCTTTACTTCTCTGAGACCTCCCTCTCTTGCTTTGCTCGTAAGGCCTGCTGAGAGGTCATTGAGCTCTTGGTCTTTCTCACCGGCCTCCCTGGAGAGCCTGGCTATAGTCCTCTTGAGTTCCTTTATCTCCTCCCCGTGCTTCTCGAGCTCGGTCCTTTGAAAATCCACCATGCGAAGAGCCGCGTTCCTTTCGCTCAGGTACTGATTCGCCAATTTAGTGGATAACTCCTTTTCTGCTTCGATGGCTTCCAAATCTCGCTTGAGTTGCGCATTCTCTTCCTTCAGCGCAACCTCTCCAGCGGCGTCTCCTAGTCGGACCTTTTGCAGGGATAGTTGCATGGAAAGCAGAGCCTGCGAACAAGAAGAATGTCAGTCTCCTACTAAGAACAAAAAGATAGTCCTCGCCGAGGACAGTTCATTTTACCTTGCTTATATGCTGAATTGATATGGACATCAGGTCCACATGGTCGGAACCCACGAACTATTCAAATACTTCTGCGAGTTCACACTCCAGCAGGGCAAAGACCGTCGGCTGCAAATGATCTGACAGTTGTCCCATCGAGTCCAACACTGGAGTATCCTTGCCGGTACCCCTGGCAGGGGTGTCGCCCACTGGCTCCTTACCCGACCTCTTTCCAGCGCCTGCGACCTTGCTTTGCCCTGCTCGAGATGCTCCCGAAGTAGTGGGAATGCCTGGCTGTGACCTCCGGGGCTGAACGCCCAGATCTTCCAGTTCGAACTCTAACTCTTCGACCTGAATTTGTCGCCTATTCTTAGGTCGCTGAGCCATTGTCTTTTACTTCGGGCGAGCAGCAGAAGGCTGGGAAACGCCCGTAGGTTGGATCGGGGCTCCCGCCGAAGGTTGGGAAGCCTCAGTAAGACGCTCCAAAGCCCCCAATGTTGCCCATTCGGTCAGGGGACCACTAGGAGTAGCTTCGGTCGTCCTAGCGGTCCTCGCTCGAGGGAAAGTAAACTACCTTCGTCGTGGAGACCCTGGCACCTTCAGAGGCATGGTTTCTACATATGAGCGCCGTTAGTAAAAATGGTTCATTGCACAATCAAGAAAGACCCAGTTAGCGCAACTTACTCGATGGAGGCTCTAAGGTCGCGTCTACGTTGAAGAAGCCATACCTCCGCAGATTCGCGGTTGTCACGAATAGCTTTGCATCGCGACTCACTTCGGGTAAGAAACCGAAGGCTACGATTCTGTCCGAATCCGCAAGCAACTCCAAACTGGTCATTTTGTTAACTGCCAGAAAAATAAACAGTTCGTTAGTAAGAAAAACAAAGTCAATGAGCTTGTTAAGGGAAAAGAACCTACTCGGGTCCTGGAAGCGGCAGAGGCCGTCGTAACGAAAAAAGAAAAACTTCGTCTCGTAGGCCCTTGCGTTGCTAGGGTAACTGTGTATCCCCACAGTGATAGTACTACAGTCTGCAAAAGCGACAAGCAAGGAATCTTTTTAGCCCTCGTACACCATTTCGTATGATGACGTGGAGGAAAGCAAACACTTCCCTCCTAAATCCCAGAAAAAACCATAACAGAATATTTCGAGCCGCCATTCATGGCTCGAACCTAGCAATAACATTTCGTCTCCGATCAACTATCGGAAAACCAATCATTTATCAACTACCGGGAGTAAGAAATAAAAACAGAAAACGATTCTTACCTCTCGGAATATGAAGATGGATCCTTCTGCTTTGAATATCAGGAACATGCTGGTTTGGAAGGCAAAGAATCCAAGTTTGCAAAAGTCTCTTGTTCTCTCTGAAAAGATGAGTGTGGTGACATTGCCTGAAACGAACCTGGGTTTTATAGCAAAAGAACTGGCGCTTGGTTTTCCTAAAATCAAATGACGTTTGGGCTAAAAAATGTACCTCACCGTTGATCGCGACCACGTGTCGCAGATCCATGGGGAAGGGTGACCGTCACGCTCCAAGAAAACCAAATCATCATCCTTCTCTGTTGAAAAACCCAAAAACGGCATGATTCTCCTGTCGCATTAAATGTGCCCCAATATGCATTTAATACTCTGATAGAGTATATCGTTTCAGTATGTCATGCATTTAATGCGCATGGCTAGCATTAATTGTGCACAAGACACGTTTGTCAGAGCAGAAGGCACTTCATTAAATACATCCATTACGAAAATGATGCCTAGAGAGATCGTTACGTAGAACACTATTCATCTGACCAGTCACGAAGCAACGTGATTCCTTGATTATACCTCATTGGTCGCAAAGCGAAGTGACCCTCGACGAGTATTAAGTTCCGAAACAATGCAATCCCTTGTCTAAGGTGGAATCCCAAGTATAATTAGGTCGTGAACTTCGAAAAACCGAAATCAAATCACTGGTATGGTCTAAAATCAGGTCGTTCATCCTTAAGCAAAGACCGTATTAGGTTGCTCGTACAAAAACGCAATCTCGACCTTTTTTCAAACAGGTCGGAATCACCAGAATTTCTTCGAAGGCATCTTATCACGACATGAATTATAGTTTCCAAGGTCCGATCCTCGCACCTTAAAAACTAGGGGACTTTTGTTATGCCTGAAAAAGTAGGGCTAACGTAAGACCCAGTCAGCATAAAAAGTCAGAGCTTAGGTATATCCGCAGCCAGTCAAAGGCAGCCTCGTCACACAATGACAGGGGCGGCATGGTCCTGTTAAGGCAGTGGGTACGCGTTAGACCAGCCAGGAGCTAGAGTGATTCCAAGTGTCTAATTATTGCACCAAATCGGGTAAATCGCTCTAGAAGGTGGGCAATGGGACATAAAGAATGATTTGCACGGATAATCCCACCAACTCACAGATTTAGTAATCATAACCTTAATCTATCCCACTATAAATTGAGAGCTCCTCTCTCATTTAAGGGATTAGCTAATCTCTCTAAAGAAAAAATAGCATTCTCTCTCTTGTATAATCATTTGTAAGTTAGTCCGCTGAACGCGACCTGACCACTATCATTAATACAAAATCAGTGGACGTAGGACTTGTTTCCTTAGCATCCAAACCACTTTAAATGCTGTTCTCCATTGTTTTTACTCTCACTCTTTCATCCACGTGTGTCTTCTGGGCTAGCTCAGCATTTCACATGTGCATTTGGTTGGTGTCAAAATCACGCATCAACAATATTTAAGAAGGCTAAACAGTCATGGAGTTTCTCGGTTAATGTATCTACACTCTCAAAAAGAACATAATTTTTCTTTTTTTATTTTTTTTTTATTTGTGATTGTGGGTGTCCGAAATCAAATACACCCAAGAGTCCTTCAACCACTAAGAGCATAATTTATATAATTATCTTTTTAGTGCCATAAGCAGAAGGAGAGGATAAATGCTCATGATTTTGCAAATTTTAATGTTTTTTTCTATATTTAAATCTCTTACAAAAGTTGCAACGAAGATGTTGCACAATGTACAAATATACCCACTTCTTTAAATTTGTATACAGCCTAGGGCTTGTTCTTGAAAGCTTAAATAGTACAGCCAAAAGGAGTTACAAACCCAAGCCAGTTTGAAATTTTTATTAGTAGTAATTAGTATGTATTTGATTTAATTTGTTGCAATAAATCTTTGTCATGTACTTAATTTCTGATGATTGTTCATTAAAACTTTTGTTGCAGGTTGACAGGAGTCAGTGGTTGGATTAATAAATCAAAATCTATAAATTGATAGAGCCCTGTAAGTGTGGTTGTATATTACTTTTGTACAGATACCAGGATTCATCCTGTAAGTTTAGTATTCTCAGAATTTTTTTCCCCTCCTTTCTCAGTAAACAGAAACTTAAACAGTAGCAGAGTATGGCAGAGAATAGAGTGGGGGTTTACACATCCATTAACATCAAAGCTTTGCAGGGTTCCTTTAAAAATGTAATGGGTCGTAATTTTTCAATGTCACCAAAGTGTTCCACTTTAGAATTCCAAAAACTCTATTCAGGCAAGACGAAGCTATAAACCCAGGGGATTCTGTTCTGGGCCATTCCACCAAGAAATTCAACTCCAATTCGCACAAAAAATTAAAATCAAATGGGAATATTTTCAAGGTCTCCTTCGTCGATCAGACCATCCGGAGGAACTATATAAGCAACTCATCCAAGCCCTCAGGTCAGACGTTGAAGTAGAGGCCCGAAATTGCTACGTAGAATTCATTGAATTTGATACCAATAAATTTGTAGAAATTATGATTTTTGATGGCTGCTTCATTATTGAGTTGTTTCGTAAGGATGCTGAAAACTGAAAAGGTACCTAGAGACCCACATGATCCAATATTCAACATGGCTTCTTCACAGGAATATCTGAGCCATGACCTGGTCTTGCTAGAAAACCAAATTCCTTGGCTGGTGCTTTAGCGTTTGTTAAGCTTGACTAAGATTTCTGAAGACGAGTCTGTAATTCATCTTGCATTGATTTCTTGTCAATGTATTCTCATCGCAGCAACCTATTGTAAGAGCAGACCAATGCCATGAACGTGGAATCGAGATTAGGCATATCCTTGACCTGTTGAGGCATTCGTTGCTTTCACCAATGCGGCTAGAGAAGCTCGATAAAGAAAGTCATAGATGGGGAACCTATCCCCAGTGCCACAACCATCCCAATGGCAGGAATGAAGATTAAGATAGCATGGGCCGATAGCATCTTGGATATAACATTTAGTAATGGTGTTCTTGAGATTCCTCCTCTTCTACTTCACGAGACAACATAAATCATTTTCCGAAACCTCATCAGCTTCGAGCAATGTCTTCCCAGCTACTCCCCTATATTCACTTCTTATGCAATATTCTTGGACAAACTCATTGACACGGAAACAGACATGAAGATACTTTGTATGAGTGATGCTATAGATAACTGGCTGAGTACTGAAGATGCTTTTTTTTTTTTATAATTTATAATATCTGAAAGTTTTAAGATATGGGTTAACTTGTTCATTTGTGCTTTATGTGTTGGCTTAATGATCATGAACATAAACAAATCATCCATGGCAAAATATAAAGAACACAATACATTTTTACATGGTTCGACAACTTGCCTACATCCATGGGACTAAGTTTAGAAGAAGCTAATCCACTATGATAAACTTTTTGTGTTCAAATACAAAGCTAAAGATAAGCACAAGTTGCAAAACACTCTCCATTTATGACAACACTTCAATCTTCACTATTTGGTTGAATCTCTAGGCATCACAAGCAACGTCACACCCGAGACCACTCGGTCAATCTTGAGCTCCTCTCAAGGATCAACACCGAAGATGTACTTCAACTTCAAACGCTTGAAACTCTGTCAAGCATCAACAAGGAACAAAGTCCCAGCCATGAACAAAACAAGGATCAACAAAGGTATTTGTAAGCCTGCCTAAGTATATGAAACCCGAATAAAGGAAACCTCAAGGAATATGCAGAGAAATACCAAAGGTATATTTGCTTGAAATGAAAAGCATTAGAGAAGATAATATAAAGAAACTTGTGCACCAATGCAAGGGACAACCAGCCAACATGTTGCTTTTGTGTTTAGTCATTTTGGGAAAGTTTTTACCAACCTTTCTATGGATTACAATAAAGCAAAAAAGAATTTTTCAATACACCATATAGGCTAATGACAAATGTACATGGACCACTTGCACATATTTTAGATAAGTAGCAACTAATGGAGATGCAACGTGTGTACATAAATATCTGGCTGGGCTCGTGTCATCACACAGACAATGAGTATGGTGACATCAGGACATGAAACAATTGTGCATAAACAAAGAGACGTCATGACATAAAAAATCAATGTTACCACACTGAATTCATAATTTAACAAAAATACTTACAATATCTAATTCTAGTTAAATGGGCACGGATCGACGGATAATTTTTTTGAATGGATAGGAAAACTGGATAAGGTATCACTCACACCCGCCCATGCATGTACGGGTCGACCCGTGGGGTCACCCGCTTAGTTTACTTTTGAAATCGAGTAAACGACTTTTTTCCACCCAAGGTTTGGCTTAATGACACTTTCCCATCCATAAAGTTTCAAAATGACACTTTCGCACCCATATACCAAATCCGTTAGTAAATTTCTTTCTTAAGAAGGGCAAAATGGTCAAAAGTCTGTAAAAAGTAAGGGCACGGTGATCAATTCACATTATGCATTAAAAGTCAAAATTTATAATTTGAAATCTGGGTTAGTGTAGGGATTTTTTTCTTATCAATTTTATAAAGCCTAGAGTTTTCTTCTCTAGTTTCTCCTTAACCCTAGCACCTCACCTCCATCATCTTCCATGTCTTTTTCTCAGTCTCTACACAAAAAGAAAATGAACAAAGCAAAACCCATTATCTCCTTTACGCAACTGTGAGCTGCCTTGGAGATTTCGCAATTTTTTGTGTGGATTATTGCTATTTTGATGATTGATTGATGATCAAAATTGGGTTGCGATTGTTTAAGATTTCTAGTAGTTGTAGGTTGATTGTGTGGTGGTTTTGATGGCTGCAACAGTTTTCTATGGGCGATTGAGCTTTCTCTTCGCAACTAGGAATCGCAGCCAGTGAGGTGAGATTTAGGCCCAATCAGGTGGGAAGGTGATTGGGAGATGAGATATAAAACATAAGCAGCCCTTGTTTGTTTTCCAAGAAATGAAGAAAAAGAGAATGCTTTAGGAAATGGGGTTTGAGTAGAACCGAGAAAGAAAGAGAAAAGATTCTAACTTTTCCCCAAGGTTTCGTCGAAATCTAGTCGAAATCGTCAGGCAAAACATAAAAGACTCCCAATTAAATAATTCACCAAAGAAGAAAACGATTCTACGTTATGTTTGAGCCCAGGTTTTTGCGAAATCCAGTAAGAAAAATCAAGCGCAATCTAGGGATTCAAGTTCAAATTATAGAGGGAAGAAACATGAGAAGCAAAATAATAAAAGGAATGAGCTTCTTCATTAAGGGGTTTTTTTTGCTAGATTTTAGGGTTCTTTGAGAGGATTGAGAAAAGTTGAGAGGGGAGATCCGATGGGTCAGGGTCAAGGGGAAGAGCAAAAGAGAGGTTGAGAAGAAGGTTTTGAAGAGAAACTTCCAATTGTTTGGCCGACATTGAATTTGCTTCAATTGAAGGTTTTTGTAAATTAGAGTTGTTTTTATCATGTTTATTAAGAAATTTAATAGTTGGGGGTCTATCGATAATTTCATATTAAAAATTGGGTATAAAGGTAATTGATTCTATATGTAATAATAAAAAAAACTATTAAATCAAATAGGGATGGCATTTTCGTCTTTACAACAAATATGTACTGTATTTAACATAATTTACTAATGGTACATAAAGATGGTTAGGAAAGGGTCATTTTAAAACTTTTCGAGTGGGAAAGTGTAATTAGGCCAAACCTTGGGTGGGAAAAAGTCATTTACTCTTTAAAATTTTTCCTCTCCAATTTTTTTATTTTTAAACTTTTTCTGCCGTTTATTTCTTTATTATTTTTCATCTCCAGATATTTCTCTGTCATCTTCGTCTTCTTCTTCTCTCTCTCTCCAATTCTTCTTGTCTTTTTCTCCCTCCTCAGTCCCCACTTTTTCATTTTTTTCTTCTTCAGTTCATCTTCTTCTTCTTCATCTTTTTCTCCCTCTGCACTCTTTCATATTTTTTCTTCTTCAGTTTTCACCCTTCCAATTCTTCTTTGTCTTCTTCTTCTCCCTCTCGCCTACTGAAAAGAGATTTAAGTTTTTTCCTCTCCCATTTTTTTTCCTAGGTTCTTTGTGTTTCATTTTCCATTTTCCCTTTGTTTTTTATAAACTAAATATATTATAGATCTATAATCTCCATTGTCGCCACCGGTGAGCGTAAGCATGTGTTGGCGCCATGGAAGGCTGCCGATGAACGACAACCACTTTAGGGCTTGTCCATGCTTCTCTTGTTGATATGTGGTTTATTTTTGTTGGTATGAATGTTGATTTGTGGTTTATTTGTATTGGTATGAATGTTGATTTGTGAGTTTTCTTTATTGATTTGTTGTTTTAGATTTAAATAAGTTGTTGATTTCTTCTTCTTCAATCTTCACTTCACCTCTGTTGAATTTTTTTTTTTTTTTAATTTTGTACGGATACCTGCGGGTATCACTTGACCCACCCGTTATTTTCACGAGCTGGCCGAATACGGGTAATTATTATCGTATCCACCCGTGCGGGTATGAGTCCAGTTTGCCAGGTCTAATAAATACTCATATGGTTTTACAATTTTTCAGCAATGGATAAATACTCATATGGTTTTGCAATTTTAAGCAAAGGATAAATACTCATATGGTTTTGCAGCTTTTAAGCAAATGATTTCTTTATTTCAAAAGTCTTGTATATAAGTTGCAATTAAGATGTACAGTTTACACATGTACCTAGTTCTTGAAACTTGAATACAAGGCTGAGGGCTTTTTCTTGGACCTATATGATTTTTATTGTTTTATTTCTTTTTTATTAAGTTAATTTGTTCCAACATATTTTCGTATATGCATGTAATTTTCTTGTTCATGGATAAGAATTTCTGACGACTGTTCATAAAAACTTGTGTTGCAGGTTACTCTAGGCATGCAGGAGTTGAAAGAGATTGGAATTAGAAATAAAAATCTAGGACTTTAAGTGTGCCACGACAGGGGGCTATCCTCTATCTTGCCACCTTCGAACGCAAGAGCTTTTCCCACGCGTCGTAGCCAAATGGTCCTCATGTTACTTGGCCAAGGTATAAGTCCAAGGTTCAAGTCATGGGGGAGGCGTTCGCAGGGTAGAAAAAAATACCATGAAGCGAAGCAAAGCCATGAGGGTCCGAAGGAGGCGTGGCCAGAAGGACCCATAGTGGACAATACCTTGGACGTGTCCGGCGTGCGAGGAAAGCCCTTGAGCCAAAGTGGCGAGATAGATGATAGCCCTCGGTCGTGACAAAGTGGTTTTATACTTTTATTTTATTGAAACATGTCTAGGCTTGCTCAATATAAATTCTTTTTTATATTTTAATAGAAGACCAAATTTATGCTTTCTTGATTAATGCTTCTTCACCATAATTGAGTCTTCCTCAATTCATAAATTACCTTAAGCAATTCAGATATATGTAGCTTTCAGAATTAATTAAAACATGGAATTAAAGGTTTAAGATTTTCTTTTCTGTGACAAATTTACCATTCTCATATATAGTAGAACCTCTTTACAGTAATACTCTATATAGGAATAATTTCTATTCAGTCATAAAAAATTTTGGTCCGAACTTGGGCTAGTTATAAATAATAATAAATTTTACATTATAATTTTTCAAGGTCCCATCTTAAGGAATTTGCCTCTACATAGTAATAATTATATGTATACAGCAAAAAATATATACTATGTTACAGTAAAGGTTTAAGATGAAATAAAATAATTATCCAAAATTGTTTGAGACAATGATTTATGCTTTAGAATTACTACCAGATCTTTTATCTTGTAGGTACGTAAAAAGTTACTCACATTGACACCTTCTTGTTGAAGTCAAAATATTTATAACTTCTCAAGTATGTTTAGAGCTTCTTGACACAAAACTTTTGGTATTTTTGTACTATCATCATCAGCATTACTTCATCTTCTTCTTGTTTAACTCTAGTAATGATTTATTCTCTAGTTAACGCATACATGACTTGCTGCTCATTTAGATGATTGAGGAAGACATTAATATCCATTTGATTAGTGTAGTGAAGTTGTCAAATCTGATCACTCAATTTTGCAATGACTCTTTGATATCTATTTCCGTATTATCCTAATGCTACTAAAATAATGAAGTGAAATCCTAATACTAATAAAACATGAATTATAAAATAAGAAATCAAAACAATAAATTTTGAACTAAAAGAATAATTCTTGTAACTACACCTCTACTAAGTTATAACCTCCTTATAGTAATAAATTTAGTTGGTCCCAACATTATGACTATGTAGAGGTTCTATTGTATTATTGTTTGTTATAAAGAGGCAAAGCGTAGTAGAGTTATGGCTGAGAGCAGAAATGAGGCTTACACAACCATTAACATCAAATCGCTGCAGGGTTCCTTCGAAAATATAATGTGTCATAATTTTTCAATGTCCCCTAGTTGTTCTATCTTTAGAACCCCAACAACTCTATACAAGGATAATGAAGTTGCATACAAACTCAAGGCATTTTCTTTTGGGCCATTCCACCATGAAAAAGAACTTGAATTCACACAAAAAATCAAATAAGAATATCTGCAAGGCCTCCTTTGTCGATCAACATGCCCAGAAGAACTCTATAAGTAGCTCATTGAAGCCATCAAGTCAGTTGAGGAAGAGGCCCGTATTTGCTATGCAGAGTCAATTGAATTCGATTCCGATAAATTTGTAGAAATTTTGGTGTTTGATGGTTGCTTCATTATTGAGTTATTCCGTAAGAATTCCAAAATGGTATCTAAAGACCTAAATGATCCCATATTCAGCATCGCTTGTTTAATGGAATATTTAAGCCATGATCTGTTTTTGCTAGAAAACCAAATACCCTGGTTGGTCCTTGTAGGAGTGGAAAAATCCGGTTAACCAAACCGGTTGCTTTAACAGAACCGGTTTTTGGTTTTAAAAATAAATTGAACCGAAACCGGTTCGATTTCGGTTAAAAACCTGTTATGAACCGAACCGAAAATTCGGTTCAGTTAATTGGTTAATAAGATTGATGATGGGCCGCCTTTTCGGCCCAATTCGCACACTCCACTTATGGCCCATAAGTTATGGGCTGCCTTTTTGGCCCAATTCGCACACTCCACTTTGGCCCTTTTTTTTTTTTTTACTTGAATTAAAGTTATATACTTATATTTATTGTAATTGAATTTGAATTCATATAATTCTAATGCACATCAAATAAAGCTAAATTTAGTTCCAAATGCAAAATTTGCTCCACAACGGGATAGAATATATAAATTTACTAGTTTAACATGTTATAATCTTTTAATATTTGAACTTGAATCATGAGAAAAAAGATGAACACAACAGGACAGGATATATAAATCTTCTTCCTTTGCCTGCTATTCTAGATGAAATAAATTAACAGGATTAGGATCAACACAAATTAAAGAAATGATACACATTACAAATCATACAAACAAAAGACCAAACTTCTCAACCCAGATGATCAAAACCAAAAAGGAGCCATATTCATATAGCTTTACTATTTTTTTATTTTTTTATTTCCTTCTTCTCTAACATCTTCACTTCAACTCCGGACCCTTCAAATGAGAAGCTAGAACTTTACTAAAAAGCTCATCATGTTTCAGGTCATGCTCTCTAAACGTTCCCTAAAAACTTTTAACATGTCAGAAAATGTTACAGGACATCAAATATCTGAGCCGTGGGCTCTCCTGTTCAGTGTTCATTGCAAAGAGATAACGTCACCAAGAAATACAAAGCAAAGAGCCAAACAGATGAGGTCACCCACTGGAAACAGATGACAACGTGGAGACTTAGTGAAGGAAGAAGAATGGTGACCGCGACTGATGACCGCCGACTATTGAGCAACTGATCAGTGAGCAAAGATCAGTGGCTACTGGCTGAGGCCTGACCGCGTGACTCTAGCGTGAGAAGTAAGAACACAAATCTGAGAACTGAGAGTCCGAGAGAGAGTGAGAGACCGAGATTGGGTCACTGAGACTTTGAGAGTGTGAGAGACTAAGAGTTACTGAGGTGAGCGTCTAAGTACCGGCGTAACTGAGTCTGAGTAATGAGGTCTAAGATCTGAGTACTGGAGCAGTGGAGGCGTGGAGTTGCCAAGTGAAGACTGAAGTGAGTGTTAGAGTGTTACAGTTAGTGTAGTGACTTAGTGAGTGTTAGGGATTGCAAAATAAAAAGCTAAAATATAATTTTTTAAAAATTTTGGTTCAAAAAACCGGTTCCGAGTAACCAGAATTTATTGTGTCAAAAATCGAAACCGAACCAGATTTTTGGTTTTTTTTAATATCCGAACCGAAACCCAAAAAAACAGGATTTTCGGTCCGTTTCGGTTTCCAGGTTTTTTTTTCCACCCCTAGGTCCTTGAGTGTTTGTTTAACTTAACTAAGGTTTCTGAAGAAAAGTCTCTAATTCAACTTGCCCTTGATCTTTTAGGTCATATTTTTTCACCTGAGAATCCATGTATAACACCAGACCAATTCCACGAATGTAAAATCGAGATCAAGCATATCCTTGACTTGTTGAGGCATTCATTGATTTTACCATTACCACCAGAGAAATTGAACGAAGAAAGCTCGGATTGGGAAACCGTCCCCAGTGCGACAACCATCTTAATGGCTGGAATAAAGATAGAAATAATATCATCCAATAGCATCTTGGATATAAAATTTTGCAAGGGGTTCTTGAGATACCAACGATCAGAATTGTGGAGTGGACAGAAACCATTTTCCGAAATCTTGTTAGCTTCAAGCAATGTTTCCCAAATTACTTACCAGTAGTCACTTCTTATGTCAGATTCATGGACAACCTCATTGTCATCGAAAGAGACATGATGATACTTTGCATGGCCAACACAATGGATAACTGGTAGAATCCTGAAGATGCAAAGAAGTTTCTAAAAAAACTTTACTACGATGCATATGTCAAAGAGTTCTATTATCATGACATTTGCCACCAAATGAACAGTCATAGAAGACGCTGGTGGCCCAGATTGCGTCTTTTCTATCTAACGTTACCTCTCTATTGGCTATTGTTTCTTAAGTATTTGTTGCATTCTCTTTGATTCTCTTAATCGTACAGACATTGTATTCAATTCTTGGTGTTGTAGAAAAATAAAATGGCTCTTTAATGTTGTAAATTTAATTTGTTTGAGAAAGAATACTTTTTTGTAAAAATTTTCAAATATAAGGGATTATAATGATATTTCTATGTACTTGTAAAAAATGTTGCAGGGCCACCTGGCTATAACTTGAGAGTGAGAGAGTTATGTCAGTGGAGAGTGAAAACAAAGATTAAACTGCCATTAACATCAAATCGTTCCAGGGTTTATTTCAAAAGATAATGGCTCATGATTTTTCATTGTCACCTATTCCATTTTTTTAGAACTCCAACAATTATACACCCCTAAAATCCGACAGCCAATAAACCCAGGGCATTTTCATTTGGGCCATTCCACCATGAAAAACAACTCGAATTCGGTCAAGAAATCAAATGGGAATATTTTCAATGCCTCCTTCGTCGATCAACATGCCCAGATGAACTATATAAACAACTCATCGAATCCATCAGGGGAACTGAAGGAGAGGCCCATAATTGTAGTCAATTGAAGTTGATTCTAATAATTTGTAGAAATTTTGCTTCTGCAATGTTGCTTCATTGTTGAGTTGTTCCGGAAGGATGCTAGAAAGGTAGCTAAAGATCCAAAAATGACCTGATTTTGCTAGATACCAAATTCCACGGATTTATTTTGCTAATATAATGTTGGGTCCTCAACAATTAGTTTAATTTGAGATTTTAGGTAACTCAACAGAAAAGAGGTTCTCCATATTCTATCTTTTCTGATTTAGGAGTCAACATAAACCATTTTCTGAAATCTCATTAGCCTCGAACAATGTATTCCCAAATTACTCACCAATTCACTTTTTATGCCATATTCATGGACAACCTTGATAGAATCTGAGGGCCTAACTCATCACCCAATGAGGCCTTGTTGAATGGGAGGATTATTCTCTCTTATAAACTAGTAGGCTTGAGCATGTTTAGTCAATGTGGGACTCCAACAAACCTCATTGACACTGAAAAAGACGTGAATATTCTTTGCACGAGTGAAACCATAGATAACAAACTGGTCAAATCCTTAAAAAAATGCTTTAAAAAGAGTTCTATAGTATTTTTTATTAATTTTTATATATAAAACAATTAAGCAATTAAGTTTTGGGGGGCAATTTAGTCATTTTATCACTTGATCCCCTGCCAAATGGAAAAATTCACTAACAGACCTCAAGATGGTTGGAACGTTGATAGTTTCCAAAACCAAAGAGCGAAAATGTGTTTTGTCAAACCTGGGGTGGGAAAATATATTTTTTCTTCTACTTTTTCACCAACCATTTCCATCACCGTAGCCTCCTACCAACACCCTCATCTCCTCAAAATCGTCCCCCACCCCCAGCCACCCCTCACATATTCAGCCTACCTTCTTTCGGCCCATTGTTTACACCCATCACGATCATAACCAATTTAGATTAAGTAAACAAAGAATCTGCAAGTAGACTAACAAACAAAAGAGTTTAGCATTTACATACCTCACAACATGAAGGTAACAATTTTTGAGCAACACCATTGTCCTTGAGTAGAAACTGAAAGGTACAGACCCATAATATCCAGCATATGAAATCCAAGCAAATGATAACACGCTTTGAACTTTGAAGTGCTATCCAAAATAAACATGAAAATGGAAATCAAAGCACCATATTTACAAAAGAACCTTTCACATGGTCACTCTAACATGAAAAAAGAATTTATGTGAATGATAACCAACTTAAAACAAGTGTGTTGTGCATAACAAGTCTCGGTATTTCCAATACCACAAAGATGATACAAGTGACTAACTTCAAACAACAAAGCTAATACATACATAAAAAATAAAATAAACGTGCTATTCAATCAATATGATAAGATAAACACAAAACTTATAAAGTTGGGAGGGAGAACTAATAAACAAGTTCAATTTAATTATTTATGTTTCATCATAGTTTTTGGAGGTATTCAAAAGTTATGCCTTGAATGCATCAAATAGTTCTTTTATCTTTTCTCAAGAATGCCCAAGGGAACATATAGAGCAAAAACACATTTACCTTGTTACTTTTCAATTTTAAGCAATTCAGACAAAGTAAGCTCAACAACTTCTTGAGTTCACTGACATGGCTAGGATGATATATTGGTATTTTATTCCTTGCCAATTAAACACATCATATGGCTACTTACCCCAATGATGGCCCTCCCTTAATATTTTAAGCTTTTGGATTGAAGTTCCTAATAAGTATTAGACTTAACTTCGCTAATAGGCAACCCCATTAGCTAGTTTTAGCTGCAAGGAAAGCCATTAGGCCAAGTGTTTTTTCCTAGACTAGCATAGGGGTGTACACGAACCGAACAGTTTGCAACTACTCAGGCTTGGCTCGCAGATGCTTGAATCTGACTCGAAGTCTAACGAGCCGAACACAGTCTCAAACTGCTCAGTTCGTATACAAACCAAGTACCAAATATGGTGGTACTCGGCTTGGAGGCTCGTCGATCTTCTCAAGCTTGCCGGTGAACAAGCTGTCGAGCTCGAACCGGATCATGATCTTTGGAGCTCGTGTCTTTGTTAAATGTTAAATGGCGTTCTCCTACTCAGTCTCCCTCCAAAAAGAAACACAAATACCCGAAATCCCTAACTTTCTAAAATCTAAACACAATCTCGAGAAAGACTTTCCCTCCCAAGTCCCAACCCCAACCTCCCAACCCTAACTCGACAACCCCAACCCAAGAACCAGTCAAAGAATGGAGAAGACAGATTCCTCTCTCAAGCTTCAATGAAATAAATCAGTGATTTCCTACAAAGTAAGTTGAAAAATCGATTCTCAAGTTGTCTCTCTCTACCAAAGACTCCATTCTAAACCCCAAGTCCCCGAGACCCTGACCCCAAAACCAAATGAATAACTCAGCATCCTCTCTAAAGTTTCAAGTTTGACTTGTCTCTTTCTCTCAATTCTGGAATAGTATCAGCCAAAGGTTTAGGGTTTGTAACTTTTTTAATATCAATCTCCAATCCTTGTTCAATTTATCTCTAATTTTTCTTTATATTGTGTTGATTTTGTTGAAAGTTGACACTTAAAGATTTTGTTTTGTCATCAGACCCATCACTCGCCAGGACAGGTTGAGGTCGATTTGTGCTTGATGCCTTGAAGCCGTGACTATGAATCTGTGAACATCAGTCCTTGCTTGATTTCAATGTGAAGCTATGAACATCAGGTATTTGTTCTTGGCATAATAACTTGAGGTACTGACAATAATAGTATACTACTGATTTAGTGATTACTGATATTGATTACTGAATAGTGAATACTGATCACTTAGTTGGAGTGAAATAGATAGAATTATGTTGATTTTGTTGTTTTGTGGAAGGATAATCAGTGTTTATATTGGGTTGGGGCGCTGGGCTAATCAACAAGATAGTCCAGTCCCTTACATTTTTCTTGTATGAAAATGATGTCAAATTTTTTATCCCAAGTTTCTAAATTACATTACAATAATAAATAATCATGTGTTTTTCTTATTTGCAAACAAATATGGCATCGACTCCATCCAGTTCCACTCCACAAGGGTCACAGCCCGCAATTGACAGTAATGCAATAACTGCAGCTGCTATTAATGAAGAAGATACAGAACAAACTGATGTTAACCCTTTTGCAAGAAAAAAGAGGGCTAAGACATTTGCAGTGTGGAAGGATTTTAGAGAAATTGATGTTCCTAACGAACCGAAGGCTGAATGCATCCATTGTAAAAAGAGGCTTGTGGTAACGGGCACTGGGAGCACTACTGACCTTTCAAGGCACTTGAAGACTTATGTACGGCGAAAGCTCTTTGAAAGGCAACAACAAAGGTATTTCCAAGCAAATAATTCATCTGATGCAGGCAATGTTATCCCTGTTCTTACCGAAGGTAAATTTGATATGGCAAAAATACGAGAATTAGTTGCCACTTGGGTGCTGATGCATGAGCATCCCTTTACTGTTTTGGAGGAAGAAGGATTTTATAACATGCAGGGGTATGCAATCCCTGAGTGGGAAAAGATTAGTTGTAGGATGTGTAAAAATGATGTTGTTACTTTGTTTGAAAAGGAGAAGATAAGGCTACAGACTTTGTTGAAGGATGTTGATAGAATAAGCTTGACGACCGATTTATGGAAGTTAAGTAATAAGAGGATTGAGTACATGGTATTGACAAGGCATTTCGTAGATGGTAATTGGAGGTTGCAGAAACGGATTCTAAACTTCTTGTATTCCACACATTGGTTCCCAAATTGCAAATTTAATTTATAAGTGTTTGAAGGAATGAGGTATAGAGAACAAGGTTTGCACGATATCAGTGGATAATGCATCAAGTAATGATGCAGCAATCAGGATTTTAAAGGAGAATTTGGCAATTGACAATAGGTTGCTTTGTGGAGGGAGATTATTCCATGTTAGGTGTTGTGCACACATCTTGAACCTTATTTTTCAAGATGGGTTGTCCTAAATAAGGTCCATTATTGATGATGTTCATGATAATGTGGCCTATGTGAAACAAACGGAGAGCAGGCTTATTGTTTTTTGAAAGATAGTGCAAATGTTGCATTTGCCCAACCGGAAGTTGATCCTGGACTGCAGAACAAGGTGGAATTCCACTTTTGAGATGTTGTCAATTGCAGTGAAGTTTAAAAATATCTTTCAAAGGTATAAAGAGAAAGACCCACATTATAATTGTTGTCCCATCGTAGAGGAATGGGTAAAGGCGGAGCAAGTTTGTGAAGTGTTTGAAGGATGGATGCATGAAGAATCAAGCATATCATGCTATAACAAGTATAGTCCATGTTTAAAAAAAAAATTTCAATCAAATTGAAATAAGTAAGGTAGAACATGTTACCTTAAGTCCTTAGCAACCTTGAGACTCTTAATTTCAAGAGAAACTAAGCAAAAGAGTATCCACACCAGGAAGAAGAGATTTGACCAAGAGGAAAATTTAGGGTTCTTAGAGATTTTTTTTCTCTATCCAAAATTCATATATCATTTTCTTTTATAGGAATCCTTGTAAACATTCATAATTGTTTTGGATTTCCTTAAACAATTCCTAATTGTTATAGTTGTTAAACTTCTTTAATAATAACATTGGATTAACATTTAATCACAATTAACAATTTACTCTTAATTGTTTACATAACAATTTAACCCTTAATTGTTTACAATACAACCCCTTGTAAAATCCATTTAATATAAAGAAATAGATTAATATAAATAACTTTATTACCTTTGGTAGGTGCTAGCCAACCTTGGAAATCAACTCCTTTGGCTATTTCTTCATTCTCCTTAGTTTTTATGTGTGACCTCTTAGGTTCACTGTGGCCTAGCCGTGGGGCCCAATATCACAGACTATTTCGATATGTTTTGTCATAACTCTTTAGAACAAAACTCCCACTGATAAGTAGGCATCTAGCAATGCCCATAACCCCTAAGTCACAATGAAGATATACTCCAACGAACCTTTACAATCATACATGTTGTATATCAAATCCTTCCGTTGTCTAATCCAATTAAGAATGGATTCATGGTATGTCAATCCTTATCTTAATTTTAATTCAATACATAGGAACGTGTCACCATAAACAACCTTTCATGTACATTTTATATACCCCGGCCGGAGATTTCCCTTTTCCAATGTATCTTGACATTTGTCTTGGAACTTGATACAATCTATACCAATTCAACGGATCCCATCTTGACTATCTTGTCCTCACACATAAACAACACATGGCCAAATCGGCTTATTAACACATGGCATGATTAGCCTCATGTTTATACACCATATGAACCATATGCGTTTATGCAGAATCCAACCGTGATATCTCAGGTCTAAGGATTAAAAATACCCTAGTACGATCTTATGATAATCATTGACTACATTTTAAATGTCCATGTGATTCATCATAAATGGCCATATTTGATAAACAGTTCACTACCCGCGTATCCATGCTATGCCCTAGTGATATAACTTTATAATCACCCACACCAATACCATCACATGATATTCTACGGAGGCATTCAGCAGCCTACTATGTAATATTATTGCCCAATTAATATTACCTATGTAGGAATACTTTGATGATTTTGATCTTCTAAAGATTGTATCATCCAGACATTTCCCATGTAATACATATATAAATGAAGCAATAAACCCACTGTGAAATAAGAACACTTTCTTCTATTGATAAAAATGTAATACAAACTATACACATTCACATATATATACAAAACATAATGCCTCGGAACCGTGACACGTTGGTTCCTAGGGCATACACTAACAAAACTCCCACTTGCACTAGAGCCAATCGTTGTGGATCTAATACCCATCTTCTCAAGATGATGATCTATTGCTTCTGTGTCATCGCTTTAGTAAGTGGATCAGCTACGTTATCCGCTGAAGGTGTTTTCTGCACCAATATTTCTCCACTTCAACAACTCTCTCAAAATATGATATTTACGCTGAATATGTTTTGATTTTGGGTTGCTCTTGGTTCTTTTGCTTGTGCAATAGCACCATTATTGTCACAAAACAAGGTTATCGGATAACTCATATTCGGAACCACGTCAAGTTCACTACAAATTTGCGTATCCACACACCTTCTTTTGCTGCTTCTGAAGCGCGCATATATTCGCTTCTGTAGTGGAGTCGGCAGTGGTCGACTGTTTGGAACTTTTCCAACTAACTGCTCCTCCATTACATGTAAAGATGAATCCGGATTTAGACTTTCTATCATCCACATCTGATTGAAAATCAAATCTGAGTATCCCTGGATTTTCAATTCTGAACCTCCATAACTCGTATTAAATCTTTAGTCCTTCTCAAGTACTTAAGTCGTTTTAACTGCTGACCAATGTTTCTCTCCTGGATTTGATTGATATCTGCTCCAATACTTACAGCATAAGCTATATCGCCTTGTACATAGCATTGCGTACATAAGACTACCCACGGCTGAAGCGTAGGGTATATTACGCATCCGTTGTCGCTCCTGATCTCTTAGGACTCATATCCTTAGAAAGATGTAGTCCATGACCGCAAGGCAAAAAACCTCTTTTGGAGTCTTGCATGTTGAACTTTTCAACATTTTCTCTATATACATCTCTGAATAACCCTATCAATCCTTTCGCTCTATTTCTATAGATGCGAATCCTAGGATGTAATTTGCTTCTCCCAAATCTTTCATTGAGAAAGCTTTTGACAACCACATCTAACTTTAGTCATCATGCCAATATCATTTCCCATTAATAATATGTCATCTACATATAATATGAGGAAAATCATGACATGATCTTTTACCCTTGTATACACACGGTTCATCCGGATTCTTTATGAAACCAAAAGTTTTGATTGTTTCATCAAATCGGTATTCCAGCTTCTGGAAGCTTGCTTCAATCCATAAATAGATCATGCAATTTGCACACTTTATGTCTCTCAGCATTAGATACAAAACCTTCAGGTTGTTGCAATATATGTTTTCCTCAATAATCCATTGAGGAACGCGGTCTTGACATCCATTTGCCAAATTTCTATCATAGTGTGCTGCTATGGCTAGTAAAATTCTGATGGATTTAAGCATTGCAACTGGTGAGAAAGTTCTCATAATCCACCCTTGTTTCTGATATAACCTTTCGCTACCAGTCTAGCTTTATAGTCTCTACCTTTCCATCTACGCCAACCTTTCTCTTGAAGACCCATTTACAACCAATAGGAACTTTCCTTCTGGAGGATCAACAAGTCCAAACTTGATTAGTGTACATGGATTCTATTTCAGAATTCATTGCTTCTAGCCATCTTCCAGAATCGACATCTAATATCGCCTCTTCATAAGTTTTAGGATCATCTCCATGATCAACTCCTCCCACTGAAAAAGATTCAAAAACTTTTTCATGTAGAAAGCCATATATCTCTCTGGAGGTCGAGATATTCTAGAAGATTTACGGGCTGGAACCAGTGTCATGCGTGGAGGGTCTTGATCTGGTTCACCTATCTGAGTATGATCGTTTGAGACTCTTCAGAAAATTCTTTGAGTTAATTTTTCTTCCTGCACCTCCTTCTTCTAAGAATTCTTTCTCAAGGAAATGTGCATTTCTACTGATTGAAATTCTTTGATCAATAGGGAAGTAAAAATAATATCCAAACTTTCTTTAGGATATCCTATAAATCGACCTTTTTCAGATCTTACGTCCAACTTGTCTTTTTAATAATCTTGACATAAGCTGGACACCCCAGACCTTTAAAGTTAAGACTAGGTGGTTTGCCATACCACACTTCATATGGTGTTTTCTGGACTGATTTAGATGGTGCTCTATTTAAAATATGCACTGCTGTTTGTAAGGCATACCCCCACAGTAAATCGTAAGTCCGTAAAGTCATCATCGATCGCACCATATCCAATAAAGTACGATTTCTCCTTTCAGATACACCATTGTGTTGTGGTGAAAAGGAGGAGTTAATTTGATATAATCCCATTTTCTTTTAGAAAATCTCGAAATTCGGTACTCAAGTTTCACTCCACGATCTGATCGTAGATTTTAATACTCTTTCCAGTTTGTTTCTCTACTTCATTCTTGAATTCTTGAACTTTTCAAAAGATTCTGATTTGTATTTCATTAAATACAAATACCCGTACCTTGAATAATCATCAGTAAAGGTAATGAGTAGTGAAAACCTCCTCTGGCCATTTCATTAAATGGTCCACATACATCTGTATGTATTAATTCCATAATTCTTTGGCCCTTTCCCTTTACTCTTAAAGGGTGACTTGGTCATTTTTCCTTGAAGACAAGATTCACAGGTCGATAAGGTTCTGAACCCAATGAACTTAAAAGTCCACTTTCTCCTAACTGGTTTTTTCTTCTGTCTCCTATATGCCTAATCTATGATGCCAAAGTAATTTAGGATTAATTTCATTTCGAGTTCGTTTATTAGTAATGGAATTCATTATGCTATGCCCATTTAATTCTATCACATCAAACCATTTGTATTGATAGCTTTGCCAACAAGTTTATTTCCAAAATAAACTAAACATTCATTTCTATTGAACTGTACACATAACCATTTTACATAATACAGAAACAGAATTATATTTCTAGTGCTTTAGCAAATACAGGACATTGTACAAATACAAAATGTGTCCTGATGGAAGCCTTAAACTCTGTTCCCATGGCTTCGGCAGCAACATTTGTTCCATTCGCCATTCTTAACATGACTTGATCTTTTGCTAGAGCAGAACTATTCTGCAGATCCTGCAAACAAACACATGTGTGAAGTAGCAGCTGAATCTAATATCCAGGTTGAATTATTGAATTAACATTTAATTCAATTCAATGACATAGCATTGGGACAAACCTGATCCTCTTCGCAATGCGAAGAGCTTTAGCCTTCTTAAGACTGTCTAGATAGAGAGGACAATTCCTCTTCCAGTGCCCACTTCTTTACACCAAAAGCATTGGCCCTTTTCATTAGATTATTGGCTTGAGGAGCAGCCTTGTTCTTAAATCCCTTTCCCTTGGGTTTTGTTCCAATTCTTTTGGGATTTCATTGGCTTTTTCTCTTTGTCTTACTGGAAGAAGCCATACTTCAACCTCTTGCCTTTTGCCTTTTCTTTCCTGATCAGAAAACTGTTGAATCTCTTCAACAAATCAGGAAGTTTTCTCTCAATCCTATTGAGATGATAATTATGATGAAAGGTGTGAAACGTGAGGTAGAGATTGGAGAACCAAATCCTCCTTGAGGGTATCCGGCATTTCAATTCTCATGGCATCTAATGTCCCAGATGTTAATCATTTTCATGACATTTCTTCTGGTGACACGCCTTCTTTCAACTTCATTCCAAAAAAGTTGAACTTAATTCATATTGCCTTATCCTCGAATTCTCACGATACAACTCTTGTAACGCGAGGTAAATTTCATTAGCATTTTTCATCTTTTCACACTTTCTCTGAAGCTCGTCACTCATCGATGCCAACATATAGAGCGAGCTTTAAGTTCATCTTCCTTCCATTTTTTATATTCATTATGCTCATCAGTAGGAGCATCAGAAGGAGGAGGTTCAGGCAGGGGTGTTTCTAAAACATAGGCTGCGTTTTCTGAATTCAATATTATTTTCAGTTTCCTCAACCAATCATTGAAATTACTACGCCAACTAACTTGTTCTATCATCCAGGATTTTCAACAGTAGATTATTCATCTTCACTATTTTATATCTTATGAGAGATCTGCAAGAAATTAAAAACAATTATGAGTGTTTATTATAATAACTTTATTAAGCTAATCTAATTAGCTCCCACTATTTTATTCAAATCCTATACTTCCCCGGATAAAGATTCGGAAATTTTGCTGGATTAAAATTTCTAGTGGGGAATCAAATTCTTATCAAATTTCATAAACCTCACATAATAGAAATCTTGGTCTATTAAATTCATAAGTAGGAAACTATTTCCTTTTTATTCACCATATAAGCTATGATTCATTTCTTGCCTCTAGTTTCAGATACCTCACATAATAGAAATCTTGGTACCCTACACTAGTTAAATCCACCCATTATGCTTTCTTAAAATAGAATCCTATTATACCCTCACATAATAGAAATCTTGGGTACAATGTGAATTTCTATCCAAGAACTAAGACAATCAATTCTAATCATAAATTAGCATCCCTCACATAATAGAAATCTTGGGATCTCTAATTTTATGGCAAAGAATTGTGACTCATAATGGGAGGCATAGACTAATATTTTAATTAGGGAAGATTTAAAGTTTAGGTTTTAATTTTAGGTTAATGTTTTAATATCTCCCTTACATATCCATAATATGATCAACTAAATATAAAACATAAACCCCCAAACTACAAACTAAAACTATGTCATGCCAAAATTAAGTTTCAACACTTCATATAAATATTAAAACTTAACTATATACATGGCATATTAATATGCATAAAACATACAAGTATATTGCATGCTTCAAATAGCATTACATGTTAAAACATGACAAATTGCATTATGTTGTATAACACACATCTATCTCATATATTAATTATATTCAACATTGCCCATCAATAAGCATAAATTAAAACATTATTAAACTTTAGGGTATAATGTAACATTTACATAAATAAGCAATTATTCAACCCTTATCTTATAAGACACATGGCATTGAATCTTATCAAACACATAAGCTAACAATTAAACATGCTTATCTTATAAGACACATGTCATATTTATAAACATTAATCTAATTAATCTTATCAAACACATAATAACATTAAATTGGTTCACACTACTTTTCCATATTTTTGGCACAAAGACAATTTTACCCTTAACTCTTTAAGACAAATTATCTTAATACCCTTTAATGTCATTAATCACATATTTAACAACACATATAACATAACAAATTATGCCAATCAGATCAAACAACCCTTTTTGCACCTTACAAAAAATATGCAACTATTTCTCATATGAACAAAAACATCTCCTGTATCCATGAACATTTTAATCACTATTAAAACATAATTTGAATTGTCTAAACAAGTATGCTAATTAATCAACAATTAATATACAAACTTGTCATGGCCAAAATGTCACATAATCAAAATCATGTGAACAACATCAATTTTCATCAAAATTGACATAGTAGCATCCATACAATCCTAACCATCAAGAATCTCATTCTTCAAGCCATATATTGAACAAGTAACATTTTAACCCAAAACTCATTTGACCAACTTCAATCAAACATTAAAATTTCCATAAATATTGATGTTTGTGCCATAACCTTCATGTTCTTCAAACAAAAGTCATGAATTAATTGAAATAAAAAAATTTCAAACACCAAGTCATGGCCGAATTTTGCTAGTCCACTAAAATGATTAAAAACAATTTTTTATGGCAAATAAAGGCTACACATCATGGATCTACAACTCTTACAAAGCAAGTTATCCACAAACTTCACAAATCAAATTTTGAAAAATTACAACTCATCTTCATCATATGAACATGAATTTTTGGCCAAGTTTAGACAAATAAGGATCAAATCCTTGGCTCTGATACCATTGAGATGGATGCATGAGAATCAAGCATATCATGCTATAACAAGTATAGTCATAGTTTAAAAAAAAATTTCAATCAAATGAAATAAGTAAGGTAGAACATGTTACCTTAAGTCCTTAGCAACCTTGGAGCCTCTAATTTCAAGAGAAACTAGCAAAAGAGTATCCACACCAGGGAAGAAGAGATTTGACCAAGAGGAAATTTAGGGTTCTTAAGATTTTTTTCTCTACCCAAAAATTCATATATCATTTTCTTTATATAGGAATCCTTGTAAACAATTCAATAATTGTTTTGGATTTCCTTAAACATTCCATAATTGTTATGAAGTTGTTAAACTTCTTTAAATATTAACATTGGATTAACATTTAATCACAATTACAATTTAACTCTTAAATTGTTTACATAACAATTTAACCCTTAAATTGTTTACAATTACAACCCCTTGAAAATCCAATTTAATATAAGAAAATGATTAATATAAATAACTTTATTACCTTTGGTAGGTGCTAGCCAACCTTGGATAATCAACTCTTTTGGCTATTTCTTCATTCTCCTTAGTTTTTATGTGTGACCTCTTAGGTTCACTGTGGCCTACCGTGGGCCCAATATCACAGACTATTTCGATATGTTTTGTCATAACTCTTTATGAACAAAACTCCCACTGATTATAGTAGCATCTAGCAATCTCCATAACCCCTAAGTCACATGAAGATATACTCCAACGAACCTTTTACAATCATACTGTTGTATAATCAATCCTTCCGTTGTCTAATCCTAATTAAGAATGGATTCATGGTATGTCAAAATCCTTATCTTAATTTTAATTCAATACATATGGAACGTGTCACCATGAAACAACCTTTCATTAACATTTTATATACCCCGGCCGAGATTTCCCTTTTCCAATGTATCTGACATTTGTCTTGGAACTTGATATCAATCATACCAAGTCAACGGATCCCATCTTGCTATCACTTGTCCTCACACATAAACAACCCATGGCCAAATCGGCTTATTACACATGGCATGATTAGCCTCATGTTTATACACCATATGAACCATATGCGTTTATGCAGAATCCAACCGTGTACTCAGGTCTAAGATTAAAATACCCTAGGATCTTATGATAATCATTGACTACATTTAAATGTCCATGTGATTCATCATAAATGGCCATATTTGATAAACAGTTCACTAACCGCGTATCCATGCTAATGCCCTAGTGATATAACTTTTATAATCACCACACCAATACCATCACATGATATTCTACGAGGCATTCAGCATGCCTACTATGTAATATTATTGCCCAATTAATATTACCTATGTAGGGAATACTTTGATGATTTTGACTTTCTAAAGATTGTATCATCCAGACATTTCACATGTTACTATATATAAATGAAGCAATAAACCACATGTAATAAGAACACTTTCTTCTTATTGATAAGATAAAATGTATTACACACTATACACATTCACATATATATACAAAACATAATGCCTCGGAACCGATGACACGATTGGTTCCTAGGGCATACACTAACAGTGTTGGGGGTGTTTAGTACCATTACTAATATCGTTTCTGGGAGTGAATACTCGACTACAAATCTATGTCTCAATGAGATTTTTCGGGTTCAAGTTATGCTAGATCAGAAGCCAATGGATGAAAATGATTTTATTGGACACATGGTTATGAAAATGAAACAGAAATTTTACAAGTATTAGGGAGAATGCAACTTGTTGATGTATGTAGCGGCTGTCCTAGATCCTAGGTGTAAAATGGCAGTGTTGGACTTTTGTTTTCCTAAAATGTATGGTGAGATTGATGCCTAAGTACATAAGTGCAAAGTTAAAGATGTGTTGTATCAAATTTACCAAGAGTATGTTGATGATTATTAATCTCAATCCTCAAACACTGAACAACCAACTACAATGGTTCCTCGGGGCAATGAACAAACAGAACCTAATGCATCTGGTTTTGCAATGTTCGCAGAACATATGAAAACGATTCAAAGTATTCCACCAAAGGAACCAGAGTTAGATAGTTATCTAAGAGAGGGTTGTTTCATGTTTGAGGAGGGGGATTGTACGAAATTTGAACCATTGGACTGGTGGAAGGTTAATACAATCAAGTATCGAATCTTGTCTAGGACGGCTCGTGATATATTATCAATCCTATAACCACAGTGGCTTCGGAGGCCTCATTTAGTACTGGTAGCAGAGTAATAGAAATGTATCGAGCCTCATTGTCTCCTAAAACAGTACAAGTGCTCCTTTGTGGAGGTGATTGGTGTCGCCATCTTAATGGAGTTCATAGAAAGAACAAAGTAAGTGTAAATTGTAACAAGTGATTAGTATTTATGCATTTTCGCTTACTAGTTTATTTTACTTTCATTTTTGTAATTGAAACTAATATTTTCCCTTGATGTAATTTAGAAGGAGCAAAAACAAGTGGAGATTCAGCTTCCAATCAAGTGAAGCTTATGAAGCTTGAATGCATTTTTTGGCCAGAATCCTCAGGTATCCATCAGCTCTTAATCACTTATATAATTATGTTTCATAATAAAACAGTTTTTATTCTTCATTTACAAGTCATTTACAACTGCCATTTTGTCTTAATGTTTAGGGTTTTCTGCATATAAAGGTTGGTTTTTGTAAGGATCTGGTGGTTATTTGAGAGGGTGGAGAAGAGATATGTTTCATAATACAAAGGTTGGTTTTTTTAAGTGTTGTTGTGAACCTAAGCTGTGATGATGTTATTGTGATTCTTGTGAAATGTTTATTTTTGTTATGTTATTGTTGAACTTGTGATGTTGTTTGAGAGTGTGGACTACAGAGAAAAGATGTGATTCTTGTGAAGTGTTTATTTATGTGATGTCCATTGAGTTTTAAACTGGAGACTTTGTTGATTTTACCTTACATGTTTGTCCTGAAATTTAGATATTCTTTAATTCTAATTAGGGGTATTTATTGTTGCTGCAGGTTTTTTGAATTTGGAGTTCTAGACTTTGCTAGAAAGTCTTTTGCTCTTTGCTGGACATAATATGTTTGTCATGATTCCTAAAATTTTACAATTCTAATTAGGGGTATTTATTGTTGTTGCAGCCTGCAGGTTTTTGAATCTGGAGTTCTAGACTTTGTTGGAAGGGCTTTTGCTCTTTGCTGGGCAGAATATGTTGGCCTGAAATTTTGATATTCTATAATTCTAATTAGGTGTATTTATTGTTGCTGCAGGTTTTTGAATTAGGGGTATTTATTGCTGTTGCAGGTTTTTTTAATTTGGAGTTTTAGACTTTGTTGGAAGGTCTTTTGCTCTTTGCTGGACGAAATATGTTGGCCTAAAATTTAGATATTCTATAATTCTAATGATGTATATATTTTGTTGCTACAGGTTCAAAGGGTAGAAGTCTAGCGAAAGGTAAACATGAGTAGGTGACCTATGACTTGGCTGCTCAACTACTGTAAATTTGGTGTTGTTTTGCCAAATGCCAACAGGTTGTATCATGGTTGGTGTATATTTTGTTTTATATTAGTTTGGACTTTGGAAGCAGTTGGCTTGGCCACTGTATTATGCATGTGAATGAGATAAATCCAAAGTCCCAAGTCCCAAACTCTAAATGTAATTATGTATTATGCAAATATGTACTGGCTCCTAGTAATTATGTATTATGTAAATATGTGCTAGCTCCTTAATCTTGAAAATATTAATCAAGAAGCTTCTCCTCTGGATTCTATAATCTTGGATTCTCAACTTGGATTTAGTTGAAAATGTAATGTGATTGCATGTGTGGTTTCAATTTCAGTTTGTAATCTATATATAAAATTGTTAAACGAGCTTTTCATCGAGCTCGATTTCGAGCCTGGTAATGAGCTCCTACTCGAGCAATAAAACGGTCAACAAATCAAGCTCTATTAACGAGCTTGGCTCAAACTCGAATCAAGTTCGAGAAATTCTCGAGCAAACAAACTATTCATGAGCACCAACTAATTGACGATCTCAATCTCGATCTTGGATTTCCCTGCTCGTCGAGCTCGAGGTCGAATTCGAGCCCAGTGAATAGATTGTGAGCCAAGCACGATACACCCCTACACAAGCATATTATTATATTCCAAATTAAAAGCGTTTGCTATAGCTGATTACAACAGTACCTAAAACTCCCGGGTTAAAGCTCTAGAAGCAAGAAAATTTAGTGAAAGAAGAGATTAAGAAATAACCATATTTTGAATATCCACGCTCTTATCTACGTAATGATACTACAAATGATTCAAAACTTCTCTTACAACAGTTAATGACAATACTGCAAACCATCTAAAATAGTTGATGATGAGTTGTCTTTCATCTCTTTTACAGTAAATTTTGTAACAGTACTGCAAATCAAAAGAACAAATGAATCATCAACCAAAATCAGGTAAAGGAATACAAAAATTCAATGAATAGACCTAAGTATGTATGTCTAATTGTTAAAGCCAAACACATTAAAAGTTTCAAATTTCTAGCCCATGTTATGTAAGTATGCATGCCTATAAGGAAGGAGAGAAAATTTCAACTCATCACTTAAAAATAGATCAAGTGATAGATGCATATTGTATGGGTAAAAAACCTTATTTCCGTAACCGTAGATTTTTTGCATCTTCACATATCATTGATTAGTTTTTACTTTTTAAGTACTTCAAATAATGAAATTGCACAGAAAAAGTCATTACAACATTATAAACTGAGAAAATGCATCGCTTTGTATAACAATCAAAATCAGCACTATTGTAAATATTTTCTTTCTAAACGATTTGATCAAAGCAAAAATATAATAAACCAATAATATCCTGTCACTAGCTGTGACACTAACCATGGTTTGCCCAGACAAATTTCAGTACTAAACATATAAAGGTACATTAAAAGGAAACAAACAGACAAAACACCAAACTAAATTTTAAAATATAAATTATTTAAAACAGTAAAATTTCAAAACTGAGCATAAAGTATGAATAAAAACACAAGTACCAAATTCAACTCACAACCTTCTAAAATATATAAATTAATCTCTTTAAACCTCAACAAAAATTTTTATTTTTTTATTTTATTTTTTATTTTTTGTCATTTCAATTGCACTGCCTTAAAATTATGTAAAAAAAAAAAAAAAAAAAAACACTAATTAAAATTTAGTACTATGATTCACCTAAAGAAGACCCTGCATAAGGCTATGATAAACGCCCAAGAAAATTAAGCCTGTTTCATTTCATAAAACAAGCCCAAATTGAATGGGCTATTACATATTTTGTTCAATGGACCTTTACAGGTTCAAAATACATTTTTATTTTTCAATTTAATTCAATGTATTTGAAATATAAATACTGTAACAGAGTTGAAAGAAATTGGTTTATCACTAAAATGAAATCCCTAATAAAAGCATATAAATTATGTTGGGTTATTAATGATTAATCTTTTTCAACTTAAAATTTGATTTGATACCAATCACAAATTTCCAATCATTCATCCATTATATATAATTATATAAAAATCCATTCAATTGACACTTAATAACACTAAATATTGCTTTCTTTAAAAAAAAAAAAAAAAAAAAAAATCTTAAACGGTATGGATGATTATAATGCACGTGTAAATAGTCATACGTGATGTAACATGTCTTGACTAATTTGATTTGATGTCTCCGAGCTAGGCCCGAGGGCCCAAAGGGAATTCCCTAAACTCGGCCCCATCCCCCGAGATGGGGATGTAGGGAAATCCCCAAGCCCGCCCCATAGGGAATTCGGGGATTTAATTTTTGGACTCAAATTTTTTATTTGCAAGAATATATATAACATATATATATTAGGTAATTATATATATATTAACATTTAAATGTCTATTAGGTGATTATATATATGTATGGCATATATATTAGGTAATTATATAAATGTATGAATTGAATAACAATAACATAATATCATTTTTAAGAAAAAAATTAAATTTTTGTTATTTTGCATGCAATCTTATCAATAATCGTCTACAAAATTAGAACATTATTGTACAATTCTATATATATATNGAAACTTCACCCTGTTCGGGACGAGTCCCCATGAGGGTGGGTATTATGCCCATCCTCAGGCTACATAAACCCTTATTACTCGATTGCCAGAGATTGACTAGGTCGATGAGAGAAGGGTTTGAGGGTTTTTGATGAGTGATGATCGGAGAAGATAAGGGTGGTGATGCAAGATCGCAACGATGCTAGAACTAAAAAGGGAATATAAATTTAGGTAACAAAGTAATATTTTAAAATTTCTTTAAAATATTACTTTGTTACCATTATTTGGGTGGGAAAAAGCCGTTTGCTCTTTTGAAAATTCTTCACTTAGCACCCTAAACGTTAAAAATGCAAATCCATGTTCAAGTGCCTTACGGTTAGAGGTGGTTTTCTACTAAATCCAAAATTATCCGGTTGATCAAACAAAATGCAACCAATTTATATAAGTATTGAACTGGAATTTTTTTTTTTAATTATAAGATTGAAATAAATCATAGTATTGAAGTTTAAATTTAATTTACAATGATATTAAAAGAATATTTTTTTTCTTTATTCTTCAAAATTTTAAATATAGTACTAAAATAGTAATCATAATGAATTATAAATAATATTATTTTAGTAATTTAATACTTCACATATTCGAATGTTATACATTAAAATTCAAGAAATTTTTTTCTACTTTTTAAAAGGTCATATGGATAATGTTTTGTTATCATATTAACTAGATGATCACACTAATTATATTATTCACATATCTATATTATTAATATAATATTATGTATACATTTATTATAATTAATAATTCTATGTTATATAACAGATATATATTGACGGACTTGAAGTTTAATATAATAAAAATAATCTAATTTATTAACGGACTTGAGGTTTAACATAATAAAAATGATCGAATTTATAACATTTAAGGATCGATTTTGGTGAAGAAAACGTTTTGTCAACATGGAACAAAGTAAAATTTTGTATCACCATAAAAGCAAAAGTATGCTAAACATATAAAATATAAAGAATTTTCTTTTTTAACTCTAAAATCCCAATGATATTGACAACGACAATCATGGATTCTTTGAGCCTGTACTTCCACATCGCCATGAACTTCCCTCAATATCATCTTGGGTGCTGCACTTCAGATGCAGAGAGACAATATATATTGAGGAAAAAAAACATGTGAAACACTATAATAGGGACATTTGAGAATATCAATAAATGAAGTTAATCAGTTGCAACATACCATTGTCAAGTAAACTCATCAGACTGAACAGATGAACTTGAGCTGCTACCATTATTGTTGTAGCTGAAGTAAGAACCATTCTCCAATTTCTCACATACAAACTTTTGCTTACTCAAAATTTGCACCAGAATTAATCCTCAAACCCTTAAGACCTACTTCATGTGCAAATGCTGATGCAGCCTGCAATGCTGCTACCTCCACTATATGCACTTACAACAGAGACAGATCACGTATTGTATGTCTGATCAAGGAAGCCATCATTCTCAATTATTCCCATCACCCTCCCTATCAAATTTGAACAGATGAAAGTGTTTACTGAACCTTCTTCTTACTGTAACCAAAATGGAGCGTTTGGCCAGCTAGATGGACTTTTGCAGGATTTTGCTCTGAAAAAAGTTAATACTCGCTGAAGTGTTATCACGTAAATTTCAATTTCGCTTTTGGACCAGAAATTGAGGAAGCTGGTTCAAACATTCATAATAATTTTCGGCCTTCATAAGTAACTGCATGACTAAGGACATTATAAATTCAGTAGGCTTCACATTTCTCTCAGCCATTTTATGAAGGAGTTCAACAACTTTTGGTATGTTGTCATTTTCGAGGAAACCAAACATGAGCGTACCAAAAGTGACCTCATTTGGAGCACAACCTTTTTCCTCCATATATGAAAACAACTCATTTGCCTTTTCTAGTTCTCCACTGTTACATAGCCCATTGATCAAAGTGTTATATACAATCACATCAGGCCTAATCCCTTCTGAAATCATCTCTTGATAAAGACTAAGAGCTTTGTTCACTATTTTGTTCTTGCAAAACCAATTGATTAAAGTAGTGTAGCTAACAACATCAGCTCTATACCCCTCTCTAGTCATAGGGTCAAACAACTCTCTTGCGTAACCAATTCTACCAGCCAAGCAATAACCATTCATTAAAATGCTATAAATATAAGCGTCAGGTTCCACACCTTGTTGAACCATAAGTTGCAACAACCTATTTACTTCGTCCAGTTTCCCTTCCTTGCAAAGAAAATCTATGACCACACTAAATGTCACCACACAAGGCTGCACACCTTGATCCATCATCGATATAAATAAACTTTTAACAATCTCCCAATCACCCACACGACAAAAACCATAAATTAGAACGGTATAAGTTACTATGTTTGGACTAATTCCCGAACTCTTCATTTCAAAAAACAATTGTCTAGCCTTCTCAATTAATCCAGCCTTACAAAGACCATCAATTATAGTACTATACGTAACAACATCTGGCCTACAAGTAACACCAGATTCTTCCTTTCCCTTAGCCATTTCTTCATGCAACTTAATGGCAACACTTACATTCCTAGTTTGACACAATCCATCCATCAAAGTCCCATAAGTGATCACATCAGGCCTACAACCAACAGCAACCATTTTCTTAAGCAACTCCATCGACTCCATAATCTTTCTCTCTACGCACAGACCTTTGATCAAACAAGTAAAAGTCACCATAACTGGGCTAAAACCTTTTTCAAAATCACCCCAAAAACCGCAAAACTATCCGATAATCTTTCAATATTACAGAAGCAATTAATCAAAATATTCAAAGAAATAAAATCTGGAGACAACCCAGTTGAATTAAAACACTTATAAAGCGAAATCATTTCATAATAATACTTCTTCTTAGCTAGTGCAACAAACAATATGTTGAATGATGAAATTGGAGAAATGGGTTGCGAATTAATCATGTAATAAAAAAAGTTCAATGCTTCATTCAGAGTAAAGTTACCCGATCGACAATTTTCTTTGAGGAATTTAGCAAGGGAGGATCGTTCAAGGGGTTTTTCGAAAGAATACGAAACTTCATTTTTGGAGCTTGAATTTGTGAGATTGTGTAAGTGGGCTAACAAAGATAAATACTACCTTTCAGAGATGGGTTTTGAGAGATTGAAGGCGAACGAAATGGGGATCTCAAAGCCATGTACGAAGAGTGTTTTTGTGAGTAGGTTTTCCGAAGCATGGTCATTTGCAATTGCGTTAAGAAAAAAGTTTTGACAAATTTCAGAAACAACCTTTAAGGTTTTCAAAATTACAAACTTATGTCAAATCTATCTTTCCTTTACAAACCACCTCCACGATTTCGAAAGTTGTTCACTTAGCACCCTGAAAGTGAAGGTTAAAAATGTAGATCCACGTTCAGGTGCTTTCTACTTTTTAAAAGGTTATATGAATAATGGTTCGTTGTCATATTAATAAAATCATCGTATTAACAAAGATTATTAGGCTAATTATATTGTTAAAATATCTATTTTACTAAAATAATATTTCGTATATTTCATTATGATCACTAATTTTATATTATATAATAGAGTTATATTGACAGACTTGGGGTTTGATAAAATAAAAATAATCTACTTTCCCTAAAGATTAATCCAGATACACGTAAACAGGTCTAACTCTAGACACGTTGGAGAAATAAAAAAAAATAAAATCTAATTTATGAAATAATGGAAATTTTTACAATCTGAATGATACCAAACTCTATTTTGATGTGTTGAATGAGCTAGTACTAGTAGTGGCCTACAGAGATGGGTGTGGAGGCTAATCCAAGAGGTGATCTTGAAAGCTGCTTGGAGATGGAGGTGATCTCTCTGAGTCTGAGAACAGGTCTCATCTCAGGCTGCTGTCCTCCTTCTCCTGGTGACTCTGAAGAACACTCCTCCTCTTTGATCTTTTTCACTTGGCTATGGACTGGAATTGGATTTCGATTCCCCGAAATCATTTGCTTTTTCTTCTTCAGCTCCATCTTCCTTTACTTCACAGCTTACCCTCTCTCCTTCCCTCCTCCTTTTTATCCATGATGTTTTCCAAGTTAAGACGAGAGGGCAGCCATGAAAGGGTTTGGTGAAAAGAATAGACTTTGACCATTGTTTTGTACCACGTTGAAAACGTTTTAAATTATTTTGTTTCATTTTAAGATTGTCTGTACTTATCTCTTGATAAGACAATGCGCATTATCATCTTCTAGAATATTACGGTGAGACGTGTATGTATATATGTATGTGTATATATATTCAATCAATCTATAAATATTATGTTACTAATACGTGTACACATGTGTATCTGTATATGTACATGTATATATATTCAATCAATCCATAAATATTACATTACTAATACGTGTCTACATATGTAAATCTGATAGACCGAATTGTATCATCATCTTGTTAATTCGTGTGACATTACATTAACACGTTAACGTCACCTACAATCGTCCTATAATTAGATCCATTTTGGCAGCCCTTGTGATATAGTGCAAGTGATTGTTTTCTTTATATATTTGGAGTCAAATGTGAACAAAAATTGCACAAAATAAATGACTACTTTATCATTTATTTTTTGTATGGTTGTATAATTCGGTTATAAGCATAACATTATAGGTAGAAAAATAGTATTTTAAAACTTTTTGGGTTGGAAAATGTCATTAAGGCAAACCTTAGTTGGCAAAAAGTCTTTACTCTATTTTTATAAAATCAAATATTTACTTGGCCAAGTCTATTATATATGCAGAAAAAATAAACTAAAAACAGTTGTCATACAATTTGTGTTAAATAAAATTCAAAGTGGATTCATGTATAAACAGTTGACATAACCAAAATGATTTTTATATAAATTACCTTAATTAAATTTTGGGCCCTAGGAATCTTGTGTTGGTTGCAAGATTTTGATCGTCGAAGGTCTTTTTGCGAGGTTAGGTAATAATATTGGTATCAAAATGATCTTTTTTTAGTACTATCTATATCTATAATGTGTTTTAGCAACAGATGCAAAATTTGGCTGGCATTTGACATAAAAAGTTCGGGTGGCTGCACTTTCGATCTCGACCAAATGCCAGTTTTATTTCAACTAATAACTATGCACATAGATAGATCGTTAAAAGACTATAATCTTAATACCAATTTTGTTACCATTAGTCGCTGAAAAAAAAATTTGGTCGTCAGAATTTGAGGATCGACAACTGAATTTCAGCATCGTATTGAAGAATTTTCACCTTATATTATCTTACATAATTGACTAGATGATAATAAAATTTATACTATAATTTAGTGATACCATTATAACTTGAATTATTAGGGATAAATTAGTAAATTAAAAACATTGACAAAATTAACTAGACATCATATCATATATTTAAATAAATAAATAACATATCTTAAAACTTTTAATTGTCATGTACACTAAACACTATTAAGAGTTTAGTTTTAAAAAAAAAAAAAAAAACTTAGATATATTCAAGAAATGCTTGAATTTGACGACGTAAACTAAAATCATATGACATGATAAGCGGTCCTTACTATTCCAAAACCTATGATCAAATTATTAAAATAGGGGTATTATCTTTACCTCTCTAAGGTATAAGAAATCATCAATAAGTTTCCTTTAGATTTATCAATAAACCTCCCTTTCACATTTTGACCCTAATATCTAACTTACAAAATTAATATATAGAACTCTTGAATTAACACATTTCATGGTTAAAATTACAAATTTTCTTAATTCTCACGGAAGTTGTTTTGATTGAATTAAAAATATTGTGCATATCTCTCCCTTTGTGAATGGATGGCAAACCCTTTAACCACAAAGGTTAGTTATATCAAAAAATCTTGCATTCGAATCATGGCCCACAAGAGAGATAATTTCCGGGTTTACCCAAAAAAAAAATATATATATATATATATATACTGTGCGTAAATTTGGAACATATCAATATCGTTATATATGATACATTCTCAAGTTGCTAATCCTTTGAGAGAATACATGATGAAGACTACCATGATTTATAAGCATTCATTTCTTGTTCTTTTTTCTTGTTTTCTTCAATACATTCCATCGTTGCTTGTATTTTTATCTTAAAAACAACAGGAAAATAAAAAATAAAATAAAAAGTGCATCCAGTGAGTTTCCAAGGATTTTAGGTAATGTGATGGCGGCCGAAGACTTCGTTCAACTCAGTTGACACCTTGAGTGAAGCAACCATTGTAAATTAAGGTCAGTACATTTGTGACTTTGGTTTAGGGTTTAGAGATTTAATCAGCAAATATTGAGAAAACCATCACCAAATCCTAAACCCTAACTATTTGGCATCATATCCTTAACATGCCCTTTAGAACACACACACACACACACACACACAAAATTCCATAACCAGATCCCAGTCTCTTACTTACTTTACTTTTGAATATAAGCAGAAGAATAGAATGGACGGGCTCATATAGACCTAACAATCAATTTTAGGCCATTGGGTAAAACCCTAAACCCTAAACTAGAGGTTTAATTCATCACTTTAAAGGACTTCAAGTTAAAAAAAACCTTGAAAATCTACAAACATATCAAAAACACAAATAAAACTACAACCCTAAACCTGTCAAACACACTGAAAAAATATTTGTAAATCGTATGGTTTGATGGCCATGCATGGTAACATGATCATCATCACGTGGTTGATAGGCCATGCACCTGTAGACCTAGTGCATCTCAAAAGCTATTGACAATTTAAACTAAAATATATGCAAAACAATCATGTAATAAAGAAACTATACATTAAGCCCTATGTACAGATTGATCATCGATAAAAAAAAAAAAAAAATTATTAAAACAAACTAAACATCATTCATTCAATCAAATTAAGCTACTAAAAGCTACAATTATTGGAGCTGTCTGTGTACATCTTTTAATTGAGCTAGCTAGGTAGCTTTTCCTGGGTGTCATTCTTTCTTCCTTTTCACTCTCCAAGAACATATATATTACACGTACGGTAAAAGTATTTCATAGATTTCAGTTTCAAAAGATGAACCAAGAACAAATTGCAGTAGAGCAATGGAAGCAGAGACCAAAATGTGATTGGGTCTTATATATGGAGCTACAGGGGTAAAAACCTCAATCTACTTGAAGGCTTAGCTGTGATTAACCACCTCATCATCACCATCACCATCACCATGTCCTTTTGACGGAAAAAAAAATAAAAAAATACATCGGTTAGGATTTACAATTATCAAAATAAGAAAATTTAGATAGAGATAGAAAAAAACCCATAAACAAAAGCAAAAAAGAAAAAGAAAAAAAATGAGAACTAAGAAAGACAAATCTGGAAACCTCTCAGAAAAAAGAAATGGAACTGGCTTATATCTATTGAAACAAAACAGATTGAACATATTATGGTCAAAATATGATAGTAGAAGTTACAAGATAATGAAAACGTACACAAAACTAAACTCATAAGTACTGCATAACAAACTTTAGGAAACTCCATTAAGCCAAGGAAAGTAAAAGCAAGATATATAACTAATCTCAACATCAAAGAAAACGATAGAATGGTCTGATCTCGTAGTTGTTTATCTAGTAGCTTCATTTGTTTTTTTGAAGAAGAGAACGCCATCGCCAGGTTGAAGTTTTCTCCTCCGAACAAATAGGAGGCTTCGCATAACCACTATGGCGTAATGCTAACCGAAAAGCCCATGGAATGTTTCTTTCCTCCATATCATTTACAACGAAATACTGAAAGTGCTGGCCTTCTACAAAAGGAGGGAAATCTTTGAGACAGCTAATAGGAACTGAAAAATTGCTGGTAACATCTGTCAATAATGTTAGTGTCTTTGAGAAAAGTAGTTCACCCATTAATCTTAGCTCCAAGAAGCTAGCACAAACTGAGTGAATGTCTGCGTGAGAATTACTTAAAGACTGAACTTGTTTATAACTTTATATATATGATTCATCCAAACCCTTTGCCAACATATACTTGTTTATTTCCTTATACTTTTCAGAGACCCATTTAACAATACCAAGAAATTAATTCACACATTGATATCATTCTCACAGGAGCAATGCATATTACTCCTTTGGTACTATTTCTTGCATATACTGATGGAGATTGATATTTCCTAATTTTTAAAGAGAAACACAATATTAAATTTTATTTTCTTTTTTCTTTTTTGGGTCATCACAATAGTATAATTCATCTTGCTTAAATCTTTCAAAGTAAAATTTAAATAGCTCTTAAAATGTGTTCAGTTACTGAAAAGATGAGAAAAATATATGCCTTTTGAATTGTATTTTATTGAACAATGAGGCGTAGCTTTATACAAAAGTTTTCCTACAATCATGCTAGTCTATTCTAGGTAGTCTAAATATAAAAGACAAAAAAAAAAATATGTGCTACAATCATGCTAATCTATTCTAGGTAGTCTAAGTATGAAAGGCAATTAAATAAATATACAATTAATATAATATATTTGTCAATGAATGTCATTGACCTTTCCTTCTCAACAGTTACCACAATTTTACACAATATCAATCTATTTACCATTTAAAATGTGTTCAGTTAACACAATTTTAAAGCAATGTTTTAGACATAACCCGTTTGTTAAATTAAAGTATTAGGGTGAGGCCACGGCCGGATCAGGATCCCATGCTGACCCACCACCACTCTCGAGTTCGTACTTGGCGTCGTTTTGTTCGCAACTGGAACTTCAACATTATTCGCAACCATCGGATTCGAAGACAGAACAGTCGTCGCAATGTCAGTGGCCACGTTTCGAAACGGCGCCGTGTAGAAATTGGTTGTAGTTGTGGAAGTTGAGAAGATGAAGAAAAAGACCAAGCGAGAAAAGCATTAACCGAGAACCAAGCTGATTAAACAACAGAGACTATGAAGGACGAGCCAGAAAACGGCGGCCGGATACTTGATCCCACTGTCGGAGGAGGAATCCAAGGGCGTTGATCCTCTGAAGCTATTGCTCCGGCAACTCAAGTAGCTCTGATGCAACACGGAGAGCTTCATGTTTAGAGTAGGTTCCTCCGGATAGAGAGAGAAAGGGCTCGGTGGTGAGGTATTTGATTACTGGAGTTAAGTTGGTTAAGGGTAAAGTGTACTTTAGGCTCAAGAGTTGGTGATTGTTCATTGTTTTTGTTGATTAGCAGTTGTCTGCTCTGGTACAATGACGATTGAAGAAAGGGACATTAGCCCTTGAGGTTGAGGTTGAGGTAGGGCCCAAGTAGCTTAGTTTTTCAGACAGGGAAGCCTTTGCCTTTCGTCTTTGAAATCAATTACCAGATGCTCGTGTATAATTATAGTCAACGTTTTACTGGTAATACACCAATACTTCACGAGACGAGAAGACAAGTTCAAGTCATGGTTAAAAAGAAAAAAGAGAGTTGGCTACCTTAACTGGGTGAGCACGAGTAGCGGGTAGAACCGGAACCGGGAGTAAGAATCGGAACCAGAACCGGGACCTACCCAGAACCTGCACTGTGCAGGTAGGTTCCGGTTCCAATTTTTTGGAACCTCTACTGTGCGGTTCAGGTTCCGGTTCCGGTTCTTGCATGTGAAGGAACCGAAACCTGTAAAAAGGGTACCCTGTTTGGAACCTGTAGGGGGTACCCAGTTTGGAACCTGCTTTGGAACTTATTTAGAATCTGCTTTGGAACATGTTTTGGAACCTATTTTTAGAACCTGTTTAGAACCTATTTTGGAACCTGGACTATAATGAAATATTTGTGAAATGTAAATAATGGGGGAGTTTCTATTATTTTATATAAAAAAAAAAATTAAAATAGAAAAAGTTAAATTTTTAGAATAACCTAATTAAATAAATATACGAATACAATTATACTTATTACATATAAATTACACCATATTAAAAGCTTTAATATATTATAATACATTAATATTAAAGTTTTGATCAATTAAGTGAATAATTGGAATTATGATCCAATTAAAAGTGTTTTACATTTTTAATGTTATTAAAAGAATTATTTTTGAATAAAATAGTATATTTGATTGAGTAATAATATATTTAGTTATTTACTTCAATTATCAAGTTCTAAGTATATCTATAATAAATTAGTAATTAATTAATTATATATGATAAATTGATAAACATTAATAAATTTAATTACTAGTTAAATATCATACTTAATCAATTATAACATTACATTATAGTTAAATGATTACTTAATTAATTATAATTTTATAACATTACTTAATTGATTTATAGTATAATTAATTATAGCATTACATTAATTGATTACTACTTAATTAATTGACTTTTAAGTTATAACATAATTAAATAGTTAATTAATTGACTTATAATTAGAAATTTAATTAATTATAGCATTACGTTATAGATTTATAGTATAATTACTTAATCAATTATAACATTTTATTATAAACATTAGTACAAACTTAATTAAATGATTAAAAATTTAATTAATTATAATATTACATTAAAAATTTATAGTATGATTATTTAATAGTTAATTCACTATAACATTACATTATAGTATGATTATATAATTAATTATAACATTACATAATTAAATAATTACTTAATTGATTATGAGTTATGATATTATGTTTTAAACATTAGTAATTACTAATTTGCTACATAAACATTAGCACAATACTTAATTAAATGATAAGAAATTTAATTAATTATAACATTACCTTATAAACATTTCATTATAAACATTAATTAAACATTACATTATAGTTAAATAATTACTCAATTAAATTATAATATTATTATATTACATTATATATTATGATCACTTACTTAATTATAGCATTACATAGTTAAATGATTACATAATTACATAATTAGTTATGAATTTATAACATTACATTATAAACATTAGTAATTTACTAATTTACTATATTATTACATTACTTAATTAAACGATTAAAAATTTAATTAATTATAACATTACCTTATATATTTATAATATGATTACTTAATCAATTATAACATTCCATTATAAACATTAGTATATTAATCAAATGATTTGAAATTTAATTAATTATAATATTAAATTATAGATTTATAGTATGATTACTTAATTCATTATAACATTACATTATACTATTATAGTATGATCATATAATTAATATAACATTACATAATTAAATGATTACTTAATTGATTATGACATTATATTATAAACATTAGTAATTTACTAATTTACACAATACTTAATCAAATTATTATAACATTATATTATAAATTTATGGTATGATTATTTAATTAATTATAACATTCTATTATAAACAATATTACAATACTTAATTAAATGATTAATAATTCAAGTGTTGCTTAGAGATTACAGATTATGAGTTACATTAGACACAAATGAATGAATAATGAAAATTTGTTAGGGGTGTATTTGTAAACTTATAAGGTGTTTTTGCCATTTTTTAAACTAATAAGGCGGTAATTAATTTTTTATAGGGTACCCTGGAAAGGAACCGGAACCTGTATTTTAGGTTCCGGTTCCTTGAATTGAAGAACCTGCATTGTACGGTTTCGGTTCCTGTTCCTTTTTTCAGGAATCTATACTGTGCAGTTCTAATTTTGATTTTCTCAAAAAATACAGGATACCCGGAACCATTCACCCCTAACCTTAAGTAGTTTAAAAATATTACGTACGTGTCCTTTTACTTCAAAGAAGAAAAATAAAAGAAATACTGACCTATGGGCTCCACGGCAGCCCCACCAGTTCCTTTTGGTATTAAACACGACTCTTTAATTTAATCTCTAGTTGGAAGTCAAGATCCATTAAATAATTCCATGTTCTTTGGGAACAACCGCTAGATATATATAAGAATATAGGGAGAAAAAGGACCACCTTGTTGGGTGGGTGGGATTTCATTCTGTTCCTTCAGCAGGAAAGTGCGCACATCTGCCAGTCCAATCAGCTGTTTCATGAAAAGCTACCCACCATTGTATCCAGACAAAAAGTGATACGGGCCCACTTTTTTTTTTTTTTTTTTTTTTATCATTTTGCTTTCCATATTCTGCAAATTGATGATAAGCCATATTCATGTGCTGAAGATTCCTTATCCCATGTTGATTACTGTGAAGCAAACACAGCCCTAGGGTTTAGAATAGCTTCTGCTCTTTATGCGTTGCAAGGGTAGCAAAAACTAGCCATCGTGTTTATGAGATCTGCTGACGACCTGCAAAATTTAAGCTTTCTGGTCATTAAAAGATTAGTGTTAACAGCAATGAACTGAGAATATCTAATGTTTAAGAGAACAGTATGGTTCTTTGGCTCCACTTTTGTGTGCAACAACTCAATAATATCAAGATAATTCCTACCCAGAAATTGTCCAAGAAAAAAAATAGACAAGAGGAGATATATGGAGTCTTAGCTTCAAAGAAACCAAATACAATAATTAAATGAACATACATGAGTTAAATAAAAAGAGAATAATCCAAACAAAATAATTTAGTATACATATTTTGAAATCTTTTTACTTGCATGAGGAAGAAGTAGTCCAGCAGATAGAAATAATTTTATGCTGTATATATTGAAGTAATTAACAAACATTAAACATGAAGGCTTCACACACAAACCATTTCAATAAAAAGAAGTACTGAACAATTTAATTAAATTGTCAATTCTAGAAAAATGGATATATCATGCTCACAATTAAACCATATATCTCAGATAGAACAGCAGCTAGCATATTCAAAAGTTGATCAAATTTACATACAAACAATGTGGCTTGGCCATAGTCAATAAGGAGGCTCTGATAAGTTGATTAACAAGCAGTTAAATAGGCCAAAGATTCAGCAAATAAAGTACCGGTAGCCAACACCATTGCACAAAACATAAATACAGTTAGCTAATGCTCTCTTCATTTGATATTATGAAGCAAAATGCTACTCCAGGATTAGATGAAGCTCACAAAATAGTAGAACTCCTATTCTAGGTGTAGATGAGGCTTATATACCAGAACTCATTTAGACAAAGGAGAATTAGTTAGAAAACGAGAAAGTTTAAAGTTTCGAAAGACCCTTGGATACGCTATATACTTTTTAAGTCTATGGTATTACACTATTATATTTTTGAAGGAAATTGTCATAAACTTTACGTAAATGATGTTATATTAAGGGGCTTCTCATGTATGCGCACTGCTAGCTGTGTTTTTATCTTAAAATTTAATCACATGATTATAAGATCATATGCTAGGATACCTTTCAGGATCTTGTTTGAATGAATTTAATGGACAAAATAATACAAATATGAACTTAATGAAAATAGACCGTCAAATTTATGTGATTAACCAATATCATTCATGATTTCATGTCGCCATAAGTACACAGTGCTTTGTAATCTAATCTAACTCATGCCTTATAAAATCTCTTTCACAATATTTTATTTCTCCTAAACAATTGATTGGAAGCAGATATTTCTTGCAAGAGAAAAGAATTGGAATAGTGGCTACAATCACTGATCACGGAATCAAAGGAATTCATAAAGTATTGCCCATTTTCCTAAATATACAATAAAACAAGTCTAATTAATGTCACCACAAATTAATACTGGATACAACGTGTAATTTAAAACTCACTTTACCTTTTAAACCCTAAATCTTCTTTAGAGAAAGAAATCACACCAGTAAGATCAAAATACTGCGAAAAACCTTACAAAAATTTTCACAAAAGGGATACATAAACGTTTTATATATCCAAACAGATGACAAGATTTAGCTAGTAATTATATAGCATAAGAAAACAAACAGAATTCTCCAGAACGTTGTCAAAATATATATATATATAATACCCTTCAAGTTAAATAAGAAAATAATAGATTTCCATGTATAGTAGGAGGAAATTAATTAATCAATTAATTTGAGAAGAATCAAACACATACATCCAGCAGATCCATTCCACAAAAGGAAAAGGAAAATCCAAAGAATAGATTTCCGTAGGAATTCAACTGATTTGCTAAGAACAAAACTAATTATATCAAAGATTCAAGAAAAACTCAATTTTAACATAGATCCATTCATAAAAAGCCAAATATATATAAATTTTAATTTCCATAATTTTTTTTTAAAAAGGAAAAGAAGATACTTTGATGCCAAAACCAAAAACTTAAACTGATCCATATCAGTTAAAGTTGAAAAATAAGTAACATGTTATAATTCTTATAATTTCTTCTAAAAAAAAATGATATTTGATTTTGAGGTCTGGAGGAAGTAAGCAGATCCATTTCATAAAAAGCCAAAAATGAAATTCTAAAACTTAATTTCCAAAATATATTGTAATTTTATTAAAAAAAAAAAAAAGAAAGAAAGAAGATACTTTCCTGCACCAAAAAACCTAAAATTTTGACTGACTCATGTCATAATACGAAGAAAAAAATATTGATCCGAGATCTGAGGGAATTAAGTGATGGTAGCTGACCTGAGAGATGAAAGTAGATGAAGCAGACGAAGAGCTTGAGAAGAAAATGACCTGAAAGTGAAGAGGTTTTTTTGAACGGGAAAAAATAAATAAAAGAAAGATATATGATATATATAATACCAGCCAAGTTAAATAAGAAAATAACAGATTTCCATGTATAGTAGGAGGAAATTAATTAATCAACTAATTTGAGAAGAATCAAACACATTCATCGAGCAGATCCATTCCACAAAAGGAAAAGGAAAATCCAAAGAAGAGATTTCCGTAGGAATTCAACTGATTTGATAAGAACAAAACTAATTATATCAAAGATTCAAGAAAAACTCAATTTTAACATAGATCCTTTCATAAAAAGCCAAATATATATAAATTTTAATTTCCATAATTTTTTTAGAAAGGAAAAGAAGATACTTTGATGCCAAAACCAAAAACTTAAACTGATCCATGTCAGGTAAAGTTGAAAAATAAATAAATAACATGTTATAATTCTTATAATTTCTTTTGAGGTCTGGAGGAAGTGAGCAGATCCATTTCATAAAAAGCCAAAAATGAAATTCTAAAACTTAATTTCCAAAATATATTGTAATTTTGTTAAAAAAAGAAAAAAGAAAGAAAGAAGATACTTTCCTGCACCAGAAAACCTAAAATTTTGACTGACTCATGTCATAATACGAAGAAAAAAAAATTAATCCGAGAGCTGAGGGAATTAAGTGATGGCAGCTGACCTGAGAGATGAAAGTAGATGAAGCAGACGACGAGCTTGAGCAGAAAATGACCTGAAAGTGAAGAGGTTTTTTTGAACTGAAAAAAGTAAATAATGAAAGATATATGATGATTATGCTAAAAATAGTCATTTTCTTTGACGGTATCGACTCCACTCCAGCCCCACCCACCGACCTCCCTTTTTCTCACTCACTGGGAGTATATTATGATTATGCTCAAAATAGTCAAGCTTTCTGTTGAATTGAATTGAAGGTGAGACTCACACATACACTATAAGGAAACCACACATATTATTATATCAAACCAAAATGTATATACAAAACCCTCAAACTCTGAAACAAAAACAAAAACAAAATAAATGGTGCCAGTTGCACTGTACATGACAGCTTATATAGATATGAAAACAAACCAAAAAAGTAAATCAAACTTCCAAACTCAAACACAACAAGTTGCACCAAGGCAACAGAGACAATATTAGATCAAGGAAGAAACACACCTTAATATTACATAGGAAACAAAGTTTTTAAAAAAAATGATGGAAGCGTTTGATCCCGTAGTTAACTTCTGATGTAGCTTCATTTTCTTCCTTGAAGAACAAAACTACATCACCAGGTTTTAGGCCTTTTCTCTTAACATATTGAAGCCATCCACCTGCAATAACAGGCTTTGCATAACCACGTCGGCGGATGGCCAAGCGGAGATAAGAGTATCTCTCAATATGCGGTTCCTCCAAATCCTTTACAATCAGATGTTGAAAGTGCCGGCCTTGTTCAAAAGGTGGGAATTCATTTAGACACCATGTTGGAACTGAAAATTTGCTGGTAATGTCTGTCCGCGTTAGTTTCTTTTCGAAAATTAATCTAGCCATTATTCTTCTCTCAAAGAAACAGAAAAGTGATTGTGAGTTGAGTGGAAAAATGAATGTGAGAGATGAAGGAGTGAACTTGTCTTTCTTTGTATAATATATAGATGGCTGAGGCAAAGATTTTTGGTTAAACTGTAGTACTTCATGCGCATTTGGTTAAACTGCAGTACTTCATGCACATTTTTTTTTTGGTTAAACAATAGAATTTCATGCACAGTTTTTTTTTTTGGTTAAACAATAGTACTTTATGCACATTCTTTTGTGGACCAAAGAAAAGAATATTGATTAAGTAATAAACAAACATAACTCTTAGGGTCAGCTTCACCTTGAGAGTTTCATAGTAACGGTTATGAGAGTAAACTATTGTAGCGATTTTGAGGGTAAACAATCGTAACAGTTTTGAGAGGTTTTTAGTAGCGGTTTTTAAAACACTCAATCTGTGCTTGTGAGTTTATTTTTCTGACAGTTTTTTAAAATGATAAATTTATGTATATGCCCATAAAAATACCCTAACTTTAACGAATACTTGAGAGTTTTGTTTTTTCAATTACAAGGTAAGGGTTTTTTATTTGTTTTCTACTTATTAGTATTTTATAACTTCAAATGTGATAAAGTCTTCTTATCTTTCTTTGTCATTCTTGCATCATCCAGAATGATTGAAAAATTGTAACTCCACTTCTCCAAGAAAACATTTAGAAATGAGATTTTAATAATTTTTTTTTATGATTGCTTAAAATTATTTTATATTTAATATGGTTGGAGATGCATATAATATTGTTAAATTTTTTTGTTTTTTAGATATAATTGGGATAGTTTTATAGTGGATAGGGTATTTGTGAAATAAAATTTTAGAACCAACCAAAACACCTCGATTTGGGGTGTTTTATAAACCCCTAAAAAATACACTACACTAGTTTTGATAAGTTTTTGAGCTAGTTAAAACCACTGCATAAAAAATCTGACAAGTAATGGCTTTAAAACACCTCAAAATCAGTCTAATTAAAAATTCCTCAAAAAAAAAAAAAAAACTCCCAAACAAACCCTTAAGTCAAGATATAAAAACACAACTGATTAATTAACTTCCAGTGAGAGTTAATTGACTGTATTTGTTTATTACAAAGTTGTAAACATACATAAAAACTCATAGCTATTTATATTACATAATATAACTATTATATACTAAATCTGTGAGGTTTATTACCATTGTAATAAACTTACTCACGTTTTATCACTTGCATGTAACCATACAATTATTTAATCATACACTATCCGTTATTATCAAGGAATATATATATATATATAGACCATTAATTTGTCCATGTTGAGACCTTTAAATAAATTAACCAATAACGAATTTATTAAAGTGTAATCCTGACAATAATGGTCTTCTTAATTAATTTATCCATGTTAAAAGCTTGAACTCAATTAATCAACAACAGATAACTAAAGGGTATATCAAGGTCACTAGTTTATACTTTATACGCAAAGAGCATACAGTGTCATGTTATATGGTTCATTAATTAATGTGCAACTTTAATATTCTAAATAATAATAAGATCTCTAATATAAACTTATGTAACAACCATAATAATAATAATAATACGTAATTGAATATAATAATGTGCATATTTTTTTAATAATAATGTTTATGATTTATATTTAGTATCATGACTTATAATTTAAAGACACTAACAGCATGAGAATTAGAGGGTTTATTTGGATTGGATTTAAAGTGCTACTCCCATATAACAATTGCAGTATCCGAAGTTGGCAAGGGTATTTTGGTAAAACAATGTTATGGAATCTCCAGTATTATTCTTTTAAAATATATACTACTCCTCTAAACTCATGATTTCAGCTTGACGTAACATGATTTCCACCGTGGGAACATGTCTTTTTAATTATTCTCTGTATCTCCTCGTTCTTCGAAATCGTTTGAATGTTGGTTCCTTTTTCTTACTTTTTGCATGCCCATCCAATGGAGAGATATTGGTGGGGTTTCCGACTGTCCGGTAAAGATAGACGCAAACAAACCACTTGTAAAAGAAGTTACGTTTAACTTTTAAAAGGTAGTACCGAAATAATGTGAATAAATGAAAAACAGATAACCACAAATACTAATATAAACTTTATAGTAGTTCACTTTTCGTATGAAAACTATATTTACTTTGTCACTGAAGAATTTCATTATGAAAAAGAAAAAAAATTATAAAAATCTTTCAGTCTCACAAATTGGCTTCCTCGTTAAACTCTCTTTAGTTTGATGATTTTTACTCTCTAATTGTGACTCTACCTTTTATTCAATTTTTTATCTCTAACTCTAAGACGTAATCTCTTTTTATAGATAATCTATGAGACATTATTCTTAATAGGACTAAAATCTCATATTATAATAAGAATTTTATTCTAATTCTTAATACAATTATATTCTTAAAGGAAAACAATTATACATAAACACATATTAAGAAAACTCATGTCCTAATCCAATACAAATTTAGGTTGAATTTGACTCCACAATCTCAACAAATTAGATACTAATTTTTATACAAAATTGATATAAATTTATGAAAATAACAGAAGCATAATATGACTGATTTTGATTCAAATTTCTCCAATTAAACTTTACATAGTTTACAATATATCGATTTGATATCAAAATCAATTTATAAAACAATATAATAATATGTATATATTTGGTCTAGAATAGTACCAATTATTATTATCTATCACATAAAATTTAAAGATTAGTTAGAGTATATCATTGAATTATTAAGACAATAGTGACTTGGTAATATAAGTATCATCTTCATCCATTTAAACGACATTAGTCTATAACAAAGAAAAGTAAAATTTAGTACTGTAGATTTTGCTCTTGTTGTAAACAGAAAAAAAGCACTTAATTAGATGCATGCATTAACCCAAAACCAAGAAAAAATTGAACATATTAGATAAAGTATCATGTAAAAGATCATATATAGTGGAGCCCCACGTATTATATATCAAACCAAAATGTGTATAAGAATTGCTAAACTTACACAATACCTAAAAAGGGAACCTTAGTTGGCTTGCACCATGAAAGCGTAGACAATATTGTTTTATGAGTAAAGGTCTATGGACACCCCTTAGGTTTAGTGAAAGAACATGAGGCCCATATGTTTCAGACTTTCACTTTTATCGTCTAAGAATGAAACATTTACACCATTGTAATCGAATGATGTTTATGAAAAATAACTATCATAATAGTAAAATAGACAAAACATTAAACAAAAAAGTTTTTTATTTTCAAATTTCTTATCGGATTAACAAAGTGTAATATTTTTAAAGAAACAAGTGTTCTATTCTGAAACCATGAGGGAGTGAATATTTTATTCCAAAACTTGTGGACCTTCCTGTTGTTTTACTAAACCTCAGGGATGTCTGTGTAAAATCTCTTAATGATGGGATCTCTCATCCAATATCAGCTGATAAGATATTTGGTCCCACTCTTCGTCCTCATAATTCAAAGTTCTAGGAATATAACCTAACCATCCATTTCTCCTTTAACATTTCCAAATCAAAACGTTATTTATCAAAATTTTATCTTTTAAGAAATAACTCAAAAAGAAGATTTAACAAAAGAATACCATAAATTGACTTTTTTGTTAGAGGGATTAACAAAAAACCAAAAGGCACAGCTTTAGCTTTGTTTTCATCTTAAGTATTAATATAATTTATGAGATCAGAACATTCCATATGATGAGGCATCAAAAGAATTAGATAATCCTAATATTTCTTGTTCTTGTTGAAAAGAAGAATATCCCTCTCTCATTGCAATTTCAACTTTTGTGCTTTGTAGACTGAATCTGGCTTGCACCATGAAAGCGTAGACAATATTGCACTAACAATTTTTTCTCATAAACTTTTTCTCACAATCCTAATATAGCAGTTCACAATTAATTAGTGAGATTTATACAGGACCCATATAGGACCCATTGTAAACTGACCAATTACGAATTATCACGTCAAGGTTATGAGAAAGGGTTATTGATGTAGTATTATTCTTTAAAAAAATACACTTGGCTCTGAGCTCAAACGAAACCATAACAAACCATAGAAGTTGGATAAGTAGAGAATTTCAGCGTTTGGTTTCAAATTTTAGAAAAGCAAAGAATAAGCCAATTGCCGAATCATTCACATTTTCCAAAAGCTAGCGTTGATTAAGCAAAAAAAGAACATGATTTTTTCTTGGTTTTAGGCTAATGCACAAATCCTCCTGAGCACTTAATTTCTCAAATAAACACCAACAGTTATCTAATAGTGTATGTATACCAAGAGAATTTAAAATTGTTGACCAGCATTTATTTATGGTCTAATTTATAGACTTACTATGAACAAGCATAGCTATTAGGAGAAGACACACACACAAAAAAAAAAGAACAACCATTTAACTTAACTCAAGAGAAGTGAGTACATGCAATTACAAACCCTTTTAGCAAAAACTAGTAACTAAATTAACTTCACTGAACAAGCCCTTAAAAATAAAGTTTAAGATATGCCTTTAAGCCATTAATCAGCAGCCTTTAATTATGAGATATTCTACTCTTTCATATGGATTAATTCTTAATTTCAATGTACTTCTAAAAAATGATAAATAGTTGATTACAATATGATAGTAATCAGCAGCTTTGAACCATTAATCATATCTGTTATGAATTTTGAAGACAAAAACATTTAAAGAATCGAAGATCTCTTTGTTTGATGAAGCATGTCCTACCAAGTACCAACACATGCATCCTCCTTCTTAATTATGAGATTGAACACGTGCATGTCTCACCTCAAATTCGAAAGATTCTAATTTTCTTTTTTGGAAGAATAATACTACACCAGCAATCATCTCTTATAATCTTCTTACACCAGCAATCCTCTCTCACAACTCTGACTATAACAGTTTGTAATTGATCAATTCATAACGAGTCTTGTATGAGTCCCACTAAATAATTACGAGTTGACCAATTATGAATTGCTATGTCAGAATTATGAGACAAAGTTTTTGAAAGATGATTGTTGGTATAGTATTACTCTTTTTCGAAATGTCATTCTAAGCATCACATCACCATCATGGCCTCTTCTTTGTTTCACATATCTACTACATTTAGCCTATAGGGGGCGTTTGGTTCAGGGAATGTTGAATTACTGGGAATGTTGGATTACTAAAAAGATATATTACCTTGAAGATTACTGGGAATCTTTAGAAAAATGTGTTTGGTTAATTGGTTGGTATGTTATATTAATATGTTTGGTTGGAAGGAATAAATTGTTAGGTATATTATTTAAATTGCTGAATCGTCCTCTAATTAAATAATATTATTATATTATTTTTTAATATTGATTATTTTTTAGATTATTATAACCCCCCAATATTTAAAAACTTAGTAAAAACAACCTCATAATAAAAGTTTGAAAAATCAACAAAGCACGCCCACCAACCCAACCACTGCCGGCCGCGGGCATCCGGCAACCTAACTGCACATGGAAGGTAGGAATGGCCTCTGTGCGCCGTATGGCCATTTTCAGCTAGAGATCTGGCCAAAAATGGCCAGACATGACAGATCTGGCCGTCAACAGCCAGATCGATGATAGATTTGGCAATCAACGGCCAAATCGATGGCCGTTGACGGCCACAGACATGGTCGTAATGGCCATCGATAGATCTGGCCTTCAACAGTCAGATATGGCCATTTCCGGCCAGATATTTGGTCAGAAATGGTCATATCAGCGCACGACGGCCATTTTCAACCTTCCATGCACCGTTTCGGCAGCTGGCCACGGCGGTGGGTTGCCGGTAGATGACTGCAGCAAGTGGGTGGGGGTGGTGGCATGGGTGGGCTATAATTTGTTTTGAATTTAAGGGTAATTTTGTCCAAATTTTTAATTAATTGGGGTGAAATAGTAAAAGCCGTATTCATGTAAATAAATTCAAAAATAAGGGCATTATTGTCCTAAAATTTTATTAATAAGGGATAGAATTTTAACAAAAAAAGATAGCCTTGATAATCTTAGAATACCTAAGAAAATAGAGGTAATCAGATTACCTCCAATATTACCAGTAGTAACCACTATTGGTATTTGAAGATTACCGATATCTTACATTACTTAACAGTCAAACATGGTAATCAAGTAATATAAGATGACTTAACCCTAGTAATCCTAGATAACCTCCAACCAAACGCCCCCATAAGGTTTTCTTGTTGAATGGCTATAAGCCCATGATGTCTCATGGTTGAATGGGCCATTACCCCCATGAGGTCTTCTTTATACAGTGTTATTATTTAAGCCCTCACATAAACTCTGTTTGAGCCCTATTATTAGTTTTTAAAAAACATACAAAATTTAAATATAAAAACACCCCTTCTTCTCATACTTGAATGGCCCATTAGCCCACGAAGTCTTCATATAGTTGAATGACTTGTAGCCCATATAGTTGAGGCCATGAAATCAGCTACATTTCCATATGGCGGTTGCGGTTATGCTTTATCTTCTCCATCTCCATCTCCATCTGCATCTTCATCTTCATCTTCATCTTCATTGAAGATTGTCGTAATTATGGCAAACTCCAAACTTCTTCTCCAAAGGTTTGCCCTTTTTGGAAAATGAATGGATTTATGGCTTAAAGGCAATTCCTTTAGCTCATCATACACTTTTTCTTTAAGGGTTTGTTTACTATAAGTTAATTAAGTACTAGAAAAGCTTTTGCTAAAAGGGTTTGTAATTGTACTCACTTCTCTTGAGGGGATTTAGTGTATTTCTTTCTTTCTTCCTTTTTTTTTTTTTTTTTTTTTTAACATACATCTCTTTTGTGTATCTAGATTTGATTGTGGTTCCTTAACTAATAAATGTTTTATGTGGGCACCTTCAGGGATTTTTGCGGCATAGAGAGAGTTAATTATGTGCTTAATTAGTCAATTAAGTTAATAAGAAGTAACTTTTTATTATAAAGAGTTTATCCATAGAAACAAGAGTCTAACAGACTATTTATTCTTTAAATATAAATTAAAGAGTGAGTTTGACTCTCCATATTTAGAGAGTCAAATTTCACTCTCTATCCTAATTTTAAATAATAAATTGCAAGTTTCTATGCATTTTGTTTATGATTTCTCTCTCCTATTAAGTTTCTTTTTTTAAAAAACATATTCACTCTCCTAAAATTTAAAGAGTCTATTGGATTTGAATAAAAATTTTGTTCTTCATATTTAAAAATCAATGAAGATGCTCTTTATTGATATGAAAGACACTCTTTAAAATAAAGAACACCATTGGAGATGCTCTAACTATTGGAGTTTTGTCCAACATTTCACAACATCAAGAATCTACCAGAAAATGGTTAAATGCCACATCCATCAAAAAAAGTTAAATGAAATGACAAAACAGATTGATAAAATTTAAGATGGACCTGACTCTTCACCCAATAAGGTCTTGTTGAATGGCCAGTAGGCTTGAGCGTGCCTAGTCGGTGTGGGACTCCAACACTCCCCCTCACATCCTGTTGATGGTTTGAGATGGGGTTGACTCCTCACCCTATAAGGCCTTATTGAATGGGAGAATTACCGCCTCTTATAAGCCAGTAAGCTTGAGCGTGCCTAGTCAGTATGGGACTCCAACAAAGATGTTTCAATGAAATCAATCCAGATTTGAGACAGATCTAGATCTAAAAAACACAGACTCATAGCTTAGTTAAAAGCCTACTAACTAAGTTGTAAGATGACACCATTTGATAACCTTAGGGGGATCTTACCGAGTCCATTTTCAGACCATGCTGCTTCATAGATTTCAATGGCGCTTAGACATCCCATATCGACAAAATCTCCATGGATCATCGTTACAACAACTGCATATGTAACACAAAAGACCAAAGCATATTTCTCGACTGCAATGTTGTCATGTCAACAGTTCCAACAAATGAATCCCATTGACGGCCCCTGCTGTGCATCTGTATTCTTTAAGACGTTATAGTTTAAAACCTTCTCTAATGCTCTTCTTGCTTTGTCTTCATCGGCTATCATTTAAAGAGCACATGCTCGTGCATAACTACATTAGAGACACGCTTCGTAAGTTCTAGTCTTATCAGATTTGAACTAAAAAATATATATATTGAGAAAAAGAAACATGTGAAACACTATAACTAAACCAAGATTTATAAGGCCCGGATATTTGAGAATATCAATGAATGACATTAATCATGCAACATACCACCATCAAAATAAACTTATCAGCTTGAACAAATGAACTTGAGTGACTACCATTATTGTCGTAGTTCAAGTAAGAACCATTCCCCAATTTCTCATATACAACTTTTGCTTACTGAAATTTGCACTAGAAATAATCCTCAAACCCTTAAGACCTACTTCATGTGCAAATGCTGACGCAGCCTACAATGCTACCACCTCTACTATATGCAATTACAATAGAAATAGATCACGTATCGTATGTCAAATCAAGGAAGCCATTATTGTCAATCATCCCCATCACCATCCCTATCAAATTAGAACAAATGAAAGTGTTAACTGAACATTCTTCTTACAGTAACCAAAATAGAGCATTTGAGCAGTTGAGTGAACTTTTGCAGGATTCTACTCCAAAAAAAGTTGAATACTTATAAAATTTTTATCACGTAAACTTCAATTTCGCTTTCGGACTAGAAATTGAGGAAGCTGGTTCAAACATTCATGGTAATTTTCGGCCTTCATTAGTAACTGCATGACTAAGGACATCGTAAATTCAGTCTTTCTCTCTGTCATCTTATGAAGGAGTTCAACAACTTTTGGTATCTCGTTATTTTTTAGGAAACCAAACATCAGCATACCAAAAGTGACCTCATCTGGAGCACAACCTTCTTCCTCCATATGAGTTAAAAACTCATTTGCCTTTTCTAATTGTCCACTTTTACAGAGCCAATAGATCAATGTGTTATATACAACCACATTAGGCCTGATTCCTTCTGAAATCATCTCTCGATAAAGACTAAGAGCTTTATTGACTATTTTGTTCTTGCAATACAATTTGATTAAAGTACTGTAGCATACAACATCAGCTCTATAACTCTCTCTAGTTATAGAATAAACAACTCCCTTGCATAACCAATTCTACTTGCCAAGCAATAACCATTCATTAAAATGCTTTAAATATAAGCATCAAGTTCCACACCTTGTTGGATCATAAGTTTCAACAACGTATTTGCTTCGTCCAATTTCCTTTTCTTGCAAAGAAAATCTATGACCACCCTAAATGTTAACACACAAGGCTGCACACCTTGATCCATCATCGATATAAATAAACTTTTAACAATCTCCCAATCACCCACACGACAAAAACCATGAATTAGAACGGTATAAGTTACTTTGTTTGGACTAATTCCCAAACTCTTCATTTCCAAAAACAATTGTCTAGCCTTCTCAATTAATCCATCCTTACAAAGACCATTAATTATAATATTATAGGTAACAACATTTGACATACAAATAAAACCAGATTCTTCATTTCCCTTAGCCATTTCTTCATGCAACTTAATGGCAATACTTATCTTCCCTGTTTTACACAATCCATCAATCAAAGTCCCATAAGTGATCACATCAGGCCTACAACCAACAACAACCATTTTCTTAAGCAACTCCATCAACTCCATAATCTTTCTCTTTATGCATAGACCTTTGATCAAACAATTAAAAGTCACCAAATTTAGGCTAAAAACCCTTCTTCAAAATCACCCCAAAAACCGCAAAACTATCCGGAACCCTTTCAATATTATAGAAGCAATTAATCAAAACATTAAAAGAAATCAAATTTGGAGACAACCCAGTTGAATTAAACCACTTATAAAGCGAAATCACCTCATTTAATGCTTTTTCTTCGCAAGTGCACTAAACAATGTAGTGAATGATGAAATTGGAGAAATGGGTTGCGAATTAATCATGTAATAAAAGAAGTTCAATGCTTCATTCAGAGTAAAGTTACCTGATTGACAATTTTCTTTGAGGAATTTTGCAAGTGAGGATCGTTCAAGGGGTTTTTCGAAACAATACAAAACTTCATTTTTGGAGCTTGATGTTGTGAGGTTGTGTATTGAGCTAACAAAGATGAAATATTCCTTTTCAAAGATGGGTTTTGAGAGATTGAAGACGAACGAAATGGGGATCTCAAAGCCATGTATGAAGAATCATGGATTATTTGAGCTTGTAGTTTTACATCGCCATAAAAACTTTTTAGTTTCATAAAGAAGACGAACTTCCCTCAATATCATCTGACAGGAGCCAACTCGAATTTTGAAGAATATGCACACAACTCCACCTATTTGACATAAAGGAAGGATGCAAATGGGTACTTAGTCCTTATCTTCTACACTTCAGGATTGATTCCTTGGTATCCCTTTCTTGATTTCTCCTCTTAACCTATTAGTTTCTCTCTATCTCCTTATCTAGACTTAATTCTATATTATCTATCTGTATTATTCTTCTCCCCCTCTATCACCTAAGTAGCCAAAATATTATCTACTAGACATTATAACTATTGGAGTTTTGTCCAACATTTCACAGCATCAAGAACCTACCAGAAAATTGTTAAATGCCACATCCACCAAAAAAGTTAAATGAAATGACAAAACAGATGCTGCAATAAGTCTATATAGATTTGAGACAAATTTAGATCTAAAAAACATAGACTCATAGCTTATTTAACAGCCTATTAACTAAGCTAGAAGATAACACCGTTTGATAACCTTAGGGGGATCTTACCCGAGTCCATTTTCACACCATGCTACTTCACAGAATTCAATGGCACTCTGAAATCCCCATATCGACCAAATCTCCATGGATCATCATTACAGCAACTGCATATGTAACACCAGACCATATTTCTCTACACTGCAATGTTGTCATGTCAACTGTTCCAACAGGTAGATCCGATTGAGCAGCCCCTGCCATGCATCCATATTCTTTAAGACATTATAGTTAAAAACTGATAGACCACCACCTCCTATCAATATAGTCTATAAGTCAAAGGGGCATAAAAAGAGAGCACTAAGGGGAAATGAGTGTGAGTGAGGGTTGTTACAGTTTGTTATGAGTGCGAGTAAAGGTTGTTACAGTTTGTTATGAGTGTAAGTGAGGGTTGTTATAATTTGTTACAGGATTCTGCATGCATGTGACTGGATAGAATAAAGTTGTTAGGGTAAGGGTGGTATAGGAAGTAGTTGGGAATAAATAGCTAGGGAGTGGTAAAGGAGATATCAAGTTGATTCAGATAAGTATTGTGGGAGGTCTCCAGCTCGTCGAATTGCTGGGAATTATTATGGGGTCACTTTTCTTGTTACTATTATTTCATTCAGTTTTCAATACTAGCATTCAGTTAAATCCAATTGAGTGTTATTCAATTCTGCTCTTGTGTGTGTGTTTGGATTGATTTACTTGAACAGGTGGTTCCATCAACTTGGTATCAGAGCTTGGTTGGGTAATGGTAAAATCCAAAATGGAAAACAGAATGGAAAATGTGGAGAAAGAGATGAGGAACATAAAGGAAGATATGGGCACGATAAAGACTGATTTGGGTAGTGTCAAGGAGTACTTAACAGAGATGCGAGAGTTGATGAGGCTAAGGGAAGAAAGGGAGGAAAAACGTTACCAGAGAAAATGTCTGAAACGCCAGTAAATCAGAATTCTGGCATAGATAAGGGATGTGAAAGAAATCACAGTAGGGATAACAGGAAAGATGACAAAAAAATTCGCAAGCTCGAGCAACCCATTTTTAACAGAGATGATCCATTTGGCTGGACTTTCAAGGCTGACAGATACTTCGCCATTAATCAATACAAAGAGAAGGAGATGGTGGAGGCAGCAGCCATGTGCATGGAAGGAAGAGCCTTAAACTGGTATCAATGGCTTGAATCCCCAAGACCAGTCCAGAGTTGGAAGGACTTCAAAGTGGCTCTAATTGACAGATTCAGACCATCCTTTCAAGGGACAGCCTATGAGGCACTGGTAGCACTAAGACAGATTGCTTCAGTGACAAAGTACCGTGAAGAATTTGAAGCACATACAGCGCCGTTGAAAGAATTAAGAGAGGAGATGCTGATGGGAATCTTCATCAATGGACTGAAAGAAGAAATCAGGGCTGAGTTGCCTCTTATACAGGCCAAGGATGTGGGTGAAGTGATGGAGCAGGCCTATCAGGTTGAAGAAAAAAACTGGGTGCTAGAGAAAATTAGGCCCAAAATGACTAGAGTCCAAAATGTTAAATTAAAAGGATACTAACGGGTCACTCTAAGCCCAGAATTGGGGTGACCCGGTTTGTGGTTCAATACCACCAAAATCCTAGGAGAAAGCCACTCATCGTCAACGCGATCTAGCAACAGGAGAGAAGTTCCACCAACAACGACAGCTTCGAGCTCCAGAGGCGAGAATTTTCATCGACTAACTAAAGCAGAAATCCAACTTAAAAGGGAGAAGGGACTTTGCTTTAGGTGTGACAAAAAATTCAGCCCTAACCACCGATGTAGGAGCAAATCTCTGTAGATCCTATTAGCTTGGGAAGATGAGGATCCAGAGAAGGGCGAAACAGTACCAGATGACGATGAAGAACCCAATACTGAAGGTAACCCTCTAGCTCTATCCATGAACTCTATTGTGGGAATCACCTCTAACAAGACTCTGAAAATAAAGGGGGAGATTGAAGGGGTGGGAGTTATTATGTTGGTTGACAGTAGGGCATCCCACAATTTTATTTCTCACGACTTGGTGCGCAAACTGGGCATGCAAATTGAAACAGGAAAAAGGTTTAGGGTAATGGTTGGTAATGGTGTCACAGTGAGAGGAGAAGGAGTTTGTAGGGCAGTACCACTGGAAGTTCAAGGCGTCAGGATTACCTAGGATTTCTTTTCTTTTGAGTTGGGTGGAGCGGATGCTATTCTAAGGGTGATGTGGTTGAGTTCTCTGGGTGATATCTGCGCAAACTGGAAAAACCTAACAATGCAATTTGAATGGGAAGGTAGAAGGGTGAGCCTACAGGGAGATCCATCCCTGGTTAAAACAGTGATATCTCTAAAAGCCATGTTAAGGTCACTCCAGTCCACTAGAGGAGGCTATTTAGTCGAATTAGAGGTGGAAAAGCAACCCGCCTGGCCCGAATCGACCCGCGACGAGTTGCTTTTACCCGCCGACAACATTGGCAGGCCGGGTTAGGCCCGCCAATGTTGGGGAATTGCCTAGCCCAACCCAGACCGTCAACCCTAACCCGCCGGGTTAGGCCGTGGGTTGGGCCAGGTTAACCCTCTTTTTGATTTTTTTTTTTTTTTAATTTTATTTTGTTTAAGTTTAAATGTTTAATTAACTTTTCAAATGAATAATTAACAATTTATAAATGAATAAATGTAATTTTTTTTAGTTAATTGTTAATTTCTTTTCAAATATCAATAATTAAATTAAATTAAATTTTTTTTTTTTGTTAACATTCCAAATATTAATTCAATTTTAATACATTGAAATTGTAATATAAGAATAATTAAAGTTATTCATTTATTAAAAAATAAAATAAGAAATTACAATAATTATTGCCTCGTTAAAAACCTTACCAAGAAAAACCCAATAGGACAAAAACTTGGTAAGGAAAAAAGAGTGCAATAATTGAAAATTAATTTACAAGTTACAATTTACAAAACAACTAATTTTGGGGTTCATTAGGACCTTCTTCATCCGTATCATCTATATTACAAAATTGAAATGATTCTATTAAAGTATCGTCGACAACCTCGTATTGACCTTGATGACGCAACCGTTCCCAATCTCAAAGACATGTGAGGACTTCAATCATTTTTGGTGAAAGTTTAGTCCTCCTTTCATTTAAAATTCTTCCACTTGCCCTAAATGTTTGTTCGGATGAGACGGTTGAGACAAGAACAGCGAAAACATCCAAGGCAAGTCTTGATAATACCCGAAAAATACATTTTCTGGCTCTCTAATAGTCTAAGAGATCAATGTTGGCTCTCTGTTGTGGATCTACTGGTAACATTTCAGGGGTTACCAAATATTATTGAAGCTCATTACTCTGCGACTGCATGGAAGACAGTACATTAGTTGTTGTTGTTGGTGGAGCTTCTAAAGAGGAGGCTGTGCTTCGGATTCGGGTCCTCTTAAGCCTATTCAGTGCACCCTAAGAGTAGAAGTCTTCATTTGTTTCTTCTAATGCAGCTTCCCTTGATGTTTCGCCTCTTTGCGGGTTCCCATACCTGTTTTCATATTGGAAATATACTTCGAAAAGTGTATTTTTTACCTCTTCTATTTGATTGGCATATACTTCGGTTTGTAAATTTTCACATAAATTGTCAAAACCATTTTCTAAACCTGCTAATTTAATTCTAGGATCAAATATAACACCTAAACAATGAAGAAAATGAAGGGGTTCCCAATATTTTTTTAAAAAAAAAATTCCACTGCCTTTATTGGTGCATTTAAAATTACATTGTCTTTGTTTTTTATAAATAACTCCGAAATTTTTATAATTGTATGTATTACCAATGGACTAGTATGATAATACACACCAGAAAGTTGTAAAGTGGATTGGTAAAAAGTTTTAAGAAAAGAATAAAATACTTTAGTTATTTGCCAATCATTTTCTACCAAATAATGAGGACCTTTATTATTTGCTACAAAATAACTAATTATATTAGCATAAGGTAAACATGAATCAAGCATTAAATAAGTAATGTTCCATCTAATAGGCATGTCTAATGCAAAAGTTCTAGGAGACATATTTGATTTTATACAAGCGTCTTGAAATTCAGCATTTCTTTTATTACTACTAGTAATCCAAGCTAAACAATCTCTAATTCTATTAATATTTTCTTTAATTGTTTTCATACCACTTTTCACAATTAAATTAATAACATGGCATGCACAACGTTGGTGAAAAAACTTCAAATTGTTATATAAAGGATAATTACTTTGAAAATAATCTATAGCTTTACTATTAGAACTTGCATTATCTAAAGTTAAACTTATCACTTTACTAACAACATCATAATCTTCTAAAACTTCAACAATTTTATTATAAATTTGTTCACCACTATGATCAACATCCATTAATCTAAATCCTAATAAAGATTTATTTAATTTACATTTATTATCAAAATAATGACTAGTCACACAAATATAATCTTGTTTAGCTCTACCACTCCAAATATCGGCAGTTAGAGCCACACTAACATGACAAGTATGTATTTTATTTTTTAATTCTAATTTCATTTTTTTAAACAATTTTATTAAATCATTTCTAGTTGCAGTTTTAGAATAACTTTTAAATCCTGGAAAAAATGAATTTTGAACAAATCTTTCAAAATATTTATCTTCAGCCATATTAATAGGTTGATCAGTTGCAGCAATATATAAAGCTAACTGTTCCCTATATACATCAAAATTATAACGCCAATTAGTACCCATATTAGTTATTTGAGTTTGATTGTTTTCTCTATTTCCATGTTGATTAATATGTTTATTAGCATGCCTTTTTAAAGTACTAGTACCATTACCTGAATCAGCTTTATAAATATTTCCACAGTATTTGCATCTCGCTTTCTTGACTTGAATGTCATTTTCTATCTCGTAAAACTTGTCGAAATGCGCCCAAACGTCTGATGTGTGTCTGTCTTCGCTTTCGACGGCAGTTGATGATCCCGCCTCAGCTTGAGATGAAGTTGGACGAGCACGACGATTACGAGGACGACTTCTAGAACCACCGGGAGCTGTTGGAATCGGGGGCATATTTTGAGGTGTATCGGATTCTGAGAATGGGAAAGCGGGACTATTTGAATCTCCTCCTACATTTATGTTAGTAAAATTAGCGGGACTAGGACTAGGATAGTAGTTTCCTTCATCATTGTAATTGATGGGAGAGAAATATATATCCATTGTAGTTGAAAAAAAAAATTAATGTAGAAGAAATAAAAATTAAAGAAAGAGAATTGGAATTTGGAAAATTGGAAAAATGAATTAAAAATTGCAAAAACTAATAAAAATTAAAATACAAGCAAATTGATAACAAAGAGATTAAGAGAATAAATGAATAATTGAGAGATTAGAGATTAGAGAATATGAGAGAATGAGAGAATTTGAGTTGTGAGAAAAATGTGAGAGTTTAGGGCCAATTTATAGAACAAAAAGGGGAAAGAAAAATGAAAAAAAAGACCCCTCCAACGGCTATATTTCAAGGGTAAAGGGGTAATTTGAAAAAAAAATTAAAATTTTTTTTTTTTCGGCCAACCCGCAGGTCAACCCGCACAGCCAACCCGGCGAGTTGGCGAGTCTCTTTTAAAAGAGACAAAACAGCAACCCACCAGGTTGTGGGTTGCCATTTTGCAACCCGGCCCGCCCGGGGGTTGCTACCTGGTTGGGTTCAACCCGAACCGCCATATTGGCGGTCCAGGTTCAACCCACTTCATTACGGGCCGGGTTAGGGTTGACCCGCCTAACCTGGCCCATTTGTTCCACCTCTAAGTCGAATTCTGCTCTATGGAAGGGGTGCCAGAACAAGATGGAGAACCCACCGATCCTAGGATTGTGTCATTAATGGAAGGATATAACCAATTGTTTGACCAACCCACTAAACTACCCCTACACCGACAGCATGACCATGCCATAGTCTTGAAGGCAAGAGCTCGACCACCCAATATACGCCCCTATAAATACCCTTATTTCCAGAAAAATGAAATAAAGAAAATGTTAGGAGAAATGTTGGTACCATGAATCATCCAGCCTAGCACTAGCCCTTTTGCCAGCCCAGTATTATTAGTCCAAAAAAAAAAGGATGGGAGTTGGAGATTTTGTGTTGACTATAGGGCACTTAATGAGATAACTATCCCCGATAAATTTCATATACCCACCATCGAGGAGTTGCTTGATGAATTAGTTGGGGCTGTTTCCTTTTCAAAGATTGATCTACGATCTGGTTACCACTGATTCAAGTGAAGGAGGAGGATATTCACAAAACGGCCTTCCGAACTCATGACGGCCATTATGAGTTCCTAGTAATGCCATTTGGCCTAACTAATGCATCGTCAACCTTTCAAGCACTGAAGAATGCTATTTTTAAACCTGTTTTAAGGAAATTTGTGCTGGTTTTCTTCGATGATATTCTGATTTACAGTCCTGATCTTGATTCTCATGTGACCCATCTGGAACAAGCCCTTAAGATTCTACAAGACAACCAACTGGCAATGAACAAGAAGAAGTGTCTGTTCGGTTAGCAGAAACTAGACTACCTAGCCATATAATTTCAGCACAGGGAGTGGAAGCAGATCCACACAAGATTGAGGCAATGGTTAAGTGGCCTATGCCGACCAATGTGAAAGGTTTATAGGGGTTTTTAGGCCTCACAAGGTATTACATGAGGTTTGTCAAGGGATATGGCAGTATTGCACAACCACTTACTGATTTGCTAAAAAAAGATCCATTTCGTTGGAATAAGGGACACAAATGGCATTTGATAGACTCAAGGAAGCTATGACTACAGTTCTAGTCTTAGCAGTACCAAACTTTACACTTCCCTTTGAAATTCAGACTGATGTTTTAGGTCATGGAATGGGCGCAGTTTTGGTCCAGCAGTCAAGACCCGTAGCTTACCTATGCAAAGCCTTTTCACCACAAGCACAATAGAAATCTGTATATGAACGAGAACTAATGGCCATAATTTTTGCAGTGCATAAGTGGAGTCCGTATTTATTGGGCAAACGATTCATCATTAGAACTTACCAAAGGTGCCTACAATTTCTCACGGACCAGCAAATAAAAACTTCGGACAACAAAAGTGGATGTCCAAACTAATGGGATTCTCTTTCGACATTCACTATTGGCCAGGAAAAACAAACACAGTAGCAGATACTTTATCACGGAGAGGGGAGGGACCAAATTTGAATACCATCTCAGTAGTACAGTTTACAGAGTACGATGAGCTAGCCACTGAAACACAACAAGATCCCAAGTTACAACCTATCATTCAGGATCTTCTCTTTGACCCTAACAGCCACCCACACTACAGACTTAGACAGGGGTGTCTTTTGTACAAAAACAGAATTGTTTTACCAAAAGGCTCCAGATTTATAGATAAACTTTTGACAGAATTCCATTCTAGCCCAGGTGGGGGGCATTCAGGGTTTTTCAAGACTTACAAACGGGTGTCAAACATTGTGTATTAAAAAGGGATAAGGCATGATGTTCAAGAGTTAGTAAAGGCTTGCACTATTTGCCAAGTTAATAAGTATTCAGCCCTCAAGCCAGTCGGGCTTCTACAGCCCTTGCCTATATAGGAGCAAGTCTTTGATGACTTGATGATGGATTTTATTGGAGGGTTACCACGAGCGAAGAGGTTCGATAGTATTCTTGTGATGGTTGATCGGCTCACTAAATAAGCCCACTTCATCCTTTTGTCTCATCCTTTTAGTGCAAAAGAGGTTGCTACGATATTCATGAGGGAAATTGTTAAGCTCCACGGTTTTCCCAAGTCCATAGTTTCAGACCGAGATCGACTCTTTATGAGCCATTTTTGGTAGGAAATTTTTAAGGCAGCAGAGACCTCTCTAAAGTTCAGTTCCGCTTACCACCCACAAACGGATGGCCAAACAGAAGTAGTCAATTGGTGTGTCGAGGCTTATCTGCGATGCTTCTGTAGTTCCTAGCCTAAACAGTGGCCAAATTGGCTCTCTTGGGCAGAATTTTGGTACAACACAACCTATCATCGTTCCACAAAAATGACACCATTTAAGGCCCTTTATGGCAAAGACCCCCCATTCCTTCTCAAGATGACTGATTACCCCTCCTTAGTGGAAGACGTGAACCAGCAGCTCCTTCACCGCAATGCCATTCTAAATGAACTTAAACACCACCTAGAATCTATCAAGGTCACATGCAGGAGTAGGCTGATAAACATCGTAGAGACATCAGTTTCTCTTCGGGAGATTTTCTGTACCTAAAATTGTAGCCCTATAGGTTCAGGTCGTTGGCTAGGAAACTAAATGAGAAACTCAGTCCTCGGTTCTATGGACCATTCAAGGTGTTAGACAGAATTAGTCTGCAACTTACAAACTGGATTTGTCCCCCACTGCCCATATTCATCCGGTGTTCCATGTGTCCCAGCTCAAACCCAGCGTGCACAACTCCGTTCCAGTTCAACCACTCCCCTCTTTTCTCTCCAAAGAGATGGAACTCCAAGTTCAACCATAATCAGTCTTGGCAATGCAGTCCCTACTCGATGGCACCAAGGAGGTCCTCATTCAATGGCAGGATCTGCCTCCTTTTGAACCTACATAGGAGTCCTTCGAAGTCATCAACACACAATTCCCTTAATTTCACCTTGAGGACAAGGTGGCTCTCCTTGGGGGGGGGGGGGGTGGGTATTGATAGACCACCACCTCCTATCAATATAGTCTATAAGTCAAAGGGCATAAAAAGATAGCACTAAGGGGAAATGAGTGTGAGTGAAGGTTGTTACAGTTTGTTATGAGTGTGAGTGAAGGTTGTTACAGTTTGTTATGGGATTCTGCATGCATGTGGCTGGATAGAATAAAGTTGTTAGGGTAAGGGTAGTATAGGAAGTAGTTGGGTATAAATAGGTAGGGAGTGGTAAAGAAGATATCAAGTTGATTCAAATAAGTATTGTGGGAGGTCTCCAGCTCCTCGAATTGCTGGGAATTGTTCTGGGGTCACTTTTCTTGTTACTGTTATTTCATTGAGTTTTCAATACTAGCATTCAGTTAAATCCAATTGAGTGTTATTCGATTCTGCTCTTGTGTGTGTGTTTGGATTGAGTTACTTGAACAAGTTGTTCCATCAAAAACCTTCTCTAATGCTCTTCTTGCTTTGTCTTCATCAACTATCATTGAAAGAGCACATGCTCATGCATAACTACATTAGAGACACACTGGTAAGTTCCAGTCTTATCAGATTTGAACTAAAAAATATATATATTGAGAAAAAGAAACATGTGAAACACTATAACTAAATTGAGATTTATCAGGCCTGGATATTTGAGAATATCAATGAATGAAGTTAATCAGTTGCAACATACCATCGTCGAGTAAACTGATCAGCTTGAACAAATGAACTTGAGCGGCTACCATTATTTTCGTAGTTGAACTCAGAACCATTCCCTAATTTCTCATATACAACTTTTGCTTACTGAAATTTGCACCAGAAATAATCCTCAAACCCTTAAGACCTACTTCATGTGCAAATGCTGACATAGCCTACAATGCTGCCACCTCCACTATATGCAATTACAACAAAAACATATCACGTACCATATGTTTAATCAAGGAAGCCATCATTGCCAATCATCCTTATCACCATCCCTATCAAATTCCAACAGATGAAAGTGTTAACTGAACCTTCTTCTTACCGTAACTAAAATAGAGAATTTAGGCAGTTGGATGAACTTTTGTAGGATTCTGATCTGAAAAAAGTTTAATACTTAGTAAAGTTTTTGTTAGTGTATGCCCTAGGAACCAATCATGTCATTGGTTCCGAGGCATTATGTTTTGTATATATATGTGAATGTGTATAGTTTGTATATACATTTTATCTTATCAATAGAAGAAAGTGTTCTTATTTCACATGTGGTTTATTGCTTCATTTATATATATGTATTACATGTGAAATGTTCGGATGATACAAATTATGCCATTTACTTATCTTTCTTCATTAATTCTCTACACCTAATCGATGAATGTTCATATTTTTCTCAAAATTGTTATTCCTTACACCATATTTATCATTATAATCTTAGTTTTGCTCTATTTTTTTTTTTGAAAAACAATGTTAGAAGAGGTAAAGAAAAAAGAAGAGTGATCGCGAAAAGAGTAACACCGAGTGAAGATGCGTTCTCGATATGATATTACAATGGTAGAATTGTATTTGAAGATATGGTTGAAGCAACAGAAGATTTTCACATCAAATATTGCATCGGAACTGGAGGGTATGGTAGCGTTTACAAAGTACAATTACCTACAGGTAAAATAGTTGCTTTGAAGAAGCTTCACTCTTCAGAAGCTGAGGAGTTGCCTCTCTTGACAAGTTTCCAAAATGAGGTTGTTGTTTTATCGAAAATACGACATCGAAATATCATAAAACTTTATGGTTTTTGTTTTCATAGACGATGCATGTTTTTGGTATATGAGTATATGGAAAGGGGAAGTTTGTTTTGTGTTTTACGTTGTGATGATGAAGCTATTGAGTTGAGTTGAGTTGGACTAAGAGAGTGAATATTGTCAAGAGTGTGGCTCATGCTTTAACTTATTTGCATCACCATTGCAAACCATCGATTGTTCATCGAGATATATCAAGCAACAACATTCTATTGAACTCGAAAATGGAGGCCTTTGTTGCTGATTTTGGAACAGCTAAACTTCTTCATCCTGACTCGTCCAATAGAACTTTACTAGTTGGGACTTATGGATATATTGCTCCAGGTGAGATGTCAAAACCCTAGAATTCTTATACGTTTATTTGTTTGACATTTCAATATGACTACTATGTGCATATCTTCAATACATCTCTCAACTTCATTTTATTTTATTTTTCTTTCTTATACAGAACTTGCCTACACCATGGTTGTCACTGAGAAATGTGATGTTTATAGTTTCGGAATGATGACATCAGAAATATTAATGGGAAAACATCCAAGAGAATTCTTATCATCATCATTTAACGATAATATAATGCTAATTGATGTATTAGATCCTCGACTCTCGCCTCCGGTAGAATGGATTCTTGCACAAGATATAGTTCATGTTTTATCAATGGCATTGGCATGTTTGAACGTCAGACCAAAGTTTCGACATACAATGCAACGAGTGTCTCAAGAATTTCTTGCCCACCACAAGAAACCATGGGTAAAATCTTTGTGAGAAATTTCAATCTCACAACTAATTAGAAACCAAGAAATGTATTTGGAGGGGAAATGCAATTGTTTATCATAAACATATTTTTCTTATGAATGTATTAATAAATATGAAACGAAATTAGTTTTTTTGAACTTAAAGTAGTTTTTTTTTTTAAATTTATTTCATTAAAAGAAATTGACCAACAATTTTGTTCAATACATTTGCTAATCTCTTCTACTTTAATATAATTTTGGATTATATATATATATATATATATATATATATATATACACGCACACACACATGTATATGTGACCAACGAATCCAGTCTTGGACCACGGTCTTACGATACACTACCACTAACCAACGGACAACCGGGACCACCGCTACCTTCATGGCTATGCCCAAATAAGATACCTACCAGAACCATCGAATCACCACTTAACATGTGACTCAACACCCAAGGGCGGAAAGCCTCACTTCAACAAGGACATTTAGTTATTATGAATAATTAAAGAGTTAAATTGCTAATTGGAATTAAATGGAATTCCAATTCATAATTAATCATTTTCTTTATATTAAATTGAATTTAACAATGGTTTGTAATTGTAAACATATGAACAATTTAAGGGTTCAATTGTTATGTAAACAATTTAAGAGTTAAATTGATAATTGTGATTAAATGTTAATCCGATGTTATTATTTAAATAAGTTTAACAACTTCATAATAATTATGGAATTATTTACAACTCCAAAACATTAATTGATGTTTACAAGGCTACATATATAAAGAAAATGATGTATCAATTTTGAGATAGAGATAAATTTCAAGAGCTCTAAATGTCTCTTTGGCCTAATTCTTCTTTTACTTAGTGGGGATACTCTTTTGTTTATTTCTCTTGAAATTAAAAGTCTCCAAGGTTGCTAAGGACTTAAGGTAACATGTTACCTTACTTTTTCAATTTGATTGTTTTTTTTTTTTTTTTTGCAAAATATGAACATACATGTTATAGCATCACATGCATCAATCTCCATGCATTCCATCCTTCAAATGTATCAGAGCGAAGGATTTGATCCTTATTTGTCTAAAATTGACCAAAAAGTTCATGTTCATGTGTTCAATAATGTTGCGTAATTTTACAAATTTTGATTTGTGAAGTTACATATTAACTTGCTCAGTAAGAGTTGTAGATCCATGCATGTGTATCATTTATATGCCATAAAAAATTGTTTTTGATCATGTTGGTTGACTTGCAAAATTCGGCCATGGCTTAAGTTTTTAAAATTTTTAATTGCACTTTATGTTCTTATGATTTTTGTTTGAAAGACATGATGGTTATGGTACAAACATCAAGATTTAATTGAAATTTTAGTGTTTGATTGAAGTTGGCCAAATGAGTTTTGGGTTAAAATGTTGCTTGTTCAATATTTACGGCTTGAAGGTTATGATTCTTGGTGATTAGGACATATATGGATGCCAATATGTCAATTTTGATGAAAATTGATGTTGTTCACATAATTTTGATTATGTGAAATTTTGGTCATGCCAAGTTTGTAAATTAATTGTTGATTAATTAGCATACTTGTTTTGACAATTTAAAAGTTTTAATGTTTTAATAGTGATTAAAATGTTCATGCATGCATGGAGATGGATTTTGTTCATGTAAGAAATTGTTGCATATTTTTAATTAGGTGCAAAAGGGTTGTTTGATCTTCTTTGGCATAATTTGTCATACTACATTATGTTTGTTAAATATGTGATTTAATGTACATTAAAGGGTATTAAGATAATTTGACTTAAAAAGTTAAGGGTAAAATTGTCTTTGTACCAAGAACATGGAAAGTTAGTGTGAACACATTTTGATTGTCCATTATGTCTTTGATAAGATTAATTGAATCAATCATTAATGTATAGTGATATTCCATGTGATAAGATAAGCATAAATTTACTCCACCAACTTTTCATTGTCAAATGTTGGTTGTATAATTGCTTATTTAATGTAAGTGTTACATTATCCCCTAAAGTTTCATTAATGATTATTAATGGTCTATTTATTAGATATAATTGATATATGGGGTATATATGTGTTATATTAATACAATGCATATTTGTTATGTTTGATAACATGTGGTGCCATATTTAAGCATGTAATATGCTTGTATGATTTATGCATATTAATTATGCCATTGCTTATAGTTAAGTTTTAATATTTATATGAAGTGTTGAAACTTAATTTTATGGCATGTATAGGGTTAGAGGTGGGCAAGGGACCGGTCCCTTGCGGGCCTAGGCCTGGGCCCGTTTGGGACTGGTCCCAAATGGGACCAGTCACTACCAGGACCCGGACCAGGCCGTAGGCCTGGTCGGGACTGGTCCCATGGACCTTGGATAATTTCATTTTTCCCCCTCAATTTTTTATATTTTAGGGGCAAAATGAAATTTTATAGGGGGTTTTTAGTATTTTTTAGGGGTAAAATTTATAAATTTTATAAATTTTTTAGACCTAGAAGATTTTTTTTTTAATAAATTTTGTAAAATTTCATTTTAGCCCTCGTAATTTATATTTATTTTAAAATTAACATGAGGTTTTATGTAATTTGGCAGGGGACTACATTGAAAAAATACAAAAAAAATTTGGGCACAGGCCCGGGCCTTGGAGGAGGGCCTAGTGGAGGGCCCGGGCCCTCCTCCTTAGGCTTGGTCCCGTTTTGGGACCAGGCCTCCTAGGTCCGATCCTCTCAAGGACCGGTCCTAGGACCGGGTTTTAGAGCTGGGCTTTTGAGCCCGGTCCCAAATGCCCAGCTCTATATAGGGTAGATATTAAAACATTAATCTAAAACAAAACCTAATCTTTAAATCTTCCCAAATTAAAATATTAAGTCTAAGCCTTCCATTATGAGTCAATTAATTCTTTGCCATAGAATTAGAGATCCCAAGATTTCTATTATGTTAGGGATGCTAATTTATGACATAGAATTGATTGTCCTAGTTCTTGGATAGAAATTCTCATTGCATCCAAGATTTCTATTATGTGAGGGTATAATAGGAATTCTATTTTAAGAAAGCATAATGGGTCGGTTTAACTAGTCTAGGGTACCAAGATTTCTATTATGTGAGGTATCCGAAACAAGAGGCAAGGAAATGAATCATAGCTTATATGATGATATAAAAGGAAATAGTTTCCTACTTATTGAATTTAATGGATGAAAATTTCTATTATGTGAAGTTTATTAAATTTGATAAAAATTTGATTCCCCACTAGAAATCTAGAAATTTTAATCCAATGAAATTTCCGAATCTTTATCCAGTGAAGTATAGGATTTGAATAAAATAGTGGGTGCTAATTAGATTAGCTTAATAAAAGACATATGTGACAAAACACTTATAATTTTTTTAATTTCCTTGTAGCATCTCTCATAAAATATTAAATCGTAAAAGATGAATAATCTACTATTGAAAATCCTAGATGAGAACACTATGTTAGTTGGCCGTAGTAATTTCAATGATTGGCTGAGGAAACTGACAATAATATTGAATTCAGAAAACACAGCCTACGTTTTAGAGAAACCCACGCCTGAACCTCCTCCTTCTGATGCTCCTTCTGATGAGCATAATGAATATAAAAAATGGAAGGAAGATGAACTTAAAGCTCGCTCTTATATGATGACATCGATGAGTGACGAGCTCCAAAGAAAGTGTAAAGAGATGAAAAGTGCTAATGAAATTTACCTCGCGTTACAAGAGTTGTACCGTGAAAATTCAAGGATAAGACAATATGAATTAAGTTCAACTTCATTTGGAATGAAGTTGAAAGAGGGTGTATCATCATAGGAACATGTCATGAAAATGATTAATATTCTGGGGCAATTACATGCCATGAAAATTGAAATGTCAGACACCCTCAAGGTGGATTTAGTTCTCCAATCTCTACCTTCAAGTTTCACACCTTTCATCAATAATTCTCATCTTAATAGGATTGAGAGAAAACTTCCTAATTTTTTGAATTAGATTCAACAATTATATGATCAGGAAAGAAAAGGGAAAAGGCAGGAGGTTGTTGGTATGGTTTCTTCTAGTAAGACAAAGAAGAAAAAGCCAATGAAATCCCAAAAGAAATTGGGAACAAAACCCAAGGGAAAGAGGTTTAAGAAAAAGGCTGCACCTCCAGCCAATAAATCTAAAGAAAATGGTCAATGCTTTTGGTGCAAAGAAAATGGGCACTGGAAGAGGAATTGTCCTCTCTCTTAAGAAGACTAAAACACTTCTCATTGAGAAGACTAGATCAGGTAAGTCACAATGTTATGTCATTGAATTTGAATTAAATGTTATTTCAAGTCATTCATCCTGGATATTAGATTCAGCTGCTACTTCGCACATTTGTGTTTGTTTGCAGGATCTGTAGAATAGTTATGCTCTAGCAAAAGATCAAGTCATGTTAAGAATGGCGAAAAGAGCAAATGTTGTTGCCGAAGCCATGGGAACATGCAGTTTGATGCTTCTATCAGGACACCTTTTGTATTTGTACAATGCCCTGTATTTTGCTAAAGCTACTAGAAATATAATTTCTGTTTTTGTATTATGTAAATATGGTTACAGTGTACACTTCAATAGAAATGAATGTTTAGTTTATTTTGGAAACAAACTTGTTGGCAAAGCTATCAATACAAATGGTTTGTATGTGCTAGAATTAAATGGTCATAGCATAATGAATTCCATAACTAATAAGTAAACGCGAAATTAATTGCTGGGAAATATGACGAAGTCACCCTTTAAGAGTAAAGGGAAAAGGGCTAAAGAATTGCTGGAATTAATACATACAGATGTATGTGGACCATTTAATGAAATGGCTAGAGGAGGTTTTCATTACTTCATTACCTTTACTGATGATTATTCAAGGTATGGGTATTTGAATTTAATGAAATACATATCAGAATCTTTTGAAAAGTTCAAAGAATTCAAGAGTGAAATAGAGAAACAAACTGGAAACAGTATCAAAATTCTACGATTAGATCATGGAAATGAATACTTAAGTACAAAATTTCGAGATTTCCTAAAAAAAAAAAATGGAATTATATCACAATTAACTCCTCCATTTACACCAGAACACAATGACGTATTTGAAAGGAGAAATCGTACTTTATTGGATATGGTACTACTGATGATGACTTTTATGAACTTACCGATTTACTTGTCGGGGTATGCCCTACAAACAGTAGTGCATATTTTAAATAGAGCACCATCTAAATCAATCCAGAAAACACCATATAAAGTATGGTGTGGCAAACCACCTAGTCTTAACTATTTAAAGGTTTGGGGTTATCCAGCTTATGTCAAGACTGTCAAAACAGATAAGCTGGACGTAAAATCTGAAAAAGGTCGGTTTATAGGGTATCATAAAAAAAGTTTAGGATATTATTTTTACTTCCCTACTGATCAAAGAATCTCAATTAGTAGAAACACATATCTCCTTGAGAAAGAATTCTTGGAAGAAGGAGGTGCAGGAAGAAAAATTAAACTCAAGTAATATTACGAAGAGTCTCAAATCGATAATACTCAGATAGGTGAACCAGATCAAGAACCTTTAACGCATGACACAACGGTTCTAGCTCGTAAATCTTCTAGAATATCTCGACCTCCAGAGAGATATTATGGCTTTCTACATGAAAATTTTTTTGAATCTTTTTCAATAGGAGAAGTTGATCATGGATATGATCCTAAAACTTATGAAGAAGCAATATTAGATATCAATTCTGGAAGATGGCTAGAAGCGATGAATTTTGAAATAGAATCTATGCATGCTAATCAAGTTTGGACACTTGTTGACCCTCCAAGAGGAATAGTTCCTATTGGTTGTAAATCGGTCTTTAAGAGAAAAATTGGCAAAGATGTAAAGGTAGAGACCTATAAGGCTAGACTGGTAGCGAAAGGTTATACTCAGAAACAAGGGTTGAATTATGAGGAAACTTTTTCACCAGTTGCAATGCTTAAATCCGTCAAAATCATGCTAGCCATAGGAGCACACTATGATTATGAATTTGACAAATGGATGTCAAGACCGCATTCCTCAATAGATTTGTTAAGGAAAACATATATATGCAACAACCTGAAGGTTTTGTATTCAATACTGAAAGACATAAAGTGAGCAAATTACATAGATCTATTTATGGATTGAAGCAAGCTTCCAGAAACTGGAATATCCAGTTTGATGAAACGATCAAGACTTTTGGTTTTATAAAGAATCTGGATGAACCGTGTGTGTATAAGTGGGTAAAAGATCATGTCTTGATTTTCCTCATATTATATGTAGATGACATATTGTTAATGGGAATTGATATTGAGATGATGATCGAAGTTAAGATGTGGTTATCAAAAGCTTTCTCAATGAAAGATTTGGGAGAAGGAAATTACATCCCAGGAATTTGCATCTATAGAAATAGAGCGAAAGGATTGATAGGGTTATCTCAAAGCATGTATATAGAGAAAATGTTGAAAAAGTTCAGCATGCAAGACTCCAAAATAGGCTTTTTGCCTTGTGGTCATGAACTACATCTTTCTAAGGATATGAGTCATAAGACTGATCAGGAGCAGCAACGGATGCGTAATATACCCTACGCTTCAGCCGTAGGTAGTCTTATGTATGCAATGCTATGTACAAGGCCTAATATAGCCTATGTTGTAAGTGTTGCGAGCAGATATCAATCAAATACAAGACAGAAAACTGGTCAGTAGTTAAAACAATCTTTAAGTACTTGAGAAGGAATAAAGATTTAATACTGAGTTATGGAGGTTCAGAATTAAAAATCCAAGGATACTCAGATTCTGATTTTCAATCAGATGTGGATGATAGAAAGTCTACATCTGGATTCATCTTTACATGTAATGGAGGAGCAGTTAGTTGGAAAATTTCTAAGCAGTCGACCACTGTCAACTCCACTATAGAAACTGAATATATTGTTGCTTCAGAAGCAGCAAAAGAAGGTGTGTGCATATGCAAATTTGTAGCTGAACTTGACGTGGTTCCAAACATGAGTTATCCGATAACCTTGTTCTGCGACAATAATGGTGCTATTGCACAAGCAAAGGAACTAAGAGCACACCAAAAATCAAAACATATTCAATGTAAATATCATGTTTTGAGAGAGCTTGTTGAAGTTGGAAAAATTTTGGTGCAAAAAACACCTTCAATGGATAACGTAGCTGACCCACTTTCTAAAGCGATGACACTGAAGCAATTAGATCATCATCTTGGGAAAATGGGTATTAGATACCACAACGATTGGCTCTAGTATAAGTGGGAGTTTTGTTAATGTATGCCTTAGGAACCAATTGTGTCGTTGGTTCCAAGGTATTACGTTTTGTATATGTGTGTGTGTGCGTGTGTGTGTGTGTGTGTGTTAATGTATATATTTTGTATATACATTTTTATCTTATCAATAGAAGAAAGTGTTCTTATTTCATATGTGGTTTATTGCTTCATTTATATATATGTATTACATGTGAAATGTCTGGATGATACAAATCTTTAGAAGATCAAAATCATCAAAGTATTCCTTACATGGGTAATATTAATTGGGCAATAATATTACATAGTAGGCATGTTGAATGCCTTCGTGGAATATCATGTGATGGTATTAGTGTGGGTGATTATAAAAGTTATATCACCAGGGCATTAGCATGGATAAGCGGTTAGTGAACTGTTTATCGAATATGGTCATTTATGATGAATCACATGGACATTTAAAATATAGTCAATGATTCATCATAAGATCGTACTAGTGTATTATTAATCCTTAGACCTGAGATATCACGGTTGGATTCTACATAAACACATATGGTTCATATGGTGTAGAGGCTAATCATGTCATGTGTTAATAAGCTGATTTGGCCATGTGTTATTTATGTGTGAGTACAAGTGATAGTCAAGATGGGATCTATTGACTTGGTATAGATTGATATCAAGTTCCTAGACAAATGTTAAGATAAATTGGAAAAGGGAAATCTTCGGCTGGGATATATAAAATGTTACCTGAAAGGTTGTTTCATGGTGACACGTTCCATATGTATTGATTGTCAATTTGATATAAAATTAAGATAAGGATTTTGACATACCATGAATCCATTCTTAGTTGGGACTAGACTACTGAAGGATTTGATTATACAATGTGTATGATTATAAAAGGTTCCGTTAGAGTATATCTTCATTATGACTTAAGGGTTAATGGAGCATTGCTAGATGCCTACCATAATCGATGAGAGTTTTGTTCATAAAGAGTTATAATAAAACATATCGGAATAGACTATGATATTGGGCCCATGGCTAGGCCACAGTGAACCGAAGAGGTCACACATAAAGAATAAAGAGAATACAGAAATAGCCAAAGTGAGTTGATTATCCAAGGTTGGCTAGCACCTACTAAGGGTAATAAAGTTATTTATATTATTATCATTGAATTAGATTCAATGGAGGGTTATATTAGTTATTATGAATAATTTAAGAGTTAAATTGCTAATTGGAATTAAATGGAATTCCAATTCATAATTAATCATTGTCTTTATATTAAATTGAATTTAACAATGGTTTGTAATTGTAAACATATGAACAATTTAAGGGTTAAATTGTTATGTAAACAATTTAAGAGTTAAATTGATAATTGTGATTAAATATTAATCCGATGTTACTCTTTAAAGAAGTTTAACAACTTTATAATAATTATGGAATTATTTACAACTCCAAAACAATTATGGAATTGTTTAAGGAAGTCCAAAACAATTATTGAATTGTTTACAAGGCTACATATATAAAGAAAATGATGTATCAATTTTGAGATAGAGATCAAAATTTCTAAGAGCCCTAAATGTCTCTCTTGGCCTAATTCTTCTTTTACCTTAGTGTGGATACCCTTTTGTTTAATTTCTCTTGAAATTATAGGTCTCCAAGGTTGCTAAGGACTTAAGGTAACATGTTATACCTTACTTGTTTTCAATTTGATTGAAAATTTTTGCAAAATATGAACATACATGTTGTAGTATCACATGCATCATTCTCCATGCATTCCATCCTTCACAATGCATGTATTGAAAGACAGGTCTATGGCTTTGATACCATATCTACCATTACCAGAAGGCCCCACTGATTAAGCAGGGGTGAACGGTTGACCAACGGATCCAATTCGAGCCACGGTCTTACGATACACTGCCACTGACCAACGGACAACTGGGACCACCGCTACCTTCATGGCTACGCCCAAATAAGATACCTACCAAAACCACTGAATCACCACTTAATAGGTGACTCAACACCCAAGGTTGGAGAGCCTTACTTCGGCATTAGGTCATGAGTGAGAGTTCCCTTGGGTGCAATGCCTGTATTGCAAGACAGGTTTGTGGCTCTGATACCATATCTACCATTACCAGAAGGCCCTATCAATTAAGCATGGCTGAACAACTGACCAACAGATCTAGTACGGGACCACGGTCTTACAATACACTGCTGCTAACCGATGGACAACGGGGACCACCACTACCCTCCTGGCTATGCCCAGATAAGATACCTACCAAAACCACAAAATCACCACTTAACAGGTGACTCAACACCCAAGGGCAGAGAGCCTCACTTTTGCATTAGGTCATGAGTGAGAGTTCCCTTGGGTGCAATGCCTGTATTAAAAGACAGGTATGTGGCTCTGATACCATATCTTCCATCACCAGAAGGCCCCATCGATTAAGCATGGGTGAATGGCTGACCAACAGATCCAGTCCGGGACCACGATCTTACAATACACTGTCGCAGACCAACGGACAACTGGGACCATCGTTACCTTCATGGCTACTCCCAAATAGGATACCTACTAAAGCCACTGAATCACCACTTAATAGGTGACTCAACACCCAAGGACGGAGAGCCTCACTTTGGCATTAGGTCATGAGTGAGAGTTCCCTTGGGTGCAATGCCTGTATTGAAAGACATGTATGTGGCTTTGATACCATATAGGGCAGGATCATTAAAATCTTATATAATAAATGTGCAAAGTATAAACGAAATTAAAGAAATGAAAATATGGAATGATAACTTACAGGAAGAAATTTGATGAAGAAACGTTTTTATTGCTTGATGGATTTTTACAAAGTGTTTTCAAAGGACAGTAAAATTTTTTCTCTCACTTTTTTGATCTCTTGTTTTCTCTCTTTTTTCGCATTCTGCTCTTGCATTCTAAGTGATACATATTTACACTTCAAAAGAGCGGATTTCAAATACAGTTGAATCCGTCTTAATTATTACAATACAAAATAAAATATAAAGTAGTTGATAAGTTGATGAGCTGTCTTGAATACGTGTCTTGAATTATTGAGAACTTGTCTTGATATTAGCCGATAAAATGATCTTGTTGATAAGGAGAATCTTGAAAATCTTGATATCTGTCAAAAGTATTGAACACGTGACAAAGTTGATGCTGAGTCATTGTGCTTTCTTTAATAATCTTCACCTTGAGAATCTTGAAAATCATCTGAAAGAAAATTATCCAAATCATTATCTTTAGAGTTTTGGGAATTGTCTGGAACTTGAGAATTTAATAAATCATTTTCATAATCTTCAGCTTCTACTAAGTCAGCAGCTTCTTCAGCTGTGACTAATTGATTAATATAATTATTGTTTCTAGATGTTGATGCTAAAAATTTATTGTTAAAAAAATTGGAAATCCAATTACTAAATGGTTCTTGTGGTTTTTCTTCCTCATATTTCATGACGACTTTTTTGGCACGAATTTTGGTTTCAAGAATAATTTTGTTAACAGCTTTTGAAGAAAGGGGTAAGGCTTCGACTAATTGTATTGGTGTTGGATTTTTAATATATTTATTTAATTCTGAAAAATCATTAATATGGGTTTAAAAAAGAATTCTTCGCCAAATATCATATGAAAGAATATCTTTTAAAAACTTTCTATGATGATTTTTCTTTTGGGAAAGATGACGATTTTGGACAGTAGTAAAAGATTTTTTGGTTTTTGAAAATTGATTATTATTTTTTCTTCATGAGAATTATTATGTTTGATAGGAGTGCCCATCTTTCACTCAATCACTCAAAATTCTTTTCTCTCATTCTCTCTTCACTTAGCTTTTTTCTTTCCTTGTAAGAATTCACAGGAAATAAAATCACGTAATGAATTATTACGTCCTTTGATATGTTCGATTTCAAAATCAAAACAAGAAAGTATTGCTTGCCATCTGGCGAAAATCTGTTTTGAAACCAAATTTTTTACATCTTTTTCAAAAATAAATTTTGATGCAGAAGAATCTGTTCGGATAAAAAATCTTTTATTAATTAAATCATCTTGAAATTTTGTAATGCATAAAACAATTGATAAAACTTCTTTTTTGATGGTTAAATAATTTTTTTGAGCATCGAGCCAAACTCCAAAATGGAACCTAACTAGACTCTCTTTATTATCTCATTTTTGTTTTAATATCCCACCATAACCTATATTAGAGGCATCAGTTTCTATAATAGGATAGGCTGATGGATCCAGTATACTAAGGCAAGGAAGGAATTTAATTTCTCTAACAATTTGGGTATGAGACTCAGACCATGTGGGAGGATTTTTTCTAACTCTTTGATATAACGGTTCACATAGTTTTCTAAGGTCTTGGAAAAAATCTGCTACATAATTTAGACATCCTAAAAATCTTTGTAACTGAGTTTTGTCCCTTAATTCATCAGGAAAATTATTTACAAATTCTATTGACCTATCAATTGGCTTAATAGTTCCTTTATAAATTTCATGACCTAAAAATCTGATTTTTGTTTGAAATAATTTCATTTTTGTGGCTGATACAACTAATCCATTTCTTTTAATAATTTTTTCAAATATTTTTAAATGTTTTAAATGTTGATATATTGATTCTGAATAAACTAAGACATCATCAATACATACTATTGTAAAGTGTATATAAGGATTAAATATATCATTCATAATGTTTTGAAATTTTGAAGGTGCATTTTTTAATCTAAAAGGCATAACGTTCCACTCATATTGACCAAAAGGAACATTAAATGCTATTTTGTATCTATCTAATTCATCTATTTGGACTTGCCAAAATCCTTATTTCATATCAAATTTTGAAAATATTGTGGCATTATATAATCTATTAATTAAATCTTTTTTGTTAGGTATTGGATATCTAATCCATTGTAATACCTTATTTAATGGTTTATAATTGATTACTAATCTTGGGACTCCTCTTTCTTTTTCTGCTACATTATTGACATAAAAGGCAGAACAACTCCATGGAGATTTACTGGGTCTAATTAATTTTTTATCTTGTAAATCTTTGATTTCTTTATGACAGTGTTCAAGTAATTCCTTATTCATTTGTATGAGTCTAGCTTTTGTTGGTATATTTTTCTCATCAAAATTCTTAATATAGGGAAGACAAACTACGTGTTGTTTTCTATTCCAAAAGGCATTTGGAATTGTCGAGCATATATCGTGTGCAAATCATTTTTCTGTATTTTTAATAATTTCTTGAATTTTTGGAGTTTCTAATTGTTGCTTTATTCTTTCATATTTTAGTTCTTCTTTTAAGAAATTAATTTATCTTTTCTTATTATTAATAAGATTTATTTTTGATATTGATAAGTTTTTTAAATTATTAATATTTTGTACTAATGGAGGATTAACAAATTCAAATGTTACATCTTGTCCGAAAATATTTGCTGTAATTCCTTTATTCTTATCTGTAAAAGGGTAAATTTGAGTAATAAAGGGGTACCTAATATAACATCTTGATCTAAATTTTTTGCTAGAATAAAAGTATTTTTAATACAAAAATTTTGTATACATACATGAGCATTAGATAATTTATAATTAATGTTTAATTGTTTACCATTAGCTCCATGTAATCTTTCTTTTGTTTTTTCGTAATATTTTGTTGGAATTAATCCTTCTCTCATACAATTTTGATCTGCTTCAGTGTCTACTAAGGCTTGTGTAATAATATCTAATTCATGATTAATATTGATCCTAATGTAAACATGCCATTTTTGAAATTGAATTCTAGAGATTTCATTAATAAATGATTCTTCGGTTTCTTCAACAATTTTTAATTTTGATTTTGAGGTTGATGGTTATCCTATAGTTTCTTTAGAGGCTTTTAAGCATAATAAATCTGTCTTAATTTCAAAATTATTTTTTGTAATTCTTTGACTTGATTTTTCGGACTATTAATTTCTTCTTGTTGATAGAATTTGAGGTGGGCTTGACTCCTCACCCAATGAGGCCTTGTTGAATGGGAGGATTACCCCTCTTAAAAACCAGTAGACTTGAGCATGCCTAGTCGATGTGGGACTCCAACAATCCCCCTCACGGTCAAGCCCATATGTTGGGTCATGCCTGTTATTGGAGGTAGTTGTCGGCTCTAACTCCTCACCCGTTGGTCAAGCACTCAGCTTGACTAAACCTGGGCTCTGATACCATGATAGAATTTGAGGTGGGTTTGACTCCTCACCCAATAAGGCCTTGTTGAATAGGAGGATTACCCCCTCTGATAAACCAGTAGGCTTGAGCGTGCCTAGTCGGTAAGAGGGGGTAATCCTCCCATTCAACAAGGCCTTATTGGGTGAGGAGTCAGGCCCACCTCAAATTCTATCATGATATCAGAGCCCAGGTTCAGTTGAGCTGAGTGCTTGACCAGCAGGTGAAGAGTTAGAGTCAACAACTTCCTCTATCAACAAGCATGACCCAACATATGAGCTTGACCATAAGGGAGAGTGTTGGAGTCCCACATCGACTAGGCACACTCAAGCCTATTGGGTTATAAGAGGGGGTAATCCTCCCATTCAACAAGACCTTATTGGGTGAGGAGTCAGGCCCACCTCAAATTCTATCACTTGTAAGTCACTTAGAGTAACTTGTGTGGGTTTTTCAAATCTTTTTAAATATATCTTTTAAATTATAAGAATCTACATCTTTTTGTTTTTCTTTAGATAAAATTAATTCTTTAAGTTTTAATAAATATTCTTTTTTAATATCTCCATCCTGAATTTTATCAGTAATATCTAATGAAAATTCTTTTGATTTAGTGATAACATTTATTGACTTAGGTCTAGAGGTTGATATCATATTTATTGATTTCATTGAACTATTAGGATTTTGTAGAGATTTGTTTTTAATATCTGGAGAGTTTTCTATATCTATGGACGAATTACTGGATTCTTTATCAGAATTATTGTGAATAAGGTTTAATGATTGTGGGATAATAGGTTGTTGAGGTGGTAGCATTTCATACGATACTTTTGATTTTGGATTATTTTGGGGTTTTAATGTTAAGTTTTTATTTTGTTTTCTAGTTGGACACTTAAGAGCATCGTGTCCTTCTTGTTTGCATTTCCAATATTTTATTCGTTTATTTTTATTACTACAATAAGAAAGTTTTCTTTTCCTATAATTTTGTTCTTTGATTGGGGTTAGTTTTGTAAGAACATTAATGTTTGATATTGAAGGTGCTAATTCATTAAGGTTTTTGCTAATTTTTTCTAGGATATTATTATGATTATTAAATTTAACAATGTCTTCTTTTGGTATATCAAAGGGTTCAAAAAATGGTTTTACATATTTTTGTGAATAAAGAGGTGTTGAATTTCCTATTTCTACTATCTCCTTCTCGGGAGTTTTTGAAAATTTTGTTATTATGTATGTAGTATTAACTTCTATCCTATTCATTTGTTGACTAACAGTGTGAAGAATTTGATTAGAGTAATTGTTTTGATGTTGAATATTTGTAATATCTCTTAAAGTTGGTTGTTTTTTATCATCATCAATTCTATTAATTTTTTTAAATGGTGATGCTATTATTTCTGCTTGTTGATGTTCTATTTTCATTTCTTCTAAAGGTGGATGGACAGATGTAATAATTTTATTTGTTGATGTTTGCCAATTTTTTGTTGTATTAGTTGTTACAAAAATAGTTTTCTTTTCACTTAAATTTTGATAATATTTTCTATTTTCTAACCAATTAAAGAAATAAATATTTTTTTTTAATTTTTCTTGTGTATTGTACCATTCAGGTCTAAGGGTATTTTGTTCTTCTGGTTTAAATGTTGTAAAGAAAATTTGTCTTTTTTCTTTATTATAGTTTTGTAAGAATTCTTGTTTTAATAATTCTTTGTTAATTTCAAAGGGTTTAGTTGTTGTGTTAATTTGACTGTAATTTCCTAATACTTCTGATTGTGTTGGTGAATTAGGTGAACTTGATGTGTTTTCATATGCTGGTTTTGGTACAAGAGACGAGTAATTTACTCCTACTAATTTACTTGTTGAACTTGCTAATGAGAGCCTAGGTGTAGTAATTTCTTCAATCCTAGGGTTGTGATGATTTTTATTAGTAATTATAGGTTGATTTTGTTCTAAGGAAGTTTCTCTAAATTTAAATCTTATTGTGCCATCTGGTTCTTGTATTATTTGTTGTATTTCGGATTCATTTTGATCATGTAGAGGTTTTGGAGGGCATAATTTTTCTAATTTCCAATTTATTTGTTTATTTAATAATTTCATCCCAAGCTAATCTTTTTGGTGTAAAAGTTTTATGTTTTGTTTGATCGGCTTCCATAATAATTGTGTCCTGGTGGGGACATTCTAATGGCTCTTGGACTAATTATGGTATTCAGAACTTTGTAATAAATCATATATATTAATGCTACTGGTTGGGTTTTATCTTGATAAGTAAGATTAGAAGCTTTTAAATTAATAGTTAATGTAGACATTATTGTTGGATCATATAATCCTACAGTGAAGTTTGAATAACAATCAAAATATATTGGACCACTTTCTAAATTAGAATTTAATACTGCTAATAAAGAGTTATTGAAGTTTGAATTTCTTGCATCTCTTAACATTGCTAATATTGGAATGTTTTGTCCTAATCTAAATAATGGTTTTACTGCTACTTGTACTAATCCTATGTGTAAAAATTTATAATTGTTTTGTCTTTTTTTTTGTATTGCTTCTTTTGATATAAGTTGAATTTCTTGAACATTTTCTTCGGTTATCATTATTGTGTCTTCTGTTGTTTTAATAGAATAATCTAATATAAATTCAAAACTACCTAGTTGATATATTGTGTGTTTTTTAACTGATGGTATGTTCCAGCTATGTAAGTGTTGATCGATTTTTGCCATATTAATCTCTTGAGTGTTAATTGATTCATTAATTCTTGATTATTGTTTGTGTTTTGTTGTTGATTATTAATTCTAATAGCGTTACTGCTACTACTATCATCTCGCTTACTGCTACTTCCTAATCTCCTTAAGAAATTAGACATCTCTAAAACAATTTTAACCTAAAAGTTCCAGTTTCTCTCCTAGATCACGGAACCACCTCTAGGACCACCTAACACAGCTGACCAATAGTTACAGGCTTACTAAACACACCCTCCAGGCTGACCAAGCGCAACCTAGAATCAATTCTAGAGTTCTTCTAGTTTAAAACCTTCTAGATTTATCTAACCTTTAATTTAACTAAGAAATGAACAGTGATGCGGATGAATAGTAATGAATAGTAAAGTGTTGCAGTGTGTGAATAGCGATAGTGAATAGTGATAAAACAGAGACTATGAACAATAATTTTGAACAGTGTTTGCTACAGTAACTACGGTAACGGATGTAACATCTAATACAACAAAAAACTTTTTCGTTCAAATGGAAAATAAAAATGAATGTATATATGGTATCAGAAGAAATTAAAATAGAAGTTGGCTTACAAGTATCATTACCTTTTATACTTTGCACATTTATTATATTATTCATTATAATATAATCACAAAATATTATTCATAAAGGGCACGATGATTGAATGCATAACCTGATTGAAGCAATCATCAAATCGTAGGAGGGGACTGCTTAAAAAATCCTTCTTCTCCCACAGTTGGGTAAAGGGGAAGTAAACTACCCTAGAGTACTACCCGCTCGGTAGATGCTAAAGCCAGAGCGTGATGGCAAGAGTTGATCGAGCGAATAATCATAGTTCTCAGCTATCACATTCAGAAAGACTACTGGCTTTACTCAATTAAAGAAACTATACCCTTATAAAACGAAGTAGTACTCCCACACATTTGTTCAATTTTAATGTCATTCTCGACTCTATCCCTGACTGGGTGTTTGATTTCAGGCCCTTTCAAGGAGGGTATTTGATTGGGTCAGCCCAGCTTGCATGGACTTCTGGTCTTTCTTAGTTGACAACTGCATTGCAATTTGAAGTTCTCTAGTTACTCCTGCACAAGCAACAACAGTTATGGATCTTCTTGAATTATTGAGAACGTGTATTGATGTTGGCCTACAAAATGATTTTGTTGATAAGGAGAATCTTGAAAATCTTGATATCCACCGAAAGTATTGAACACGTGATAAAGCTGGTGCTGAGTCATTGTCCTTTATTGAAATCATAATTGATTATTGCATAATACTCATCTTCGTCTTGATCACTTGGTGACTTGGTGTTGTCGGAATCTGCCTTTTGAGATGAGGAAGATCCAATGACCATAATGATTTTGTCCATATCTTGAGGGGTTTGGTATTGAGCCAACTCAACCAAAAGTTTTGATTTATTGCATCAGAAATGTTGATTGTTGTTGAGGTTGACATAAATGAGGGTGTTGAGAAATCCATATCTGCACGGCTAGTGGGCTAACATTTTGGATGGAAAAGCTAGGCCCCCATTTAATAAAGAATTTTCTTTGTAATTCTCTTAATTTTGGAGGAGGAGGTGTAGTGATATAAAATTGCCAACTCATTATCCCAACAATTAAGAAATTGCTGGAAAATGCTAGCAAAGGTTTTTCACTGTTATTGAAATTTTTGGTGAATAATTGATATCCTTCCCAAACTGAAGGTGGGAGAATTTTTTCATTTAAACCAAAAAAATTGAACCATTGTTGAAACCATTTCGGAAAAGATTTTGGACAAGTTTTGTCAAATATAAAGAACCAAGAATGTGTTGTATGTGATAAACAAAAAGTATAAAACAAGGTTTTTTGATAATCTTTATATGAAAATTCTTGAGCAATTAAGGTTTGAGAAAATGGGCGTTTTTTATAAATTCCAATACACCAATCTTGTGGTCTCAAGACTTTTTTGATTTTGCATTTTGAAAAAGCCATTTTATTTGGATCATTTTTATCTTTATTATGGGTAATTTCAATTGAATCAGTATCAACTAAAATAAATTCATAAAAGGTTCTTGTTTTTAATAGATTATCAAGAATAAAATAAAAATCTGGAGGGAAATTTTTTTATAAGGTTTCTTGAAAAGTTTGTTCCTAGAATTTGGGTTCAATAATACAAATTGATTGGGTTATTTCTTTTTCAATGTATTGAAAAGTTGGATTAATGTTAATGGGTTTTAATAGAGAAGGTGAATAAGATGTTGGTATTCTAAGGGCTTGTTGGTAATTTTTTGGTGGTGATAAAGAAACAGATTCTTCATCTAGAAGAGTGAACTAATTTGGTTGGGTAATAATGGTTTTCTGTTGATTGGGTTTGAAGGCTTTGACATCAGGGTAATAGGTTGTTGAGGTGGTAGCATTACATACGATGCTTTTGATTTTGGATTATTTTAGGGTTTGATGGGAGTGCCCATCTTTGCCTTACTTTCTCTCAAAAAATTCTCGTCTTGAAAGTTATTATAAGAGAGACTATTAGAGTAAAAAAAAATTTGACTCTTGCATTTCATTGAAAACATGATTTTGAAAAGTTTTAAATTTTAATGGAAAAAGTTTAAAACACGTTTTTGTAATGCAAGCATCCAAAATTTTTCTAGTATCGAGCCATTCTCTTGTAAGAGCAATTTCTAGACTCTCTAGTTTAATAGTAGCATTTATCCTAGCTATTGAAATATTTTTTTAAATTACTAATGTCTTTCACTAATGGAGGATTAACAAATTCAAATGTTACATCTAGTCCTAAAATATTTATTATAATTCCTTTATTATTAAACATGGAAGGGTAAATTTGAGTAATAAAAGGGGTGCTTAATATAACATCTTGATCTAAATCTTTTGCTAGGACAAAAGTATTTTTAATAAAAAAATTTTGTATACATACATGAGCATTAGATAATTTATAATTAATGTTTAATTGTTGACCATTAGTTCCATGTAATCGTTCTTTTGTTTTTTCATAATATTTTGTTGGAATTAATCCTTTTCTCATACAATTTTGATCTGCTCCTGTGTCTATTACGACTTGTGTAATAATATCTAATTCATGATTAATGTTGATCCTAATATAAACAGGCCATTTTTAAAATTGAATTCTAGAGATTTCATTAATAAAATATTCTTCAGTTTCTTCAACAATTTTTAATATTGATTTTGAGGTTGATGGTTGTCCTATAGTTTCTTTAGAGGCTTTTAAGCATAATAAATTTGTCCAATTGGTTCCGTCCACGCAACCTCTCCAAACTCCAGAGCACAGACCAACGATCTCGGATACGAGGTCGCACCAACTATGTTTGTCATTATGGACGATTCAACCCTGAATCATGGTGAACGGGAGCTGCCGATAAAACCACTCTCGGTCGATCCGCTTCAAGGATGAGATCAAGGCGTCCAAGTAACAAAGAGCCCACCCATCCTTGCCATCCCGTCTCACCTTTAGTCAAGCATCACTACCCAAACCCCACTCGGCCCAACTCATCCTCGTAGGCCGAGCGGGCTCTTTCCCCTTCAAACCATCCCGCTTGAGTCCATCCATCCCAATGGGCCAAGCGAATCCCAAATAACCCCTCTTACCATCCATATGGGACGAACACCCGATCGGTCACAATGGGAGCCACCCAACCGGAGGGAATGAATGGAGATCCGGGCTGCCAAGCGGCACACGACGGAACAAGTCGTTAGGCTACACCACGTGGATTGACCCAACGAAATGCACTAAGTGCGAATCATATGACCAACCGAGTCAACCAAGACGACCTAGTAGTCTCCACCTCTCTCATGGAGCAGATATTGGCCGAAAGACTGACTGACATAGAGGCAGTAATGAGGCGCATACCTAGAGTCTCAATCCCAACCAAAAAGAGCCAACCTCACTGCTATGCCGATTCACCCTTTATGGATGCAATCGCGCTAGTCGAGATGCCTCATAAATTCACCATCCCCAGCATAAAGCCTTACAACGGCACAACCGACCCAGATGACCACATAGCCTCCTACAAGCAGTGGATGTTTGCCATCTCGGTACCCCGAATACTGAAGGAAACCTGCATGTGTAAGAGCTTCGGCTCAAGCCTCTTCGGACCAGCTTTTTAGTGGTACACTAACCTCCCAAACAATTCAATCAACTCATTCGCCCAACTCACCGACACCTTCGTTGAACAATTCACCAACAGCAAGAAACTCGAGAAGCTATCGACCGACCTATACAGAGTCTACCAGAAGAGGAAGGAGCCACTAAGAGAATATGTCAGCAGATTCAACAAAGAAAAAATCCCCATCCCCTCTTGCAACCGAGAGACGGCAGCAGACACCTTCAGAAAGGGTTTCATCCCAGATGAAGAACTATACAAAAACCTAACAAAGCTCGGCTACACCAAGATGGAAGACGCCCTAGCTAGAGCTGTGATTCAAATAAGGTGGGAGGAAGATGAGATGAACCGAATAAGGTATGCCAGATATGATGATCGCACCAAAGGTGGAATGATAGAAGGTTGAAGCCCAAATTGTTTGAGCCCCGTTATCAACCCCTTCCATGCAATCTGAACAGAGTCAAAAAACCATATGACCGCCAGCCAACTAAAGCCAACAATAGACCATCCGGATTAAACCAATACAAAGTTCCAGAGTACAACCTTAACGTCAAACCAGCACAGGTCATGGCAATCATGAAAGGAATGAGACCTACCGTTAAGTGGCCGACCAAGCTTAATCCTGAAGTGAAGAAGGACATGACCAAGTGGTGCGAATTCCACGGTAACCATGGTCATAACACTGTGGATTGTATCACCCTACGGTTGGAAGTCGTAGCACTACTAAAGAGGGGACGTCTCCGAGACCTATTGACGGATAAAGGGAAGAATACAATCAGCCAGAAAAGCTCGAAGGAAACATCTCCTCCTCCACGATAACCTACACCAAAGGGGTTCTCCTCCATTATCTCTGGATTGTTGAAGATCAGTGGGGTAAGTTATTCCTCGGCCAAGCGCTACACTTGAGCCAACCATCACCTTGAAGTCCAATTCATCCATCCGCCCCCTCGGTCGCACACCAACCAGGTAATTCAATTTGAAGATGTCGAGCCAGTCACCCTTGCCGCCCCTCATCACAATGCTCTAGTCATCTCCCTCCAGATTGCCAACATCTTGGTCAAGAGAGTATTCCTAGACGGGGGATCCTCGACAAACATTCTCTTCCTTGAAGCAGTGAAGGCCATGGGACTGGATGAAACGAACATCAACAAACGACCAACCATACTGGTCGGGTTCAGTTCCGAGCAGAAGTACACCATTGGAGAAATCGCCCTGCATGTTTACACCAGTAGAGTCAACAAGCAAACCATTTTCCTAGTGCTCGATTGCCTCTCACCGTACAACGTCATCTTGGGTCGACCTTGGATCCATGACATGCGAGTTGTTCCATCCACCTTCAACCAAACTATAAGGTTTCCAACGAAATGGGGAGTAAGAGAAATCAAAGGCGATCCTAAGGCTTCTAGAGACTGCTACAAAAACGCATTCAAAAGTAAAGGTCATGCTTCATAGCAACTACAGTCTCATCCAACCCCTCCGACCGAGCCAGATCAACCATCCATGGAAGAGTTAGATGAAGTGTAGATACACCCAGACCACCCTGACCGAAAGACCCAGATAGGCTCTCACCTCGGGCTTGAGATAAAAGAGCGACTCATAGAATTCCTCAAACAAAACCAGGACTGATTTGCCTGGTCCCATGCAAACCGAGTCAACCCTAAGGCAATCGTCCACCACCTCCAAGTAGATCCAGATCACCCTCCAGTGAAGCAGAGGCGAAGGAAATTTTCACTAGAACGCAACCGGATCATCAATAAGGAGATTGATAAACTTTTGAATAACGGGTTGATCAGAGAAGTCCACTGTCCCGACTGGTAGGCAAACGTTATGGTCATGAAGAAAAAGAACGGAAAATGAAGGGTCTGCATAGACTCCACGGATTAAAAGAAAGTACGCCCTAAGGACTCCTTCCCGCTCCCACATATTGACATGATGATCAATGCGACAGCAGGTCACGAACTCCTAAGCTTCATGGATGCCTTCTCATGGTACAAGCAGATCTTGATGCACCCGGACGACCAGGAGAAAACAGCCTTCATCACAAAGAGGGGGACCTACTGTTACAAAGTAACGCCATTTGGTCTCAAGAATGTTGGGGCTACTTATTAACGGCTAGTCAACAGAATGTTTGCCGACACCTCGGGGACACCATGGAAGTATACATCGACGACATGTTCGCCAAGTCCCTTATGGCCGAGCTAAGGGTGTTCAAAAGAGGTTAACCGAACCGGTTGACCCTTTTTTCTAACCAAACCGGTTTTCGGTTCGAAAAAATTCCTGAACCAAAACCAAACCGGTTTGGAGGGAAAACCGATTTTCCTTTTTTTTATAAAACTTTTTTTTCCTAAATTAAATTGTAAATATAAACAATACATATCCAAATAAAAATTAAACATTCATACATATCCATTGACCACTACTAACAATACATTAAAAATATTATTATTTTTTTCTTTAATATAAAATATACTATATTATTATTCTTTATTTAATACATAATATTTATTTTTATTTAATATATATATATTTGTAAAACCGGTTCAAAAAACCAGTTTCGGTTAACCACTTTTTATTTTTTCCCAAACTAGAAATCTGGTTTTTTGAATTTTTCGAACCGTAATCGAACCGTTTTTTTGGTTAACCAGTTTTTCGGTTCAATTACAAGTTCAGTTCGGTTTTTGCATTTTTTTGAACACCCCTAGGCTGAGCAGCATCTCGACCACCTCAGCCAAGTGTTTGCCTTCTTAAAGAAGTATAACATGAAGCTGAATCTAGCCAAATGTTCATTTAAGGTCTCATCAGGAAAATTCTTGGGATATATGGTAACTCAGTGTGGAATAGAAGCCAACCCTGACCAAATCCAGGCGATCCTCAACATATCATCACTAGCTTGTATCAAACCGACAAGTGCCACCATTTCTTCCTCACACTCAAGAAATCCAAGAAGTTTGAATAGACCCCCACTTGCGAGGAGGTCTTGCAACAGTTAAAGAGATACCTAACGTCTCCCTCGCTCTTTTCCAGGCCTGTGGTTGGGGAAAAGCTTTACACCTACCTTACGGTCTCAGAGACAGCAATCTCAATAGTGTTAGTTCGAGAAGATAATGCGAAGCAACTACTGATTTACTATGTAAGCAAATCACTCCTTGATGCGGAGACATGATACAGTCAACTGGAGAAACTGACACTCGCCCTCGTCCATGCATCCAGGAAGTTCAAACCATACTTTCAATGCCACTTCATAGTCGTACTCACCTCCTTCCCACTCAAGAAGATACTCCATAAGCCAGAGTTATCAAGCCAACTCACACAATGGACAATAGAGCTTAGTGAGTTCGACATAGATTTCCAACCACGCACCGCCGTCAAATCCCAAGCACTAGCAGACTTTATTGCTAATTTCACCCCGAACACCACCGTCCAAGTGGAAAAAGAGTTATTGTGCATGAATAGCAGATCGCCTTCAAAATGGACTCTCTCAGTGGATGGCTCAAGCAACGTGAATGGAAGCAGGCTCGGTGTTGTACTTACTACACCAGAAGGAGATATCATCCAATGGGCGATACGATGTGGGTTTAAGTGCACCAACAACGAAGCCAAATACAAGGCTCTCATCGCTGGATTCTCCCTAGCCAAAGAGATCGGAGTAAGGAAGCTGGAGGTAAAATTCGACTCCCAACTCATGGTCAACCAGCTATAGGGCACTTACCAAGCCCGTGACTTGAAGATGACAGCCTAATTGAACCTGGTCAAAGAATTACAGACCCTCTTCGAAGAATTCTCCATCGCCAAAGTCCCAAGAGCGAAGAACACCCATGTTGATGCCCTTGCTAACCTCAGCTCAGCCCTTCAAGGTTCCTCCCAATCATCCATCCCTTTACTGTTCCTCCAATAGCTAGCCGACTAGAAGGAACACCCAATGAACAAGTCACCCAAAGAAGTAATGGACAACAAATTGGTCGACTCCTAGATGACCTCGATACTAAAATACTTGGAATATAATGAGCTCCCAGCCAACAAGAGTGAAGCACACCGCCTGAGAGTGAAAGCCGCAAGGTTCACCATATACTAGGGCTAGCTCTTTAGGAAGTCGTTCTTTGGCCCCTACCTTGAAGGCATAAGCCCAGAAAAAGCCAAACAGGTTCTCGCCGAACTCTATGAAGGCGAATGTGGAAACCATGCAGGAGGACGCAGCCTTGCCCACCGAGTGATCACTGTTGGCTACTATTGGCTAACTATACGCACTAACTTAGCAACCTATGTGAAGAAATGTGACAGCTGTCAGAGGTTCCCCCACGTCTCACACCTCCCACCTGAGCAACTTAACTCCACTCTCACACCTTGGCCATTCATGAAGTGGGGAATAGATATAGTCAGAAAACTCCTGATCACACCTGGGCAGCGGGTCTTCATGTTGGCAGTCACTGACTACTTTACTGATTGGATCGAAGTCAAAGCACTCGCACAAGTCAGAGACAGAGAGGTAAACGCTTGCATCTGGAAACATGTCATCTGCAGGTTTGGGATACTGAAGGAAATTGTCACCGACAATGGATCTCAATTTATCAGTTTAGGCTTGAGAGACTTGTGCGACATATGGGGGATCAAGCTTAGCTTCTCTACCCCCCGCAACCCCCAATCCAACGGCTAAGCCGAATCATCGAATAAAACTATCATGCAGTCTTTAAAGAAGCGCCTACAGAAAGCTAAGGGCGTACGGACAGACAAACTATCGGGGTCTTCTGGTCCTACCGGACAATAGCCCGCTCGTCCACTGGCGAAACTCCTTTCTCCCTCACATATGGATCTGAAGCAGTCATCCTAGCCGAAGTATCGGTCCCTTCCACCAGACTCCAATGGGCGAACAAGAAAACCAACAGCCAAAACCTTTGTCACAACTTGGACACAGTCGACGAACTACACGAGCGGGCGACCATCGGTAACATAGTCTATTAGCAACAGGCCGCTCGATACTACAACTATAATGTCCAAATCAGAACTTTCAAACTAGGCAACTAGGTCCTCCGCAAAGTCTTTCAAAACACTAGGGATATCAACTCTAGCAAGCTCGGTCCTACCTGGGAGGGTCCTTACAAGAACGCCAGGGAAGTAGGGAAGGGGCCTACAGACTCCAAACCCCTGAAGGCAAGGATATCAACAACAGTTGGAATGCAATCCATCTCAAATGTTACTACTTTTAGTCTGATTCTCTCATTGACATGTCTGTTACTTATTTTTATTTTTAAAATGATGAGTGGGCCTATCCACCTCCTTCACCGTTAGTTGGTCTCATGGCCTAATTTCAATAAAAGTACTATTCTGCGATAGAACGGCTTACACCTTCAATCGACCCAGACCGATTTATAGAGTTACACTTTCAATCGGTCTAGACCGATTCATAGAGTTACACCGTCAATCGACCCAGACTGATTCATAGACTTACACTGTCAATCAGCCTAGACCGATTCATGGACTTACTCCTTCAATCGACCCAAATCGATTCATAGACTTACACCGTCAGTCAGCCCAAACTGATTCATAGACTTACACCGTCAATCGACCCAGACTGATTCATGGACTTATACCCTCAATCGGCCCAGACCGATTCATAGACTTACACTGTCAATCGACCCAGACCGATTCATAGACTTACACCGTCAATGGGCCCAAAATGATTCATCGACCCACATAGCTAAACAGTCCAAACCAACCTAGCAACTCAATGGCTTACACATCTGGCCGACCGTACCGATGCCCTAGCAGGACACTAGCGACTCAGCCACTAGGCCTCATCAAAATCGCAGCATAAGTAGTCAGTTCAACCCCTATATATCTACAAGCAATCAACTCATCCATACACAAGGAAAACAGCAAAACAGAAACACAAGTAGAAACACAAAAGCCTCTAACGGCTAAGTACAAGATAAAAAGCCTCAAGCGGCTAAGTATCGAGTACAGACAAAGGCACACATGCCATGGAAGGGCATCGTAGGCCCCAAAAATACATGAAGAAAGTAAAAATAAACATAAGGGGCATCATAGCCCATATCATCGGTGCTAGTCATCTCAACCATCTCTGACTCGGTCACCCTATCATCGACCCTAGCGGTAGCCCCTACAGCCTGGTCACCTACATCCTCTGTAACTGATCACCCCGGCTGGCTAGAGAGGTCGAATATCTGATCATCGACCCGCTCCTCTGTTCGACCAGCAACCTCCTCCTTCTCCATCTCTCGTAAAAACTAGATGTCCTCATCCGGGTTCCAGTGGAGGTGTTCCCGACCTTGTACTCTAGCATCAGCTCTCCCTTAGCCCTAATGATGACGTCATCAGTGATACTGAGGCACTGCTCCCTCAGGGACTCGACCTCTGCATTCTTCTCCGCCAGCTCCCTCCTCGGTCGTTCCAGCTTGGCCTTGACCTCCCTCAAACGCTGCTAGCTCTCCTGCTCGGCTTTCTGGGCTGCCACCTCTCTCCGTCACAGATTGGCATTAGATTTGGATACATCATGTGTCATTTTCTCCTGCGACATGATGGATTTCCTTAAATGCAGGATACTGATGAATGCCTGTATAAAAAAAAAATTCGATCAGTATACAATCACAATAAACATACTAAGGAAAAAATCCGGCTCGTACCTAGAAAGTGCGGGAAAACCCCCAATCGGCGGCCGCAACTGTGGTCACACCCATCTGGTTCAAACGGCTCTCATCCACCAGGAATAGGAATAAGTCGGCCAACTGGCTCATGGAAGCCGTGTTCAAATAGGTTGACGCGGAAGCTGAGATGCTAAAAGTAAGCATCTCAGTCTCCTCATCCAAGACCATGGCCTTGGATGACCCAGCCTCGGCCACAGGTTGACGACTCGGTGGAGTCACCACCACATCTTCTGCTCTCCTCTCCTCTCTGGCCGAGAAGTCTATCTTTCACTTCTCATGACGTCTCGCGATAGACTCACTCGTGCTTGGGACGGTCAGCTTCTTCATAAGCTTCTCTGCAATTGTAAACTCTTCAACAGTTAGTGGGTTCAGCCTCGACTTACCAGACAAAATATGATTGCAGTAGCAGATGAGCAGCACACTCCAGGTTTGCTTCAGTGAAAAGAAGGGGATATCTCGCTGGATTGCACCCACTCTAGCCCAAAGGTGACTCGTCCAAGGTTTGCCTCCTTCAACACGACCCACCAATCCCTCTACGCTTTTGGAATGGCGAAAATCTTTTGGGTCTACACGTCCAAGCCATCCCCACTCTGTCTGGCTCGGTTGAATTCAAGATCTGCAAAGAACAAGCACAATAATATTTTAGTAATCAAAATCCAAGGTAAAGACAAAGTTTCTCACCAGTCGCTCGCTAGGTGTACGAAATCTCGCCCTGGCCTCTCTCCCCAAAGACCGTCTCACCCCTTATGAAAAAGTATCGTTCTTTCTAATTTTTATCACTCGACCAGAGGTTGGTCACAAGGTGAGTTCGATCATGCCTAAGGTTGATCAGGTATCAACCTTTATCCTTGTCGTTTTCCTTTAGGAAATACGAGTATAACAACTCGTGCAGCCCAAACATCACCTAGTTCCTCACACAAAGGTCTTTTAGAGCCATCAGTAACCTCTACCCGTTTGTCATAATCTGGGTCAGCGCGATCATGAAATGGTTCAAGACCTCCCAGACAAGACGAGGGATGGGAAGCCTTAGCCTATCGTGAAACAATTTTTTATAGACGCTCACCCAACCTTTCGCCTCCCAGTCAACCCACTCATACGACCTCGACACCCTGATCTCGACAGACTCTAAAATGTGATACATCGTTCGGATCTGCCACACATCACTGTCTGTCAACAAAAGCAGGTAATCCCTACTCAATATCTCGCTACTAGGCTGACTCGGCTCGTCCTCGGAGCCACTGCTGGTGGAGGGCGAATTCTCAGAATCATCCACCTTATTGGAGTCTTCCCCACTCCTCCCTTGCCTCTCTGACTCACCATCACTTGGGGTGTCGCCACTCGACCCAGGGGCAACCACGTTCACCCCCTTCGGTATACCGACTGGAACGCCCCCACCTTCGGGCATCATCACCATGGTTAAGGCATTCTCATACTCATCCCCAACTTTTGCCTCAGCCCCACTCGAGTCGCTCGACCCTAACCTTGACATTGAATACTTTGTCCACTCGAATCGGGCGACTGACTGACTCCTTATTCAAAATCCAACCCTGCTCTAACGGCCCACTCACCTTGAGCCATCAACTGGCCGGTCCTTAAACACTGAACTTCTCCAACCCCTATATGACCTTCAGCTCGGTTCAAATGATCGAACACCTGTTTGACTTAGTTTCACCTGTGAAAACCTCTCACCACTCGGTCTAGAAAACCGGGCAACCCAAATGGCCAGTCCCTACCAAAAACTTCCTCACCCAAAGCACCGCACTTGACTCAATCAGGCAGACTGAGACGAGCCGAATGGGAAACCAACATAAGACGACTTCATCTTCTAAAACCCAGAAAAATCCAAAAAACCCAAAATCCCCCAAACGCTAAACCTAAGATTCAATATCACTCAGTTTGCCTACTTCACTTGACCCAAACAAACGCAGCGCCACCTTCTCAAACTCTCTCAAAAAAAATCCACAAAACTCTACTCAAGTCTCTCCAAAAACACCACAAAAACGAAGAAAGGAAGAAAGGAAATAGAAAAGAGTACAAAGGAGCAAGTGTTTACCGTAAAAATGGCCAAAGTTTCTGAAATCCTTCACAGCTGTGAAAAAAAAAAAAAACCAAAATACAAAGAAAACACGAAAACAGAAAATGGAAATGGGAAGTAAGATGAAACGAACAGTTGCCCCCACGCATTTATCGACGAAAATTGTCAAAGCCTACGCGTGGTAGCCTATGATTGGTCATCGAACAGTGTGATTTCAATTTTCCCACCCAAATTCAGAAGAAGTCTCGATTGTACGCGTGTCGAGAGACGGATTATCCAGCTTCACATTACTCTCTCACGTTAACCACTAGCTTGGTCCACCCGATCGAGCGGAGTTACTATCGGATGTACTGACTATCCAACGTCGGCTCTCTGGCCTCATGACAAACATTGCTTAAGTGAAACACGAACTCCGCCCTCTCGGTCATCCCGACTGAGTGAACTAGCTGCCTGATTGGAAGTGCACATACACATATTCGTTCAGATTCAACTAATCAACCTAAGGCACCACAACCAAATTGAGCCTAACGTATTCCGCTCAACTTGAAATACTGAGTGAGCACACCTTCACGGGATAGTTCGCGCACTCTCTCACTCAGCTCGTTACACCGAGTGAGGACACCTTTATGGGACAGCTTGTACACCCACTCACTCGGCTCGATACACCGACTGATGAAACCTTCACAGGACAACTCACACACCCAACCATTCGTCTCGATACACCGAGAGAGGACACCTTTATGGGAGGTTTCGCATACCTTCCCGCTCGGGAGGACATACCGAGTGAGGATATTTCAAGCATATTCTTTCATGCTCCCCCTCGACCCAGTACACCAAGCGAGTCTAACAAGTTCAACTCCACTCCCCCACTCATTCGTGATTATGTTTTACCCCCATACGCCCGATCTGGCATACCGAATGCTTCACCGACAACAAAAGCTATACTATTTATTCTCGGGAACAGAGAAGCAACACGTTCACAAGTTCAGCTGGTCAGTCGCCAAGGTCGACTAGATACACCTCCACGCAACGCCTACTCTCTAAGCTAAGCACTCCTTAACTCAGAGAGTGGGGGGCAAACTATTAAGGCTAAAAAATGTCCTCGACCCGAGTAGGCCCAAAGACGAAGACACCTTCAACAAAACTGGAAGCAATAGCCCAATTCTGACTGGGCCCGCAACAAAGTTTATATATCAGGTCCGTTCGGCTCACCTACCCAGCTGCCTACCATATAGGCCCAATCAGTAGAGGCTCAACTCGCTTAGGCCTCATCGCCAAGTTATATGAGCCCAGGCCTTCTGATCCTAGAATACCTTCTAGACTTAAGGTCTACTTAGAGCTCAGGGTCGCCTATGTACCCTAGTACTATCTAAACTCTACTAAAGAGGTCAATCACTACCCGAATTCGTCTAAGATCCGTATCCTATGCACGCTGGGACTCCCTTTTCCTATTGAGATAAGGGAGCCAAAGGCTCCACTCTTTCATAATACCACAACTGCAAGGACTCCCAGTCCCACCTGGATTCGAAGACCCTGTAGTCACTATTTAAATAGAGGTCAGCCCTCTCACAAAGGACAGACACATTACACCTTCAGATCTCGGAGTTCCCACCCTTGAGAACTTCACATTATAGCCGTAGTTACAGTCTCCGACTAGACTTCCAGTAACCTTTTATCTCCCTAATCCTTACTAAATTAGCCTCACTCAGCCTTGCTGACTTGAGCATTGGAATGCCTACGGCAAACACCACCCTAGTGTTTTCTGTCTGTTTCACGCTTGTTTTCTTGCGTGTGCAAGTGCAACAGATCGCTAGTGGCCTCATCCTCACGGGACCAGTCCTTATTTTCGTAAAGGTAGATTTTTGCATATATATATTATGAACATATATATGAAATATATGTTCATATATATATGTTCAAAATGAATCGGTGGATAACAAAAATTTTCAAAACTTATCTATTAATAAAATAAGAAATAATATGAAATATCCTAAAACTTGAAATTATTAGCCAAGACCTTCCTTACCAGATATGCAATTTGAAGATGTAACACAAATGGCAAGATCTTCCTATAATGGAATAGGAATAGATGAATGGAATATAGATGGATTAGCTGAACACCAAATATTAAACGAGTTACAAGAAATGACTATGTCATCATTAGCTTATAAATCTCATGACAACACTGATCATCAAATAGCAAAAATATTAGTCTCAAGATTTACGGGAATGCTTAAGAATTGGTGAGATAATGATTTACTAGAATCACATAAATATCACATATTACACGCAACAAAAAAGATTAGAAAAGTCAAAACAGAAGGTACTAGTCAAATGGAGTATGAACAAGAAAAAGAAGAAGAAGACATTGTAGCTACATTAATTTATGCAATAACCAAAAACTTTGTAGGAGACCCAACAAGCTTTCCGAAAAAAATCACAAGAAATATTATCAAACTTAAGATGTCCAACCATGGAAGATTTTAGATGGTATAAGGATATGTTTTTACAAAAAGTATTCACAAGAACAGACTGTAGGAAACAGTATTGGAAAGAAAGGTTCTTAAATGGTCTACCTAGATTATTTAGTCAAACTGTTAAAAATGCTTTATATAGAAAATGTGATGGAAATATACCTTATGAAGAATTAACATATGGAGATTTAATTAGTTTTATTAACAATGAAGCTTTAATAATTTGCACTGATTTAAAATTAAAAGCTAAATTAAAAAATGAATTAAAACATAAGAAAACATAATTAAGTGGATTTTGTAATCAATATGTTATGAAAAAATATTACCTCTTTCTGTTAAATATAAAAAAAGATAAAAAACAAAAATAATATAGAAAACCTTATTACAAAAGAGATTATAAATATGAAAAAAAATCTTACGATAAGCCTTATAAAAGAAAAATCTTCTAATAAGAAAATATCTAAAAAACCAACCACATGTTGGAAATGTAAACAACAAGGTCATTATGCAACTAAGTGTCCTATGAAAAATCAAATTAAAAAATTAGAAATATATTCGGAATTAAAACAACAATTATTAAATATTATTCAAACAGACTCTAAAGAAGAATCTAGTTATAATACAAATAATGACAATATGATTTATCAAATTCAAGAAAACGCTTCTGAAACAATGAGTGAGACTTCACAAGATTCTGATGATTGTGATTGCATGGGGTATTGTTACTGTGCAATAAAATCAATAAATATGATATCAACCTTTAGACCTAAGTCAATAAATGTTATCACTAAATCAAAAAAAAAATTATTAAATATTATTGATAAAATTCAGGATAAAGATGTTAAGAGAAAATATTTATTAAAATTTAAAGAATTAATTTTATCTGAAGAAAAACAAAAAGTTGTAGATTCTTATAATTTAAAAGACATATTAAAAAGATTTGAAAAACTCACACAAGTTACTCTAAGTGACTTACAAGAAGAAATTAATATTTTAAAAAATCAAGTTAAAGAATTGCAAAAAGATAATTTTGAAATTAAGAAAGATTCATTATGTTTAAAAGCCTCTAAAGAAACTATAGAACAATCATCAACCTCAAAATCATAATTAAAAATTGTTGAAGAAACCGAAGAATCATTTATTAATGAAATATCTAGGATTCAATTTCAAAAATGGCATGTTTACATTAGAATCAACATTAATCATGAATTAGATATTATTACACAAGCCTTAGTAAACACAGGAGCAGATTAAAATTGTATGAGAGAAGAATTAATTCTAACAAAATATTATGAAAAAACAAAAGAAAAATTACATAGAGCTAATGGTCAATAATTAAACATTAATTATAAATTATCTAATGTTCATGTATGTATACAAATTTTTTTTATTAAAAGTACTTTTATTCTAGCAAAGGACTTAGATCAAGATTTTATATTAGGTACGTCTTTTATTACTCAAATTTACCCATTTACAGTTAATAATCAAGGAATTACAACAAAATATATACATATATACCCGGGTATTTTAAATGTTGTATTTTAGAGTTATATATATATATATTTATATATAACAATTAATCTTTTGTTGCAAATTAATTAGCTTAATAAATTGTTTTACTAGTTTCAAAAAAATAAATAAATAAATAAATAAATATTGTTTTACTCAATGGCTTCTAGGGTGATTGTGGATTATGAGATATTAAATTATTTTATAGGGTCAATGTTGACTTTTTGAGTATTCAAAGATAACTTAAATTTCCACTCTGCTAATGAGTTATCAGAGTTTACTCTATTATGAATTAAATGATATTTAAACTAATTACCATATTGTTATTTATTTTAACACATAAAACTTAACAATTAAAAAATTATTATTATTATTGCAATCTCAAGAGGATTCTTGATATTTAATTAAACTTCACAAATATTATTGTTATAAACCATATTTTATACTTTAAAGTGCTTGATAAATTTATTATAGAAATGATTATTTTTATAATCTAATTTTTTATGATCAGACTTTTCTATTGGTTCTCAAAAACAGATTTTATACCAAAATGGAGGCAACTTATTCAAAGATCAAAAAGCTAGTATTCCCCTTTTTTCACCGAAAAAAAAAAAGAAAAAAGAAAAAGGCTAGTATCCTAAAGCCTTAAACAGTTTGGAGCCCAAGATTTATTTAAAACATATGAAGCCTTAATGACAAGGCCCAGGTTCTAGGTCCAGGCCCATATATAGTTCGTAAGCTTTATCATTTTCCAATCCATTAAAAATAAATAAATAAATAAATTGAAGGTGTTGGTATCTAAAATCAACACACCCTAAAATGGGTTCATGCTCTTGATTGGCCAATTTCAACTTGTGATTGGTGATTTAAATATATATATATATTTTTTTTTTTTACTTTGTGTTATTATCTATTTTTGTTATAAACTTTACATTAAATATCAATATTACAATGTTATATATTACTGAAATGATATAAAGTGTTAATATTGTATTCCGATAAAATTATTTGTAACCTTTTATAATATATTATCAACTTCACATTAAAATGTTACATATAAGTTGTTCTTGATTTTACTGTATACGTTATAATTGAGAAAACTATCAAGATCATGATTTAGGTACCATAACAATTCTCCAAATTTCCTGATAAAATAATTGTAAGATCGCGAAAAAAGTCTTCTTTAAGTCTTTTCTTGATAAAACTAATCAAAAGTTCGACGATTTAACTTTTTTTTATTATCTAAACTGGCTTCAATTTGAAGTCAAGTAAACAAATTCAAACTAGGAAATATTTTACATCTAAAATCATAAAGATAATAAAGTAAGAATGAAATAACTAACTTTAAAAGATATCGGCAAAGATAGAGTCAACATTGGCCTACCTCAGGCCACTGTCAACCCTAAAATTAAAGAAAAAAAATCATAAATTTTATAAATTTATAATTACACCTTAATTAGTGTACATGTTTAATAAATTACAAAATTCAATAATTATATCTAAAAATAAAATAATTATTATACTCATTATATGTAAAAAAAATCTTTTAAAACTTAATGAATGATGTTGGACAAATCCCGGGTGTGTTTGTTTGCAAGGATTGCATTGTATTAAAGGTGTGAACAGTGTCACTACAGTTTTTTTTTTTTTTTTTTTTTTTTTAAAGTAATGTATTTGGCTACATTTTGGAGTATGTTTTATTACTTAATCTTTTAAATAATTATATTTTTATTTAAAATATTATTTATATGTTATTTCTTCACCAACCATTTGACAGCATTAAATTCAATCTATTTTAGTCCTATTCAAAGCACTTCAATCCAATCTAATACAAAATAATCCTATTTTAGTCCTAGCTATATCACTACATATCGGTTTAATAATGTCACCAAAGGTATAAATATTGTTCACTGTATTGTAATGGAATAGTTTAAACTACTTTTAGGTGGTTGAATGATTCGATAAAAATTTGTGGGTATCTTATTAAAGAGATTTTGAGTTTGAATCTTTCTTCGGTTACTAATAGGAATAACCACTGGAACTCTTACCCGATCAATAGTTCTAGAGTCTTGGGGGATTAGTTGAAATACGTATAAACTAGCTCAAACACCTACTATCATAAAAGAAAAAGAAAAAAAGAACAGTTGATGGTAGTGATAACAAAATTAATTTAAAAGAGTTAATAAAAGTTGGATGGTTAGGTAATGTGAGAGGACTTAAAATTAATCAATGCGGGCGCATTCAACAGCTGGTAACATAACATTATTGTAGTTCACGTATGTCAATAAGAAGTTGTTAGTAGTTGAATAATGTCAATTTTGTACTTATTTGTAAACCTTTTTGGTGCTTAATTTTGCATCAGTTAGGAAGATTTTACTCGATTTTTGCCGACACTGTTTGAATTTACTCGTTATTTCAATTGAAGTTTGATTAAACCGTACTTCTTTTATACATTTAGTACTTTGATTTGAAGCTTCAATTCAAATTTATAGCTTTGTTTTTAAGATATGCCCAAGATGATGGCTTTGTATATTCTAATTTATTTCATTTATATTTTTTCTATTGTTTTTATTAATAATATGACCTTTGTTTGTGTTTAAAATAAGTTAAATTACCTTTTTTAGGTCTGGCTAATATATAGACAAATTATTTTTTCCGCATCAAGCAAGAACTTAAGTCAAAACCATTTACTTATTTTTCAAGTATTCACATTCAATTTTAGGGGCAACTAATTACTAATGAGATAAATTGATGATACCAAAACATATATTTAGGGAATATTATTCCAATTCTAGAAGGAAACAAATTACTATTAGGGAAACGTTTTAAACATTAGTGTCAAATATGTCATAAATGCCTGCAAATATAGATTTTTTACATTGTAAATGCCGTTCTCGAATCTCGACTCTTTGAATTTTGGTTCAACAAGCAATCTAAGAGTTGAGAAGATGGTAACGTTTTTCACTTTTAAACCATAATTTTAAGGATTTATATCACTTCAATTTCTGTTAATTCTTAAACTATGTGTTATGCCTGGGAAATCAAGGGTTGATGTGGAAAATCACGTGATGGGGTGTGATCTGCTCCCGTCAGAATGGTAAGCGCACGTCAGGCCTACAAAACGCCATGGATCTCCCACGTGTCCATTCCCTGCTCCAAATCGCGTGAAATCAGCTTGGAAGGTGGGCAATGTGACGTAAAGCCGGATTTAGCCCTGACATTCACACCAACCAATGGATTTAATGATGATTGTTTGCACTCATCTCACGATAAAAAGGGGAAGACCCCTTCATTGGGGGATTCGGCCTTTTTACACTCTGAACTAACTTTCTCTCTCTTGTATCTTTGTATTTACTTTTCCTTAATCATTTGTAAGTCAGTCCGCTATTGCGACCTGACCCACAATACTAATACAACTATCAGTGGACGTAGGACTTGCTACCTTAGTATCCGAACTACTTTAAAAAGCTCTCATTGTTGCATTTACTCTACACGTTATCAATACCCACGTGTGTCTCTTGGCCCACCAATGTTACGCACGTGTCGATTAGTTGGTGTTAAAATCACGCATCAACAGTTTGGCGCTAGAAGGAAGGTCATATTAAGTGTTCATCCTTCATCAGGAGAATCTCTAACCTACTGGTCCTACAGCAACAAATGGCCTGCCAATCTGAACTTGAGCAAGCCAACCAGCGCACTGAGGGAGTTCCCCTAACCTAGGGGGATACCTCTTCCAGGATACTTTCGGTTCCGCAAAATGCTGCAGTGGATATCCCAGCAGCTTCGCAGCTTCACCCCGCCATCAGAAGCTACCTGGAGAGGTTCGACAATACTTTCCAGACGGTCAACCAAAGGCTGGACCGTTTGGACCAAGGCGTGCCATATAGAACAGCTGGGGCGATGCAACCGTCAAAAACGCCTGCAGGTCGTGCGAAAGCGCGACAAAGGGAAATAGCCCGTGCCGCGAACACTGCAGCGCGTAGACGTAAGGGTAAGCAAGTGGCAAAAAGCAAACCTACGGGCTCCAAAGGGCCTGCGAACACAAACCGTGCCCCAAGCAGGGTGTCGGTAAAGCTAAGACTCGACAAAAGAGTGAATCCCGAGCTGTCCCATGCCACGTCGCAGATGAACCCAAACAAAAATGCTGGGCGGGGTGATTCTTGTCACCACCAGCAGAACGATCCTGATCGCCATCATGCGGGTGGTCCCCACACCTCGCGGGGCGGTTCGTACCACTGCGAGGGTCGTGAAAATATCCCGCACCATCCATCGCCTTCACACGCCTCTAGCCAGCGTGTGTTGAGAGCGGCCGGAAGTGTCGGCCAAGGCGAAGAGGAGTCCGACCTCCAGACTTTCCTGAACTGTAATCGCGAGGGCCGGACTAGCATGGGTGAAAACAATCCCTAGCTGGCTCCGTTACCACAAATTGAGGAGTTGCAGCAAGCTCTGGATAGGCTGAGAGAGCGGCAAAACGAGCAGGCCCAAGTCGCCTCTGCATCCCCCTTCTCTCCCGAAGTGTTAGCTGCTCCACTCCCACTGGGGTTCAGGATGCCCGACATGCGGCCGTTTGATGGGAAGCATGACCCACAAGATCATTTGTATGAGTTCAACGACCTGATGGAGCTCCACCAGGTTTCGGATCTTGCAAAATGTCGTTGTTTGGCCGTGACTCTAATTTCTCATGCCAAACGGTGGTTAAGGTCACTCCCAGCGGGATCGATCAGTTCGTGGCCTCAGATGAGCACGACGTTCCTACGACATTTCTAAGCAAATCGAAAGTTTTCGATGTCTTTGAGCTATCTCAGCAACATAAGGCAAGAAAGTGATGAATCCCTACAACCCTATATCGATCGTTTCCAAAGGGAACTCAACAAGATGGCTCATGCCCCCGAAGAGTCCATCCGAACACTCATAATAGCTAGAGTTCGCCCGCAAACCAACCTGTGGAAAGAATTACAGGCTGAGGACGATGTCTCCCTCACCAGGTTCTATAACCTCGCGGAAAAATATCTCCGTATAGAGAATTCATTGGCGGCACTCCGTCGTCGCGATCCCGGTGCTTCAAGCAGTATGTCTGGCCGGGAAGAAAGTAGAAGAGCTGATCGCAGAGGAGACATTGACGATCAGCGAAAAGGAAAGAAACCCCGCTACGAGCACAAAAAGTCCTATGCTCCCATTCCTCGTCGTGATTGCGACAGAATCCAATACACTCCGCTGAATGTGTCCATATCTGTAATTCTTGACAAATCCGAGGAGGTCAGCCTGCTCGGTGAGCCGAAACCCATGAAAACCCCTGCTACGGCCAAAAACAGCAAAACATATTGTCACTTCCATCGGGACAACGGGCACCACACCGATGAATGCCGAGCTCTAAAGCAAGCAATCGAAGAGCTCATCAAGAAAGGACACTTCAAGGAGTATATTGATGACTCCGCTCCAAAAGAGAAGAACCTAGAGGAGCAAGGGAAAAAGCGTCGTGATCGTAGAGGGTACAGTAGTGTTAACATAATCTTCGGAGAGCCGCACCTCGCGGCAAACACTCGAGGTGCGCAGGAAAGGTACGCTCGCGAAACGTATCATGACCTGATCAGGGTAATGAACACATCGCAGCGACCACAAAAGGCTTGAAAGGAGGAGCCGATCACCTTCTGCGAAAAGGAAGCAGCTCGCCTCCATCATCCTCACGACGACACCCTTGTGATCACGCCCCTCATAGGGCACCATAACGTCCGCAGAATGCTCGTGGACAACGGAAGCGCTGTGAACATTCTGTTCCAGACCGCTTTTGAAAGGATGAACCTGGACGAGGCCGACCTGAAGCTTGCCTCGATCCCCCTCTATGGCTTTACAGGGGACCACTTGATCCCCAAAGGGATGATCCAACACCCGGTCACGCTGGGTGACTATGACGAGGTAACTAAGGTAACTGAGTTCTTGGTCGTGGATTGCCCATCCGCCTTCAATGGGATCCTGGGGCGACCTCTACTAAGAAGCTCCAAGGCAGTCACTTCTATATACCATCTCAAGATGAAGTTCCCCACCCCGACGGGGATAGGGGAAGTGAGCGGATTGCAAAGCGCATCTCGCGACTGCTACATAAAAGCGGTGCAGATGGCAAGTAAAGGAAAGGGCGTTCCGCAAAGTGCACCCCGACAGGCTATGGCGATCAGCAGGATCGAGCTGCAGCCTGGCCCAGCAGAGGATAATATGGATCATCGAATTCAGGAAATCCATTCCAACGGCCCAGTTGGGGACTTGTTTGAAGCATCTGTTGACCCGAAAGAGCCAAGCCGAGTGTTAAGGATTGGGAGCAGTCTTGATCCTCAGCTCGTGTCCGAGCTGATGAGCTTCTTGAGAGAAAACGTCGATGTGTTTGCCTGGTCGCATGCAGATATGGTCGGGATTAGCCCGGACATTATTTGTCATGCGTTAAACGTCGACAGCGAGGCCAAGCCAATTCGCCAAAAAAGAAGAGCAATGGATCCGGAGCGGTATGCTGCATTTAAATCGGCAGTGGAAAATCTCCTCCGAAATAGGTCCATCCGAGAGGCACTCTACCCGACCTGGGTTGCCAATCCGATCTTGGTAAAGAAGCCAAATGGTAAGTGGCGAACCTGCGTTGATTTCAACGACCTCAACAAGGCTTGCCCGAAAGACAGCTTCCCTCTGCCAAGAATCGACCAGCTCGTGGATGCCACCTCGGGGCGCGAGCTACTAAGTTTCATGGATGCATACTCGGGATACAATCAGATCCCGATGTATGGGCCAGACGAGGAGCATACGTCCTTCACTACAGACCGGGGGCTGTATTTTTACAAAGTTATGCCTTTCGGCCTCAAGAATGCTGGTGCAACCTACCAGAGGCTGGTTAACCAAATGTTCTCCGACCAAATCGAAAAAACCATGGAGGTCTATGTGGATGACATGCTGGTCAAATCCCAGGTCGCTTCAAAACACATTGCGCATCTCACTGAGATGTTTGACATCTTTCGACTGTATAGAATGAATCTGAATCCTCTCAAGTGTTCATTCGGGGTATCGTCAGGAAAGTTCCTAGGGTACATGGTTAATCAGCGAGGGATAGAAATAAACCCCGAGAAGATTCAAGCTCTGCTCGATATGGAGAGCCCGACCAACAAAAAACAGGTCATGTGTCTAAATGGACGAATAGCAGCACTTAGTCACTTCATATCACGGCTAACAGATCGCTGCCTACCATTCTTCAACGTACTAAAGGCCAACAAGAAGTTCGAGTGGACATCCAAGTGCGAACATGTGTTCCAAAGCATAAAAGAGCACCTCGGGAAACCACCCCTCCTGTCCAAGCCTCTTCCATAAGAAATCCTACTCCTCTACCTGTCCGTCTCTCAGTTCGCGGTTAGTGCAACTCTAGTACGGGAAGAGGAAAAGGCGCAATGGCCAGTATACTATGCGAGCAAGCGTCTGACGGATGCCGAGATGCGGTATCTGGAAATGGAGCGACTAGCCTATACCTTGCTGATCACTTCCAGAAAGCTGCGACCTTACTTCCATGCCCATATCATACATGTGATGACCAGTTACCCACTCAGGCAAGTCTTTCAAAAGCCAGAAGTATCGAGCAAATTACTTAAATGGGCAATGGAATTAAGTCAGTTCGACCTGAAGTACAAACCAAGATCGACTATCAAGGGGCAGGCTGTAACTGACTTCATATCAGAATTTTCCTATCTTCCAAGCGAGCAACAGCCTAGCGAAGCCATCCAGGAAGGTATTCAGAATCTTCAACCTAGAGCCTCTACGTCGACGAGTCATCGAACAGAAAAAGGGCCAGTGCGGGTCTTCTCCTTGTAAGCCCCGAAGGGGCCCGAATTCATGGCATTCTCCTGTTCGGATTTAAAGCGACCAACAATGAGGCTGAGTACGAAGCCCTGCTCGCCGGATTGCGACTGGCCAAAGAAATGGGTGCCACCGCGATCAGTGTCTACAGTGATCCATGCTGGTCGTCAACCAAATTTTAGGGGAATATCAAGCCAAGGAAGAAAACATGGTCCGCTATCTGAAAGAAGCTAAGGCCGCTCTCGGGCCGTTCAAACACTTTGAAATCACTCAGATCCCCAGAGATAGCAATTCTATAGCAAACGCCCTGGCAAAGATAGCCTCGTCGTTGGATTCAGAAGCTCCAGATAGCATTCCTGTTCCGTTCGTCGATGCTCTAACTATCAGTTCAACCGAACAGGTCGTAAGTGTGATGCAACCGGATTCCTGGATGGCTCCCATTTTCCAGTACCTCAAGGATGGGACCTGCCAGACGACAAGGTCGAGGCAAGGGTCCTGCGAACAAGATCTGCTCGTTACACACTCATCGGGGACTAGCTGTACAGGAGAGGATTTCAGTGCCCCTCTCTCCGATGTGTAACCAGTGAAGAAGCAGACTACATCATGAGGGAAATTCACGAAGGGATCTACGGTAATCACACAGCTGCTCGATCTCTTGCGAACAAGGTTGTTCGTCAAGGGTATTATTGGCCCCGGATCCAAGAAGATACGCACAATTTTGTCAAGAGGTGTGACAGGTGTCAGCGATTTGCGAACATTCCGTGAGCCCCCTCTCACGAGCTGATAACGATGTCTAGCCCCTGGCCATTTTCTATGTGGGGGATCGACCTTATCGGTCCCATGCCAGTCGAAAAAGGGGGGGTTAAGTATGCCGTGGTCGCGGTAGACTATTTCACAAAATGGGTGGAAGCTGAACCGCTGGCCGCGATCATGACCAGAAAGCTGAAAGACTTCGTTTTCAAGGATATAGTGTGCCGCTACGGAATTCCTCACACCCTCATCTCAGATAATGGAAAGCAATTCGACAACGAGGAGTTCAAGCAGTTCTGCGATGAGCTGGGCATCCATAAAAAATTTGCCTCCGTCGCTAGACCGCAAGCAAATGGCCAAGTTGAAGCTTTCAACAAGACCATCAAGCACACTCTAAAGGCCAAACTTGGGGCAGCCAAGAGAAATTGGGCTGACGATCTCCCCGAAGTTTTATGGGCATACAGGACAGCTCCCAGAACCTCCACCTCAGAAACCCCCTTTTCGCTAGCCTATGGCTGCGAAGCAATGATTCCTGTGGAGGTAGGAACTGGATCTCTTCGGAGAGACTTGTACGATGAGGTTGAAAACGAAGCACTTATGAGAGCGAGTCTAGATCTTGTTGAAGAGCACCACAGCAAGGCTTCGTAAGAATAGCAACCTACCAGCAACGTGCGAAGAGGTTATTCGATTCAAAGGTCAAGCGAAGAGACTTCCAGGTCGGTGACCTTATGCTAAAAGAAGTTCTCTTCAGAACCAGGGAGCCAAGCGCAGGGATATTAGGACCGAACTGGGAAGGTCCGTACCGGGTCGACAAGGTGATCAGACCGGAGACTTACCATCTAAAAAGGCTGAATGGTTCCAAAGTACCCTGAGCTTGGAATGCCGAACACCTCCGACCATACTATCAGTAATCCCGAACTCAGCTCTCATTATAAATTAGGTTTTGATTTTGTTAGTTTCCTTTTTCTTGTAATATGTTATACTGTTCGCTTGTAACAATTCGCATGTAATATTGCCTATGTAAACAAACTGAGCTATAAACTGCACTCATGTATGGTTAAGCGAACAACAATTGAAAGCAAATTGTATTCCATTTATGTACAACAAAAACTGTTAAGACCCTATTAATTCCTAGAGTCGGTCTCATCGCACTATGCCTGGTTAGTGGGGTGATTCTTCGAAGCAGGACCAGAACCCTCTGCCTGGTCGGATCCTCAGGCGGCTGCTGCTGCCTGATCATCTTCCATCGCCAAGGTCTGCAAGGCTTCCTAGCACTTCTTCGGGAGGTCGGACATATCCAGATCTAGGTTCTTTGGTCACAGGGCATAGATGGACCCGATCGCCCAGTTGACGGCCTTATCCTCGACCTTCTTTGACTAGATCCGCATTTCTTCAGTCAGGGAAGCAACTTTTCCCCGACTCTCCTGGAGTTCGGCCTCAAGAGCTAGCCTTCCCTTTTCGGAGGCCTCCAATTCTTGTTCTGCTCGCTGAGCCCGTATTAAGGTCGTCCGGAGCTCCTGGTCCTTCTCTCCGACCTCCTTAGAGAGTCTAGCAGTTGTCCTTTGAAGCTCTTTTACTTCCTCCGCGCGCCGCTCAAGCTCCGTCTTTTGTAAGTCAATTGTACACATAGCGGCCTCCTTTTGGTTCAAGTATCTGTTCGCCGCCTCAAACAATTGCGTTCTTTCTGCTTCGACGGCCTCCAGGCTCTGTTTGAGCTTCGCGATCTCCTCTTTCAGATCATTTTCTCCCTTCGCGGCCCCCAGTCGAGCTTTCTCCATGGACATCCTCATCGCGAGCAAAGCCTGCGAACAAGAAGTGAGTTAGAATGAAAATGGCGGACAAACTCTTCAAGAACAGTTCGTTTACCTTTCTTAGATGCTGGAACGACGTGGTCATCAGGTCATCGCCCGTATCGGCGAACTCATCATATGACTCTGATAGCCCACACTCAAGCAGAGAGTAGACTATCGGTTGCAGGTATTCGAGCAGGTTCCCCAACGAATCCAGCACTGGTGTGTCCTTCGCCTTGTCAACAGCAATCGTCTCGTCTGCGGGCTCCTTGCCCGACTTCCTTCCGACGTCCCACCGCGACCTCAGGGGTTCATCCTTAGATTCGGTCTCTGACTCGTCGACCTGAATCTGTTTCCTCTTCTTTGACTGCTGAGCTGGAGCCTTCCGCCTCAGGCGAGCAGGTAATGGCTGAGCGACCTGTTCTGTCCTGGTCGTTTCTCCCTTAGGACAAGGCTAGGAAGGCGCGGCAGTTCGCACCGGTTGCACCATTGTGGGGGGAGCAGCTTCGACCGTCTTGGCTCTCCTCGATCGAGGAAAGTTGAACGGCACTCGCCGGGGCTGCTCAGATTCTTTCGGAGGCATGGTCGCTGCATGCAAGTACGTTAGTAACTAAACAAAAATTATTCTACGACCAGAAAGGGATCAGTGTCCAACTTACATTCTGGGGACTCTAAGGACTCGTTGTCACTAAACAAACCGTACTTTCGCAAGTTCGCGGTCGTCACGCGCTCCCTCGCGTCTCGACTTTCTTCAGGGAGAACCCCAAAAGACACGATCCTGTTTGGGTCGGTGAGCAGGTCCAAGCTGGTCGTCTTGTTAACTTCAAAAGAATGCAGGTCGTTAGAAGACGGAAACACACAGTTAATGAATCTAGCGAAGAGGAACCTACTTGGTTTCTAAAAGCGGTAGTGGCCGTCGTAGCAGAAGAAGAAGAACTTCGTCTCGTTGGCCCCCGCGTTGCTGGGATAGCTATGTATCCCTTCGGCGATGGTAGATCGCCGAGACAAGTAATAGGAGTCTTTGTCCTTACTCCTTTTGAGGAAATACGAACATCCGAGCTCCACCACTGTTAGCTCGCCTAAGCCGCTCTCACGACACGCGATGTACATCGCAACAGCGATGACATACGCGTTTGACGTTAATTGCATTGGTGCGATCCTAAAGTGATCCAGGACCAACCTAATAAAAGGGTGGAGAGGAATCATCCCCCCACCCTTGAAGATCTCTTCGGAGATCGCAGCCAGGCCATCGGAAGGATGCCACGACGACCGGGTGGCGTCGAGGAACACCTCTACGCGGACGTCAAACTGTCTCTTTATCCTCTCGAAATCTTCTCAGGTGAGAACCGAGAAGACCTCAAGGGATTCATCCACGGGAACATCCCGCGAGGACGAACCGGCTCCTTCTTCGGATCTGGACGCTGAGGGTTCCATTCCGCAGTCTACAACACCGACAGACAGAAGGTCATTTTAGCCATCGTACGTCGCCTCGTACAGCGGCTTGGAACAAATTCCCTAAAACCTAACAATGATTCGAGCCGCCATTCACGGCAGGAACCCGACTCCATCGTCGCGTCTTTGATGAAACATCAGATAACCCAACGCCATTGTACCAAAAAAAAAAAAAAAAAAAAAAAGGAACAAAAAACCCTTACCTTTTGGGGGGCATGACTGTGGACGGTTCTTGCTTCAGGTATCGGAGAGATGTCAATCGGAAAAGAAAGGCTTCCGGTTTACAGAGAGTTTTCGCTCAAGGCAAAAGGGATTCTGGTGGCCTCATCTGAAAAATCTGGGTTTTATATGGACTACGAACCGGCGTTTACCACCCCTCAGAATCAAAACGACGCCTTTCTCTCTCTCCGCATTAAATGCGCCCCACGCCGCATTTATTGTTGTGATGAGAGTTGTTGTTACGGGTGTGTCATGCAATTAATGCTCTGCCAAAGCACGCGTCAGCACACAACGCATTTAATGCGCCTGGCAGACACCTGACACGCGCAAAGCGCCTGTCAACTCAGAAACGACCTCATTAAATCTCCATCTCTAAGGCACGGTAAGGAATGCCCGATGAACTCAGGACACTTGGGCGATGGTTGTTAGGTCGTTCGGACGAGGTTTGCGCGAGGTCATGTTCCCAAAAGGTCCTATCCTGAACTTCTTTCATTCAGATTGGAATGGTCAGAACCTCCAATCGCGGCATGACTTAGTTTCCAAGGTTTGATCCTCAAGCCTTAAAAACTAGGGGACTTCTATTATGCTTGAGAAATCAAGGGCTGACGTGGGAAATCACGTGATGGGGTGTGACCTGCTCCCGTCAGAATGATAAGCGCACGTCAGGCCTGCAAGACGCCATGGAGCTCCCACGTGTCCATTCCCTGCTCCAAATCACGTGAAATCAGCTTGGAAGGTGGGCAATGTGACGTAAAGCCGGATTTAGCCTTGACATTCACACCAACCAACGGATTTAATGATGATTGTTTGCACTCATCTCACTATAAAAAGGGGAAGACCCCTTCATTGAGGGATTCGGCCTTTTTACACTCTGAACTAGCTTTCTCTCTCTTGTATCTTTGTATTTACTTTTCCCTAATCATTTGTAAGTCAGTCCGCTGTTGCGACCTGACCCACAATACTAATACAACTATCAGTGGACGTAGGACTTGCTACCTTAGCATCCGAACCACTTTAAAAAGCTCTCATTGTTGCATTTACTCTACACGTTATCAATACCCACGTGTGTCTCTTGGCCCACCAACGTTACGCACGTGTCGATTAGTTGGTGTTAAAACCACGCATCAACACTATGATATAAAAATTGATTAAGAATTGAGAAGAGATTAATGTTACCAACCTTAGACCATAATCAAAGGGCCGAGAAGATGGTAACATTATTTTTGCAATGAACCTCCAAGTCAAGAAGGTTTGTCCCATTTATTTACTTTTTAGGTTCAAACCTTGTGACAATTTACCACATTTGTGATTTATCAAGTCCTTTAGGTTTATAAAGTGTTCAATAGACTTCAAAGATTAGTTAAGGTACGTGCAAACTAACCAAATCACCCTGGTTACAAAAAAAAAAAAAAAAACATTATTTTTGCAATTTAATAAATCTTGAAGAAAAACAAATCTGGATAAATTCTTTTATTGAACTTATGAAGAAAAACAGAGAAGCTTACAGTTTATATACTGGTCCAGTTCATCAGCTGAACAACCATCAACTAACTATCTAACTAATAACAGAATGCTAACTAACTATTAACAGAATGCTCCAAGACTCCCCCGCAAGCTGGAGAATGTATGTTTAACATGCCCAGCTTGGAAATCATTGCATGAAAAGGAGCGACAGCAAGTGGCTTCATAAAAACATCAGCTAGCTGATCGGTTGAGGAACAAGGCATGAGATGAAGGAGTCCATTGCGTACTTTCTTACGAACCAGATGGAAATCTATTTCGATATGTTTTGTGCGTTCATGAAATGTTGGGTTGGCAGCAATCTGGAGAGCCGATTTATTGTCACAAAAAAGCAAAGCAGGTTGAGGGTGATCAACATGGAGATCTTGAAGAAGATAACGCAACCATTGTAACTCACAAGCTATGGAAGCAAGAGCACAATACTTAGCTTCTGAAGAAGAACGTGATACAGTAGGCTGTTTTTTAGCTTTCCAGCAGATCAAGGATGATCCGAGAAAGACACAAAAACTAGTCACCGATTGCCTTGTGTCAATACATCCTGCCCAATCAGAATCGCTAAAGGCCTGAAGAGCTAAAAAGGATCTAGCAGAAAAAAAAAAGAGCATAAGCTGGATAGCCTTTGACGTAGCGAAGAACGCGATGGGCTGCCTGAAGGTGCTGAAAGGTAGGCTTGTCTAAGTATTGGCTCAGCTGTTGGACAGCAAAAGAAATGTCAGGACGAGTGGAAGTAAGGTAAAGTAAACGGCCAATCAGTCGACGATAGGAAGAAGCATCAGGCAAGATGTCACCATGAGATTGACTAAGCTTCGAAGAGCAATCCATTGGAGACTTGGCAGGTTTAGAATCCAAGAACCTTGCATCAGATAAAATGTTAGTAGCATATTTACGTTGACATAATGCAATACCAGCAGTTGTACGAGCAACTTCTAAGCCAAGGAAAAATTTTAAATCGCCTAAGTCCTTGATTTTGAAAGCATCATCCAAATACCGCTTTACATGATCAATTTCACCAAGATTATTGCCTGCCAAAATAATATCGTCAACATAGATCAGCAAGGCTGTGATGGAACTGTCATGGTGCTTGATGAAAAGAGAATAATCAGAGGAGGACTGAACATATCCCAATGCAAGCAAGGTAGCGGTGAGTTTTGAGAACCATTGAGGGCTAGCTTGTTTAAGCCATTAAAGGGACTTTTGAAGCTTGCAAACCTTATGAGAATCAGAAATATGGAAGCCAAGAGGTAACACCATGTAAACTTCTTCATGGAGGTCACCGTGAAGAAAAGCTTTGTTGACGTCAAGCTGTTTAAGGTGCCACTAATGTATGGCTGCTAATGCGAGTAATAATCTGACAGTGGTGAGTTTGGCTACTGGAGAGAAAGTATTAAAGTAATCAATGCCTTCAGTTTGTGTGTATCCTTTAGCCACTAAACGCGCCTTATAGCGCTCAATACTACCATCTGCCTTGTGTTTAACTCGATACACCCACTTACAACCAATGAGAGCTTTGCCAGTAGGAAGATCAACCAGAACCTAAGTTTTGTTTTGCTCAAGTGCATTGATTTCAGTTTGCATTACCTCTCTCTAGCTTTGAAATTTTACCGCTTGGTGATAAAATTTTGGTTCAAAGGAAGCAGAAATAGCAAGTGTAAATTGTAGATGAGAAGGAGATAACTTTGAATAAGAGAGAACAAAAGACAAAGTATGAGGAGTACCTGAGTGGCGATCACTGGTTGCAGCTGTAGTGGTAGAATGGCAATGATAATTAGCCAAGTATGAAGGAGGTTTAGATACTCTTGTAGATTAACATGGTACAGGTGGTATAAAAGGTTGATTATCTAACGGTAAAGAAGAAATTGGTGATGGTGTAACAGGAGAAAAATCAGAGGTTGGTAAGGAAGATTCACGAACAAGACGAACATGATCATGTTTTAAAGATGCAAAAGGGAAAATATGTTCATGGAAAACAACATTACATGAAACAAATATCTCCCTAGAAGTGAAGTCTAAGAGAACAAAACCCTTTGTACCATTTAAATCCAAGGAAGGTACACTTTCTGGCACCGGGATCAAATTTAGTACGATGAACAGATAAAGTAGAGGCAAAACAGAGGGAACCAAATACCTTTAAAGTGGCATAATCAGGTGGACATTTGTGTAGAATTTCAAAAGGAGATTTGTGCTTAATAAGAGGAGAAAGAAGCCTATTTATGAGATACATAGCATGTAAAGTGGCATAATTCCAAAACATATTAGGAAGGTTGGATTGAAATAATAGTGATCGAGCTACATTTAATATGTGTTGATGTTTATGCTCCACCACACCATTTTGTTGTGGTGTTTCTACACAAGATGTTTGGTGTATTATTCCCTTAGAGGCATAAAAACTGGGAAGATTAAACTCAAGACCATTGTCACTACGAAGAATTTTAATTGTAGTAGAAAATTGAGTTTCAATGAGTGTAAAAAAAGACTGTATAATAGGTCTCACTTCAGACTTGTGTTTGAATATAAAAATCCATGTATATCTTGAATGATCATCAACAATCGTTAGAAAATATCTATGACTATGAACAGAGGGTGTAGAGAAAGGCCCCTAAATGTCAGCATGTACAATATCAAAACAATTATTGGATTTTGTAACACTTACAAGAAACGGCAAATGTTTTTGTTTGGCTAAATGACAAATAGTACAAGTTGAGTTATCAAAAAACTTAAGATCAGAAATGTATGGTGCAAGGAGTTTAAGCTTGGAATCAGAAAGGTGACCAAGCCTATAGTGCTAGAGATCCAAGTTTGCATTGTTGGTAGTAGAAGTTAAAATTTTCGAAGAAGGAAATGGGACGTTGACTGGTGATTTTCTCATTAAGTAAAGACCATTCTCCACCTTAGCTGAACCAATCATCTTCCACGAATTCAAGTCCTATATAATGCAACATGGAAGAAGTGAGGTAAGTTTAGTCACAGAGATTAGATTAAAAGAAAATTCATGAATAAAGAGAACATCTGTGAGAACTAAAGTTTCGGTGAGATGGACAATGCCTGAGTATTGTGTTTTGACTTTGGTGCCATTTGGTAAAGTAACAAAGATGGGTTTGATTTGTTTATAAGATGTAAAAAATGATAAAGAGTGGGTTATATGATCGGTGGCTCCTGTGTCCACAACCCATAGTTGTGAATTGGATGAACAATGCAAAGAAAAATGGTTACCTGCTGAAGAAGAAAAATTAGGAGCAAGAACAGGTTGAGCAGTTACTTGGTTGGTAATGTGCAACGGCTTATCAGTACCAGAAGGCTGAATTAAGGCAAGTAATTGTTGATATTGCTCTTAAGTAAAAGAAATATCAGGTTCAAGAATCCCTTTCTGCATGGCAGTATTTTGATGAGATTCATCAGCTCCTTCAGTATCTTCTCCAGAAATGATATTATGAGCAGTAGAGTTTTGATTTCTTGGCTTATACCTAGGTGGATAACCATGCTTTTTATAACATGTCTCGATTGTATGTCTTGGTTTGCCACAAAATGTACAGAATCTATTATCCCCATTGTGCTGTGATTGGTTTGATTTTTTGATTCGTTGCTTAGAGGAATTCTGCACTTTTTCTCGTGTGCTTGCTTACAAACACTTTAGATGCACCTGAGACCATTTGTCTCTCTTGCTGCACAACCAAAGAAAATACCTTGTTTATGGAAGGAAGTGGTTCCATGAGCATAATTTGGGATCTGATTGTGGTAAATTGATCACCTAAGCCCTTGAGAAATCTAATCACATAATCATTGTTTTGATAAGTCTTGACCTTAGTTAAAGCACCACAAGAACAAGGATTTGTGCAAGAACAGCAAGGAATTGGCCTAAGATTCAGTAACTCATCCTAGAGGATTTTAAGCTCAGTAAAGTAATCTATTACATTTCGATCTTCTTGTTTGAAAGTATAGATCTCTTCTTGGAGATCTGAAATTCTGAAAATATCTCCTTGTGAAAACCTTTCTCGAAGATCTTCCCAAACTTCATATGCTTTATCAATCCATAACACACTACTAGTTATTGAAGGTGAAAGAGAATGATTAAGCCAAGAAATTACCATTGTATTACATCTTTCCCAAGTTGAAAAAGTTGAATCAGTAGTCAAAGGTGCTCGAACAGATCCATCAACAAATTTCAGTTTGTTTTTGGAAAGTAAAGCCATTTTCATGGCGCGTGCCCAAGAATGATAGTTGGTGCTGTTGAGAACAGGTGTAACCAAGACAACTGCAGGATTTTCATTTGGATGAAGATAATAATGGCTTGATGGATTCTGTGTAGGATCTGAATTCGCCATTGGAGTCACCATTGAAAATCACAGTAGAACAAAGAAGAAGAAGAAAACAAAGGAGCGGAAGCGCTCTGATACCATGAAGAAAAACAAATCTGGATAAATTCTTTTATTGAACTTATGAAGAAAACAGAGAAGCTTACAGTTTATATACTGGTCCAGTTCATTAGCTTAACAAACGTCAACTAACTAACTAACTCACAACAGATTGTAACTAATTAAATAGCAAACCTCAACTAACTATCTAACTAATAACAGAATTGTAACTCACTATTAACAAAATGCTCCAAGAAATCTATTGTCACTTATTAGATTGAATTCTAATGTTGTTCATATTAGATTCATTATTATATTTCAAGTTCATAAATAAATTAATTAGGAAATTATTATAGATGATGGATCTCCTAATTCATGAATTCTAATGTTGTTCATATTTGATTCATTAACATTAGTTGAAGATTATTTTATGATTGATTGAATTGATCAACCCTCCGAACATGTCAACCCATTGAGAAGCACCGTATAATAAAGTTTATTTAATAAATTAAATATACTATAATTTGCTGTAGTGTTTTTGACCAAGTAAGTGCCTCTTGTAACTTACTTTTTACTATTAAATAAAGTCACCGAGTAATATGAAAGCGTGGGGATGGTGGACTTAGTCAAATAAAGTCTAACCAAATAGTCCTTAAATATTTGACCTTATTTTGGTCACCAAATTCAATTCATACTTGCCAAAGTCAAAATTTGATAGCTTATTGAAACTATTGATTTAGTGAATATGTTCAAAAAAAAAAAAAATTCAATACCAATTGATGACATGTTCAATCTTGTTTGTATAAAAAATTATATTATATTTTATAGAATTGTTGGTCGTTAGAAATTATTATCATAGTATGGTACTTAGATATCATATCATATAACTTTTGGTAATAGTAATTTTAGTTAATTCATTTTGACAAATTCAAACATGTCTATGTGACTATGCCAAATTCAACAAATTATAGAAATAATATTTTTGATAATATTAATGATAATGAAATTCAGTATGGATCGATAATACGTTGTATGATATTATGAATTAATATTATTGGTATTGTTATATTCTTTTATATGTTTTATCAAATCATCGTTTTAAATAATTATTGTATGTTACTAAAATACTATGATAAATTTTGAAAATTTTGAGATTAGATAGGTGAAAAAAAAAAGTTTTTCATTTTTAAAAAGAGTACAACTAACAATGTTTTCTTTTCTAAAAAAAAAATTGATTGGAATTACTTTTTTAGAAGAACTTTGAATATTTTTCTTGTTTAAATTGTGCTCGGGTTTGATTTCTTTTAATTATTTATTTAAGGCATTATTATTTGAAGAACGCTTCTCTAAAATTGGAAAGAAAAAATATAAAGGATGCATTTTTTATTTTTATCGGTAAACGGTCATTTTTGTTTTTAATAAAAAAGAAAGTATAACCCATGTGATAATACCATTATTTTAATTAAATTCAACCAATGAAAAATAATTAGTGATAAAAAAAACTAATCTTAACAAAGTAATAAGTACTAGATTAAGAAAGCAAAATGAAAACGTGAAAGAAATGAAATCAATGAATAAATAAATAATTAAATATAGTAATTTGAATTTAACATCCTTGTCAATTTGGTAATGGGTTGATCTACATTAAGAAGTTAATTAATTAGGTTTAATTAGACCAATTTAGTGTTTGAATTTTACACACTTATACGGTTACGTATTGAAATGTTAAAATGTTTTTATTATTAATTTATTATTTGAATTTACATATATGTATTATATCTTAAGCTCCAATTTTTATTTTTTATTTTTTTAAATAAATATTTAAACTGCTCTTTGAATTGACTAATAAAAGTGTTTTTCATTTAATCAACCATAGCCCTTAAAATATTTAGTGATTATCTAGATTTGTAGATATAATTAAGACAATATGTCCATTTTACAATTTACATTATACTACTTAGTATTTTCTCTAATTAATAAATTATTCTTTAAAAAATAAATTTCATAAAATTATTTTTATTTGAATGGTAACATAATATTTAGGATACTAATCACTAACAAGGGTACAACTTAAAAAAAAAAAAGGCAAAAGATTTGAATTTTAAAATCTAAAAAAAAAATGTTATCATCAATATACAGACTGACGATACAGTAGAACCTCTCTATAGTAATACTCTATATAGGAATAACCTCCGTGTAGTAATAAAAAATTATGATCCCAACTTGGGTCAGTTATAAATAAGAATAAATTTCACATTGTAATAAGTTATAATTTTTCTAGTTCCCGTCTTAAGAAATTTGCCTCTACATAGTAATAATTATATGTATATTGCAAAAAAACATGTACTATGTTACATTAAAAGTTTAAGATGAAATAAAATATTTATTTAAAGTTGTTTGGGACAGTAATTTATGTTTTTGCGTTATTACCACAACTTTTATCTTGCGGGTATATAATAAGTCGCCAGCATGGATACCTTCTTGTTGAAATCAAAATATTTCTAGCTTCTCAAGTATGTTTAGAGTTCCTTGACACTAAACTTTTAGTATTTTCGTTATCATCCTCAAGATTATCTCCTTCCTCTTCTTGTCTAATTCCAATAATGATTTCTTCTTTAGTTAAAGTATACACGGCTTGTTGCTCATTTGGATGATTGAAGAAGACATTAATATCCATTTCATTAGTGTAGTGAAGTTGTCAAATCTGTTCACTCAATTTATTTGTACTACTGAAACACGAATTATGAAATAAGAAATCAAAACAATATTTTTTTATTCAAAATAATAATTCTTGATTACACCTCTATTAAGTTATAACCTCCTCATAATAATAAATTTAGTTAGTCCCAACATTATGACTATACAGATGTTCTACTGTATTTGCATGACCCTAACATAAGATATTTGGTCGTGAAAGGCAAATAAAATTCAATGTCTTCCACTCCATAGTAAAACATCACTTCGCACAATGAGTAAATCTTCACCATTACTGTAAAACAATTAAAGTCGATCATTTTAGTGCCAACAATGTCGTTGGATAAACGCAGATCAAATTTTTGACCCCTTTGAATAAGAGAGTTTCGAAAATTTAGGTCAAATATTTTGATTCATTTTTTACCAAAAGTTTAATTGTAATTGACTATTAAGTGGGGATATTTGTGAAGGTATTGCAATTGTATCCACTTTTAGATACTCTAAATGAAAATAGTCTAGTGTTAATTACTTACCCTTTATAATATTCCTAACATATGCTTTAAGGTATATGCTAATTAAGATGACCGAATTGAGTAATTTTCACCTTTAATCACCAAAGTTTAGTCTTAGGTACCTATAAATTTCATGTTAGTAAATATAAAATTTAATGTAATAAATTTCCCATTCTAAAAAGTAAGAGAAAAGATGTGGACTTCAATTCTATTTGAATGTGGGGATTTTTTCTTTCAACAAGTGAAAATGAAATCTCAATTTAATTTGTGGGTTTTAGAATTACGATAATATGTGAAATAATAATTCAATTAATAGTGAAGTAGTTAGAAAATGAGTGTTAAAAAATTAAAATTATCATTAAACCCTCGTCACAAGTACAAATGATTAATGAAGGGCTTAATAACTATTAATTTTATTTTTCAATCTAGAAAGGCTAACTAATTTGGTAACACATGTGAGTTCTACCAATGATTTATGTTGCGCGATCAATACCCAAAGCACGGATTTCACGTCATATGTCATTCCATTTAGGATTAACTTTATTTACAAATTTATCATTGTAACAATATATAAGTTTGCTTTTTACTCAAATTATGGATCTTTTTTCATCCCTATTTTTGTAAACCACACTTGTACGTAAAAAAGAAAAACAAACACAGAAAACAATAGACATAGGGTTTGCATCAAGCATCCGAGCCACTTTCAAAATCTTTTGTTATTTGTTGCTTTTGATTTAGTAGATTCCATACAATCCCTTGCGTAGATTTCATGAAGGAATTTATGTACATCTTGTTGATGCGAATTTTAGCATTACAATTTATTTGAGTATTAAGTGAACAAAATCCAATCAATTGTTTGATTTATATCACTCTATCATTCAATATAATTTGTGAGAGTTTGAAACAATTATAAGAATCTAAACTCTAAAAAAAAGTTGTACAATTATAAGTATTCGGTTCATTAATGAAGAAGGTTTTAAAATTAATAAACCAAAGTTGTCGGCAAATTGATTCTTTCACAACCAAACGTAATAAAAAAAAAGGTCAAAATCAAAATTAATATGACAAAGGAAGGAAAGTGAGTGGTTTTCTGAATCTCAGAAAAGATAGCAGGTGACCTCTAATAAGATCCCCTTAAATCTCAGGGGAGATATATAAGCCAAATCAAAATAAAAAATTACCTTTGCCTTCCCTAATGTTTAAGGAAGTACCAAAAGGACCTCCAAGGTATGAGAAATAATTGTAACCTCCCCTTAGATTTGAAAAAATCATGACTTATGTCTCTTTAATAATAAATTCTAACGATCAAAAGTCAAAACTAACATGATCAAGGAGGTAAGTGATGATCTTTAATACTTTTGGGGTCTTACTGATATTCCTCAAATCTCAACTATGACAAGCCAAGATCAATAAATAACTCAAATCACCGAATATTTAGGCTTCCAATTGGAGCAAACCTACTAACCCTCCCGAATGGTTTTCTATTTGTCAAACATTATTATTGGACAATAATAAAGACAAGCGTTTGGATATAGTCATTCACTCATTTGGACATGCCAAACGTGGGAACCTCTTGACCATAAACCCCCCCATGTTCCAATTTATCCTATTTTTTACCTCATTATAATCTAATTAATCTTGCTCCTTTAGTAAGAGGCTACTTTTGGTACCCAATTGATAACATTACAATAATTTCCGTGTATAACCATCTCATTAATTTTTATTCTCTAAATACTAAAGTTTTGTTTTAAAATGCATAAATAACCATAAAATTATGTCAGTTAACATAATATTGACAGAATGCATTAAACGACTTAGTTTAACATGCTTTAATTAGCCTGTTAAATATTAGACTATCAAGTTTAGAGCATATTTGGTTAGGCTTGTCGATCAAAGCTTGTTAAATACTAGACTATTAAGTTTAGAGCATATTTGGTTAGGCTTGTCTATTGATCGAGAGAGCTTTTTTAATCCTATAAGCATTTTTTACTTCTTTTTAGATTGTTCGGTTATGTTTCAAAAGTGTTTATATGATTATAAAAAAAAGCTATTTTATAGCTTATGGGAATAAGCTCTTTTTTAACTTATTAAAAATGCCTCTATTCAATCTTTTAAATTTCTCTTGATCGTTTCTTGTATTTTAAACCTTTTTTTGGTAAATTAATATTAGAAAACTCTTTTACACTTTCCTAGGCAAACCACATTTTTATTTTTTTAATAAAACCTCTACTCTAATAAGTTTTAATTCTATAGACTCTTTTTCCATAAATTCTACTCGAAGAGGCTGTACCAAACGGGCCCTTAGTATGGTCTAACATAATCTAGCTTAAAATGTTAGCATACTTTAATCAAAGTGTTAAATCCTTTGTTATTTCATCAAGGGCATAAATGGTGAGTCACGTGCTTTTATGGTTATATATGTCATTTAGACAATAACTTAGACATTTTGAGAATTAAAATTAGTAAGATGAGTATATTTGTCTAAACTCCCGCATATAAAATCTGTGAGATTGATTACTATTAAACATACTATCCTTTATATACTTTTTAAAATGATTAAAATACCTCGTAAGATAAATTTTAAAAACCTTCTCTAAAAGTATAAAATCGGGGATATTTAATTTTTTTTTTTATGCTATGAGATATTTTTATAGTAATTTATCTTATAGGAATACATGAAATAAATCCCAATTCAATATTATATGGATCCAGTTTTAGTAATAGGATTAGACTATATTAATAAATTTTTTTTACTAAAGTTTTTTTATGATAATTAATAGCCATTAATCCATTGAAATCAAAAGTTAAATAAATAATTATTGTACTATTAATTTAATAATTATTGTTGGATTAAAATCTCGAATAATTGATGATAATATTTGAATGAATTAAAGCCACCCACCAAAACAAAGAAAAATATTATTTGAATTGATTGCACCTCAATCAAATTGAATGAAACAACTAGATTCAAGTGACCGGCTTTCGGCCATTTCATCAAATATAGCATGGGCTTACCTAGTTAGTTCAGCCTCCTGTCCCTTTCCTTTATAGTTGGCTTAATTTCCAATCTCTCTTTAATAAAATTAAAAATTAAAATGTCAAAGATTTTAGAAATTTTATTTAATTATAAAAAAAAAATCTTTGATAATATATATACATATATATGTAAGACTTAATCAAAAAATAATTATTAACTTCCTTGGACATTTCTCATACATGAAGTTAGTTGACACATTAAAATTTGAAAAAGGGATTAGGATTACGTAACATTAAAATATTTACATTTATGAATTTTTTTATGCAAGAATTTTTATATATTTTTTTTTTCAAACAATATTTCAATATGGTTTTCTCGTTTGTTAGACAATTGCTATACAATAACAATATAAGGAATCATTATTAATATTTTATATATAATAACATTTCAAACCAATAATGGATCCACCAATATTTCAACGTCCTCATGACACAATTAATATCAATATTTCTTCACTAAAAAATTAATTTTAATATATTAAAACTCAAAAAGAATAAAAAATTATATAAAAATTTAAATGCGTACATTTATGATTTTTTTTTAAATTTTGAATTAATTTTTTTCGGAGTAGAAAACTTTTCGAGATATAATGTATCTAGAAGCAAGAAATTTTATCTAATGGTTGTCTTTTAATATTTTTGTGACGCGAGAAAACTTGACGGAAATTTAAAAAATATATAGAAAATCCACAAATATCAATGTCAAATAGATTTAATATGTTATCTAAAGACATTTACACACAAAAAGTCTAAATGACATATGCTTCAAAGACATTTTTCATTTTTGGTAAAACCTTGACAATATTTGAAACCCAATAGTCTTTCCATTTTCAACGTTAATCTCTTATTATTTAAATAAATATATATATTCACAATATTAATTTCATAAGATTTTGCCATCCCTAAATATATGGATTTTACAGATTTTTTACATGCTAATAAAGTTAATATTCTTATTTAACTATCAAATTAAATAGATTCAATTGCTATTATGAGATATATAAACTATTTTATTGATAACATTTCCTAAGAGTTGATTTAGAGAATAATAATTTAATGTAATATTTCGATTAAGATTTGAGATGTACAATATTATTAATATAATTACAACTTTATAATAATAAATAAAGAATTATCTAACTTATGGGTAATTTTATTCACATTTATGGCCTTTGGATCGTGGTGCGAGGGAGGGTGTGATCTCTAATAACTATAAAGAATTAAACATCTTTATTTTATTGTAAATTTAAGATTCATCGTTACAACATTATGTTCCACCTTAAAAAAAAAAAAAAAAAAAAAAAAAAAAAAAAATTCTTCTTTATGACTTTACCTCTACAATAGAATTACATTTAGGTCCCAATGTTTAAGTGAATTTTTAACTCACTAGAATTAGAAAATAACATTTTGATCTATAACGACATCAAAACTACCTAAGTTTATTAATATAACTCGAGCCCTTCTAAGCTTGAATATTGACATTCCTACCTATTGATGGGTCTAGATGTCAAATCGCAAATTCAATTAAGTAGAAAATGTCAATTTTAGCTCATGCCTGCACGAGTTTGTTTTTAGGCTTCAGTCAAGCGTTTTCATAAAGAAACACATCTATTAAGTTAAGAGGGTTACACTTTATAAACTTAATTCAAACTCATTCACTGACTAAGTGAGATGTGACACTAAATGTGTTAATTTCTGTTGATGCGTGATTTTGGGCACCAACTAATCGACACATGTGCAGCGTTGACTGACCAAGAAGCACACGTGATTGTGAGTTAAAAGGAAATAAATGCAATAAGAGCTTCTAAAGTGGTTCGGATGCTAAGGTAGCAAATCCTACATCCACTGATTTGTATTAATATGGTGGGTCAGGTCGCTAAAGCAGACTGACTTACAAATGATTGAAAAGTAAAAATACAGAGCCTTTTTTTTTTTGAGAGAGAGAGTAAATGTCAAAATGATCGAATCCCCTTAATGAAGGGGTCGTCTTCTTCTTATACCAAGCTGAATGCGTGTAATCATCATTAAATCCTTGGGTTGGTGTGAATGTCAGAATATAATCAGGCTTTACGTCCCATTACCCACTTCCCCAGCAGATTTTACGCGATTTGGAGCAGGTAAGCGGACACGTGGGAGCTCCAGGGTGCATGGCAGGCCTGACGTACTCTTATCATTCTGACAGGAGTAGGCCACGTCTCGTCACGCGATCCCACGTCAACTCTTTATTTCCCGGGCATAACAATTTCTCTCTTATATGAATTAAAGTGTTAATAGGGAGTGAATTACAATTTTCTCATTTTAATGGATCAAAGAGTAATCAGTCTAAAACTCAAGTACCTCAAAAATATCCATTACCTTTTTACACAAATCACGAAACACAAAAAGGCAAAAACTAAAAGTAAAGTAAAACAAAAAGGGGCATTTTAGACCTTTGAAACAAACTCTGACCAAAAGTCCAGAAAACTTAACCATGGTTAACTTGGGGTTAGGTGGGTTTGACCAGTAACCGGTAGTCTGGTTTGGTAGGCGTTGGTTTGGTTTTAAATCACACCATCTAATAATTTGATTTTAAATTTATTTTATTTAATAAAATGATAAAATTGTTTATATATAAATACCTCCCATATTTCTCTGCCTCTCTCTCTCTCAGGGACTTCTCTCACCAACACCACACCCACCACCAAAACAAACACAGCACAACTCAACGCAACAACAACAGAGAGATCTCTCCGGTTACATCAATTTAACAAAAAGCACGAGCTTAACAAACTCCTTCCTCCGGTTCTTACAATTATCATGCAATCTTCGTCGTCCTCCTCATCTTCCTCGTCAAGCTCGATGTCGCCGTTCGATTTAATGGCCGCGATTATTAAAGGAAAGAAGGTCTTGGATCCGTCGAATGTCTCTTCGGATTCCTCGGTGAGCGAGGTGGCGAATATTATCTTTGAGAATCGTGAGTTCGTTATGATCTTGACTACGTCTATTGCTGTCCTGATTGGCTGCGTCGTCGTTTTGATATGGCGGCGATCGAGCGGACAGAAGGTCAAGCCGGTCGAGCCGTTGAAGCCTTTGACGGTTAAGGAGCCGGAAGTTGAAGTTGATGACGGTAAGCAGAAGGTCACCATTTTCTTCGGTACTCAGACGGGAACTGCTGAAGGTTTTGCTAAAGCCTTGGCTGACGAGGCGAAAGCGCGATATGAGAAAGCGAAATTTAGAGTCGTCGATTTGGTATTATTAATTTACTTGACTTTTTGTTTTTTTTCATAATTTGAGTGAAGATTTGTCAAACACTAAAAAGTTGGACAGGTGTTAATTTAATTTTTATTTAAATTATGAAAAATCAGGATGATTATGCGGCTGACGACGATGAATACGAGGAAAAATTGAAGAAGGAAAGTTTGGCACTTTTCTTCTTGGCTACGTAAGTATTTGTAGATTATTTTTTATTTTCGATTTCGATTTTGATTTTTGTGTGTTGAGTTTATTTTATTTTATTGTTGTTGAAGATATGGAGATGGTGAGCCAACAGATAATGCAGCTAGGTTCTATAAATGGTTTACGGAGGTAAGATTTTGTATGATTTAGTTAGAAATCGATATATGTTTTGAATTTACTGAGCATAATTTGATTGGTTTTGTTGATTTTGTGATTGTTTGTTTAGGGAAAAGAAAGAGGGGAATGGTTACAGAATCTTAAGTATGGAGTGTTTGGTCTTGGTAACAGGCAATATGAACATTTTAACAAGGTTCGAAATTGAATTTCTCAATTGATATTTAGTTTTAGTCTCAAGTTGTTTGCATTTGAGTTTAGGTTGTTGATGTTTTGATTTGTTTTTGTGATGCCAAACAGGTTGCCAAGGTGGTGGATGATACCCTCATTGAGCAGGGTATGCTTTTTTTAAATTGATTTTTGTTTGAGGATGTGCTGATGCATAATGGGAATTGCATCTTAATGTTATTCTATGTTTGTGACATCTAGTTTATGGTTTTTTTTTTTTTTGAAATACTTAAATCGCTTAAGTGAATTGTTGGCACTGTGTTTGGATTATTTTGAATGTGCATGTTTTCTTAGCTTCCTTCATTGGGGCAATCCGTGTGAGTGTGGTACATTTGAAGCTTTATAACTTAATAGTAATATTTTAACGCTGTCATCACCACTCAAAATCATTCAATGAGTTTTGTATTAAATTTTTTTCTAATCAGGTGTATATGAAGGGGACCTCACAATGCAGGTTTAATGTCATATATTTTTGGAGTGCAATTTATTATTTCTGTATGGGACAATGGCATGTTTTTGTTTGTATTTTCAATCCTATGATTTACTCTATCCTCAAATAAAGAGGTTTACAATTTGAAAAAGCTTTCTGTTTTAGTTGCTATATGGTATCTTTTATTCAGCCTTTGTCAATTTTAAAATTGCAACTAGTTGAACATAAATCAACTCACACATACAATGCTTCACGATAGATATTATTCCTCTAACTAGTGAGAATTATAGTGCCACATTGCTCATTGACTACTTTACCACTTGACCAGTGTGCCACATTGGGTCTCTTTTCAGCAGAATCACATCTTTTCTTTTGTCCATTCTCAGGTGCAAAACGCCTTGTCCCTGTGGGTCTTGGAGATGATGATCAGTGCATTGAAGATGATTTTACTGCATGGTATTAAGAAGTTGAATTTATCTTGAATCAATAGTATGAACATTCTTTTACCCATTAATATATTAGAAATCTTATCGATTGTTCCCATAATAGGCGAGAAATGCTGTGGCCTGAGCTAGATCAGTTGCTTCGGGATGAGGATGATTCGACAACTGTTTCTACCCCGTACACTGCAGCTATATCAGAATATCGGGTTGTATTTTATGACCCTGCAGATGCACCACTTGAGGATAAAAGTTGGGGCAATGCCAATGGTCATGCTGTTCATGATGCTCAACACCCCTGCAGGTATGCCATAATAAGTACTTTGTGGTTTTTCAATTTGAATTTAACTCAGAATTCTTATTTAATTTATTCTAAAACACATTTTGTTTGCTGCTGTAGGTCTAATGTGGCAGTAAGAAAGGAGCTTCATACTCCACAATCTGATCGCTCTTGCACTCATCTGGAATTTGACATTGCTGGCACTGGACTCTCGTAAGTTTTTATTTCTATTTAGTTGTGTCTATGTACATTATTGATATAATTTAATTTTTCTTTTTTTCTTAAATTACCTTATGCTGTTCTAAAAAACACAAAATTTATGTACTTATGGTATATGATCATCTCTTCATCTACTTAACATAATTATTTTGTTCTTCAGGTATGAAACAGGGGATCATGTTGGTGTTTACTGTGAGAACTTAATTGAGACTGTAGAGGAGGCATTGAAATTGTTAGGCTTATCACCAGATACTTATTTCTCCATCCATTCTGATAAAGAGGATGGCACACCACTTGGTGGAAGCTCCTTGCCTCCTACTTTCCCACCATGCACTTTAAGAACAGCATTGACTAAATATGCTGATCTTTTGAGTTCTCCTAAAAAGGTTGGTTATTTTCTTGTATCATTGCATCAGGCAAATACTTTTCCTTTCCTTTTTGTAGTTTCTTTGTACTTCAAACAACTGATTGCCTAATTGCATATTTTTGCCAGTCTGCATTACTCGCTTTAGCAGCTCATGCATCTGACCCCACTGAAGCTGATCGGTTAAGATATCTTGCATCACCTGCTGGAAAGGTTATAAATCTTATAGAATGAATTGTTTAGCACTAATAGTCCCTTACTCTGCTTCTTTTTCTTTTTTTTAACTTTTATTATGCACTTATACAGGATGAATATGCACAATGGATAGTGGCAAGTCAAAGAAGCCTCCTGGAGGTCATGGCTGAATTTCCCTCTGCCAAGCCCCCACTTGGTGTCTTCTTTGCAGCAGTTGTTCCACGCTTGCAACCTAGATACTATTCAATTTCTTCATCACCAAGGTGAATATAATTTCTATTTTATAGTTTATTGAGATTTTATGTACCAGTATGTGATTATCGTGATTTTTATTTATTGTTTGAGTTCCTAGTCATGGGAATTTTTCAATTGTTGTTCTTGTAGTTGGGTAAAATGTGTTTAAGGACTAGTCACTGTAACTGTGTAGTTGTTATTTTTGCCATTTTTCATATATATTTCATTCAAGGGTATGTTAATTTTGTACTTAAAACTGTCTACAGGATGGCACCTTCCAGAATTCATGTTACTTGTGCACTGGTTTATGAGAAAACACCCGCAGGACGCATTCACAAAGGATTGTGCTCCACATGGATGAAGGTACTTAAATTAAGTAAAATTTTAAGAAGCTTGGAATTTTTTTTCGAAAACTTTCTTTGCTAGATAAGTAGTCATTAATGCCTGGATGAACTACTTTAGTAAACAAGATGTTTATGTACATGTGCACTGTGCATTTGTGTGCAAGTACGGGAGCCTGTATGTGATTCAATTTTAAGTGGCTCTTTTAACTCTCGGTTTCAAACCCAATTACATTTTTATTGTGACATTTTCATACAAGTTCACCATTTGAGGTTGTTTCTTATTGCAGAATTGTGTCCCTCTGGAGAAAAGCAGTGATTGCAGCTGGGCTCCTATTTTTGTCAGGCAATCGAACTTCAAACTTCCAACTGATCCTGAAGTGCCTGTTATCATGATTGGCCCTGGCACTGGATTGGCTCCTTTCAGGGGTTTCCTGCAGGTTGTTATTGGCACACTAGACATTCAATATCTATTTTGTCATTCTTTATGTTTTATCATGGTATCTTGAACTAATGTGTAATTATGTTTTTGTCCTTTTCAGGAAAGATTTGCAATGAAGGAAGATGGAGTAGAGCTGGGACCCTCCATTTTATTTTTCGGATGTCGCAATCGCCAAATGGTAAGTTTATGGCCTTATAACTTGTAGGAGTGCTGCCATGATTTGGGTGGCTGCTATTTTCTGTAATTCCAGAATTTTATGTTAATTTGCTTAATTTACAGGATTACATTTATGAGGATGAGCTCAACAACTTTGTCCAAAGTGGTGCACTTTCAGAGTTGGTTGTTGCCTTCTCCCGTGAAGGACCCACCAAGGAATATGTGCAGCATAAAATGATGGAGAAGGTATGGTATCTATATCTTGTAAGAAAGAAGATTTTGAACATATGATGGAGAAGGTATGGTGATATGTAATCATAAGCTCATTTTTTTCCCTTTTTTTTTTTTTTGATACAGGCTTCGGATATTTGGAACATGATCTCTCAGGGAGGTTACTTATATGTTTGTGGTGATGCCAAAGGCATGGCTAGAGATGTCCACCGGACTCTCCATACAATTGTGCAAGAGCAGGTATGTTAATAGAAGTGAATTCCCGAAATTAGAATTTGCTGATTTGATGCACACGTTTGTAGTTACCACCTACCCATAAAAACCAGAACATGCTTGAAAAGTTACAAGCAGTTTTGGGCTTTCCCTTCCTATTTTATGGTTAGGTATAATTAGTTGGGAACAAATAAAACTTTAGGAATTATGCATTTGATTTGCTCATAAACGGGAGCCCACTTAAAAGATTTTGCTGCTTGCATGACGTCATATGAGATTTTGATGTTTTCTGCCTTATAAACAAAAATTCATCATCTCATGTTATTCTAGGAGATATAAAGAGAAATATATTAAGATGCATGTAGTGACACACCAAAACCGTCACTTTCATGCTATTACAAATGTTCCTACTTGTTACTTTTTCTCAATTGGATTTCTTAGGTCATTCAAAGTCACTCCTTTTGACCCAATTGTGCTGTCTTACTTGATTTCAGGGATCCTTAGACAGCTCCAAGGCTGAGAGCATGGTGAAGAATCTGCAAATGACTGGCAGGTATCTACGTGACGTATGGTGATGATTCTTCCTAAGCATAATATATGTATTAGCTGGAAAAAAAATATTCAAGGAACTTTGCGTTATATATAAACCTGAGCCAACCTGCTTGGGATAAAATGAAATCTATGAATAGGGCTAATGCAATTGCCATTTGCGATTCCTGGCCCCTGGATCGGCAATTAAAATGTTGTTAGTAGTCGGTTATGTGATTCTTTTCCCTTCCCATATGAAGGATTTTTTTGTTCTTGTAATTTAATCTCTCTTATTATACGCAAATATGATAATTAATTACCTCTAGGGATTTAGGTTCCCTGTAATGAACCAAGAAAAGTGGTTCAAATGACAGATAAAAATGTTGTATTACTTTTTTATGTAACTGTTTTGCATGGACAATGTAAGTTCAAGTTTGCTTTCTGATACTCTATTTTGTGTGTATTTTTTTCTTCTTCTTCTTTCACGTCAGATTGTTTAATTCTGTATTTTTAATCCAATTTCAAATTGTTAATTGTTGCAAAAATGTCAAAAGGGTTTTTGTTTTACCATCAAATCTTTGTTGAACTCGTGATGTTGTTAGAGTTCAATTTATGTATTTAAATTTACCAATTAAGACGTGATGGTTTAAATAATAATTAATATCATTATTATAAATTTTGATTTTATTAGACTCTGAACAAAATCAGAGGTGGTGAGACGTTGACAAATAGTTTATTTATTACAAGTTACTCCCCGAGGTTTCATGAAACAATCCTTTGCCCCTCAAGTATCGCAAATAACAATTGACCTCTTATAGTCATGGTTTTGTTAAAGTTTTCGTCATTCGCCTAGTACATTTTACATTTAATCTGTCAAATTAAACTCTAAAACCCTAATGAAATACTGAAGTTACAGCAGGTTGCAATTGTTATTTATGATACTTAAGGAGGAATAATTTATTTAGTTATACCTGAGGGGAACATGTAACATTGTAATGAACTCATAGTAAAAACATTTGGCTGACATTAATTTAATTAAAATATTTTTCACATTAATAATTCTATTGATAGATACACCATATTGGATTTAGTGCATATGCAATAACATTCTCAGATGACATACCCACCTTGGAAGGCGAGTGATAAGACTAACTTTCGGATGTATGGTTAAGACGTACAGTCTCGTTTAAAGTCCCGTAGCTCCCAAGATTGGACCATTGTTTTAAAAATTGAACCAGAGGACAACCCGCTCTGTTAGCCAGATCACGGTTCAACTGGTTAGACCGCCGGTTAGCTCGGTGACGTCATCACACATCATGATGACATCAGTATATTTTTAAAAAAACATTTTTTTTTTCAGATTTCTATTTTTTAATAAGACAATAATAACTTAATTACTGTATAACATGGTTCAAAGTTCAAATTCAACAATAATCACAACATAATTTAAGTATTTAACAACAATTCAAAGTTCAAATTAAACAATAATCACAACATAATTTAAGTATTTAACAACAATTCAAAGTCCAAATCCAAATATGATGTTGTATTTACATATTAAATGATAAAATACATAATAATTAGTAACAAAACATTTGATGCAAGTGTTTTTTTTTTGATACGTTTCCATGTTGATTGAGTTTCACTCACTAGCATCAAAATTCATCATCATCATCATCATCATAACCATCACCATCATCTACGTAAATTTCAATGAAAAATAGAAATCATAAGTTAAAACTTGTAATTTAATTTAAATAGATACTAAGTTTAAAATATAAGATTCCAAGTAAAAAGTTTATAATATACTTTTTAAAAATGTAATAATACTTAATGTCGTATGATTTTCAAAGTGATAGATGTTGCTGTCGTTTTAATAAGATAACTTGTTGGCTTTACTTGTTTTGGTTCATGAAAACAAGAGTATGACGTCATTAACAGAGAAAATGGATTAAAAATTGGTATGAATTGACCATATCTAATGCTCGCCGGCTTCATAAAATTCAAACCAATCTTATTGTTGACTCCCAAGTCCCAAAGCAAACTTTGTTGACCACATCTTATTGTTTTACTAACTCTAAACCACTCATTTTCCATGGCAAATCTCGTCACATCCACCTCATCGTGAACAATTTTCCCGTTCTCAAGAACCTACCTCAGCATCCCCTTTCTCAACCGATCATACGTGGGCAGCCGTTCGATTGCCACCCACCTCAGTACCTCTTCATCATCCTGCCGTTGGCTCTGTGCGAATAAATTTGTTTGTGAATTCCACGCCTCCCGGATGCTCGCTGATGCCAGACTTGCAGACGCCATCCACTTCCACCGACTCCCCGACTGCATCATCGGGTGACGGCCATCGTTCTCGTTAGATCTTCTCCGGCCAAAGCCACAGCCATCTTAGTTACAATTTGATTGCGATTTGAGTGGGATTTCAGAGAGAAATTTTCGAAGAGAAGCTGAGAAATCTGAGAAATTTTAGTATAGAAACTGAGAAAGAGAAGAAGTTGAGAAACAGAGAAAGGAAATCAGTGGAATGGGCTGCGATAGTGCGATTGCGTAGGGTTAGGGGTTTTTGAAATCAGACCGATTTATCCGTCGGTCCGATTGGACCAGCGGTTCATTGACTTTATCTAGATTTTGACTGGGTTAAAGCGGTTTAATGTATACTAACGGATTTAATGTTGACTCGAACCGAGCACATAACCCGTTGGTCCAGTTTTTAAAACAGTGGATTGGACACCCTGTTTAAAAAAAAAAAGATTTCTCAAATGACTTTTACCTTCCTGTTACCCAAAAACTTTCTTTAAAAATAATCCAACAGACAAAGCATTTAATACAAAGAAGTTTCCAAATTTGGTTAATAAAGTGAAATAAGAAAATGACCAAAAATGTAAAAAAAAAAATATTATAATAATAATAAGAAAGGGTTAAACTTTGACCAAATCAAACTCATCTCCACAATTGATTTACGCAGCACACACGCAAAGACGGTTCCAACAAGTCACTCTTTCTGTAAATTTGGTGGCAACAATTTGAGGCCACCCATATATTTCAACAAAGTGATTATTATTAAAGCTTTAAAAAATAAAAGTATAGTTGAAGCACTTGAGACTCACAAAGCTTTTGGAGAAAGTGCTTATGGTTGTTGGGAGAATAGAATTTGGTAGGTAGATTCCAGATTCTCAGCTACTTCCTTTTCTCAACGTGCTTCATTTCCAGCCAACCACCTTCAATAAGCTGTCGCCAGCCGCCAAATAACTAGCCCATGGTTTTATTCTATAAAAAAAAAACACTTGTTTCTTTCTAACTTTTATCAGTGTATCAGATAAAAGTTTTGATATGATACAATGGTTTTGATAAGTTCTCCTTTGAATGATAAAAAGAGGGTCATACTATAATGTTGGGGCGGTGGTAGAAATAGTTTTCTGGGGAGGCTACAAGTCATGTTTAATGAATGACAGGATAGAAAGAAAATTGGAAGTTACATTTATGGGGGCTAACTTTGAAAACTGAGGGTAGTCAGAGGAAAAACTAAATTTATAGAGAGTAAACTGATATTCTTCTATATTTTGAAATTTTTGTGATACCCAAGTTGGGCGGTGATTAAATAATTCTTCTGAATTTTTATATTTTTATTTATTAATTGACACGTCTATTAAATTGTCCTGTTTAATCGTTTCATATGTTGTGTCATTTTCTGTTGATTTAGACTAATAAATATCTTACAGCCTTAAAATGGAAAAATAAAAAATGGATGATTCTTTCTTACTGAATCAAATATAAATTGACATTAAAAATGACATATTCGTTTTACATCATAATTTAAACATTAACTGATTAACATGAATTGAAATGAAAATGAAATATTTGTTCAATTATTTTTATATATTTTTAATATTTTCTTCTTTTTGTTTAATCTTTATCTTCACCCTCTGTTTTAAAAATCGGACCGGACCAACCGATCGGTCCAGTCCAACTGAGACCCAACAACCTCTCCAATCCGGGTTACTATTTTCTGCTATTCACAAAATCTCTAATTTGATCATCAGTGAATGAGGGGCTACCAAGTGTTAAAATTAGAGGGTTTTTGTAGAATAGAAGTCAATTGTTCAAGTGGTGGTATCGGATTGAATTTTGGACGTCAAAACCAACCGAAATTTGGCCAAAAATTCAACCCAATACCATTGTTTTAAAAACCTGACCGGAGGGCAACCCACTCTGCTGTCCGGGTCATGGTTCAATCGGTTAGACTGATGACATCATAGCACATCATGATGATGTCATCACATATAATTTGAAATATAGTAAACATCATAGCAGTTGTACTCATCTGCATAAGTAGATACCCATTCTGGGAACTTCAAGATACGAGAATTATCAAGAACTCTCATTCTCTTCATGTAACCTGAATCGCCGAAAATTGGGTCTGGATATTCTCCATTTCCTATTTCCGTTGCAGTGTGGGGAGATTGCCCCAACTTTAAGCTGTAAACTTCTCCTCCCCATTCTACACTTTCTGCACCACTAATTATCAAACTAAATAAGTTGAGGCTAGTACCCCACGTTGATTTTTTCTCCACACTGCATCCACCAATTGCTTGTATTTGAATCCTGAAATCAAAGGATTATAAAAATTTTGAAGATATGAGAATAAAATATTATTCAAAGCGTTTTCAATGAAAGAAAAGTTCCATTTCGTTTTACCTTAAATATGTAAATAGTTATCTGATATGGAAGGCCGTTAGCTACTGAGATGGGATAAATTGCAACCCCAAGTGCAATTTCCTTGCTAGTTTGAACAAAACCAGGGCAAGTAAGATCAAAGCATCCTGTTGCCTTTGATCCATCAACCTATTTAATAAAGAAAAGAAATAAAATTTTGGATCTTACGTTGTGTATTTAGTAGCATAGACATCTCCACAAGAAGTTAACCTCCATAAAAATTATAATAACTTATTTGTTGACAAGTACTTATGGTCCAATATACATACAATCGAGTCTTCTTATCCCCATCCACTCTTGGATTTACCTGAAAACTTATGAACCAAAAAAGAAAAAAAGTATTTGTTTAGCTAGTGCTGTAATGGATGAATGACTGAACTGAAAAAGAATTCTTAGTTATACTAACCGCCCATCCAGATTCAATGCTTTAAAAATCTTAGTAAGGACCACTTTGGAGACTAACTCGAGAAGTACTGTAGTCATCGTCAGATTCGACAGAAGGGTCCCAAACTTTGATGTCTGCTTTAGCTCCAGAGTAAATATAACCTAGTGTAAGCAGTACTGCCTTCTGATTTAATTACAGAAATTGAACCAAATCAGAAAAAATAGGAAAAAGATAATGATTCAAAGTGAATATGATCAGGTATTAACCATAAAAGTTCATAAGAGTACGAATCAGAAGATGTTCACTAAATTTATTGTTTGCAACTCATCTTGAATCAAATTGGATTGTCAAGACATACATGCCAATCAGCCTTCATGCGTCGATTTCCGGCGAGGGAGGAACACGTCGTCGCGATTTCAGAGACTGGAGTTGCGATCGATTTCAACAACGAATGGTTGCAATTTCAGCAAGGAATGGTTGTGATTTCAGCAAGATTCAGTTTTGATTTGTGTGGGATTTCAGATTTTCGCGATTTCATTCAAATTTTTTCAGAGTATTTTGCGCGTAGAGGAACTGAGGAAGAGGAAACTGCGCGATGGGGAGAAAGTGAGAAAATTAGGGATTTTTTTTCCCTTTTCAGTGTTGGGCCGGTTTTGCTTGCGGTCCGATTGGACTGGCAGTCCAGCACTGTTCACGCGGTCCATTGACGGGTTAAAACGGTTTATTGTATAATGCCAGTTTTTAGGTTGACTTGAACCAGACACATGACCGGTTCACGGTCCAACCGGTTGACCGACCAGTTCGGCTTTTAAAACAGTGCCCAATATGCAAGTCATGACCAATGAACAAGAGACTACCAAGTGCCGAGGTTAGAGGGGTTTTATAGAGTGGAGGATGATGGTTTAGGTGATGGTGTCAGATTGAATTTTGGCGGCTAAAATCAATCGAAATTTGACCAAAAAATTCAAAACCCAAACAGATCGCAAGGGTGTAGTTGCTAGATTTCAAACCTGCAAAGACTTATGAGTATTTTTCAAGGGTGTGTTTGAAAATTACAAACTTTTTGGATCACCGACAACCACTGGTTTAACCGGTCAAACCGGTCAACTTGAGACCTGTGGCCTTACCAAGTTGGGTTTTAAAACAATGCTTTCACCACTCCATAATCGTATTGGCATAATAAATTGAAAAAAAAAAAAAAAAATAGTAGACCTCCTTAATACATAATTTAAAGAGTTAAGCATAATGAACCAAGGACAAAAAAGGTTCATTTCAAAATGAGAATGTAATGCGTTCATGAATAATGTGGCTCCAAAACAAGGTATATACTTGAAAAGAAAACAAAGATACCCGGAACCCAGATTTTACAAGGCAATGGAACATAATTCAATTAAGTGAAATCAATTTGTTTAGTGCGGCCGCATAAGTGGCAACACCGGTGATATGTCAGTTAAATTACACACGGCATCTAATTAAGGGTAGCATTACAAACTAGCAAGCCTTACGCCAAAAAGGGGAGAGTTCTATTATGATCAAGACTAAACTGCTTGTGAAGCTAACTAGTCTCTGTCAGCATCTTCTATCTCCTCATCCTCTGGAACCCCACGGAGATAGAGAACATTGTTGCACCTGCGGGCAAACACAATATCAAACAAAAGGGTTAATAGAACTTTGAAGGTCATAATTTATGTTTAGACTTTTTGTATCAATAGCCCTAAGATTTTATAAATTGCGATGTAATATAAACAATGAAATATAAACAAGAAGATACCCAACAATGCTTTTTTTTCATCCTATTTATAATGTACTGCCATTTGTGGTCCAAACATTTTACTCATTTATCATACCGATAGGCAATCTGAATCACATTTTTATTGTTTTCATATGTAAGTCACTCAGTCTCAAAAGTTTAGATCAATGACTGAGCGATTAACACAATTTATACAGACAGATAAAATCTACCTAATCCTATAAATAAAACTAACAAACACAACAGATAAATGTGATGCCGAACTTTCAAATAATTTCAAAAATCTTATATAGTTTCCAAGTTCACTTCCAAACTTATCTCCGATTTTCTTAAAAAGTTCATGATCTCCAATTTCCTTAAAAAGTTCATGAGCTAAACTGTGGCAAATTCTCCTAAATTTGGAATCTAAGAGTTATTATAATTCAAGGAAGAAACTTCAGCACTTAAGAGGAAATTACCTAATCAAAATCTCTCCAAGATTTCCCGTGAATTGACCATCAATAAATTCTTCAGCATTGCCTAGCTGCAGACAGTGTATCATAGATAGGAAAATGTTATTAGCAGCATACAGCCTATATAGAGAAGGGTTGTTGTAAGCCCAATAAAAACGAAAGCCAAGTTCAACTAATACCACAAGAACTGGAATTTTAAAATCATGGAAGCATAAAATTTAAAACTTGGATTATCTTGCTAACATCATTCATCATCAAATAAACATGAGTTTGTCTTAATGTGTGTCCTAAGAGCACACGTTAAGACCACTAGAAAACAATTTTTTTTACTTATCTCAATGCATTTTATGTACAAAAAAACACAATTTTCAATGAATCGATATGATTATTTTTTTTAGTTGTCTTAATGTATGTCCTAAAACTAGCACAAAAAAAATTATCATATCAATGCATTGAAAATTGTGTTTTTTTATCTTTTTATACATAAAAAGCATTGAAATAAATAAAAATTTTACTTTTTAGTGATTTTAACATGTGGCCTTAGGGCACACATTAGGACAACCCAAAAAAGATTATATCCTTGTTTTGAAAGTTATCAAGAATTAAGTCCAATCTCTCACATAGACTTCCTTTTAATGTTTATGAACTTATTATAGTATATTTAGGTCCAGTCGCAAGATACGATTATCGCTTTTTTAAAATCAAAACCCACAACAATTTTCTAACTGACATAATAATCGTGTTTTAGCAGCAACTTTTGACTCATAATCAAAACATTTTTCGCTGTTCTATACAATTTTTTATTTTTTCATTCTGAATCAAACAATTGTCTATAAAAATCTGTATAAACAAATATATCTTCTACCATAAATCAGAGTCAAAATCATAGCTAAAACACAACTTTGTCAAAAGAGAGCGACTGAGCTTCTACATGAAAAAAGAAAAAGATATATCTTGCGGTTACAAGTCCCCATTTCAAGTATACAAACTACAAAAGGATGTCTTTGAGGTAGTAAAATTCATTTCTCGATAACTTTCAAGACATATGTATGATCTTTCACATATATTTATTTGTGACATGTGATGTTAATAAGTGATAGTCCACATATTAAATTTCATGCTTCCATGATTTTAAAAAGCCAACACATACAACATCAATGTGGTTCAAAATAACATATTACATAAGACAGTATCAAGACATATGATCTACACATAGAAGAGGCGAGCTAAAATTAAAAAATCATCAAAACACAGTAGAAAAAGGAATTTCTGCTCACACCTGCAAGTTCATGTATGAATCTACTGAGGCAAGAAAACCTGAAAAGAAAAAAACCAGTAAAATACATCAAAAATCACAAACAAATTAAGGCAATAAAATGCCATTTTGCCGTAATAACATCCTAATCCAACAATGTCCAGAATTACAAAACAAAGTAAAACAAAATAAAATCACCTTTGTACTCCATTCCCCACTTGAGTTTGACAATGACAGTCTTTCCAGTCAAGTTGTTCAAGAACGGTTTTGGGTTAACTGGAATGGTCTGCAAATGTCACATAAACATATCAAAACACAAGGCAAATCCCACCATATCCAAAACACTAACAAACAAACCACTATCAACAGCAAAATTTTAACCTTAGATTCATGGAACACCAAAAACATTCGATATACTTCAAAAACAATTTCATTTGAAGTTCTACTAACAGATAAATATTACAAATTTTCCAAAACTTCTTGAATTTACCTATGAATTTCATTAAAACTTTACAATTTTTTATAGCTAAATCTTAAAGAGATCAATGAAATTTACCTACGAATTTAAATCAATCTGATTTTTTTTTTTTTCAAATGGGTTTACTCACACTAACGATCCAAAAATATGACTAAACAAAACAAATACTGCACAGAATTCTCAAGTTTTAGTTTAACTAATTATACGATAGAGTTGTTAAACAAAAAATAAATCAAATTCAATAGATAAATGACGAAAATTGAATGAAACAAATCGCACTTACAGCCATTGGAGACGAAGAAAGAGAGAAATCTGCGCCCTTTGAACACTTGAGTTTCTTGACAATGAGGTTTTTAGGGTTTTGCCTTTTGGGGTTTGGGTTCAATGTTGATTTTGAATAACTTGTGTGATGTCTGAGCTTTTAGGCCCATAATTTATTACTTTTGGGCCCAGTTATTTTAAATTTGCGGACGAAATGGGTCTTTTCTGGGCCGGCAAAGCTTGTATAATAGTTTGTGGTAGCATTGATTAATTATCTTCTAGAAAAAATCAAAATTTTGAAAACAACCCTGCACCCAAAAGAAAAAAGTCAATATAACTGTATATCTAAATTTTTTTTGGCTATTTATTTAAATTTTTTATTTTTTAATCATGATGTTAACAATGTTGAAAATTGAAAGTAAAATTAATAGTTTCTAAAAGAGTAAACGACTATTCCCACCCAAGGTTTGACGAAATCTCAGTTGGTACCCCAAGTTCCATTTATTCAAGATTCTCACTGTTAACAATTTTTAGGGTAGTGAGAGTGCAATTACCATAATGCCCTTAACCCTAAATTAATAAATTATGTTTTAACCCCTAAATTACTAAAATTATAAATTATCTTATTTTCAAATTACTTCAATTACACTCTCAGTGACTGCGCATCCTCTCGGTTTTCACTGGATCTGGGCTGTTTCCGATGGTGTTGAACCCCCTGGTCACCTCCATCACCTTCCCCATCATCCGTCATCCAAAACCCCTCTGGTCCTCGACTCATTGGCCCCTCCAATCGCCGACGTCGTCAGGCTTAGGTTTTCGTTGTTCTTTGCTGGATTCCGGTCAATTCCGGCGACGAAAATCCAATTGGACATCACCAATGCAACTAGTGTCTCCAAATATACAAAACCCCTATGTCCCTAGCAACCGTTTAGTGGCCAATCACCGGTGGAGACCGACGAAAACCAGTCGCATGTGGCGGCTGTCGTGGCTGGCGATCGACGAGTGATGAAGGGTTGTGAAGGGTAAGGTTTTGTAGAGGGGAGGATGAGGGTTCGAATGGTGGTGACAAGGGTGATTTTGGGTGGAAGAATCGTTGGAAAAAGGCAAAAAACGTTGGCGGTGATGTTGGGTAACATGCACCGGAGCTTTGTTAGGGGTGACGATCTGCTAATGTTAGGGGTGGGATAAATAATCCGAAAACCAAAACGAACCAAAAATTAGGTTTTTTTTACAAACCGGTTCGGTTTTCGGTTAGCAAAATTCAAAAAACCGAAAAACCGGTTCAGTTTGAAAAATATTTCAAACTGGTTAATCAAAAACCGGTTTTACCCTAACTATAAAAGCAAAAAAAAAAATTTCGCTCCTCTCTATTTCTCTTCACACACAGTTCAGACTCTTCTCTGCGACTCCGCCTCCAAATCTTAAATCTCTACACTTCCAGAGTTCTAGTTCCAATCTTCCACACCGTGAGCTACAGAGCTACTCCATCCACACTTCCAGAGTTCCAATTCCAGTCTTCCACACCGTGAGCAGGCCCACCCTGAGCAGACTCCATCGTGAGCAGACTCTTGATTCAAATGGATTCTTTGTTTGTTTGTTTGGTTATTTACATGAGATACCCACCAGTTTTTCAGGGTTTAGTTTATGTATTCTGAGTCATTATTTTGTGGCTAATGGTTGATTTTTCTTGTTAATTTTGATACCCAGAAGCCCTTTTTTGTGGGTTTCTTATTTTGCTTATTTTACTAATCTTGTTTTGCTTTCTGGGTTTGTTATTTTGTTAATCTTGTTTTGCTTTCTGGGTTTGTTTTAGTGTGCTTTCTGAGTCATCAAAATATGGCCTCTTTTCTTAGACTTCTTCAACTTACATAAATGGTTTTCAAGTCTAGCCACCTGCTATGGCGTCCATGGAATCAACGGTCAAACTGGTTGCATCCAATACTGTTCTGGCTATTCAATTTCACCTAGTACTAGCAATGAAAACAACCCTCAAGCTAGCTGGTCCACAGAGAGATTAATAAGCGTTGATCATGTTCAACGCAGTTTAAGCTATGAAATAGTTGACAACAACATTGGGTTCAAGTCATATGTTTCAATGGTCAAGATTGTTCCAGAAGACAATGAAGGCGAAAATCAAAGTTGGTGTGTGATTGAGTGGGGGTTCACAATTGATCCAGTGGAAGGATGGGTATTGGATGATTTAGTGAAGAAGTGTGATATGGGCTTCCAGCGCATGGCTAAGAGAATGGAGGATGCATGCAATTCAAGTTTAGATAAGTAATTGACATTTGTTTTGTGGTTGTCTTGTAGTTTATCATTAATCTAATATGTTTATTTTTCTTTAGTTTTGTTGAAAACCGGTAACTGAACTGAATATTCGGTTCGGTTTACATTCGATGTTTAATCAAAATCGGTCCGGTTTTCGGTTTGGATTTTCTCCAAACCGAAAAACCGGTTCACTTTTCGGTTTTGATAATTCGGTTTGGTTAACCGGATTATCCCACCCCTAGCTAATGTGCGCCTCCTCTGCAAAATAACCAATTTACCCCTGAATCGTTATATCTAACAATTTCCCGTTACTTTAAGGGTGAGAATCTGAAATAAATGGAACTTGGGGTATCAACTTGGGATTTCATCAAACCTTGGGTGGGAATATGTCGTTTACTCTTTCTAAAATGTTAAAGTCACACATTGGAAAGGAAATATACCTAGTTTATTAACACTTGATCTCTAGATGGCTAGAAACCCATTCTCTAGTTCTAGAAATTGATTCGAAAACCATTTAATCAAGTGTGTAACGATGACAATAAGGGTGGGTCGGGGTGGAAATCATCATCCCCATCCCTATCTTCGAAAGGGGATTTGATCCCTATCCTCGATTTGACCGATACGGGGACAAGGATGGGGATCTCCGAATGAGGGTGGAGATTCTTGCAGGAACCTAATCCTCGAAATAAAAATAAAAATTAATTTTTTTCTTTATGATATTCTATGATGATCAATTTCAATATTAATTTTTATTGTATTTTGTTTTTGGAAGTGAAAAAGATGAAATTTAACCCTTCAAAATCTACACTAAGATTAACAAAATATATGTAACAAGTAAAAAAGAAGTCAAATTCATATGGAAAATAATAATAATTTGAATATAATTCAATGAAATATAAATACCCATTATTATAATAAAGACTCAATCTCACTATTTTAGTTTACAAAATTGAGTTTTCTTTGTGTGTGGTTACTTTATTTTATTATTTTAGAACATTTATTTTATTTCCTTATCTGGTTGTAAGAATTATCACTTGTAATTTTGTAACAAACATATCTATATACCTATGATATAATTTTATGATATATAAAATAAATGTTTATGCAAACTGAGCAGAACATCTCGTTGATTAAAAAAAAAAAAAAACTCTTTGTATCTTTTGTATATTTAATAATTAATACTATATAGCATGACAAATACTAATTGCCCACTAATTTACATCAATTAATCAAAATCAATTGAAATTTTGATCAACTTTATAAGTTGAGATAACATTTAATTGACAAGATAAGACACCATTTATAATATGATTAGATCACTAAATTTTCATAACATTATATTATAAAATGAAATGAAACATGACGTAAAGTTCTTACTTCTTATCAAAATATAATTTTGTCAATTTCAAAATTATTACCAAATTGATAAGAATTTATTCTCTCGTAATGATCAAATTATACATTAATTATGCAATGTGAAATGCTCAAAATTAATAAAAACTTTTAGTTTAGAATATGAACTAACTTTTTAGAATTTATTTTTTGAACAAACATGATATTTTATGTTTACAACTGAGTCATATAATACAAAAAGTAAATGATAAAATAGTTATTTTATGTAAATTTTGTATAATTTTTATCTGATTTTATGATTAAGTTGTAAATCAATTATTATTGTACTTTGTTTATGAAATATTTTGTTATTATTTTAAAACAATTAAAATCATAACACAAGTCAACGAAATGGTGCCCACCTAATCAAATAAATTTAGATTTATTCTGTATTTTTTAAGAGAACCAGAGACTTGATAGTCATTTTATTTTATAATATTTGAATTAAAAATTCATTTGCATGGAAAGTGCTTATGAAATAACCTGGTAAATTGTTTAAGCCTTTTTATTAAAATGTCTATATTATTTTAATTTGTTTTATTTTATGCTTAACATTATGAGTTATACAATCAACACTTTATAATAATATTGAAATATTAATGTAAAATTGCAAGTAAATTTGGATTAGAGGAGACTATATATAGCCGGGAAATATTTAATTTATTTTTAAAGAAAAAGGGGAAATAGAAAAATTCAAGCAATTTCCAAAGTAATTTTTTTTTGTTCATTATTTTATTAACTTAAATTTTCAATAAAATTATAATCTAAATTTCAAGTTTTAGCGGCAATATTAATCAATAGATTGATTGAGTGTTTATTTGTCAATCATTTTTATAATATATATTAAAACATCGTACAGAATCATCAAATTATCTTTCATACGTATTATAATTAATTCTTAGAAAAATTAAATATATTGACTTAAAATGACTAAAATTGATAAATTCTGTTCAAATTTCCATAATTTTCAGGATACTGACCTACTTAATTAGTACAAATTCACATGAAGTTAAATATGAATTAAAAGTCAAATATTTATTTGGGTAAATATGAAGTTCTTCTTGGTGTCTTCTTTTATTTGGGTAAATAATTATTAGTTTTCATGATGTACGATTTGATTGATTTGATTATTCTAGCAAATAGAAGTAGGTGATATAGTATAACAATAATCATAATATTTCTTTGACATTAATTCTCTATAATTCTAATTTTGTATGGATAAATAATAGGTCAGAAATTAGGTGCATAAATAGTTTTTTTTATTCAATTAATTAACAAATTATTTCCAAATTAATTATCAATACACTTGAAGTTAATTTAGAATCAAATTTTATGGCTTACTGAAAATATTATTTTGTGGGGAGATCTAAATTTTCTTAAGTACAAATTTATGAAATTTTCTTTTTTTAAACCAAACTTTTATTATTAATTTTTTTTGTTAGAAATATAGATTATTGCTTTTAACTCCTAACCCAATTGGTCTGGTTTTATGAAATTTTGTTTGATAATTATTGATTAATGATAAAATTAGAATGATTTATCAGTTTTTACATAGTTTAGATTTGACTAACCTAACCGAAAGTTTAATCATTAAACCTTATTATAAATTCATATTAGATTTTTATTAGACAAATGTATAAATAACGTGTAAAACACTTCACTTGAAACTTTTCCTTGGTAGAAAATCTTAATTAAAATCAAGAAATTACAACTTTCATTAAAATCTTAAATTTCATACTGTCGTGTGGCAAAGCTTGGGGGTTGTAGTTGTTGAAATTAGCAAGCTAATTTTGTATTATTTATAACATAAATGACCCAAATGACCCCCTTAATTTACCATTTAAGTACACTATTAAAGTTAAACTAGGGGCACAACAGTAAAAAAAAAAATAATAATAAATGATGACGTGGACTTCCCGACCGCCTCAGAGTCAAACTAGCGAGCCGTTCGCCGACCGTAGCGCGGTCGTCTCTACTCTATCGCCCATGCATTACAATTTACAAGATTTATTATTTGTTTTTCAATTAACTAATTATTAATTAATTAATCTTTAATTATATTCGATCTTGTTTTAATTAAAATATATATAATTTAATGCTTGCTTTAGCTTCACGCATTTTATCACCATCCCCATAAATATAAACTTATTTTATAATAAAAAATTGCCTTCACAGCCTTCACTATATAATATAACAAAGCAAACATGAATATTCAAAGATAATATTATAGTGTTTTTAGTACACACTCACACACCTTCTTTTGCACTCACAAGCAAACATCCCTACACTCTCCCTCCCACCATCTCTCCGTTGATGTGAAAGCTATAGTACATCTTTCTTTGATAATTCGAATATAATTAAAATTAAATATTAATGGATCTCTAATGTGCAACGAAGTCCTTAGAATCTATAAGATTTCAATAAAGTGATTCATGTTAGTTTTGATAAGGGTATATTTTTCAAGAGATTATAAGTTTGAATCTTTCTTCGATTACTAATAGAAATAGTTATTGAAATTCTTATCCAACAAGTGGTTTTAGTTTCGAAAGATTAGTTGAGTACACATAAGTTTGTCCAACATTCAGCTCATAACAAAAAAAAAAAAAAAAAAAAAAAGATTTCATATTTTGTAAAGGCAGTGTTTCAAATATTTACCCTTATTTTGTACTTTAAAACCACGCGATAACAATATTAAAATTATGAAATTTGTAAGGTATAAATTAAATGTCAGCTTTTGTTACTAATAACTTCACAAGCCTTAAAAAAACAAAGCCGGCGACTAGACGTTTTACTTTTGGTTTACATTAAATTTCAGGATTTGCAGGAGAATTTTTAAAGACAATTTTCGTTTTGGCAAGAATTTGACTGAAATTTTGGTTGTTAGCAGATTTTTCATGTCGAAATTTTGGTTGATTATTTGAGAACGTCACCAATAATGGGTTCTTAGAAAAATATGTATACGAAAGAAATTTGATTCGAAGGTACTACATTTCTGATAAATTAATTATTGTATATATATGAAAAGATAGCTGAGAGCTACAGAGGTCCCAGATCGGCCAGTGAGATTGGAAGAATGAGTTATGGTTTTAGTAATTTTGAATTTTCTGAATTCACAGAGAGAGAGAGAGAGAGAGAGAGAGAGATGGAATGAAGCCATTAAATTGCTTTGAAATTGGAAAAAAAAAAAAGAATCAGAAAACCTCAAGTTTAGGGTAAGCAACCTTCCGACGCCATCCTCTTCCTCCCCGACACTTGTGCTTTCTCTCCCTGCATGTGTGCTCATTTATTTACCCTGTATTTTCCCAATAACTTCATCAAACTCACCCCCAAAAATCACAATAAAAAAAAAAAAAAAAAATCAAATCAAACCCTTTTGAGATTAGATTAATTTTTTTTTCTTGCATATTCATTTATTGATACTAGTAAACGATTTATTACTAAAACATGATGTCTGCGCCTAAAAAATCTATTTGGAATGGAATCAAAATTCTACCAAAAGACATTAGACAGGTGGGCTCCTAGTCCTACCCTTATATACAAACACTCTCTCTCTAAACTTACACCAAATTAAGACTAAACCTCTTTATTCAGTTTACACCTCTTCATTCAAATTCTCCTCTCTTTCTCTAACACAAATCCCACTTTACACCAAACCCCTTCTCTCTTTCTTCCTTCTATATAAATATATAGATAAACTTCTCTTTTTCATGTGCAATTCTAGCAAAATCAAATTATAATCTTTATAATTTGATTAGATAGATGATGAATAGGTTTGATAATTCATCTTTGAAAAGGAGATCGCCATCTTCATGGCAAGAGAGAAGACCAGGTGTTCCAAATATGAACAACACCACCACAACGCTTTTTGGAGCTTCAACTCCTCCTTCTTTTCCTGGTCTTGCTGATGATGATCTTGTGGCCACTGTTGTTCCTCCTGTTACTGTGGTTCTCGAGGGCCGTTCGATCTGCCAACGCATCAGCCTCCACAAGCATGCAAGCTACCAGAGTCTAGCCAAGGCCCTCCGGCAAATGTTCGTCGACGGCGGCGACGTTGCGGGAATTTCCGAGCATGATCTTGATCTCTCTAATGCCGTTCCTGGTCACCTCATTGCTTATGAAGACATGGAAAATGATCTCCTCCTTGCGGGCGACCTTAACTGGAAGTATGTTGATTAATATACTCGTGTCATATGTATATATATTTATTCTTATTTTATCAATAATCAATTACTTCGTGAATAAATTCTAAATGATACAAATTAAAACCCTCTTTAGATCTTCATTTTTCTTTTTATACGGTGAGTCGATCATTTTTGCTAATTCAATTATGAAAATGGATATTATTAACAAAAGATAAACGATTCATAACTATTATTAAAATTTTAGGTTAAATAATTCAATTATTTTTTTTTTTTTTTTCTGTATTGCATAACTCAGTTTTTCTAATGGTAATGATTTATTTGAATGTGGATAGAGATTATTTATGAGATGAAACATTCAACAAAAATGAACTGTTAACAAACAGTATCAAAAAATTAAGTCAAAGTAATCAAAACTCTTTTTCATATTGGTTATATATATATTAATGGTAATTGTTTATTTGAATGTGAATAGGGATTTTGTACGGGTTGCAAAGAGAATCAGGATACTGCCGGTAAAGGGAAATTCTAGGCAGGGAGGAAGAGAAAGAGAAAAAGAGGCATAGCTTAATTAAGCTTGCCATAAAATTTAATTTAATTGGCATTTTGATGAGTTGGTGGCTTATAATGAAGATACCAAATTGATGAATCCAAACCTAAACATCTGTTCTGGGAAAATATAATATGAGATCGATGTAATGTACTATTAGTTTAGACATTTGCATGTGTAGAGTTCCCTTCTTTCCTTGTATGAATAAAATACTTTTTCCCTTATTAATTATTTTATTAACTAATTTTAGTATGATTTTTGTTCTTTTTTCAGCTTCTTTGTTCATAAATTCTTTTCTTTTCTTTTGGTTAATTTAGATTCAATTAAGAAGAGAGACTATATATTATAATCCCAGAAAATTTTTAAGTGGAATATTCATATATGTCATTAATTACTTTTTTATCTCCGTTTAAAAAACATTAATCAACATATTTTCATCACTTGATCGTCATTATTGTTAATTACTAGCAATTTACTTTAAAATTCCTCTACTGAAAACACTTATACTATATGGTTTCTTTACATCATAAATGAGATTGTCCATTTATATAAGTTCAAAGGTTACTTCACTAATTTTTATATCGTTATTTGGACAAGTAAATTCAATAATACATGCTCTATTATCAAAATTACTAAATTCATATTGCCATAATTTGTGAATATTCGTTAATTCAATCGGTTGAATCTCTTAAGGTTGCATAGAAAGTTTTAAGATCGAATCGTGTTTAGGTAAGTGTGGTTTTAGTTTAATTTTGTAATTTTTATTTATTTATTTATTTATTTTGGTGTTCGTAAAGAATCAAAATCAATTGCCAATCTTGCATGGAATAAGCTTAATTTGGGAAATGGGGTTTAAATGGAGGAAATGATAAGATATAAGGAATTATATTCATATGCGTTGTGCCTTTGATTTGGTTTATTTCGAGATTCTCTTCATTTGATGTTTGCATTTTATTTTTTGTTCTTAATACAAATTAGTACTTGATCAACATGAACCTAAATTCTATAGGTAAAAAAATATTTAGATATAGAATTTCTGATTTAAATTTAATTTGAGAAAATGCAAATGTTCAAAATAAAGAATATTTTTGAGATATACAGTATATAGATATTATAGTTGTTGTAAAATACAAGAAACATGCTAAATAAACCGCTTCTAGGTGTCCGAGTGATTCGATAGGAACTTTTGGGTGTATTACTTAACAGATCCTGAGTTTGAACCTCTCCTTGGTTGCTAATAGGGGTAGTTACTGGAACTCTTACTCGATAGGTAGTTTTAGGATTCCAAATGATTAGTTGAGGTGCACGTAAACTGGTCTGGACATCTTCCATCATTTAAAAAAAAAAAAATGCTAAATAACAAGATTACCAACAAAGTAAATGTACAATAAAGATAGGACAATTTAACGTGGTTCAATTATGTAAAGTCTACTTATCTAAATATGAAAAGGAAAAATCGATTAATATCACAAGAAGTACAAGAAAAAAAAAACAGCAAATAACCTTCCCCAAAAAGAGTAATGGTATCCAATTTAAACCTAGTACAAAATATCCCAAGACATATACATTTTAAACAAACTGTGACCCTAACAAATTCTCCACGCATAATTAAAATAATTTGACTCTCAACTTCCTATAAATATAGGCTACGAAGATCTTCAAATCCTAATGAAAATTACATTCATTGTATTTTTTATTTAGTGCAAAGAAATATAATTCTAATTTTACGATAAAATATTAAAGAAAACAACCAAAAATTCACAACTAGTTTATATTTTTACAAACTTTGTGACGGCACTCACAAATTCGCCACTCGTAATTAATAATTATATTGGATTCTCAACTTCTTCTATATTTATGTGTATGAAAATCTTTAATCCCTAATAGAAATTAGGTTCCTTGTATATATATATATATATATATATATATTTAATAGTTAATAGAAACACGAACTCAAACACAATAAATATTAGAGAAAACGAGTAAAAACTCACAATCGGACACATTTCCTTACATCTCAACAAACTTTGTGATGATTTTCAACCTCCTATACATATATGCGCACGCGCACGCAGGCACAAAATCTTGTATCTATTTGGGTTAAGTAGGGAAGGTATCGAAAATCTAGCTATCTACTCTATACATAGATTTGTGCCCTTTATTGTTAAGGTTTTTAATTATGTTAGGTAAGAAATTTAGTGTGGCCGCATCGATCTAATTTATTTATAATATTTTACTACAGTATATATTATACTTTAAAAAATTAATTGAAATCAAGAAAACAACTACTTTTGTAGTTGTAATCACTACATTTAGCTACCATGTTATATAATTTTCATTACTAGGTTAAATTAATTTTGATTAGAAAAATATAAATCAATAATATAACTCACATGCATATCCAAAAATATATCAGTTATATATATATAGTGAAATAAACTATTATTAGTCGTGATGGTATGACGTATACGTTTTAAAATTAACATCAATGTAATGATATCTCATTTGACGAAGTTATTGCTTAGACAAGATGATATAATACGTACGTTTTCATTGAATAATTTTGATGAAGACGATTGACTTTTCTCATCTTTATACGTATTCAATCCTAAACTTGATAATTCCATACTTTGGAATAAAAAACAAGAGATAGAAAAATGCTAAAAAAAAAAATGACCAAAAATCATTTTTTTTCAATATTCAAACATTATAAACAAAAAGATCAAGACAACTCAAAATTTTGAACTGTATTTCAACTTTCAAAAATTATTTTCGAATCATGAATCAAACCCGACTTAATTTTTCAAAGTGATAAATAATTAAGAAGAGAAAATGTGGACCATTAAAATTAAAGTGGTGTTGGTTAAGGTATGGACCCTTTATTAGGTGGAGTTAGTTAAAGCATGTATTTAATGTCTCTTCATGACAAGTGAATAGTTTTCAATTAACATTAACTCAGTGGTCCTTCTTGTTAGCCACTACAATTACAATCAATCATATATCCCTTGAAATTTAATTATTTTTATTCAATTTCTCTTTAAAGTTATTCTTAATTTTATTGAGCTATATATATATATATATATAAAGTACCACGAAGAAAAAATATAAAAAAGGAAAGTAGAGAAGTTTGCCTTGGTTTAAATTCTTTTTCAGAGTAGATTTTTCCTCTGGTGGTTTCATGAGCATTTATCTTTTTTCCTATCTAGTTTGATATGATGAGACAGACAAAAAAGAGGTGAGTTTCTCATTTTTATTGTATTTTGTTTTGTTTTGTTCCTAACCGAAGGTATGTCATGAGGTAGGAATAAGTTTTTTTATTGTTTTCTTTCAATTCAGTATAGGCTTATTGATTTTTGTTTCCTAACCCAAGGGAAGAGAGCGTTTGCCTACTCTTGTTTTTTGCCTCTTTTAGTCTTGTATAAGTTAATTGATTCTATTGTTCTTAAACCAGACTTTGTCCTGAGGTAGGATGATCATTTTTTCTAACCTCCTCGTACATTCTCTTTTTACCGGTGCATACTTACTCAACAAAAAAAAAAAAAAAAAAAAAATGTTAAGTACGATTTAAAATTAGATTTATGCCATGGTTTGTCCATTTATATATGTAGTGCACCGTACTTTATACTATTATTAGTAGATTGAAGTAGGTAAAATAAGCTTTCATTGTTAAATATTTTGTCTAAAAACAATTTATTAGCTATAACTTTAGCTTGATACTCTAATCAAGTTTAGGACCATTAATTAAGAGTGTATTTGAAATATTTTTGTTGCACGAAATAATTATTGGGTTTTTTATGATTTGATTTATAAATTAGGTTTAAATGCCTTTTGATGTATTAATTTCTCTTTATTTTATATATCCTCCAGAGGTAGAAGCATTTATAAAAAAGTTTTAAATATAATTAATTAAATAATCAATCGATTTCCACTTAATTATGTTTGATAAATAATTAATGTTCATTTAATTTCTCTGAACAAATCAAAGCATTAAACAGTTGCAGTACTGTCAATTTTCTTTTCTGACATTTACATTTATTTTATTAAATAAAAAAAATAAAAATTAGATACCTAAATTTAAAAGGATAAGATACGAAAGCAACTTACTAACTACCATCTTATGTATATTATCCGTCTTAAAAATATCGATACTGATGTCTTCTCATTGTCTTTTCGGATATTTATGTCTTATAATTATAAGTTTATGATAAAAGTATCATTGAATTGGTAATACCCAATTTCACAATTTAAATACAAAATTTTCATTTATGAAACCCATTTGAAAAAAAAAAAAAAAAAGTTAAGGCCCAATTCATAGTTGTTTAGTAACATTTAAAATGCCTTTTTTTATATAAATAAATGCAAATCATTTAAAAGGGAAAAAAAGAATAATTTCCTCTCTTCTATCAAGACATTGAAACATTTGCTTGCAAAGGCGGGAAAAAGGTAAGAAACCGACCACAGACAACCTACATAGAGGTGCTGCGCTTTGGGTTAGAAACATTTTCTTGTTCCCAAAGTATGTTTTACTTTCTTATTGCACAAGTCGCCTGTCTTGTTTTTGATTCACTTAATTCTTGTAATGAAAAATCCTAACCCATTGTTTGTGTTGTATGAAATTTTTCAGATGCCGGACACGTGGATTTAAATAAAAAAATCCAGATATATAGTTAATAGCAACTAATAAACGCTAAAAGTTAAACTTTCACAAAATTTCATATCAAAAACAAAGGAAATTTATCTTCTAGGATTACTAGGATAATAAACCATTAACTGCTCGTAAATATGATTTGAATTTTAAGAGTATACGACATTAGCCATAGAACAGTAGTTTGTGGTCGAACGATAAGACTTCTAACGTGTGGGGGGTTATCCAAAGGTATGTCTTAAGTTCACAAAGTGGCGATTACGTATATTTTGATTTACTTGATATTGGACTTTAAAGTTGACATGGAACACCGCAGTTTAAGCCTGATTGTAAATTTATACTTTAATTAGATATGTGACTTGTTGAGAGTTTTTTAGAGATTAATTTAAAACTTTTAATAAATGAAAAATAAATTTAGCTACAGTTTACATAGGTGAATATGAAAATATTGTGGCCTAAGCTGGATAGGCAACTCATTAATCATTATAGGAACTTCGTCTTGAAAAAGTTTAAACAATTTTCTCCTTAGAGTTGTTAGTATTTCATTTAGGCCAAGTTTGGAAGATGGGATAAACCAGGATAAAGGGTGGGACTGGGACTAACAACTTAGTCATCTCCATGTTCGGTTAATTTTCTTGAAGAATGGGGTTGGAATAGACCTAATCCGATCTCTTTGATTAATCCCGATAGATGGGTTGGGCCCATGGCATGCCTATCCCCAGGATTGGAAATTTTTTTTTTTAATATATATGTTATGTGTATTAAAAACTTAATAATTAAATTAATTTATAAGAATATTAAAAATATATCTACAAATATCAATATAATATAAAAAATAGTTTTTATTTTTAAAAAATGTATTTTATTATAAAAATGTTAATAATAAATATTATTTTATTAGAGTTTTTATACATACTTTAATTTATTACCTAAATTAATAATATCATAAGGAATAATAATAAATATTATATATATAATAATATATTGATTAAATTTTAAAGCATTAATTAAATATTTCTCATTCAAAATGTTATAAATATTAAAATTCTAATTATTAATTTATTTATATTAAATAAATTAATAATTAGAATTAATATCATAAATAATAATATCTTATTATCTAAATATTATAAATATTATTTTTAATTTTTATATAATCTTAAATAATTTATATCTTCTCATAAATATTTTAATAAATATTTTGTATTACTTAATTTTAATTTTTTTTTTATCAAGAATAAGAAATATTATGTTAAATTATAAAAAATATGTTACATATTTTTTATACATTTAATGAAATAATAGTTTAAAATATTAAATCATTGTGTAAAACTAATATTCAATTTATTATATTTAAAATATATAATGATTTTAATTCATTTTAAATTTAAATTATCTTCTCCAGTCCTATGCTTCACCAAACACAAGACAATATGATTGTAATTCAATCATATCCTATCCTATCCTAACCCTAATCCAATCCTATCCAGTTCTGCCTCCCAAACGCAACTTGAGTTTCGATGTTCAATTTTAAGAGCAAAGATAAAACTTGTCTGTTAGAGTATCTCCGATGATACTCTTTATTTTAAAGAGTATCTTTCATATAAATAAAGAGCATCTTGATTTCTAAATATAAAGAACAAATTCTTATTCAAATCCAATACTCTTTAAATTTAACAAAGATGCTCTTTATTTTCAAGAAATAGACTTAATAGGAGAGAGAATTAATAAATAAAATGCATAAAAACTTGTAGTTTATAAATTAAAATTAGGATACATAGTAAAATTTAACTCTTTATATGTAGAAAGTCAAACTCACTCTTTAATTTATATTTAAAGGATAAAGAGTCTATTAAATTCTTGTTTTTATGAATAAACTCTTTATAATAAAGAATTTGGATCATATAAAGAGTCATTTGGAGATGCTCTTGGACGCTTGAATCTCTGGAATACCTGAGGGGAAATATTGTTATTAACTGAAATCTCAAAGGGACCTTGCATTAAACTCGTAATTTAAACCAACCACTTTACTAGTATTTAAGAGACTTGCACAGATAGCTCGCTTCTGTAACTGTTCAGGTCTCTAATCCTTTCCCTAATTTTAACAAAGATAATTGAAATAGAATCATGATATAAACTGCATAACATAAGCTATATCTTGTTCATTTCTCAAAGTTTTTTTTTTTTTTTTTTCGCATTTAAATAATAATAGATCTTACTCTGAAAGAACTGCATTCATGCCACAATGGCAATTGGATCAAGAGTTGAAGTGACTGACCTATAATAAAAATAAAATGGAAGTTATGCTCAGGGACCTGAACGATTAAGAACTTCCATCAATCAATCAATGATCTTATAGCATTCTGTACGATGCAGGCGTTTGTTTTATAAATAGGGAAATCTTGATTTATGCATCTTCAAATGGCGGCAAACCCCAATCACTCGGATTGAAATCCAATAGCGAGCTCAGGACTTGGTCTGCAGTAGCATGATGAGATTTGTCCAGCTGTGGATCTGGAACCATAACTGCAGACCTGCATGGTAAATGCAATTAGATGTTAGGTTCAGGATTGCCGTGATGGTAATATTCTAACTGACAAAAAAATTACAAACTAGTACTTTCAACTGATACACTTCAGTTAATCATAGAGGACAAAGTTGATGTATTAACTAAATTGATCAACATATGTCACATGCATTAAAAAAAATGTATGGGATGTCAGAGAATTTGAGAAAGCAAATAATGCCATAAATGCATGTAGATTATCCTAAATTGGAATTGATCACGACCTAGTGCGTGGAAAAATTGTGGAATGTTCAATTTGCAAGAAGGTCAGCATCCAATATCAACTCCTATATGATCCCACAAGCCATATTGCAGTTCCCTTGATTGTGATGTCCCCATCAGCCAGCACTAAATCAAGATATGATTTAATGGTTACTTTAATTGACAGAATTGTACTAAGATTTGACACAAATCTCTAGTTATTGCTAAGACACCCAAATGAAATAGAGAACATCAGCATACACTGTTACAAATCAAATATCAATTCATGTATACATAAATCCTCTTGTTGGTCTCCACAATATCTCATATAAAAGCCATAGGAGATATAAGCATTTGTAAAGGATTTATCCTTTTTCACCACCAAAAGTGAAACTTGTATGCGTAAGTTTGCAGTTCGCTCTAGGAAAGGTTTGGCTAAACCTTACTGGTCCACATAGAGAGGAATACTGTAAAATGCTAGTGGCTAAAGCAACATACCTATTGCTAAAGAACATAAAGCACAAAGCTTTTTCTACAAGTAGGTGTATCATATGCCAAGTGAATAGGATGTCAATCACTTATTAGCCACTAGGTATGTTGCTTAGACTAAAATCCAAATAACATTCTGATCACATGGGAGCCCTTAGACAACTTAATCAATAATATTAAGCAACCAACAAGAAACTACGACATTAATTGTTAAAAAGTGATGAATTAATTCAATAAAGTCATAGCTACCAATTACAAGCCATCCCAGTCAGCAAGTAGCCTGTAAGCTGCTATATTAATTGAAGCTTTAATGTCACCTGACACAGTGTCCACTTGACATTAAAAGATGAACATTTGTTTCCTTTAACCATTGGGGTTAGCTATACCTAGGGGTTTTGTGTTTGAGTCGCGGGAGAGGCAATTACCATATTTACACAAAAAAAAAAAAGATGAACATTTGTTTTGATCATAAATTGTATAAGCAACACTTGTATACTCAACACTCAACAGCCAAACACCCATCTTGCGATGGTGAGATTATAACATAAGGATGCAACTTTTTATTTTATCAAAGAGTTGATAATGAAAACATATGGCAAATGCCTGATCAAATTGATTGGGTTGTTGAAGAAAAAGGCTCAAAAATCAGGTGCCCCCGTCCTGAAAATTCTTAGATGGACGAGTAAAACAACAAAGACCAAAAAACCACTTGTGGCATTAAAGGAGCTGTACAAATTTATACCCCAACACAAAGTCATATAATAAGAATAGAATTTTGCATTTACCAAAAACTTCCTTTGAGCGGTAAGCTGAAAGCTTATTTATCTTGAAAATAGTGTTTCAGACATAATCCTCTCTGAGAGAAAAGAAAAATTTCCTACATTTTAAGACTAACTCATCAAATTTTACTTTCTATAAGCAACTTGTAATAGTAATTTACTATAATTCTATCCCAGTCAACAGAATATATTCAGAAAAAAATATAGCATAGCAGGTCTTACTCTGTATGTGACCACATTATGTGCTCCTGATAACACTTGAGACAATCTTTTTACTGAGATGATAGTGAGCATGGGTAGGACAGTATGAAGTTTTGAATTCATAAATCGAAACTTTATCTTTTGGGATAAAAATCACAATGAAAACTCGAAAACAGAAGTAAGTGTTCTTGTAAATGTGCTTACATCCCAGCATTCTTAGCTGCGAGAACTCCTGATGGTGCATCTTCAAACACGAGGATCTTATCTGACTCGACCGGACTACCCTGTTTATCCAAAAACTTTGATGAGTATTTGTGTTGACTAATAACCAATGACCAGAATTGACAAGACAATTTTTATAAAATCCAGTAGGTGCTACTGTCACAAATTACAATATAGAAGAGCATCTGTGAAATGATTTTACCTCAAACCTCTTGGCTGCTGCAAGGAATATATCCGGTGATGGCTTGCCTTGTTTAACTTCTGGATCATCACCAAGAACAAAATGATGCATTAATGAGAAAAGTTCACCATGTCTTTGGGTTTTCAATTCAAAATGCCGCCTGTGAGAACTGCAAAATACATCTTAAGATAAGCACTGCCCATGAATATCCTTGATGACTTCAGCAAATTCAGTACAAAATGTAAAAGGTAGAGAAAACTTCACAGATAAATGAGCTTTTGATTCTTGCAAATCAAAAGAATTAAATATAACACAAATTGCAATTGTCTGGATGAGCCTTACCCTGTCGCCAAGCAAAATGGTATTCCTTTGGCATGGAGATGTTTGATCAAACGGCTAGCCCCTAAAATACAAAAACAACTTAAAATTGTTTTATTTGCAATTGATTTAAATTTCAAGAAAAATAAACTATAAAAATTTGTTATGTGGTTGTGGCTTGGTGGGCCAACTTGGCTGGTACTATATTATTTATTACCGTGTGAAACAGTTATCATACAAAAATAGGGTGCAGAGGATCAGGGTTTGTAGTCAACTTCTCATTCTCTCGTTCTTTTCTTCATCTTTCTGTCTTCTCTATACTTCTTCTGCCTTTTATCTTTTTATTTTATTATTTTATATATCAACCTAATATTTAAGCACCTTTTTTATGCGTGGGTTCTTCAAGACTGATTACATTAAAGTGTTCTTGTGTTAGTGTGTCTATGCACCATTCTGTGGCCTATGGTGCAGGGTTATGCAGAAATTGTTTGGTGTGTTCAGCTAAGTTCAAGTTCTAGATTATCTGCTCTGTTTACAATTTCAATCTTAAGTGCACGTTTTCTGGTTTTGTATGTGAATTCGTGTGTGACTTTATGTACATAAACACACACACATATATTCTCTATTTGCGAATTTCCATCTTGACTAAACTTTTTTCTCGTTTATTCTCTGTGTTTCAAACCTCCTGTAACTACCGCAATCTGTTTGCAAACAAATCTCCTCAGAATACTATTGTAAAATAGCAGGGGTTGTAACCGCTGGATTATTTATCACCTCACTTTAACAAAATTAAGCAGAGAAAGACTAACAAGAGAAATTTATCCACAAAAATTCATTTAAGTGGTGCTCTGATAACTAGTACCTGGCATGAGGTCACTTGTTGGAAACAATTTACGCAACATCTCTTCTCTCTCTACAAGAAAATCCTCAGCAGAAAGTGAGTCACTAATTCCAGTCTCTTCAACAAAGACCCGAGCAGCTTCAATTGCTTTCCTTCCCATCATTTTTGCCTTAAGGGACCAATCAAAAGTTTTATTGTATCTAGCAAGTATGATCTCTTGGACTTCAGTGTAGAATTTCTCCGTATCTGCAGTAGTCAATAATAGAAAACCATCAGATGTATAATAATTTTCCTAGGATTTAGCATGTATCATTATCAACTCAATTGATGAAAGAATTAAGAACTCCAAATCTAAATATAACAATTTGGCACAAAATGTAAGACTCCAACTGAATCAAAATTATATAAATCTTAATGAAAGTAGCATGGCAGCAATTCCCAAAGCAGAATTGACACTTAAGGAAAACATAGAGGACAGGGTTGCCCAAGAATATGGAGTACAAAAGATTAAGTTGCATAAACTTAGATTGAGATAATAAAAGTACAAATACAGAAAAAAAAAATGAAGAAACAAAAGAAAAATGCATTTCCAGGTTAATGTATGGTTTGAACTTAAAACTTTTCAATCCTACAAGTTGTTGCTAATCGTAGCAATTAGGCCTGGACAAAAGAAATCCAATTTTTGGTGCTGCACAACTCGAATAAGATAGCCAACATTTTCACTAGCAAAGTAGGGTGGCCCTAGGCAGAGAATGGAGGTTAAGGAGTACAACTTATGATCAAAGCACATGTAAGGAGATTCCAGAAACAACAAGAAAATGAAGACAGAAACCATCTTCAGGATCTAGGGTATTCAACTACTATGTTGGAATCCATCAAAAGAACTGGGCGGCATTGATTCTAACTTATTGAATAATCATATGATTAACAATATTCTAGCAGAAGATTATAACCCTATCCTAACAAAAGGAAAGGAGAGAGAGAAGATTATAAATTGAAAAAAGCTTAACAGCAAAAAATGATAAACACAACCAACCCTAAATTAGATGGGATTACCGTTAGCTGATTGAAGAGATTTTCATAATTTAACAAAATGGATCTTATTTACAGAATCCGGAAAGTTCTACAGAGAGAATGAATAATAAATAAAGAAAAAGGATGTAAGTAGTTAGTAGCAACCCTCAGAGGGAAACAGCATGAAAAACCAAAATTATAGAGTTCAGTCAGAGACATTAATTAACAAAAATCATACAATGAGAGTCGACTTCAAAAGATACCAATGAGACCACAATGTAACATAACAGTAACATTTAGCTCAATGTCGTAATCAAAATTTTTTTCTCTAACAAGTAAATATAGTAGGATTGATATTGCTTTGTGGAACTGATCTCATTTGGATAACAAGGGTAACTTGAAATTTTTATTTTAATCACTAATATTACGGGGATGATGGAATGCCATTTTCCAGAATTCAATTTACTTGGTTGAGAGTCCAAAATCTTTTTTCTTTTCTCCTTTATAAATGGAGACTCCTATTCATCATGAATAATCGTTTTAGGAAAAGAATTATTCAGCAAACATAATGGCATCCATCAAACCAGTGAATTCACACATGCTGATACAGCATGTTCCCTTTTGCAATTTAAAATTTTGATTCATATTGACGATTTGCTTTTATCGAAATGAATAGACATTAAACGTAGACCTATATGTTAAAAATACTGATATTCATTTACTCCGGCTTGTAAAACAAATTAGCTAAACACTTGCTCCAAATTCGCGCATTCAGACCTTTTCACATAACTGATAAAAACAAACACCCATTTAACTACTTATTAAGCTACCAGACAACAGATAATCCAAATCAACATAACACGTCTGGCGCCTTTACCAAAATCATCTTAGAGGCATTTGCCATCAAGATATGGTTAATGGGTTTGAAAATTCTAATAAAAACAAAGAAGCTGATTTATTTGTTTAATCCTTTGCAAAAGTTGTAGCCGGAATTTGATCCAGAGTTGGATTCTTCATATGAATCATTGAATCGATCCCTGAGTTATTGCCAAACATATCTACCCTTTCTACAAATTGGCATTGTACTTTGAACCAATTAAACATGAACAAACTATTTCTATTCTCCAACTACATTTACTGATAAGTTATGATTAAACATAAATTTGAAACTGAAATCATCAAATTGAAAGTGTTTGATGAAAAAAGTTACCCAGTAAGAGACCGTCCATGTCGAAGATGACATGAGTGACTGGTTTAGGGCCCGAAACAGCTGCCATTGAGAATTGGGTTTCCAGGTCTCACGCTTCTGCACTTCCAAAAACAGTTGACTGGTTTGTTCAAGCTTTCTATATTCGTTGCTTGCTCATTGCCAGATGCTAGCGCTTTAGTGAGAAGTGAGAACTCGATTCCAGCACTCGGATCTTTCTAGACCCTCTATACTTTTTGTTATATAGCAAACACCCTTTTATTTTGACAACTAGTTAAGCACGTCCTCTGTTGACTGTTAGAGATAATTTATTTCACCATGAAGTCCAGTTAAAACTTAAAAGTGACACTTTAGTCTTATAAAATTTAGCAACGTTTTGGTCGTTATTAATATTAGTAAAGTTTTGGTGTAATAAAGGCCAAAACGATACTGATAGGAACCATTTCTTCGCATTGCAAATTTACCATTTCTAGTTTCCCAATTGACATTAATTACTTATCATTTAAATAAATAAAATTTAATTTATTCACAATAAATATTTATTTATATGACAAATAATAATTAAAAAAAAAAAAAAACTTACCAATTTGAATGTATTGCTTGTCAAAACTTGAAGAGAGATCATTAATATATGAAGTTAAAAGTATAAAATTATTGAAGGGTAATATTCATTTGGGATATTCTCAACAATAATTGAAGAAATAAACAAAGACCCCAAATGTTTCAAATACACCTGAAACTGAAACTCCTTCTTGTTAGCTTTCATTCAGTTAAGTTATTTATCCTAATAAGTATAGTAATTTCACAGCAACAACATTGCAACACAATCCATGTATTATGCCTAAAATAAGGGCTGAACTATGCTGATGTCAGCGAACACCAATCATAATTCAGAGAGACTTCTCACTGTCCAGAACATGCCACGTCTCCAAAGATAGAAAGAATATAGTTGTCAACAACCTAGCAAACTCAAACATTTGTCTATGAATGAATTTGGTTCGTACACTTATCTAAGCCCCGTTTAATTTAAGGATATTCTTTGAGTTCTCAACGAATGGGAAGTTAGGAGAGATATGCACGGCACCAACCCACTTGCAAAAGTGTAATCATTACCTTGAGCACTGGGGGTATAAATAGGTAGCTCCCCCTCATAAAATCAGAATCAAACACTCTTTAATTTAACAAAGAAAATAGTAAAGACACACTACAAGAAAGAGATTGACTTTATATTCTCTAAAAACACTTAAAACACCAAGCCTCTATAGTACTAGATCGCAGTTCGCGATCTCTTCTAATCTTGGCTAACGACCAAGAACATACTCATATAAAAAAATACAATGGATGTAGAGATTCGCTTTAAGCATCTGAACCACTATAAAAATCTTACTATCTCATTTATTATTTTCGTCTTTGCATGCTACTGTGAAAACAATATCTTACTCATTTACTATAATTATCTCACGTATGATTTGTTAGCATTTTGCACGTACGAAGTTGCTGGTGTCAAAATCATTAAATGTTATTAAAAACATCAATTAACACCTAGCAATTGAAGGAAAAATGTCTTTGACAATGTATTTATGGCATTTGTCATGTTACTGGATTAATTACCTAAACTGATGACTACTGTCACATTAACTTGAATTCAATCTAATTCTTCAATTAGAAAACTAAGTTTGCCACTAACAACAACAACATATTTTTTGAGCATGCAGTTGGCCTGCAAAAGTATAAATCCGCACAAAGCAAAAACTTGGTCAATCAAAGGCTTTTTTCCCATTCATGAAAGGTTCTCTTCACCGCTAGTTCTTGTTCATCTAGAAGTACTAAAAATTTTCACGTATTAAATAGGCCTTGCTCGCGAAGGAGCAATGTTCTAGCAAAAATGACTATCAGATTAGAAATTGAATTGATGAGGATGATCTCGCTTGAAAGCAAATAAAGTGAGAGTTATGCTCAGAGTCAGGGAGACAAAGTAAGAAGTGTCTTGAATCATTAACAAAGAATGGATACCAAAATTTCCTTTCGACGCGTAAACATGAAAATCTAGCCTTCTATGTCTTCAAATGGCGCAAACCCCAATAACTGGGGTTGAAATCAATTAGGCAGTGCAGGACTTGGTCTGCATTGGCATGATAAGATTTATTCAGCTCTGGATCCGGAACCATAACTGCAGACCTGCATTTTACATGCAATAAGAATGCAGTTAAAACTATATATTCTAGCAGCAAGGCATGTAACAATCAAACCAACTAGCATATCTCTACTAGATCAACGCTTTTTCATATCAAGTTAACACCTAGTGACACTCCATACAAATAAAGAAAAGGAAAACAAAAGAAGGATCTAAGCAGGAAGCAGCCGATAATGACAGGAAAATCTGGTGAGTGCACAATGTTCTCCTTTGAATAAGAATTACAAATCAACAAAAAAAAAAACAGTTATAGAGTTCAATCAGAGTCCATTGAAATGAAGATAATGCAAATCTTCTGCTTGATCTCATCTGAATAAAACATAGGTTTTTGTCTTTTATAGATAAAGTTCATTAATATAATCAAAATTTTATCTTTTCAATAAACTTAATGCATACCTTTTAAGGGCGCATGTGTACAAAGCTCTTCCTAATAAATACATTTACAGACTACATTACTCTTGATTTTCATGTGCTGAAGTTTGAATTGCATGTAAAATACAACCACCTAATAATTATAAGTCAAGATATAAGATAAGATTTGAAGTGAACTAAGAATGAGAAACAAATTTGAAAGTGTTTGATAAAAGTGCTTACTGAGTAAGAGTTCTCAAAGATGACATGAGTCGTTTGTTTATTCACTGAAACTGCCGCCATCCAGATTTGGGCTTCCGGGTCTCTCGGTGTACGTGCCTTTTTTTTTGTGTTTGTAAATTTGCATGTTTCCAGTTATAATATATAGGTAAGTTTGTGCAAAACGTCAAACAAGAGGGGTTTGATGAAAATTTGACCAACTCTTAAAATTTTCTAAGGAAATGATTATTTGCACTTAAAAAAAAAATACCCTCGATGCACCCACCTATTTTATTGAATGGACACATTAATATATCTTTTTTTAATATAAAATTTCAAATATATATTTATAAAATTTCAAATATATATATATATTTGTCATGAAAGACTTTTTAAATTACTTAAATGTCATGAATTTGTCAGAAAATTCTTACTCATAACTTTTATCCTAATATTTATGTATACTCAAATACAAGTCANTAGTCTTTTCACTATTATCTAACGAAAATCATTAACAGAACATAACAGAAGATACCTATTTGTCGTTTCAAAACCTTTTAGGTACCAACTTATCGTTTCGACAAACGTTGGGTATGTATAAGTCGTTCTCCCTGTAAATGGATGGAAAAGCGAAAGAAATTAGATATTAATCCGAATTCTCTTTTCACTTTGACCATGTATACTTGTTTTTATGCAGAACCCCTCTTTTTTTTTTTAAATTTATTAAATAAATAGCATAAGTTAATTAAAAATAAAATAAAATTAAGGCTGCCCACTTGAATCTTCTAAACTACGTACAGATTATGTTATTACGTAACTATAATTTAAATGGGCATCATTTTTCTAGTATTAAAAATTCTAGAACGAGTCTCTCTCCCACCACCGGCCTCCATTAATTATAAAGTCCTAAAATTTTAGAACATTCAAGGATTTTGATTACTTTTCAACGCCTGCAAGTAGAGCTCATTATACGTACATCCATACGTCACAAATAACTCTCTTATTTTGATTCCCAATCAATCAAAGCCATTGAAAGAGTGTAGTAGATTTAATGCATTTGTCAGTCTAGCTCAATACCAAAATATTTCCGAACCGTCGAGGTTTCTAAGCTTAGCTAGATTACCTAAACGACAGTCAGTATCTTTAGTTACTTGCCATCCTTTTGATTTTTGATGGTACGACAATGAAGATTATTCTAAAATAAATACCCATTAGGGCTGCGAGCTATATATATATAAACATATACAACACTTGATTTTTATTGAAAGGATAGACTCGTGGGGTTACTAGTCACAACCTAGATTGTCATTTTGCGTACCCGACCCAAACACGTTTTGGAGCCCAAAAAACGACTGTGCTTTACCAAATGACAATGACAATTGGCTAGTATCCAAAACTTAGCCAAAAGAGTATAAAAGTATAAAATCTACGTACATTTCAAATTAATTCATATACAATTCAAATATATATAAAATTCAAATCATACTAATTGGCATGGACTATCACTATAAAGACAAATTATTATATTATTTTGTCCAAGAGAATTTGGTGGAAATTTTATTATTTTAGCGTTAATTAATGTAAACTAATAGGATTATTATTTTAAAAAAAGGGTTAAGTTATTGGAACAAAACTTTTTGACACAATTTCATTCCATAAATTCTTATCTATTGATTTAAGACAATACAACCAAATATAAACTGAAGTTGGAGATAATTATTTTTATTAGATATGATGAAGATAAACTTTTATTATTATTATTATTATTATTATTGTCAATACGAAAATTCATACCAACTAGAGATATCTAGCTGGCCTCCAAAAGGACTAGGTAAGATATATGCATGGCTGGTAACAAGCAAGATCACTAAAAATGGCATAATAAAGTAAAGAACAAAATAGATTTTAGACTGTATAGAAATCAAACCTACATGCCTTGTTATATTATTATTGGAGGATGTTACAAGATCATATGAGGTTACAAAGGGAAGTTCGCGAGATAAATAAAGGAGATTCAATTCTTGCGACCTATTCTCTATAAACACTTTCTAAAACAGGTCAGTCTATTTTTCTCTTGAACTTTACTCATACTAGAATCTTCCCTTGAAATGGAGGTTGTAGGCTCCTTTTACTTTTGGCTTATCTGACAGTGGTTGAAAATTGGTGTTACAAGGTTGTTTGCATGCATAATCCCCTTAATTAGGATCTGAGTTAGTAATTTGCATGCTTGTAACAAGCCAAGTCATGCTAATGGCAGCTTAACTCATGCTTTTGATAGTAATCACCTTGTGAGAGAAAACATGCACTTATGAGATGACTCGTGGAAGGATCCAAGCCATCAGCCTTTGACACACCTTGAGGACGCATGACGCAAATTTGACCACCAAAAAATTAGGCACAACAATTATTATTATTATTATTATTATTATACAGTAGAACATCTCTATAGTCATAATTCTAGGACCGACTAAATTTATGACTATAAAGATGTTATAACTTAATAGAGATGTAGTTATAAGAATTATTGTTTTAATTTCTTATTTTATAATTCATGTTTTAGTAGTATTAGAATTTCAATTAATTATTTTAGTAGCATTAGGATGGTATGGAAATGAATATCAAAGAGTCATTACAAAATTGAGTGATCAGATTCGATAACTTCATTACACTAATCAAATGGATATTAATATTTTCCTTAATCATCGAAATGAGCAACAAGTCGTGTATGTTTTAACTAAAGAAAAAATCATTACTAGACTTAGACAAGAAGATGAATGAGATAATCATGAGGATGAATATAGTTTGGGAATATCAAAAGTTTCATGCTAAGAAGCTCCAAACATGCAGTTAGAAATATTTTGGCTTCAACAAGAAAGTGTCTATGTTGATGACTTATTACGTACCCGCAAGATAAAAAATATAGTAACAACTCTAAAACATAAATCATTGTCTTAAATAACTTTAGATAAATATTTTATTTCATCTTAAATAGTTAATGTAACATAACATATTTTTTTTTATAATATACATACAATTATTACTATATAGAGGCAAGTTCCTTAAGACAAAACTCAGAAAAACTATAAATTATTACAATGTGAAATTTGTTCTTATTTATAACTGACCTAAGTATGGATCATAATTTTTTATAACTACATGGAAGTTATTCTTACATAGGCTTCGTTTGGTTCAAAATTTTGGGTTTTTGGGAAAAGTTTTTTGAAAAAAGTTAAAAAAAAATTGAATTGGGCGGGTATTACGATGTAGGATTTATAAATTAATAATATACCCCTTATGTTTATTTTTTTACAAAATACCCCTTATAATAAAACATTAAAAGTTAACAAAAACACCCACAACCCACCCTCAAATACGAACAGTCGGCCACCACCAACGGAGGGTGGCCGGAGTCGCCGTATCGGCGCATGACCGGCTGGATCTTACCGATCGTGCGCCGATATGGCCTTTTCCGGCCAAATCCACCGTGGATCTGGCCGACAAAGGCCAGATCTGGCCGTATTTGCTCCTCAACGACGACCAACAAACAGTCGTCGTTGACCGTTTGTTGGCCGTCGTTATAGACTGTTACGGCCAAAGATCTGGCCGTCAATGGCCAGATCTTTGGCCTTAGATCTGGCCGAAAAAGGTTAGATCGGCGTACTACCAGCCAGATTTAGCCTGTAGTGCGCCATCCTAGCAGATTCCGACCATTTTCCGGTAGTGGTGGCCGGAATCTGGTAAATGTGGATTACTGGGGTGTTTTTATAATTTTTAAAAAAATATTTAGAGGTATTTAATTAAATTAACAAATTCAAAGGGTTTAAAAAAAGTTAAATAATATTGAGAGTAGTATTCCCAAAAACTCTGGTTTTTGAGTATTTTACTGTTGAACTTTTTTGGGAACACTAAAAGTAGTATTCCCAATTAGCAACCAAACGAAGTCATAGTATCATTATAGAAAGGTTCTTATATATATATATATATATATATATTTTTTTTTTTTTTTAATTTTATTTTAATTTGTTAAAAGCCTATTTATGGAATATTTAAGAAAACCTTCCGTACCATCATGAAAGACTTTTTCAATTACTTAAATGTCATGAATTTGTCAGAAAAATCTTATTATAACTTTTATCCTAATATTTATGTATACTCAAATACAAGTCAAAGATAATATTCTTAACCACTTCTCCAATCCTATTTATACATGCAAAATAATTTAATTAATCAAAATTATCTCCCATTTGAACTTGTCTCAAACTTTCTCTTCCCATTCTGCTGGCCTTTCTAGAAGCATTTATTTGTCTATTAATTAATCATCTCTTTAATTTCATGTTTTTTTTGTTAATCTTCTTCTAGAAGGCATGGACAATGAGAGAAAAACTATGAATACACTTTGTCAAGACTCCCAACTCAACAACAAGTACTTGGAAAGAAACTACATTTCCATCAATAAACACACTCTCCACTACTTTGTCTCTTTTCCTTTGTCTCCTTATATTTTTATTTTATTTTATTTATTTATGATTATATATTTATAATAATTCATATTATAATCTTTAAAACATCCACACCTAAGTATTTATATAACTATGAAAATTCTTGTATTATTCTTAAAACTAATTAATCACCGTTTTAGCAATAAATCTTTCTTTCTGTTTTACTATAAAAATGTCCTACAAAGTCTTTCATCTTCGTTCTCTCATTTCTGAAAAAACAATCACTATGGGAGCTCTTGAAAAACCCGACCATCATCATCATCATCTCCACGACCCGCAAGAAGAAGAGGAAGAAGCTCTTTCTCTCTGTGACTTTCCTCTCGACGAAAACAATGGCAACAATTTTCAAGAAACGACAACAAGAAGCCACAGTAATTCTAATACTACTCGACGAACATCTTCATCTTCATCAACCGAGCCCGGCGACCCCGAATTCTTCGAGTTTCTCAGCAATCTCAGCTCCGAAATGCGTGCCGCTGAAGATATAATTTTCTGCGGAAAACTCATCCCTTTAAATATTAATGAACAAAATCCTCCTGTTTATCATCATCATCATCAACAACAACAACAGCAATTCTCATCGAAAGGTTTCACGAAGTCGTCGATTTATGAACACAGACACGGCGATTTTCGCCGGAGATCGGAGTCTCTTTCTGAGTTACAGAGCTCTCGTTCTAAGAGTAAAATCTTGAGAAGCAGTCGGTCACTCGACTATCAGAAGTTGCACCGCGTTTCGAGTTCGAAGACCTCGCCAGACTTCGATATGGAGCGGAATTCATCCGTCAGAAGCGTCGGAAAATCGGATAATGTTAATAAAATTCGGGCGGTGAAGCCGTGGTGGTACTTGTTAATGTTTGGAATGGTGAAGTTCCCGCCAGAGATGGACCTGAGAGACATCAAAAGCCGCCAATTCCGTCGCAATTCATCCGTGATGTTCCCTTCGTTGGACGCGGCAGGGAATTTCCCGGTTAACCGGAGCTCTACCGCCGGCGGGAAGACTTCTTGGAGGTTTCTCAAAGCATTAAGTTGTAAAGATGATGCTAGTGTGGCCGTAACGACGCCGTTGTGCATGCCACACGCGTGAGGAAGATTTGTACGTGCCATGCATATTATTCCATTCGACGAAACTACCCCAGTTTGTTGTGGTTTTCATTTTTGCATGAGGGGTAATTTCGTCATTTAAAAAATATTTGAATTTTTAACGAGAATTTCTTTTATTTTCGTTTAAAAATTTAGAAGGAGAAATTATAATTAATGACTTTACGTACAAGGAAAGGTATGATAATGTACAGTGCGGAGCATGAGAGATTATGATGATGATTGTATGTTAGTAAATGAGAATGAAGATTTGATTTTGGTTTGGTAGGTGGGGGCCATTAGAAATGAATGATAATCACGAGACTCTCGATAATGACATAATAGATCTTTTATTTGTAGTTTTAATTATTTAAATTTAATTTTGTAATAAATTTTGGATTTTTGTATTTATATATTTGTGGGATAATAATTTATTTAAGAATGAGTATCTTTAATTAATTTGTTATATATCTTAAAATTATAACAGGTTAAATGTTGCAGTTGTACAACTTAATCTTTTGATCTATTTACTTGTTTTATTAGTCTGTCTCCATCAATTCTCTTTGTTTAATGGTTTAATTAAATAAATTAACATATAATGTTGGATTATAGTGATTGATTAATCAAAATATTGATATAAAAATATATATTTTATATTAATAGTCAATTTCTTGTGTACAAATAAAAAATATGGGCTAATTTTACTCACATGTTTGATATTCCTACCTAATCCTGAAGTGTCACGAAACACTTTATAAATCCAATAAACTAAGATAATTACACAAATATAGTAAGCACTTTTCTTACGACTCAAACACAAAACCCTCTTAAGTATAGTTAACCTTAGTGACTAAAAGGTTTATCATCTGATCATAAGGGAAGAGGTTAAATGTTAATTTTTTTTACGTAAATACGTTTCAAGTATTATTTAAGAAGCACCCTAAACAATTTTTTTAGTTTTGGACCTTTTGGGTAAATGTTAATTATCAATTTCAGTTAAATATTAAAAAAATTAGTAAATCAAATGATTAAGCAATTATAATGGTAAAAAATACTTTTAAACTAACAATAATTAAGAGGGTTTGATAACAATTTCTGTCTCTAATCTGAAATAATAATTTACTCCATATTGTCAATATATATTTCATTAGGGTTTTTATAGCCTAATTAACAGATTTTTTATTTATTTTATTTATTAAAGTAGACGTTGAAACTCTAGGAGACACAAATGATAATACGTAAATTGTTATTTTAGATACTTCAATAAAAAAAATTATTAAACTACCTCTAGGTGGTCGAGTAATTCGATAGAGACTTTTGGATGTATTACTCAAGAGGTTTTGAGTTCGAATCACTTCTCGATTGCTAATAGGGGTAACTACTGGAGCTCTTACCCAACCGGTAGTTCCAAGGTTCCAAGGGATTAATTGAGCTACGCATAGACTGATTCGGACACCCCCGATTATAAAAAAAAAAAAAAAAAAATTATTTCAAGAAATCTTAGGGGAAAATTAGATTAAACCCTAATTAAGATTGTTGTTGTATATGATCCCACTACATTATACCCACCAATTGCAACTCTCTTGTTTATGGTTTATATTATCTTCATCATGCATGAACATGGAGAAAAAAATTTGATATTTGATTTGTCTTGGTTTGATTGTGGATGTTGTTAAGTTGGGATATACATTGAACTTGAGGAAAAAAAAAATGTCATTACAATATGATATGAAAAGTACTAAGCATATATTCTTGTTAAAGTTAATGAGAGTTAATCAAAATTAATTAAAATAATAACTTCATAAAATCTATTGCATGTCATGTTCACAAGGAAAATAATTTCTATGGGCGGCTACACATGGGAACCACTCTTGTTTAGAGAAGCCTTTTTTTTTTAAATTATTTATATTTTTAATTGATTTATCCCATATTTTATATAAATAATCTTTTTTTCCTATTTAATTGAAAGTTAATTATCATATCATAATACATAAGATTATTATCTATTAACATAGATCCATTACTTAATTTACAATTTTAATTTTAAAAATTCTCCTAAAATCAAAAACTACCAAAAAAAAATCAAAAACTCCGGGTTTGTAATCTTTTTGAAAATAATAGACGTCGAAAAATTAAATGAAAATTTATGGGAGCTTATAATAACAAACCTAATAAACATATCATAGATAATTATTTTTTAATATATATATAATTTTGGAGAGTTTTAGAGAAATTTATATAGTTTTCATAATTTTAATTTATGTTGGGCTAATGGCAAATAATTGAGAGAAGGGGTAAAGAAAAATCTTTCATTATTATTATTATATTATAAATAAATAAAAATTTCATGATTATTTTGGAGAAAAAAAATGAAGAAATAGAAAAAGTAGATCAGGACAACATCAATATTACATCTACACTCAAAGTAATTTTCAGGTTACGAAAAGAGAAAAGATAAAAGATAAAAGATAAAGAAAAATAGTAATAATTGTGAGCATCACTAAGATAGCAAGATCGAGTATTTTGTAGGCTACACTTTTCCAACTTTTCTTGTAATTTCAATCCTTTACTCCATTTCACTTTTGATGTTATCAATTTTTTTTTTTTTTAAGTTTGAATCCAAAAATTCAACTCAAGAAAGTGAACAAATCTCTTTGATCGTTAAGTCAATCTCTTGAGATTAATTACGTTATTTAGCTTGATAATTAATGTAATTTGATAACAAAATGTATAGATTATGAGCGTATTTTATACTAACCTTCCATCCAATTTAATCTAATAATTGAAAAAATTATTGGGTTGGTATTAATGTAACTAATTAACCCCCTTACTTTCTTTCTATTAACTACTAAAATAAATAAATAAAAATTAAGTCCCACAATACTTATGTTAATATGTTAGTTTTTTAAATTATTATTTTTTTTAAATTATGAACCTTGTTTGTTGAAATAATTTAATAGTTAAACAGTATCGTAAATACTAAAAAAAAAGTATCGAAGGTTGTAAAATTTTGTCTTTTAATATTTATTATTTTTTATCGACAACCATCCGCATTTTAAAAATATAGACGGTCTACATCCAAGAATTTATGCTTAATAATTTGTGCATTTATAGAGTTAAATAACTATTCACATAATTTAAACTAACTTTAGGTGGACAAGTGGTTCGATAGGGATTTTTGGATATATTACTCAAAAGGTCTTAAGTTCAAGTCCCTTCTCAGTTGCTAATAGGGATAGCCAATGAAACTCTTACCTAATCGATAGTTCCAAGGTCTTGAAGATTAGTTGAAATACGTGTAAACTAATCCGGATACCCCGATCATTAAAAAGAAAAAGAAAAAAAAAAAAAAAAGAGACAAAACTAAACACATAATTTGCTTAGCAGGTGGAGCTTGGGAAGAAATTATGCTGGTTTGAAGTGCTTTGAAATTGGTAATTAGTGTAATTTATAAGCCAATCAAACTTAGTTTGCATGCAATTAATTAGAAATGAATTCCCATGCGAAATAATAGTATACAATGTAATTTATGAAGTAAAGTAGTTTTACTGAATATTATTATTAATTTCAATTATTATACTACTATCATGTTGCCAACAATCATACTGCCGGATAATTGTGGGTTTGACTGATAATGGAAAATAATAATAATTTCTTTTTTTAAAAAAAATTTAACGTACAAAATAACCCTTTGAGGTGGCAAATTTTTGGACGCACAATTGATTGGAAATATGGAAACAAATAAAACAAAAAACATGTTTTGGCTTTCAAGCAAACATTTCAAGTCATTATTTGAGTTTGTTCCTAATAATGGGAGAGTTTTGAATACTCATATCTTATTTGGTTTAGGAAGCTTTTTAATTTAGGGTATGTTTGGTTTGATGATTATTTTTGTATTTTGGAAACATTTTGGCTCAAAATGCCTTGTGGGTATTTGAAATATTTAAACGAGATTATTTTGTCAATTTTCTAGAATTTCATCGTAACCATACTTATACACGGTTGGATCTATCCCATTGGATGGTGAAGAATTAAATTATCACTATATTTCTCTTTCTACTTCTTCTAAGTGCAACGTAATTCCAGGGTGCTGATCACTTGTATAATCTAGGGTTTTAACTACCATAAAGAATTTCATACTCTATACAGGTTTTATTGTAATTAGTTTAGCTTTGATTTGAACCTGAGAGTTAAGATATACTGTAACTATTTTATGTTTTTTCTTATAATTTGGTGAAATTAGAATGATTTTTTGTGTCAAAAATGCAAAAATCATAATAATTTTTCATAATAATAATAATATTCCTAAACTTAAAGAAAACGTAGCTTATAGGATTAAATGATTTAGCCCCCATTGTTGATGATCATTAAGAAAAGAAAAATAAAGGTAAGATAAAAAAGCATAATAATATAAAATACGAAGTAAATTCATCGAAGTTTACTTAGGTAGGAAGCTTTTAAAAAGCAAAAGGGTTAATTAGTATATTAAGAGCTTAATCAAAGCATATATTTTATCATTCTAAGTAAATTTGCTAGTTGATTTTGTGACATTTGTCAAATTCATAATTGGCTTTCATAGTAAAAGTAACGATTATATCAAGTAAAACCTTTTGTATTATAATCTTAGTAATATAAGTGTAATAGATTAAGGAAGACAAAATATTAAGAAAGTAAAGTCCAAGGGGGGGCTATAAAACTTCTTTTCTTTTCACTTAATTGTAGTAAAAATGAAGGGGAGTGAGGGTTTTTACAGCCAATGCCCCCTCCCCCCATTCACCGCCTCAAAGTAAGGCGATGGATAGCCAATTACAACACTCCCCCTTGGACATCCACCTCTTAAAGATAATTGTATTTAACCTTACTGAAGAAAAACCTAGTGGGAAAAAAAAAAACTTAAATAAAGAAATACAACTCTACTGTAACGTGAAATTGGATGTGCTTCATATTGCCTCATTAAAAACCTTATCAGGAAAACCCAACGGGACAAAACTTAATCAAGGAAAAAAGAGTACAGTGCACATATGTCCAGTACAATAAACTTTTCTTAAAAAACCCCCGCTAATCGGTACTCCTCTTGGTCAATGCTCCCCCTCATAATGGTAGAATTAATTTAGTAACTTATTGAGCCGCCGAATACTGATGTTATACACTAACTTTTCAAATGCTGATGTCGGTAAAACCTTAGTGAATAAATCTGCAAGATTATCACTGGAGCGTATTTGTTTGACATCAATCTCTCGATTTTGCTGGAGTTCGTGAGTGTAAAAGAACTTCAATGAAATATGCTTGGTTCTGTCTCCTTTGATATATCCTCCCCTGAGTTGAGCAATACATGCTACATTGTCTTCATTTATAATTGTGGGAGCATATGAGATATGTGGCAATTTGCATGTACTTTCAATAAAATGGATGGCAGATCTTAACTATACACATTCTCGGCTGGTTTCATGAAGTGCAAGAATCTCGAAGTGGTTGGAGGAAGTGGCAACCAATGTTTGTTTTGTAGAGCGCCTTGATATTGTAGTACCATTGTAGGTGAATACATATCCCGTCTGCGAGTGGGCTTTATGAGGATCAGAAAGGTACCCAACATCTGTATAACCAACTAATTTAGGATCATTAACATATTTTCCTGGATAAAATAATCCCAAGTCTTTTGTTCACTGAGGAAACGAAAGGCATGTTTGATACCATTCCAATGTCGGCGAGTTGGTGTAGAGCTAAATCTTGCCAACAGATTTACTGCAAATGCTATGTCTGGTCTCATATATTATGCCAAATATAATAATGAGCCTATTGCATTTAGATATGGTGCTTCAGGACCAAGTATCTTTTCATCGTTTTCTTTAGGACAAAATTGATCGTTTTTAGGATCAAGAGACCGAACTACCATTGGGGTACTTAAGGGGTGAGATTTATCTATATTATTTGTTTTAGGATCTTTTCAGTATAATTTGATTGATGGAACAAAATTCCATCTGAACAATGCTCGATCTGTAAGCCGAGACAATACTTTGTTTTCCCCAGATCTTTCATTTCAAATTCTCTTTTTTTTTTTTGTACTCGGCAGCTTTTGTGAGCTCTTCAAGAGTCTCTATTAAGTTCATGTCTCCAACATATACTGCGACAATTGCAAATCCTGATTCTGGCATTTTTATAAAGACACATAGGCATACAAGATTATTGATATATCCTTCCTTCATCAGATATTCACTGAGACAATTATACCACATTCGTCCTGATTGTTTCAACCCATATAAGGATCTTTGCAATATTGAATACATGTTCCTTTTATTTGCTTCTGGCACTTTGAATTTTTCAAGGATTTTCATATAGATATCAGTATCTAGTGTATCATACAAATTCGCAGTGACAACGTCCATGAGATGCATATAAAGTCCTTTTGAGATTGATAAACTAATTAAGTATCGAAATATGATAGCATCAATCACTGGTGAATACGTCTCATCAAAGTCAATTCTAGGTCTTTGTAGGAAACCTTGAGCCATTAGTCTAGCCTTATACCTAGCAATCTCATTTTTCTCATTTCGTTTCCTTGTGAATACCCATTTGTATCCTACGGGTTTCACATTTTCAGGCGTTTAGACTACAGGTCCAAATACATTTTGTTTTGCTAAAGAGGTTAATTTTGCTTGAATCGCCTCTTCCCATTTTGGTCAATCATGTCTTTGTTGACATTCATCAACAGAACGTGGCTCAAACTCATCATTCATAATTTCAGTAGCTATTGTGTATGAAAATATGTTATCAACAATAGTTGTTTCATGATTCCACATTTCTTTATTATGAGCATATGATGAGTGATGAAATGATATATATATTCCATGATTTTATGAGTAGATTGCAGGGAACTCTTGACTTTGATGGATTATTTTTGTGCAAGTTTCTTTGTATATTTATATTTTCCAGAATCACAGGTATGTGTATGAGTTTTAGGTTTTTTAGCGGAAAAACTGATGAATTTATGCTCACACGTTGGTTGGAGGCGTACATGCTAAAGAGAAAAGTCAAATTGTCAAGCAAAAGAAAGAATGTGAAATTGCTGGATTGCGCCGCGACATAATTTTTCTGTGTTGTGGCTTGAGGAGTTGAATTTGGACATAAAGTTCATGCCACAGCATGAAGAAGTTGGCGCCGCGATGTGACAAAGTTTTATGTTTGCGGAATAATTTGACACCGCGGCGCCAAAAAACCACGCCTCGGCATGGATCGTGAGAAAAATAAAAACCTCACATTTTCCAACTCCGACTTGAACTTGTGTTTTTCCAAAAACACCCCTAGCAAAGGAAAAGTATAAATAAGACTTTATAATTTATTTTAGGGATTCTTTTTTTACCTAAATTGAGAGTTACTTTTTATCAAGAAATAGAAGGAGAGTCTTCCTAGGGCTTGGATTATTCATGCTTTTGGGGGAATTTCAAGTTTGCTCTCTTTAATGTCAATGTGTAACTAAACTCTTATTTAGGGATCTAATGTAGCCTAATTGGAAGGCTCCGTGTTTAAACATATATTATTGTTATCAATTCAATGGAAATCTAAATTCATTCATGTATTTATTCTGCCTTTAATTTTCATCATTGTGTGATGACACTTAGTGTGAATTAGTAGGTTGTTTGTGTTGAGATTATTGAATGAATTATTAGTATTTTGTGCATACGTCCTAATTGAATATTAGTTAGTTCATGATGAAAGAATTAGCATGCATGAAGAGTGGTGAAGATGGAGAATGAAAGCATGAAAGCATGGATTCTAAAACCGGTTTTCAAACAAAGCTTGAAAAGAGATTATACCTACTCCTTTGCTTTGGATTGATGAAGATTAGCTTCAAAATGATGAAACCTCTACACTTTAACACCACCTTGAGAGATTAGAGAGTGGCCTTGGGTTTGAGAGAGAGTTTTGGTTTGTGTTTTTGTGAACTAGTCAAGAATGAACAAAAATGCAACCTTTTGCACTTATATATACTTGGGCAATATTGCAATTATTTATTTTTCACTTCCAAGCCCAATAAAATCTTATTTTATAAAGGGACCCCACGAATTTAATATGCTACCCTTTGAATAATCAATATTATTCAAGGGCCCATGTAAACTAAACTAGTTTACATTAACAACACCAAAAATTTACCCCTTTTTACCTTTAACTATTAAAAGGTTATTTTTGTTCATCTCATTAATCTTAACACTTTAAGATATAATAATTAAATAAAATTAATTATTGCTTGACCATTTTAACCCTTAAATGTCACAAATGATTTCTATGTAACTATTACTATAGAAATCCCGTTATTACCCTCGGAAGGTGCTAGCCCTCTTCGGAAATCATTCTCTCTCCTCATCCTTCTGTAACTTCCCAAGGCTATTGGTGTGACCATGTAGGTCCACCGTGGATTAGCCGTGAGCCGGTTCTGGATGAATCCGGAAACCTGTCCGGAGGCCCAACGACTATGGTAACCATCTAGCAATGTGCCATAGTCCCTAAACCACGATGAAGAAATACTTCATCGAACCCATTTCAGATCATATGTACCATGCAGGTAAAGTCCCTCCATTGAGATATCCTAATCGAGTATGGTTCATGGAACATCAAAATCCTAAACTCGATCTTCTACCGAATTGTCGATCAATATGTCTGGAACTTGTCATCACAAACTTACTTTTGTATACTAATAATAGACCTGGCCAGAGATTCAGTTTTTTGACATTTATATCGATGTTCGTCTAGGAACTCAAATCCGGATGGAGTCAGCGGTACTCCAGATCCTATATTTCCGAGTCAATGGATCCCCTCTTGACCATCGTCGTTTCCGCATAACAATGCATGACCAATAGGCTTTATTGTACGAAAACTGATTAGTCTCGTACTTATACACCGTATGAACCATACGCATCCATATCGGATCCGTACAATGTCTCAGGTCAAAGACTACATCGTGCACTGATATAACCAAACGATAAATCATTGACTACATGCTTTTCCAAGTGATTTGTCGTTATTCGGTCACGTTCGAAAAACAGTTCACCAACCGTTAATCCATACCAATGCCCTAGTGACATGACTATCATCGTCATCCATACTTATATCAACTCATGATTCTTTCGGAAGCATCCGTATGCCTACTGTACAATATGTTGCCCAAATTTATATTGCTTCCGCAGGGAACCCTTTTCGATAATTCATTTACCTATTAAATGAATCATCTAGACAATTCATATACATACTTTATTTTAAATGCAGTACTGAATAAGGAAGCAATTTACATATATGATGAAGAACCTTTTCTTCTATTATTTTGATATATATAGATACAAGACAAAATGCTCTGAAACCGACAACACGAATGATTTCTAGGGCATACACTAATATACACTAACACATGACTTCTTGAATATTTAGTTTTTGTGCATACGCCCTGACAAATGCACATTTATTCATAATTTCGAGTACTCTTGAGTTTAATGGGTTTTTAATTCATACGCTAGACTATACGCCCTAGCTAGTCTTAAATATTTTCTGAATTGAATATTTTTCTTAATTTTTGTGGATTTTTTTTTTTTGGCGAGGGGGGGGGGGGGGGGGGGGGGGGGTATGGTGTGCTTTTTGATATTTTTAATTGAGTGTGTTCCAGTTTTTCTGAATTAATTTTATGTGTCAATGATAATAACATGATTGCAATGACATGGGCATTTAGAACAATCAAATTTTAATTTAGTTTAGGAATAATTATGAATGTTGGTTTTGCTTAAGTTTGAAACTCTCATGATGTGTGTTTTGTAAGGTGGGTTAGTTCTAGCATTTAGGGATGTTTTGTGTGTGATTATCCTATGACATTGTTGAGATCCCCAAATTCTAGAACCTATTTGATGACCACTTGAGGTAAAATCCTAGACGAACTGACTGAAGAAATGACTTAGGCCATCTTTGGACCGTTTGTGCCTTTCAAGCCAACCCTACATTTTATATCTCTTGTCACCCTTTTGTGCCGATATTGATTTTATATTAGCCTTGATTTTCTTTCATTTATCCCACAATAACATACCCTTTTAACCCTTAAACACACTACTCTACCCATGATTTTAAGAGGATTTAATCTGAATTTATGCAAATGAGAGTGTTTGTGTGTGGCTTAGAGTGTTTTCTCAAATTTTGAAGGGTATTCATAAGAATGGTTGGGGTTGTGGTGTATTGTGAATATCAAGTAACAAGGGGAAAGATTGTAATATCCATACTTCCTGACTATAGTTTCTTCCAAAAAAAAAAAAAAAAAAATCAGAAACAAAAATTCGGAAAAAAAAGAAAAGAAAAAAAAAAATCTGAAAAAAAAAAAGGAGAAAAAAAAATGAATGAATCAAGGAAGTAGGAAAGTGTGAATGCAAATGCGGTTGGAAGAAAGACTAACAAAGGCTTGGGAAATTTAGAGAAATGTATATGCTTTGAGTAATGTTGTTGCAAATAAGTAAGATTAATCCTCTTACTTTGTTTGATTCCTTTCCATTCTTTCATAACCCAATATCTTAGCCTAAACATTACAAGCTCAATAAAGTCCTAATGCTCTAAAGTTGTGTGATTGTTCTACTTAGTGGAGAGTGGTTTGAAAAGTAGGCTATGAAGTTTGTATTTACAGAATTTTATTCATATTTCACAATTATTGGGATCAATTGTTTGTCTATGGATGTTGCATATGGAATTATCTCTAGTGTTGGGATTGATAGATTGTGGATTGATGGATGTTAGAGAGTTGAGAACGAACGTGAGATTGATGTTTAGGATGTTCCTAGATTTGAGATAATGTTTGATTATTCTCTTGTTGTGTGTATTCGATTTCTAAACACTTAATGAATTAGTTGGAAACTTTGTTTTGTTTTTATTTATGTGTGAATGTTTGTGTGTTTTATGACTTGTCAGATGTTTGTGGGTAACATCGCTGTAAACCCTCACGAGACTATAACTCGTCCACTAGGGAGACCTAGGGGTTTAAAGGCTTATTGCATATGCTAAATACAATTGTATCAACCTACGAAAAGAGTTTAGTTTAAAGTGTTAGAATAGGGTTAGGTTATTTTTTATCGCTTTGATCGCTAGAGACTAGCAAAACGTTGGTGGGGGTTGTGATGAGTGATGAAATGATATATATATATATATATATATATATATATATATATATATATATATATATATATTCCATGATTTTATGAGTAGATTGTAGAGAACTCGTGACTTTCATGGATTATTTTTGTGCAAGCTTCTTTGTATATTTCTATTTTTCGGAATCATGGGTATGTGTATGAGTTTCAGGTTTTTAGGTGGAAAAAGTAATGAATTTATGCTCACACGGTGGTTGAAGGCTTTGTACGTGCTAAAGAGAGAAGTCGGATCGTCAAGCAAAAGAAAGAATGTGAAATTATTGGATTGCACTGTAGCATGGTTGTTCTGTGCTGCGGCGCGAGAAGCTGAATTTGGACAGAAAGTTCATGCCACAGCATGAAGAAGTTGGCGCTGCGACGAGACAAAGTTTTATGTTTGCGAAAGAAATTGGCGCCGCGGCATGGATAGCGAGAAAAATAAAAACCTCACCTTTTCCAACTCCGACTTAAACTTGTGTTTTCCCAAAAACGTCCCTAGCAAAGGAAAAGTATAAATAGTACTTTATAATTTATTTTAGGGATTCTTTTTTTACCTAAATTGAGAGTTACTTTTTATCAAGAAAGAGAAGGAGATTCTTCCTAGGGTTTGGATTATTCTTACTTTTGAGGGAATTTCAAGTTTGCTCTCTTTAATGTCAATGTGTAACTAAACTCTTATTTGGGGATCTAATGTAGCCTAATTGGAAGGCTCTATATTTAAACATATATTTATTGTTATCAATTCAATGGAAATCTAGATTCATTCATGTATTTATTCTGTCTTTAATTTTCATTATTGTGTGACGACACTTAGTGTGAATTAGTAGGTTGTTTGTGTTGAGATTATTGAATAATGATTAGTATTTTTGCATACGCCCTGACTGAATATTAGGTAGTTCATGATTTCTTAAATATTTAGTATTTGTGCATACGCCCTGACAGATGCGCCTTCATTCATGATTTCGAGTACTCCCGAGTTTAATGGATTTTTAATTCATAGGCTAGACTATACGCCCTAACTAGTCTTGTGTTAAAACTACTAGGTTAATCCCAAAAGTCTTACGGTAATATCTTGATTTAGTGAGTGCGAACCTTAGAGAGTGAATTGAGATACAATAGATAGATTGTTGATATAGAGCTTGATAGTTATGGTGAAATTAGAACCCTAGGTTTTGGTCAATTGGGTTTTAAATAGTTTTAATAGTTGTTTAATGATAGTTTTATTCAGTTGTTGCCTTTAAAGTGATTTTTCTTAATTATTTATTATTAATTCTAGTTATTAGTTTTAATTGAAGCATAGTTATTAGGATTAGTAAATTGCTTACAAATCTATGTGGGATCGACCCTTGCTTTTACATACTAGACTACGAGAGCAATTCGTGCATTTGTGAGGAATTAGAATTTGTTCATCAACATAGTTTATAGAAATTTATTCATTTCTATATTCTTACATTCCTTTGGGGATTTGTTCCTCTTCAGGGGTTTGTGTCCATTCAGGGACTATTAACTCTTTTAGAGTTAGTTTAAAAGACGTGGAATTATCTATTATTCCAATATTATTAACATTGGCACCTATTTGGTTCCATGTCTTTTGTTTCCTAGGAACAGTATCATTGGCTCCAACCGGCCTGCCACACTTCTAGCATGTAACAAATGAATTGATCACTGCCCGTAGATTGTTCATTGGTAACATTAATCCTTGTTGGTGTATTGACAGCAGGAATGTATGATCTTGTTATTTTTGTTGCATCTGTAAATGTTTCAGACATTTGGTTGACAATATTTTGTAGATGTGTTATTCTTTGCACTTCAATTTCAGATTGAGATGTACGAGGATCTAAATGAGACATATAATTCACTTTCCTGTAACGTTCAGGCCTTACTTCAGGAGGCTTTACCTTTTTCCCTAAAGATGGGAATGTTGTCTCTTCAAAATAACAAACCACAAAATGTACAGTAAACAGATTGTCCGCCAGGGGCTCAAGATACCTGATAATAGATGGTAAGTTGTTTGGGTCCCATTTTGGTGCGTAAGGGGGTGCAATTTGAACTTGCACAACACAACCAAAAGTTCTTAAATGAGATATATTAGGCTAATGTCCAAATACAAGCTGTATTGGAGAGTATTGATGATATGCAGTGGGTCTTAGACAAATTAGCACCGCAGCATGTAAAGCAGCATGAGCCCAGGCAAAAGTTGGTAATTGCGTACATAATAGCAAAGTTCTTGCAATTAATTGGATATGCTTTATAAATGACTCCGCCATACCATTATGGATATGTACATGTGGTATTGGGTACTCAACATCAATTCACATTGCTGTACAATAGTCATCAAATTTCTTTGAGGTAAACTCACCAACATTGTCCACACGAATTGCTTTAATTGGGTAATTTGGAAAGTGTACTCGTAATCTGATGATTTGTGTTAGCAATCTAGCAGAGACAACATTACGGGTACATAGTAGACAAACATGTTACCATCGTGTCGATGCGTCAATCAATACCATAAAGTAGCGGAAAGGTCCACTTGGTGGATGGATAGGACCACATATGTCCCCATGAATTCTTTGTAAAAATGATGGGGATTCTATACCAATTTTAGTGATGGATGGCTTAAGTGTCAATTTGTCTTGTCAGCAAGCAATACAATCACTCTCATTAGGTGACGGAATCTTTAGGTTCTTTAATGGGTGCCCATGTGAGTTTTCTATAATTCTACGCGACCAAGACTGTCATGCCAAATTTTAAAAAGTTCTGGATCAGTGAACTTCTGGTTCATAACTGCATAAACTTCAACATTCTTTAGGAATGTATAATATAACCCTGATGAGAAAGCAGGGAGTTTCTCCAGTACATGCTTATGGCATGAAATATTAGCAGTGATGCATAAAAACTCTCCATCCTTTTCATTAAGGTTTCAATGTGGTATCCATTAAGTCATATATCTTTGAAACTAAACAAATTTCTTCTGGATTTGCTAGAATATAAAGTATCATTGATACTTAATTTAGTTCCACTTGGTAACAAGAGTGTTGCTCTTCCAGAGCCCTTAATTATGTTTATCAACCCTAATATAGTATTTACTTTAGCTTCAGTAAATTTCAAATTTGAAAAATTATTTTCTATCCTGAAGGATAGTGTGCGTCGTTGCACTGTCTACTATACAAATGTATCCATCATTACTGGATATCGATGTTTCATTTTTTATGTTCATCTTTCAATAAGAGTGCACTATTACATTTGTTAAACTCTTTGTGTTGATAATATATTATAATATTAATGGTATAAGTGTAATAGACTAAAGAAGACATAAATGTTAAAGTAAAGTCGAAAGGGGAGTGTTAAACTTCATTTCTTTTCACTTTAACTATTGTAGTAAAATGAAGGGGAGGGGGGTTTTTTATAGCCAACGCCCCTTCGCCCCATTCACCGTCTCAAAGTTAAGGCATGGATGGCCAATTACAACATTTTGTTTATTATTATTATTTTAAATATAAAATAGTTGATTCATTGTCCGCGAAAATCTATTATCCAAGGGGAATTACATGATCCATATGCAAATCACTAAATTAAATATTATTTATAAATTTTTCTCTCCCTATCTTTACAATTGATGTGATTGATTACTTCAAAAAATGATTTTTTACTATTCATCCAAATTCAATCAATTTAATATCCAAAATGTATCAATAATATTGAATAGTTTATATATTTTTTAAAGGTTAGATTGATAAAATTGTTGATCAATTTAAAGGTTGAATTGATGACAATTCCAAAATCAAAGAGTTAAAAGATCGCATTTCTAAAGCAAGGGGTGATTCACTACCCCAAAAAAAAAAATAAAAAAAAAAAAATAAAAACAAACTGTGTATACATAGCTAGGGACACATTGATTTCTCAAATAGGTATGACCGGATTGGAAGATAGGGTGCATTTTATGTAGTTCAACTCCAACTGATCCTAGGATGAGTCAAATGGGCAGGCCAAGTCTGGGCTTACCCCATTTTCTGGGCCCAGTAAGCGATACAATCTACCCATTTTATTTTGTTAAACCCAACCAGCCCATAAAACTCATCAGATTGAGAGTGATCCTGATGGATACATAAGTATATATATACCTATACATATTTGATGCATATGTATTTACGTATACCCATTTATAAATATGTATACTTGTTCATATTTATGTATATCTATGCAAATATATATATATATATAATATATATATATATATATATATATATATTATATATTTTTTTTTTTTTTTTTTTTTTTTTTTTTTTTTTTTTTTTCACGCCTAACCGACATCTCCGATCAGCTCTATCAATTGCTGGAAACCATAATGCAGATGAGTCTGGAGCCTAGTTCCATTTTCAGTATGAAGTGAAAGAAAATACATTCTCAGGTAAGACATCAACTAGTGAATAAGAGAGGATAAAAATGTGAAGATAGATGTCAAATCACTGCAATCTGATTACTGACTTGATTGCTATTACATATCCTAAAAGAAAAAGTATCATATATTACTGAATCCCTCCCTAATTGGAAATTATACGAGTAAAAACCAAGTTGAAGCTTTCTCATGCAACATCAGTCAAGTCACATCAATATGTACACAGCCTCAAATTGCTTTCAGAAGAACTTGACACGTCAACACGAAATCACACAATCAATTCTAGTCAAAAGCACATTCCAATCTAAGTTTGTAGCAGAGTTACAATGGACTAACTGAAAATTTGTATATCTAAATAAGCTAATAACTTCACTAGTATTTGCTGACTGCTAGCTCTCACATGGACCTTCCTCATTTACAGATAAGAACATAAATTTGATTAATAAACTACGCGCATCAAGCTTCATAACAGTTGCAAGTTTCACAACTCAGAATGAAGAAAAATACTTTCACAACTTAACGTTTACTATTTGAATGCATTCTCAGCAGGATCATGCATAAGAAAATACACTCATTAATTGTTTCCAGATTCCCATGCATTGGCAAGGTAAACACATAAAACCTATCACATTGGATCATACAAGCAACTCTGCATAAAATTTTTTAACTTCATTAAAGGTATGTTTGCAAGTGCGTGAAAACGGTTTTCCAAAAAAGCAATCGTCAATTCTTTTGAACTTCTAATTAGAAAAAAAAAAGTGAAAACCTTTTGCTCTGCTGAAGATATGGCATGGAAAAAGAAAAGGATGAGGAATAAAGTGTCAAGATTAGAGCTAAAAATAAGCAGGCAAAGAAATTCCAGTACAAGCCTATTCATAAATAAGAAAAGGCACTGCCTTAAAAAACAGAAATAAGCATGGCCTTAAGAGACACAATACAAATTTCATCTGCCAATATGTTTCAGTTCCACACGATATATCTGAGAATATTGTTACATACATAATTTTACTTATAACTGACGATCTAGCAGAAGACCGACATTAATACTCCCAAAAGTATCAAAGGAAAATTATTCAGAACTTGAATCTCATCTCTATTTCACCTATGATCATTTTCTCCATCTCAACAAATCTAATAGTTGGCCAGCTTAATAAAATAGAGCACCACAAATTTCTCATTGTGAAAGGAAATGGGATATAGCTACCAAAATTATCCTGTACAATATTTAGAAATTTACTATCCTTTTTAACCAGAACCATGTAGAACATGAAATATAAAGGAAGCTTTCAGTTTGGGTCTGAAACCATATCACATTTTTTACAAACAATTAACTACAAGACTCAGTAGCTCATGGAAGGAGAAAGAAGAAAATAGAAGAAATTAAGGAGACAGATTTTGAGTTCTAAGAGATCAGGAGAAAGCAACCACTTAATCTCCCAATTGATTTATATCCTGACATTCCTACTTCTAAGATTTTCAAACCATATAATATTATTCTGCATCAAAGACCTTTAATAAACAGAAGAAGCCTCTTCTTGCATAACCTAAGCAGCTACAGATACATCCATATCTATTAATAAACAAATATTTGAAATGCAGCCCAATTACATAACAAGCATTTTTTCAGGTTATTGCCTTCAATAGATTTAAATAAAAGTTCCCAACAACGTTCTATTATCAAAACATCACTTTAACTGATCTAACCCATATTGCACTGTACAAATGAAAGGTGATGTTTCCCGATTCTTCATAGCTTATACTGATCATAAGTCATTCAGTAACTATTTACTTGAACATATTAGAAGTTCTTACAGATACGCTATAATCAACCACAAAATTTGTATTCCGGAAACAAGGTTAGTGTTAAGCAGATATGAATTCTAACATGCATGTAATCTCCAAATGCAGCGAAAGAACTGATATATTGAACTTCAGAAATAAACAAACAAAGACCATATACAAGAACAACGTACACCACCCATTGATGAAAACCAGTAGCTGATAACAGAAAGACACAAAGCTTTTACATAAATCTCGATCTAAATTACAAGCTTGTAATCAAAAATGCTACAGACACAATCAAACACATACCGCTTGATTCCCCTCCAAAAAATTAAAAGCAAAATGGAACATAACAAATGTGTTTAATTGCACATGTAAACCCCAGTCTCATACTTGTAAGCAACTTCATAAAAGTCTGTCTTACCTTCAAGACGGCCGTAGACAAACCCCAGATAATGATACATCCCTTCTCCAGAATTTTACATAACCAATAACATCAAGCTCTTCCCCACCACTCTTCCTCAATAAGAATCCACAGGCATTCTTACTCTCAGCCGGCCAACAGAACCCTTTACTGGAATCGCTGGTACATGCCACTTCAATTCTCTATCAGTTCTATTCACACAGCTTTAGGCGAAACTTTCAACAATGTAGGATCAACCGTAGTTTCAACACAAACTTTACATCATGTAATGGTGTAGGCAATCAGGTTTGAAACATACTGTATCATCACAGAAGCAAAGTCCCTACTTCTTTTTATCAAGCGAACTCTTAAGGCAATGTGTCATCCTAGGAAGTAAACTATACTTCAAATCGAATTGGCTCATCAGATGGAGCTGTTCTCACATGAAACATCCCATTACCTAGACTACTAACTTTACTACTCTGCAAACAAATCTCTTAACCCCACTAGTACCATCAACACGAAGAGAACTCATTTCTTTATCGTCACCAGAAGTTTTCTTGGGCAATGTTCTCAAATAAACCACACCCATTAACCCTGTTCTAGCAAGCAATGATTCCCTGAACTCTGCACTAATTTGCTCCACAATATACATTTCAGACCCTTCATTCATTCTTTTTCACCAAAAGTTTCTCAAGTGGAGTCTCTAGCTCCATCAGCCTTCTTAGCCGGAGCATCAGGACCAGTTTGCAACAGTTCAAGCCCACTAAGCCCTTCCTTTTTCGCAATCTTCTTTGGTCCAATAAACTCAGAAGCATCCAATCCACCACCCCAAGCTTCAGTAAATCCTTCAAAAGTCTCCTCCATCGTAGCCTTATCATTACTAAACTCAATCCCACCATCCTCCCCTTCAAAACCCTCCACATTAATATGAGTCGACTGCGTCGCCTCAGCCGGCGGCAATGTAGTAACTTCAATCCCGCTAACGCCACAGTCAAATCAGTCGACGAACCCTTATTCTTCTTAACCCCACCACAAGTTCCTCCTCCTTATTCACCACTTCACTCGCCGCAAATGGGTCCTTCTCAACATTAGACCTCCTCACTCTTCTCCAATTCCTTATCTTTTTCTTGCTCATTAGCATTTGCACAACAAGTAGCTGCCACCTCATCTCCGGCCGCAATAGTCTCAGCCGGACTTCAAACCGAGCATTCGAAAATGAATCAACCGCCGCCAAATGCTCGAGCGAATGAATCTCAACAGAACTCCAATGATCCGCCCCACGAATCTTACTCTCCGTGTCTAATGCAGAGTGAACCATCTTCGCAATTCCGTCACCGTGCATTGAACCCAACATTGCAGCTAAACGTATACTACTAACGCCACGTAGGACATATCTAAAGCCTATAGATTTCAGCGTACTTACGATTAAGTTTCTCGGGAGTGACATCCACGCCACGGCACGCTGTCACAATGACACTAACGGCTTGATTAACGGTGTTAATGCAGTCGAAGACATTGATTGAGTTGTCGTGATCGGGTTGGTGATGCCGAGGACGTAGATGGAGTTGACGAGACGATACCACGACGCGGTACCGAGATTCAACGCCGACGATGAGCTGGCCGCTGGAGGCGGCGAGGGGATCACGCCGAGGGGCGATGGATTCAAGAGAGGCGTCGTGGTCGACGAGGGGGAAACGGAGGGTTGGGATTGATGGGCTTGGTGTGGTGGGGGCGTTTCGTGGCGGCGAAGATTTCGCGTTTTGACGGAAGGCGGAGAGGGCGGCGAGGGCTCGGGTCGAGGGAACCATTCTCGGGTTTGAGGAGGATGTCGGATCCGTTGACGGGTTGGAGAGAGAGGGCTAGACACGACATTTGGGTGAATTTGAATTGGATTGGATTGGATCTGATCGGGTTTTGAATTGATCGGATCTAGGGTTTGGGAGGTAGAGAAAATGAAATGGGGAGTGTATTGAGTTGAATTGAAGAGCGAGTCAAGTGAGTTAGCGAGTTGGTATTTTGTTCGTTGAGGTTGATGATTTGAAGCAGAAATGTTAAGTGGTTTGTGTTGCAGAGGAGCAGAAATTGAAATGAGAGAGAAAGGTTGGCTTGGTGGCTGATGTGAACTGTGGACTATGGATTGTTATGGGCCGTGGTGGGTGTACAAGGAAGATGACGGACGTGAAAAGGGAGGGCCTTTCTGTTTTTGTTTTAGCCCTAAACCTTCTACATTTAACGAAATACTGTAGTTTATCTTCATAGTTTCAAAAATTATGGGGAAGAAACTTTCACCCTCTTGGTTTTAAAAAATATTACTGAAAAAATAGTATACCATTAAAATATATTATCTTAAATTAATAAAGAATGTAATGTTATATGTCTTGTTAGATTGGTAATATAAATAATAATATGTTTGGTTGGGGAGAACAAAATTATCCGAGTGGTTTTTACTTAATTATTCTTCTTTTATAATATTATTATTATTATTTAGAGTATTACTTTAACCTCCTAAATTTGAGAATTTAGCTAAAACACGATAATAACAAATGTTTAAAATTTAACAAAATACCCACAACCACCCAAGATGACTTCTAACCACCACCACCAACAATTGTCAAAATGGCACACGATTGGGCGGATCTAGCTGAAAACGGTCAAAATAGATCTGGTCGTTTCCGACCATATCCATGACCATCTGGCGGTTTCTAGCTTTCAATCTGACTGAAAATGACTAGATTGGCACATAGCCGATCGTGCGCTGTTCCGACGACTGTTGATGATGGTCGACGATTGACAGCCATCTTAGGTTATTATGGGTATTATTCATGTAAATAATGAGGGTATTTCTATCAAAAAAATCAATATATAAAGTTATAGGAGTCATTTTACACGTTTGAGTTAATTGTTACTTGGTAGACATATGAGGATAATTGTATCCGAAATGTTTATTAATTAAAAATAAAATTAGTATGAACAATAGATTACATGATAATAAAAAATAACATCATTTCAAATAGTAATCAAATTACCCCTCATATTAGTCACTATTGATATTGGTCGATTACCGGAATCTTTTATTACTTGACACTCAAACGTGTTAATTGCCTAATTAAAATTTAGATCATTGGTGTTATCTTTCATGACACCGAACCAGACGCTACGTCTATGTCATGTTATGTGTAAATGATAGACCTGACAAAACGGGTCTGGACCTACAGGTCGACCCTAAACCCGGGTAAAAAATATAGGGTGTGGGTCTTTAATATTAGACCTGTTTTTCTTCTACCCATACCCGGCCCAACCTGTTTTGCCAAAGGGTCAGGCGGGTACACCCGCGGGCACCTGTTTGTTTTCCCCTTTTCGTTTTGCAAGAATACCTTAAATTCTAAATTGGGGTTTGGCCATGTTTTTGCCCCAAATCGCAATATCCCTAACCCTCTCAAACTCATCGTCGCCGCTTCTCCTGTCTTTGTTTCTCATCAACACAAAAGGACTCTGCAAATAAACCCAACAAAAAAACAAAAACATAAATCACACAAATTCAAAAATCCAAAGGAAAAATTCAATCAAACAAAAACAAAAATCCAAAAACCCAAAGGAAAAATTCAATCAAACCTGGTGATTAAAGTCAGATGATTAACTCTATCTGGTGATGCGATGGAGGATGCGTTGCGGCCTATGGGGCAACAGGTGGCATGTGGGACGTGGGGAGTGGAAGTGGAGGTGATTAAAGTCAGAGTTAGGTTTTGGTTGGAATAAAGACTGAAGAGTGGAGAATCTGCAGCAGAAGTTTCAAAAACTAAACAGTAAAAGAGGATACTCAGATCTGTTCAATCTTTGCCTGTTTGTAGAGTCAATTCATTCTCAAACTGTTGCTTTTCTTTTGTAAATTTTTTCTTTTTTCAGATTTTTTTATGTGGGTTTATTTGGTTGATGAGGAATAAAAAGACAATAAAAAAATTAGAGTGAATAGTACAAGCACCCACACCCGTATAGGGTAAAGTACGGGTCCAAAATATTGAACCCGTTTAAATCGATCCATTTTAGATCCGTACCCGGCCCACCCGCCCATTTTGCCAGGTCTAGACTAAATGATACACATTGCTCACTATGAAAAAGTTGCGCAGCTGAACCAAACGCCTTACTTTACTATACAAGGGGAAGGCAGCAGAGCCACTTCAAAATAAAAACCAACCCCAGTTTGATCTTATCAAAATTCTCATCGTAATAAAAAGGCGGCTTATTTCAGCAATTTGAATCAATAATCATCAATGCATAAGGGAGCAGCACAAAGCGATGGTATGCTTCGCCAGCAAGTAGGTCAATGACTTGATAGCGGCAGTAAGATTCCTTGTAAGGAAAAACTAATATTAGTTTATCTTTTTACTAATTCAACAATGTTTGCACATAACAATTTGAATTCATCAACTATTATGGATAGATCATACTGATGTGCCCAGATTCTGTTTTCATTAGTTGACCTCAAATTTAACTTTTGAAATCATTCTATGCTTCTATTTACTTTGTTTTCATTCTTGAGACTAGTGACATTTTCTCTTCGGCTTCAATCCTAAATCCCTTTTAAATTCTTCAGAAAACAGAACAAATTGCTTCCGAAATGTAATTTGACACTTCGATTTCAGTTTACATTTAAAGCCAATTTTAATCAAAACCGAAAGCAAATTTCAGTTAACAAGTTTAGCTCCTTCAGTTCAACAATAATTTTCCCCTTCCTTTTCCCAGACATTTTCTCAGCATCCAAACACACTTCCAATTCCAATTTTAACCTTTCACCAACCAATTAGATCAACAAACCGAACCAATCAGCCAAGCATAAACTCATAAACAAAACACAAAAAATAAATAAAAAATCAGTCAATTACCATAAAAATATTCATTAATTGATGAAATGTCATTACAAAATCCATTAAAACGCCGGCAAACCAAACCCTAACCCTAACCACCAAAACCATAGAGAGTCCGGCCCTGACGTTTCAAAGCATAAACGACGTCCATGGCGGTGACGGTCTTCCGGCGAGCGTGCTCGGTATAGGTCACGGCGTCTCTAATCACGTTCTCCAAAAAGATCTTGAGAACACCGCGAGTTTCTTCATAGATCAAACCGCTGATACGCTTGACGCCGCCACGCCTCGCCAGACGCCGAATTGCCGGCTTCGTGATCCCCTGAATGTTATCTCTGAGAACCTTACGGTGACGTTTGGCTCCTCCCTTTCCCAATCCCTTGCCTCCCTTTCCCCTTCCTGACATTTTTGCGTTTTCTTCTGTTTTCCTTTTCTCTTACTCTCTGTTTAGATGTTTGATTGTTGCGTTTAGTGAAAGATGAGACGGGGTTTATATGGAAAGAGATGGGGCTCGGTGGCCGTTAGATTAGAAAGTGATCCGCGTGAAGGGTACTTTTTGAGATGCGAACCGTTGGATTGTGAGATCTTGAATGTGATTGGTGGAAATGAATTAGTGTTGGATCGTGCTATGGAAATTGAGACTGGGCGGGTGATTTTGGTGGGAATGGTGCGTGGGAAAAAACACTTGTTATTTGCCGCGTTTGGTTGGATTGAAAATTGAAAATTGAAAATTGAAAATTGAAAATTGAAAATTGAAAATTGAAAATTGAAAATTGAAATTGAAATTGAAATTTTGCCTTAATAATTTAATATAACCATTGAGAGAAGCACCTTGTCTTTTAAAATTAATACCATATTTTAAAATTAATATTAATTTATGATTATCATATAACATTGTGATTATATAACTTGGAATGTGTATCTTTAATACAATGTTATTAAATAAAAATTATGATGTATAACCGCACTTAATTAAAAACATTGTATGATAGTTAGGCGTTATATTAGATGTGGATAAAGATGAACCATATTTGAATAAGTAGGATGACACAATTTTTTAAATAATAATATAAAGAATGTTTAATTAGGTTTGTTTATAAATCTAAACTCAATTTGGAATTTGATTTTTTTTTTTTTTTTTTTTTTTTTAAATATGAGTTTGAAGTAGATGTATTGACCTAAGTCTACATATCACTACCTTACATTATCAAATCAACTCTAGTTGATGAGGACATAACCGAGCAGCCTGTTGTCGTAAAGCCGACACAAGATCGTCTTCACATTCCGATGGCCCAGATTATGAGAAGTCGAGCTAAAAAGATGCAACGTGTCTTGTCAAGCGTAATTGAAGAACTTGAAGCCAAGGAAGCAATGCATGAAGTCGAGTATGCCTTAGAGAGATCCAAAAATATTATTAACAAGATTGAAGCTCAAGTCCAAGTTTGAGGAATTAAAGACAGATTCTTGCTAGCCCTAATTGAGTCCAAGTTGGCGTCCAAGCCTTTGTTCATGAGGCTTAATAATTGTTATTTTATGTGGGTTTTTTTAAGTTATTTTAAGACTTATTTTGGTGTAATTGGTTGGAGCTGTTTATTTACTAAAGCCCAAGTATTTTATTATTTTTATTATTTGGGTTTGAGTTTGGGTTAGTTATTAGGGTTAAGACCTATTAATGGGCTGTTAGCCTTATTTTGGGCCAATTAGTTAGTTATATATAGTGGTTGGATGTTTTGGCTGCAAACCTTTTGGGAAGGAATAATTAAATATTTCGTTTTTTTTTAAGATTGCATCTTGATCTCTAGAACTCATCAAGAATCACCCATTCTTGTGGCATTCTTCCATGAAACTTATCAATCTAAATTAAGATTATGACGTTTCAGATTATCTATACCAAGGTTCTGACAATAGATTCGTTTCAGGTCGCGGTTCTTCAAATTCTAATTGTTCCTAGATCTTTACGTTCTTGATCGACGGGTTTCTTTGCAAATTGAAGCAGATCGCATCAGTTGGTATTAGAGCCAGGTTCAAATCAGAATCTCTGTTATTTTTTTTTTTCTTTTGTTTCTTTTCGAGTCTTTATTCTTGTTTCATCGTATTCAATTTGTCTTAGTTGAGTCTTGCTGAATATCTTGAATAAACTGATCATCATACTATTGAATTTGGTGTGATTTCTTGGTTATTTGAACATCTTGGGGGCTCTCTTGATCAATTTGTGCACCAAATTAGGGTTTCGATTAAGTTTAGTTCAAGTCATTAGGGTTCTTTGAATTTAATCTTATGTTTCGTAATCTGCTCTTGTGTTGAATCCATGTTATTTAGTTTGGGTCTTGATTTGTAATTGATTGAATCTTGTTAGCATCTTTTCTTGATTTCAAATTAAATTCAATACAAATTAGATTTGATTTAACAAAAGTCGGCCAAGTTAAAAAAAAAAAAAAAAAAAAAAAATTTGCAACATATATCAGATCTGAATCTACTGTTCATCAGATCTTGTTAATCTTGAATCTTGGTCTGATTTGTTACAATCTAATATTTTACAATTGTTTTTCTAAAGATTCGATCTTGATTGAAGTTTTGTTCGTTTCATATTCTTGGTGTTGATTTTTTTTTATTGTCATGAACACTCCTTTGAATTTTGGGTGTTCTATTGTCTTTGTGATTGATTCGGATCTGTCCTTTGCATTATCGGTAGGTGATTTTGAGCGACACATCTGAAAATTTGATAATTCTTGTCTTTCGTTGTTTGTAAAAATAAAAAAAAATAAAAAAATTCAGATCATGAGATTCAAAAGAACATTCTAAACGCAAGTGTGAGTGGCTTGAATAATTGAGTGTAAACACCTGAGGGAGTGGTTGTGAGGAATTTTCTAACATTTTCTACAAGTACCCCTTCATGAAAAATCTTGAAAAGGACATTGCGAAAGAATCGGAGAAATCCAAAGCTTTCACAATGAAAGCTATGCAGCAACAATTAGAACATATGATGAATGTTATGAGTAGTTTTGAGAGTAGGGTAGAAAGAATGAAAGAAGGGGAAAAGAAAAATAAGAAGAAAGCACCATCTGTAACGTTTACGTGAGGTACGTAGTTAAAGTATGTAGTATTGCCTAAATGATTCATTGATTTTGCCCTTAATTGAGTTTACATGTTGTTCATATGGTTTGGTTGACCCTTCGTTGAATTAGTGTTTTGGTTTGGTTGAGTGGTTGCCCTGAATATTTTAAAGACTTGGCGAAATTTTGGTGTTCCATACTTCGTCGCGGCGACGTAGGTTCTATAATTGTGTAGGTTATGTAATTTTTTGCCGCGACAAAGAGCCTGTTGTTTTGTTTTGTGAAGTTTCTAGAGAATTTTCCATAGGGGCAAAGTGACCATTTTACCCCTAATTAGCAGGTAAAGTGGGGAGTAAAATGTAAGAAAATTTCATGGAGAATACATTGGAGTTGGGGGTGTGATTGCAATGAATTAAAGGACAAGGATGGAATTTTTAAAATAGTGTAAGGGAAAAATGGGAAAGAATGATTGTAAAATGAGATATTAAGAGTTTAGTATGAGAAACCCCCTCATTTCTCTACCTCCACCGCCATTCCCATTCTTCTTTTTCTCTCAACTTCCCACTCAATTATATAAGGATTTTTAGAGCGCTTTTGAGTGGTTTTTGGTAAAGAGTTAAGCCAAAGCATCCCAAGGCAAAATTTCTTGCTATATATGTGAGATTTATTTATAGAAGTGTTAAAGTCTTATAGTATTATTGCTTAAGGTTTTAGAGAAAGGACAAGCTACCCAAGGAAAAGAGATCCTAGTGGAGTCACTCAATCACAAGGTAAGTAAATCCAATTCAAGTTAAGGTGTAAGAAATCACTTGAGTAGAGCTTTCTTTATGTATGTATATCTTATGCTTGTTGAGAAGTTGAGATGAGTTGTGTATTTATTTGTGGTTGTTGAAGATATTTAAGTTATGAGAAGTGTTTTTGGATGTGTGATGAGAGATTGAGGTTGGGTTGAAGTTGGAGGAGTTTTGAGTAAACTTTTTAGGAGTGTTTTTTCCTTGACAGGAATTATGATTATACAAGGGAGTTTCCTCTCATCTTGGATGGTTAAAGAGAGAAGTAGAGCTATAATTAAAGTAGAGTTTTTGTATGCACACTTATTGTTTGATGAAATGTCTAAGTGAAGCATGAGTATGAGTAGGGAACCTTAAATTCTTGCAACATGGCATATTTGCATTTCATGAGTACATTTAACGAACATGAGCCATCCACATGCATATAGTTTGCATTTGTGTAATAGCTTGAGAAAGAGTATAACATTCTATAGCTTGAGAAAGAGTATAAGAGTATAAAAATTCTAAGAATAAAGCACTATAAGAGTAAAGAGAAAGAGAGAATGAGCACTAGAGAATAAAATAATGAGAAGTGCTAAGGAAGAGAATAGAATAAGTTGTGCGATGGGGAACCAGTGAGTGATAGGTAGAGTATTCCCATATGTACGCTGCATTGAGAGAGCGGCCTGAGCGTGAGAGAAAGAATTGGTATAACCCGTGAGAGTACATGCGGATGAGGGCTATACCCGAGAGTACCCGAGAGAGAGAATGCACTCACACGGCCAAGGGTTCTGAATCCATGCATAACCGAGTCCGATCGGCAAAGAGTAAGAGATCATGAGAAAGAACAGCGAGAGAGAGAAAGAGAATTAGTAGAAAAGAATTGTGAGACACAGAGAAACCGAGATGGAGAATAGAAAGAATAAGAAGAGAAAAAAAATGAGAAGAGAGTAATGTAAGGAAAGAATTAAGAAAAGAGTTACAGGGATGAGGAATAGAGGATTTACTTACTGAGCATTGTTCGTGCTCACCCCGTTGTTTTCTATGTTTTGCAAGAAATAGGTGAGGATGTGGTCGGATGGATGTCGGCAAGCGGGGAGCAATGGTTACACTGTCCACTATTTTGATGGTTTTGTATATGATATTTTGTACTATGTAAAGAATGTATATATTTTAATAAAAGAAAAATTTGGGCCCAACTACTTTTGTTACTATACATGTATTTTATTTATGTGTATTTTTATGAGTATATTAGTAGAAAGAGGTTATTCCACCATCCACATGAGCTCATGATAGGATAGTAACCGATAGTGAGAATGAGCGCAGTGACGATGAGATGACCATAATAAGTGCGGATGGGTAGGTTAAAAAGAACGGTGGGAAATACTTTAGAGGAGGTAGGAACTCAGTTTGAAAAGATAGAAACTTGGGTAGTATTAAGATAAAGATTCCACCATTTCAAGGTAGGAACGATCCGGAGGCTTATTTGGAATGTGAGAGAAAGGTAGAACAAATCTTTGATATCCATAGTTACTTGGAAGAGAAGAAAGTGAAATTAGCGGTCGTGGAGTTTACTGATTACGCCAGCATATGGTGGGACCAATTAGTTAGGAATACGCGTAGAAACTGAAAGATCAGCATGCATGCATGAAGAGTGGTGGAAATGGAGAAGAAAGCATAAAAAAAATTGGATTCAAAAAACCGGTTTTCAAATAAAGCTTGGAAAAGAGATTATACCTACTCCTTTGCTTTGGATTGATGAAGATCAGCCTCAAAGTAATGAGACCTCCACACTTTAACACCATCTTGAGAGGTTTAGAGAGTGGTCGTGGCTTTTAGAGAGAGTTTTGGTTTTGCTTTGAGTGAACAATGTGTGTTATGAACAAAAATGCAACCTTTTGCATTTATATATACTTGGGCAATTTTGCAATTATTTATTTTTCACTTCCAAGCCCAATAAAATCTTATTTTATAAAGGGACCCCACGAATTTAATATGCTACCCTTTGAATAATCAATATTATTCAAGGGCCCATGTAAACTAAACTAGTTTACATTAACAACCCATAAATTTACCCTTTTTACCCTTTAACTATTAAAAGGTTATTTTTGTTCATCTCATTAATCTTAACACTTTAAGATATAATAATTAAATATAATTAATTATTGCTTGACCATTTTAACCCTTAAAATGTCACAAATTGTTTTCTATGTAACTATTACTATAGAAATCCCGTTATTACCCTCGGAAGGTGCTAGCCCTCTTCGGATAATCATTTCTCTCTCTCATCCTTCTCTAACTTCTCAAGGCTATTGGTGTGACCATGTAGGTCCACCGTGGATTAGCCGTGAGCCGGTTCTGGATGAATCCGGAAACCCGTCCGGAGGCCCAACGACTATGGTAAACATCTAGCAATGTGCCATAGTCCCTAAACCACGATGAAGAAATACTTCATCGAACCCATTTCAGATCATACGTACCATGCAGGTAAAGTCCCTCCATTGAGATATCCTAATCGAGTATGGATTCATGGAACGTCAAAATCCTAAACTCGATCTTCTACCGAATTGTCGATCAATATGTCCGGAACTTGTCATCACAAACTTACTTTTGTATGACTAATAATAGACTCTGGCCAGAGATTCAGTTTTCCGACATTTATCGATGTTCGTCTAGGAACTCGAATCCGGATGGAGTCAGCGGTACTCCCGATCCTATATTTCCGAGTCAATGGATCCCCTCTTGACCATCGTTCGTTTCCGCATATGAACAACGCATGACCAAATAGGCTTTATTGTACGAAACATGATTAGTCTCGTACTTATACACCGTATGAACCATACGCATCCATATCGGATCCGACTACAATGTCTCAGGTCAAAGGACTACATCGTGCACTGATATAACCAAACGATAAATCATTGACTACATGCTTTTCCAAGTGATTTGTCGTTATTCGGTCACGTTCGAAAAACAGTTCACCAACCGTTAATCCATACCAATGCCCTAGTGACATGACTATCATCGTCATCCGTACTTATATCAACTCATGATATCTTTCGGAAGCATCCGGTATGCCTACTGTACAATATAGTTGCCCAAATTTATATTGCTTCCGCAGGGAACCCTTTTCGATAATTCATTTACCTATTAAATGAATCATCTGGACAATTCATATACATACTTTATTTTAAATGCATGACTGAATAAAGGAAGCAATTTACATATATGAATTGAAGAACTCTTTCTTCTATTATTTATGATATATATAGATACAAGATAAAATGCTCTGAAACCGACAACATGAATGGTTTCTAGGGCATACACTAATATACACTAACAGAAACATGGGTAGACCTATAAATTCATGGGAAGATATGAAGAGTGTGATGAGGTAACGATTCATTCCGAGCCATTACTATAGAGATAGTAGATAGAACATTATCTACATTGTTGCGTGCTATTTTAGAAAAGAATTTGAAATCTTGGAAAGATTGTTTCCCACATGTAGAATTTGCATATAATAAGGTTGTGCATTCTGCTACAGGTTATTCACCATTTGAAATTGTTTATGGTTTTAAACTTATAACCCCTTTGGATTTGTTGCCTTTACTTGTTGATGAGCATTCCAGTTTAGATGGCAAGAGAAAAGCGGAGTTTGTTCGACAACTTCATGAAAAATAAAGAAAAATATTGAGAAGCGAACCGAACATTACGCGAGACAAGCTAACAAGGGGCGAAAGAAAGTGGTATTCCAACCAGGAGATTGGGTGTGGGTACATTTACGGAAAGAGAGATTTCCATCTCAGCGGAAATCTAAGTTGCTAGAGGCGATGGTCCATTCCAAGTGCTTGAGCGAACTGGAGATAATGCATACAAGATGGATCTTCTAGGTGAGTATAACATAAGTGCCATTTAATGTTTCTAACTTAACTTTTTTGATGATACAGATTTGAGGACGAACCCATTTCAAGAGAGAGGGTATGATGAGGACATGACCGAGCAACTTGTTGTTGTAAAGCCGACACAAGATCCTCTTTACATTCCGATGGGCCCGATTATGAGGAGTCAAGTTAAAAAGATGCAATGTGCCTTGTCAAGCGTAATTGAAGAACTTGAAGCCAAAGAAGTAATGCATGAAGCCGAGTATGCCTTAGAGGGATCCAAAAAGATTATTAACAAGATTGAAGCCCAAGTCCAAGTTTGAAAAATTAAAGATCGATTCTTGTTAGCCCTAATTGTGTCCAAGTTAGAGTCCAAGCCTTTGTTCATGAGGCTTAATAATTGTTATTTTATGTGGGCTATTTTAAGACTTATTTTGGTGTAATGGGCTGGAGCAATTTATTTATTAAAGCCCAAGTATTTTATTATTTTTATTAGTTGTGTTTGGGTTAGTTATTAGGGTTAAAACATATTAATTGGCTGTTAGCGTTATTTTTAATTAGTTAGTTATATATAGTTGTTGACTGTTTTGGCCGCAAACTTTTTGGGGAGGAATAATTAAATATTTCGTTTTTTTTTTTTTCAAGACTGCATCTTGATATCTAGAACTCATCAAGGATCACTAATTTTTTTGGCGTTCTTCCATGAAACTTTTCATTCTAAATCAAAATTGTGGCGTTTCAGATTATCTATACCAAGGCTCTAACGATAGATTCGTTTTGGGTCGCGATTCTTCAATTTCGGATTGTTCCTATATCTTTACGTTCTTGATCGGCGGGTTTCTTTGCAAATCGAAGGAGATCGCATCACTTGTCTCTATATTTACTTTATAGCAACCATTTACATGAAAAGCGTTATATGTATATATAACTTTGGAAGTTTTGTTGACAAAGAAATAGGGGAAAAGAAATTATGAAAGAGTTTTTAAAATGTTATTAATTTTCAATATCTTTATAACAATAGTGATAATTTTAGAGATAATAGATGGAAGTGTGACTCTTTTTGCATTCCTAGTGTTATGATCCCACACATAGACATGACTTTATTGACCTTAATATATTAGCTATTTACGGATTAAACTGACTTCAACCTTAAACAAATCCGATAAATTGACTCAAATGGGCGAAACTCCCTTCTAAACTATTTATAACCCTATACTGTCGTAGTACTAATGCTATATGAGCTCTTAAATTGACCTCATTAACTTTAGCCTAATGTCACGACCAGCCTGCTTGCCCAAGCATGCTGCACGTTACTTACGGACTAAGTATACTTCAGGGTGAAGCAAACTTAAGAGCTAAGTTAACTTAGGGGCTAAGTTAACGACTCAACAGCTAGGTTCGGCGACTAAGCACCTTCGTTTCCAAGGTTGCACATATGCTCGACACCCACGAGCTTCGTTTCCAAGGCTGCACCAATGTCCGACACCCAGGGTTTTCTTAATGCTGAAGCATGTAGCTTAGTCATAGTTAATTTGAGGTGCTTGAGCCTATAAATAGGCAACTCCACCATGTAAATCATATAACTTGAATTCCAGCAATACACAGAGTTTATATTTTCTCTATACTTCTCTCTTGTTCATATACTGTTAGCCTGTGAGCGTTAGGCTGCTTAGCTCATTTCCGACGAGTTAAGGCCGCACGAACTTAGCAAAGAAGTTAAGTGCGTGACAAGTGGTATCAGAGCCTCGGTTAGCATAACCTCGGTTTTCATTCAATGGCAAAAGATACTGTCGCTTCCAAAGGAACCAAGACGGCAGAGATGGAGGCTTCCCAGGAACGTGGTCGTCCGGAGAAAGTCGACCCCAACCCCAACCCCTCAAGGCAGAGAGGTAAGTCCAAAGATTTTATTTCCAGTTTTGACTCACGCCTATCTCGTGTAGAAGAAAGGGTGAGCACGCAGTCGGAGGATCTGGATCATCGAGTGGATGATCTAGAGTCGGAGGTTTCCGAAACTCACACTGTCGTGAAAGCCATGCTGCTTCAAATGGAAGAGTCGCTAAGGACTGAAATGGGGAGAATCCGTGAGGAGTTCGTGGGGGAGCTTGCCAAAACCCGTCATGTGTTCCAAGCCGAAATCAACAGCACGCTCGTTCGTTTAGACGAGGTGCAGGCTGAGTTAGCGCGATGCAAGCGCGGCATGGTTACTAGGACCGGCAGCAGCGTCATTGAAAGCCAAAGGATTGACGTCCCAAGGCCTAGAAGTTTTGGTGGCTCACGCAAGGCACAAGAGGTTGACAACTTCTTGTGGGGACTAGACAAGTACTTCGGGGCCGTAGGCGTCACGGAGGAAAGCTCGAGGATTGAAACTGCAGTCCTCTATCTCACAGACACCGCAAGGTTGTGGTGGAGGAGACGAGAAGGAGACATCGAAAAAGGTATTTGCACTATCTCTACTTTTGATGATTTTAAAAGAGAGCTTAAACGGCAGTTTTACCCGGAGAATGCCGAGGATGAGGCAAGAGCTCGCTTGAGATGGATCAAGCAAACAGGAACGATCCAAGATTATATCAAGGACTTCACTGACTTGATACTGGAGATCCCGGAGATGTCCGACAAGGACTCGCTCTTCAATTTCATGGATGGGTTGCAAACATGGGTGAAAACAGAGCTAAGGCGTCGGGGAGTGCAAGATCTTGCCACAGCCATAGCAGTTGCTGAAAGTTTGATTGATTACAGCACCCAGAAAGAATCCAGCAGCAAATCCAAAGATAAGAGGGGCGACTTTATTAAAGGTGCGGGAGACAGGGGGCAATTGAAAGAAAGCAACCGAGACACCTGCCAAGACTACTCTTCATCCAAAGGTAAAGACAAGGGCAAACGTTGGGACAAGGGCTCCAACAAACCCCGCAACAATTGCTTTATTTGCAATGGGCCTCATTGGGTGAAAGACTGTCCGGAGAAGAAAGCTCTTACTTCTCTCATAGCCAAGCATCAGAAGGGTAAGCCAGCCGAAAGTAGTAGTGATGGGGCACATATGGGATCGATGCAACAACAACTCAATGGGATCCAGTCCGCACCAAAAACCCAAACCAAAGGGTTGCTCTATGTCGATATGGCTATCAATGGGAAGGCCACCAAAGCCATGGTAGATACGGGTGCTTCACATAACTTCATTTCAGTAAGTGAAGCACGTCGGCTAGACATCAAGGCTTCAGGAGGTGGAGGCACCATCAAGGCAGTTAACACAGTGGCACAACCGATACAGGGAGTGGCTCGGCATGTTAGAACCACAATGGGGACTTGGTCCGGCTACTTGGATTTCTCAGTTGCACCGATGGATGACTACCAGGTTGTTCTTGGCTTAGAGTTCATGGAACAAGTCAGGGCATTTCCTTTACCATCAACCAATACCATGTGTATCATGGATGGGGAGCAAGCTTGTGTGTTGCCCACTAGCCGCTCTACCAAGCCGGAGACAGCAACACTCTCGACTATGCAGTTCAAGAAAGGCATCAATAGGAAAGAGGAAAGCTACTTGGCCATCCTTAAGCAATATGACGACGAGGAGCCAAACCCGCCAGAGGCAGTGCCCCGTGAGGTAGCACAAGTACTCGAGCAGTTTATTGATGTCTCACCAAACGAGCTGCCAAAGGAACTACCACCTAGAAGGGAGGTAGACCATCAGATTAAGCTGGAATTAGGCGCCAAGCCACCTGCCAAGGGTCCTTACCGTATGGCACCACCGGAGCTTGCAGAACTAAGGAGGCAGTTACGAGAACTACTAGATGCAGCGTTCATCAAGCCCTCCAAAGCTCCCTATGGCGTACCAGTTCTGTTCCAAAGGAAGAAGGATGGTTCCTTGCACATGTGCATAGACTACCGAGCACTGAACAAGGTATCTGTTAAAAATAACTATCCTATTCCTTTGATTGCCGATCTTTTCGATCAGCTGGGGCATGCCCGCTACTTCACCAAACTGGATCTGCGGTCAGGTTACTATCAAGTGCGCATAGCCAAAGACGACGAGCCAAAGACCACTTGTGTTACAAGGTATGGGTCTTATGAATTTTTGGTTATGCCATTTGGTCTAACAAATGCACCAGACACATTTTGCACTTTGATGAATAAGATATTCCATCCGTACCTCGACCGGTTCGTGGTCGTCTATCTAGACGACATAGTAGTGTATAACAAAACCTGGGAGGAGCATATGCAGCACCTCAGGGAAGTGTTCCAAGTCTTGCGGGACAACAAGCTGTATATCAAGAAAGAGAAATGCTCTTTCGCCAAGCCGGAGGTAATGTTCTTGGGTCACAAGATCAGGGATGGGTAGCTTATGATGGAGGATAACAAAGTGCAGGCCATTCAGGAGTGGGAAACACCCACCAAAGTGCCGAAGTTACGATCCTTGCTTGGATTAGTAAACTACTATCGATGGTTTATCAAAGGCTACTCAGCAAAGGCAGCCCGGTTGACAGACTTACTCAAGAAGAGCAAGCCGTGGGACTGGTCTAATGAGTGTCAAGCCGCCTTTGAGGAGTTGAAAGCTGCAATCAGTAAAGAACCTGTGCTTGCCTTGCCAGACCATACTCAGCCATATGAAATGCACACGAACGCATCCGACTTTGCCATCGAGGGAGTACTCATGCAGAATGGGCATCCGATTGCTTACGAGAGTCGAAAGCTCAATGAGACTGAGCGGCGTTACACTGTGCAAGAAAAGGAGATGACAACCATCATCCATTGTCTTAGAGTATGGCGACACTACTTGCTTGGGTCCAAGTTTGTTACTTTGACAGACAACGTCGTGACAAGCTACTTTCAGACCTAAAAGAAGTTGAGTCCGAAGTAGGCACGATGGCAGGACTTTCTTGCTGAGTTTGATTATGTCCTGGAGTACAAGCCGGCAAGACCAATGTAGTGGCAGATGCACTAAGTTGCAAGGCCGAGTTGGCGAGCATCAGTCAAGTCACAAGCGCATTGGCTGACCGAATCAAGCAGGTACTCCAGCATAAGCCATTGGCTCAAAATATCATTACCTTGGTAGAAGAAGGGAAAACCCGGAGGTTTTGGCTGACTGACGGCTTACTTTACACCAAAGGCAACCGCATCTACATCCCGAGATGGGACAATTTGAGGAAAGAACTGATCAAAGAGTGTCATGACTCCTTGTGGGCAGGCCATCCAGGTATGAGACGCACCCTTGCTCTCTTAAAATCTACCTATTATTGGCCTGGGATGTAGGATAGCATTGAGGGGTATGTGCGAACGTGCCTTGTTTGCTAGCAAGACAAGGTAGTATAACAACAACCGGCAGGCTTGCTACAACCATTGCCCGTGCCCGAGAGACCATGGGAAAGTGTCTCAATGGACTTTATCACATGTTTACCAAAGTCCGAGGGGTCCGGGAGCATCATCGTTGTTGTGGACAGATTTAGCAAGTATGCCAATTTCATCCCTACATCCACCGATTGCACAGCAGAGGAAACAGCTAAGCTTTTCTTTCGCAACATCATCAAGTTATGGGGTATTCCGACAAGCATAGTCAGTGATTGAGATCCTCGGTTTACCGGGAGATTTTGGACAGAGTTATTCAAGATGCTAGGATCAAACCTAGACTTCTCGACAAGCTTTCATCCCCAGATTGATGGTCAGACCAAGCGCGTCAATGCACTGTTAGAGCTATATTTGCGGCACTATGTGAGCGCTAGCCAACGGGATTGGGCAAAGCTCCTTGACACAACCCAATTCTCATTTAACTTGCAGCGGAGCGAGGCAACCAACAAAAGTCCTTTTGAGATCATCATGGGACGACAACCGAACACACCTCTTTTCCTAGCCACACGCTATGATGGGAAGAGCCCTGCAGCCTTCAGGTTAGCCAAGTCTTGGCACGAACAAACTGAACTTGCTCGTGCAGCCCTACACAAGGCAGCGAAGAGAATGAAGAAGTGGGCCGACAAGAAAAGAAGGCATGTTGAGTTCTAAGAGGGTGATCTTGTTCTTGTAAAGCTTCTGCCCCAACAGTTCAAGACATTGAGGAAAGTGCACAAAGGCCTCGTGCGCAAATACGAAGGGCCCTTTCAAGTGATACAACGCATCGGCAAAGTTTCGTATCGACTCCAACTCCCTCCGAAACTGAAGATACACCCAGTCTTTCATGTAAGCTTGTTGAAGCCATTCCATGAAGACCCGGAGGAGCCATCCCGAGGAGTCTCTACACGAGCACCAACGGCCGTTGTAACATCATTTGATAAAGAAGTTGAAGAAATACTTGCCGACAGAGTCGTTCGCCAATGTGGTGTGCCAAACTACGAGAATACTTCATCAAATGGAAGGGACTTCCTGATACTGAAGCCAGTTGGGAGACCGAAGACTCATTGTGGCAATTCCAAGATTCAGTCCTACGCTATAAAGATAATGCGATGAGGGCGTCGCAGCATTAGGTGCGGGAGAATGTCACGACCAGCCTGCTTGCCCAAGCATGCTGCACGTTACTTACGGACTAAGTATACTTCAGGGTGAAGCAAACTTAAGAGCTAAGTTAACTTAGGGGCTAAGTTAACGACTCAGCAGCTAGGTTCGGCGACTAAGCACCTTCGTTTCCAAGGTTGTTCCAATGCTTGCCACCCACGAGCTTCGTTTCCAAGGCTGCACCAATGCTCGACACCCATGTAGCTTAGTCACATTTAATTTGAGGTGCTTGAGCCTATAAATAGGCAACTCCGCCATTTAAATTTCATAACTTGAATTCCATCAAATACAGAGTTTAGATTTTCTCTATATTTCTCTCTCGTTTATATACTTTGAGCCTGTGAGCGTTAGGCTTCTTAACTCATTTCCGACGAGTTAAGGCCGCACAAACTTAGCAAAGAAGTTAAGTGCGTGACACTAAACTAACTTTACATAAGTCAGACTAACACTTAGTTGGATCGGCTAGTGGTAGTGTTGAAGGGATAAGTGGGTCTTGTTATGTGAATTAGGGGTGTTCAAAAGCGGTTAACCGAACCGGTTAATCGCTTTTCTAAACCGAATCGGTTTTCCCTTTTTTTTTTTGATAAAACTTTTTTATTTTATTTTATCCTAAATTAAATTGTAAATATAGACAATACATTGGGAACTAAGAAAAAAATTTTGGGTTGAAATTTTAGATTGAGTGAATTACGGATTTATTTTAGTTTAGGTTATTATTTATTTATTTAATATAATATATATATTTGAAAAACTGGTTTAGAAAACCGGTTTTCGGTTAATAGTTTCTAATTTTTTCCGAACCGATAACCGAACCGAAAATTCGATTTTTTGAATTTTTTTAACCGTAACCGAACCGTTTTTTCGGTTAACCAGTTTTTCGGTTCAATTACCGGTTTGGTTAGCGGTTCGGTTCGGTTATTGCATTTTTTTAAACACCCCTAATGTGAATACCTAAAATGACTCCAAATAGTGTTAGAGGAATAAGTTGATTTTGTTATGCAAGCTTCTGAACTAACCCCAACCCTAAATTAACTGTAAAGAAACTAACATTACATCATGAACTTTTGGGGGTGATAGTATCAAACATTATAAAAGTGTCACATGATTAGGTAGAGAAAAATGTTCCATCTCTAAACAAATAAAAATGTCTTAAATTTGGACAAACATAATCACTTAATAAACTAATCTATTATATGTAAGATTATTATTATTATTATTTTTATGATCGGAAGTATTCAGATTAAATTTATGCATATTTCAACTAATCCTCCCAAGACTCTAGAATTATCGACCGGTAAGAGCTCCAATGACTATCTCTATTAGTAATCGAGGAAGAATTCTAATTATTTTTATTTTTTACCTTATATTATAAGTAATATTATTAAGAGAGAGTGTTTATTTAAAAAAAAAAAAAAAAAAATCTCACATAAACTATTATAACGTTTGATATTAAAAATTTATTAGAAGTAAACCTATGTTAAATCTTTCAACATTGTTGCAAATATTATTGCAAAATCAATCAATTATAAAGTTAAGTGTATATCACTACGACTTATGTACTATCTTATATTTGATTTGTTGCATTTGAAATCTTTATCTAATAAACTCAATAAGCAGGATTAAACTTTTAAACTCATATCTATTGCCGCCAATTTTCGCAATCTATGAGGCCGCAAAACTTGTTCCACCGCCCATTAACCACCCAAATTGCACCCTTGGCTGCCCGATCCTCGACCGCTGCGTCGGCGGCGGCATTCCCTGCAACTCCATTACTGAGCTGGTGGCCGAGAGCGCCTCCGGCAGACCCAATTCTGCCTCCAACTCTCCCTCTACGCTCAACTCCCTACCTCCCACGGCGGTCTCTCCGCCTCGTCCTTCTACCTCCACACAGAATTCCCTTTCCCCCTTCGCCGGCTCCGCCAACCAGCGCCACTTTTCGCAATTCCAATTCGGCCCTTCGACTAATATGATCATAACCCCTGTGATCACATATTTGTTCAGAGTGTACATTCTGTGGACCAACTACTCGATGAAATGCCCAAGATAGAATCTTTTATTAAAAATTCAAAGTCTCGACTCCATCAGCTCATTGTATTGATTCTATTGCGCTTTGTTTCGATCCGACTTTGAGAACACCCCAGGTGATCTTAAAAAGGTCGTCTTTGTTTTTCAAGATATCAGGGAGTTAAAGGCGATGGCGGTGGGGTTTGGTTTGGCGGTTTTGGTGACCATCAGGTGGTTGATTTGATTGAGCCCATGAAGGATATGGGTTGAGGATTGGGAATTTGGGTTTTTTGTATTCTTCAGGAAGCGGGTTTGTCCTGCTTGGGATTAACTTGGCTAATTGTGTGAATTCGAGGTTGTTTTTGTTGAGGAATGAAGAGTTTTGTTAGTGGAAGAATGGGACAGTGAATGGTGGTGGGAGATTTTGTGTGTAGGAGGGCAAGAAGGCGGCTTTGTGTTGTTTTTGCGCCTCATTTGCCTGATTCATCTTGTGAGTTTGAGATCACAAGAGAAGGGGTTTTTGGAGTTGAGCGATAAGGGTTTGTGTTTTTGCACAAATATTGTCATTTGAAGGTATTGCTGTACAATTTTTTGATTTGCTTGACTTAATATGGGCTTTTGGTGAAGTAGAGCTCTATGCATTGTAATTATTTTTTCTTTGAATTTTATCCTAATCTTATATATCATGGTGTTACGAAGTGATGCTAGTGTTTGATTAGCTTTTCTTTTCGATGTAAACTGTTTGATTGTAGATGCTCTATTAGTTATGACCTTCATTTTGTATAGATGTAAAAATCGAATTTGATCACTAATTGCCTAATCCCATGTCAGTGGGGAACATTATTGGAGAGGTTTATTTTACAAATGCTGTAAAGAACCTAACATCATAGTAGTTATGGTATGACAAATAGTTTCTATCTTTGGTAGAGAGGGCACTAACTTCCATGTAGTATTTTGGAGTGTCAAATCTCCAGCTGGGGTGGGTGGTGAAAAGTGGAATTCCCCTGATAGTGTTTACAATTTGCTTCTGTAACCATCATGGCTCTTGTTTGTGTATACATCAAAGAATTTATGCATTATATTGCAGTAGTTTATGTTTTAATTGCTATCATACTGAAACTTGCAGTTATAACAATTCTGATGTTTGAAATGCTATTACATATTGAATCTTGTTTGATAATTTAAACATCTGCCACTTTCTTAGACAACTGATATAAAATATACCCCTTTGCATGATTTTTAACATACTCTTATTTTTATTTGAGCTCTACTTGAACCAAAACTAGCTAGGTTTATCCCTTGGAGTCAAATGGTGTGTATCGTTCGTTAACAATAATTCATATCTTAGTGTGAGGGTAAAATAAAGCAAGACCTTTAAATACAATGTTTAGATCGTTAATTGTTTGAGTTTTTTAAAAAATATACTTAAAAACGATAATTGATCGACAAATGTAATCTTCACTGCTTTCTCAATGCCGCAACGAAGTAATATTCCTGATTGTTTTGTAAAAATAAGTTTGGCGGGACCTCGCTTTAAATTATAAGTTTACCGATAAATAACATAAGCAAATAACTGAATTCTCCTACATCGATTAAATATAAGAAAGGAAACTGAACAACTCATACAAAGTAACAAAGAAAACTAGCCTCTTCTTCATTTACGGTTAGCATGCCATATTTCTCCATATAGACTGTATGATCCTCACATAAGATTTCTTATGCAGGAATTCAGATAGAGATGGACAGCTTGGATGTGCATATCAGAACCTTTTTCAGAAGCTTCCCAATCAATTGAGTTTCTTCAACCCAATGCTTGCCCCTTCATTCATTATTTTATCTCCTCCATAGATCACTTAGGCAGCGGATCTTCATGCATAGACCGACTCTTCTTCGGATCATGATAAACCGAATCTACATCAAGATCAGTACTTAGGTACTTCACTGTATCCTTCCGAATACGGAAATTCCTCACCATCCTGACTTCCTATACTTCCCCATTAGTAGTACAACGAACATGCTTCATATGCTTGCTCTCATTGACCTTCAGATCAGCATCTTCATCATCCTCCTTTCCATTCTTCAACAGTTTATCGCATCTAATTTTGAAGCTGCTGGCTTTAGGGTACTCCCTCTAGCCTCATCCCTAGCTTTGTATAGCTGAACAACACGAGTGTAGATCGCTGAGGTCTCGTTGACATTGTAATCAAGCTCAAAATGCTCATGTGTTCATCAGTGCAATTTCATGTTTGTGATTTTGCTTCTTTTTCTCTCGGCCTCTTAAAGCACAACTTAGTAGTATGTGTAATTGCACCACATTTTTCACAAGCGCCCTTCCTTACTTGCGAGCTTGATATTTTTTTACACCTTTGTGATACAATGATTTAGATCGAGTGTATTTTGGTTGCTGTTTCTTTTGGTGATTCAAGGTGGGTGACGATGATGATCCATCAGCGTTAAATAATTTGGAATGTGGGGATTAACTGAATCCATCTGGGGTTGACAGAAATTTTGAATCAATTGATGGAATTAAAAAAAAAAAAAAAAGAAAGATTGATTTTCAACTATTGATATTCAAACATACCTAATACCAAAAAGGACAAGGAAATGGGTAGCAGTAAACTACCAAAATTGAAAAATATTAAGCTAAGATAAATAATGAAGACGTAATTACTCGTAGTAAAGGGACCTTTCAGGACAAGGAAATCAAAACTATGTGTTTAATCGTTATGAGTATTTTTGGTAGTTTCCTGCTATTAATTTCCTTGTCCTTTTAGGTAACCCTTTACTAATAGTATTAGGTATGTTTGAATATAAATAGTGGAAAATCATATTTTTTTCATTCCATCAATCGATTCAAAATTTCTGTCAAGCCGAGATGGATTCAGTTAATCCCCACATTCCAAATTATTTGTCCACTGCCCCTTGGTATCTTAAGGCTGAGAGAGAGGGATCGTCATCACCCTCCTTAAATCATCAAAAGAAACAGAAACCAAACTACACCAAACCTGTGATAAATCAGAGAGGTGTAAAAATATATCAAGCTCCTTGTAAAAAGTTAACTGGATGAGAGATAGATGGATAAGAGTTTTTCAGATTTTTTTCAGTGTGTACAGTGTATAATATTTATACACAAACTCTCCATAACTTTCTCCTATACATAAGCTATTCAAAAATAAAAAACACTATCACAAACGTAGCAATGTTGTTGGCCAGAAATATCAGTTGTAATCTTCTCTGTTTTGACTGGGCATTCTTGTTCCGAAATATCAGTTGCAATCTTCTCTGTTTTGACTGGGCACTCTTGTTCCCTTGCCTGCTGCTGTGTCGTTAGAAGCAAGTTCAGTTTTACCTCCAATACGCCCCCTCAACCGAATGGGCAGATCTTGAACATGAAGGTTGGTTCGCAGGAGATGAAAACAAATGGATGACAGTGGTTTAGTTAATAAATCTGCAAGCTGATTTTTTGTGGATAGAAATGAGACCTGAAATTTTTTAGCTAAGACTTGATCCCGAACATAGTGAAAGTCTATTTCAATATGTTTGGTTCTGGCATGGAAGACTGGATTAGAGGACAAATACATAGCTCCAATATTATCGCACCATAATATGGGACTGGTCTCTAAGGGAAGCCGTAGATCATGAAGTATGGATTGAAGCCAATGTAGCTCTGCCGCTGTGTTGGAGAGAGATTTATATTTTGATTCAGTGCTGCTACGAGCAACAGTTTGTTGTTGTTTGTAGCTCCAACTGATAAGATTGGATCCATGAAAAATGCAGTAGGCCCCAATACTACATCGGTCATCTTTGTCGCCAGCCCAGTTGGCATCACTATACCCTTGAAGAGAATGATCTGAAGTACTTTGTAAACGAAGTCCATAGCCCACCATAGATTTTAGATACCGAACGATTCTCTTGACGGCTTGCCAATGAGTGTCTTTGGGTTGATGCATGAATTTGCTAACACGGTGGACTGCGAAAGCAATATTTGGACGAGTGAAACCCAAGTAATGTAAGGTGCCAACCGTGCTTCGATAAAGTTGAGGGTCAGAAAAATCATGACCTTCAAACTTAGATAAACTGCAAGTGGTACTCATAGGAGTGGAACATGGCTTTTCTTCATGCATGTTAACCCGTTGTAGCAGGTCGGCCACATATTTTCGTTGTGTCAAAAAAGATCAGGACCATCAAACAAAGCCTCTACACCAAGAAAATAGCATAGATTGCCTAAATCTTTGACGAGAAAAATATCTCCAAGTTGCTGAATAAATCTGGCAATCGCATCTGAAGAGGGCCCAGTGATGACTATATCATCAATGTATATGAGGATAAAAATAGAGAAGTCATTGGTATGAAGTGTGAATAGAGAGGTATCTGCCTTTGAACCAACGAATCCCATTTGCTGCAGTGTTTCGGTCAGTCTGGAAAACCAAGCTCGGGGAGCCTGTTTAAGACCGTATAAGCTCTTTTTTAAGCGGCATACATGATTAGGAAAATCAGGGTGAACATACCCTTGAGGTTGTTGCATATAAACTTCTTCTTGCAACTGGCCATGGAGAAATGCATTCTGGATATCAATCTGTTGAATGCTTCATTGCCATGTAATAGCTAAAGATAATAACAACTTTATAGTCCCTGGCTTAACCACAGGGCTAAAGGTTTCTGTGAAGTCCACACCGGATTGCTGATAATAACCTTTCGCAACCAGTCGCGCTTTAAAGCGCTCAACACTGCCATTTGCATGTCTTTTAATTCGGAACACCCACTTATTTCCAACAAGATTATTACTTTGCGTAGATGGGACAAGATCCCAAGTGCCATTTTTTACGAGGGCATTAAACTCGGTGTCCATGGCGTCACACCAGTTTTGATGTTTTGAGGCCTCAGAAAAACAAGTAGGTTCAACATAAGGAGCTTTTGGCTTGAGAGATTGTGTTTGTGATCGGGTAAGCATGCGACGTGGCATTGGAATATCACGTGAATGAGGAGGATTTGGTTGGTGAGATGGTCCAACAACATCTTCTGAAGTGTGAGTGAGATCCCTTGCTGGTACGTGAGCAACACCCGAGGAGAACAAAGTAGACTGAATATCCGAAGGCACTTGATTTTGTAGATTGACGTTGTCAAGAGGCAGCTGACCATTGGGACATATGTGTGGACCTGCATGGTAAGTCAGAGGACTCGGGGGACACAAGAAGGGTGGTAAGGAAAAAATTTCTGGTGCAGGAGGATTAGATGTAGAGGACTCTTTTTGGTATGGAAACAAAGACTCGTAAAAAATGACATGGCGTGAGACATATATTTTTCCTGTGGCCAAATCAAGACATTTGTAGCCCTGGTGTGATAGACTATAACTAAGAAAAATGCAAGTTTTAGATCAAAAATCAATTTTTTGTTTGTTATAAGCACGCAAGTTAAGCCAACAAGCACATCCAAAAACATGCAAAAACAAATAGTTGGGTTTTTTATTATAAGCCATTTCAAAAAGGGATTTGTTGTTTAGTGCTTTGGAAGGAAGACGATTAATAATATAAGTGGCAGTTAAAAAGGCGTCTTCCCAATAAGGTTTGGGCAAATTTGAGTGAGCTAGCAAAGCTAAGCCCATTTCAACAATTTGACGATACAGACGTTCAACAGAACCTATTTGTTCATGTGTGTAAGGGCACGCTAAATGATGGTGAATTCCACAGGTTTTGAAATAAGTATTTAAACGTCGATATTCACCCCCCCAATCAGTTTGAATGGCCTTAATTTGGAAATCAAAATGCCTTTTAACATATTTTTGAAATTGAATGAAAATAGTTTCAACATCAGATTTCAGTTTCAAAGGAAATATCCAAAGGAATTTAGTAAAGGCATTCAAAAAACAAACATAATAATGAGATCCATAACTAGAAACAACCGAGTTGGGCCCCCAGACATCGGAATAAATTAATTCAAGGGGTCTTGAAACAGAATAAAGGGAAGTAGAAAAAGGTAAATTGTGGCTTTTAGCCATTGCACACTCAGGACAAATATTTTGTCTCTTATTGGAACCAACAGGTAAATTATTATTGCCAAGCACATGTCGAATAGTACCATAAGAGGCATGACAAAGACGACGATGCCATGCTGTAACCGAGATCCCAGCACCAACAAAGGCAGATGGAAAAAAGCGTTGAAGAGATGGAGAGAAGCAATAAAGGCCATCAGACATAGAGCCTTTATGTAGGAAGTTCCTCGAGTAATCCTTAAGCAGAAAAAAAGAACTGTGAAACTCAAAATAAACATTATTATCTTGAACAAATTCTGGAACAGAGAGTAGATTTTTGGTAATTTGGGGTACAACAAGAATTTTGTCAAGAATAAAAGAGAGGTGTCAAGAATAAAAGAGAGGATGAGTTAGATAAAGATGCAGTTCCAATATGAGTTATTTTCAAACCTGTACCATCACCAATTTGAATTTGATCAGTGCCAGCAAAATCATCATTTCAGATATTTAGATTACTCATGTTGTTGGTCAGATGGTGCGTCACACCAGTGTCAGGATGCCATTCTTGTTCAGTCAAGTGCTGTTGAGATTGGTTGGAGGCAAGGTGTGCTTGAGGAGTTGGGTGAGGTTGGGGGGTTTGGAAATTTGGATCAAAGCGCTTCCAATAGCGGGAAGCCGTATGGCTAGGTTTCTCACACAGTTGACACCACATACTAGTGTTGCCGCGGCCACCTCCACGATTGCCATAGGATGGATTACGCCTCCTGCCTCGAGGAGCTGAGAAGGTGCCACGACCTCGTCCTCTTGTAAAGTTTTGCTGTCGGGTGGCAATATTGGCCGAAGCCATGGGCAAGGATAGCATTTGATTATTATGCTCGATGCGAGCTTCACATGCCAGGAGCATTGAATAAAGTTCTTCCAATGTGAGAGAATTATCTCGGTGAGAAACCATGGAAACAAGAGAGTCATATTCGGGACCGAGCCCAGCAAGCAAATATGGAATAATTTCCGCACACGTCAGAGCTTGACTAGTAATGGCCAATTAGTCCGTGAGATGTTTGATAGTCATGAAGTAATCAATTGTATTGATTACCTTTTCGGAGGGTAGAGAGTTGAGTGCGAACATGTACCACTTTAGCACGGGACTGGGATGCAAAAGCAAAGCTGAGGGCCTTCCAAACTGCATCGGAGGAGCTGCAGTGAGCAACCTGGGCAAGTACTTCATTAGAAAGAGAAGAATTTATGCAGCTAAGAATAAGGTTATCCTGGGTTTCCCAAATATCATATGAGGCGTTGGGGGTGGTAGAGCCATCAGAGGCAGTGATGGTTTTTGTAGGTTGTTGAACGGTGCCATCGATGTATCCGTAGACTCTCTGGCCTTTGAGGTAAGGTAACATGGTGGCTTTCCACGTGGGGTAATTAAGATGTGTGAGTTTGTGGGGTTGATGGAGGAAGATGGGTTGAAGGTGGGAAGGTTGGTTTCGGCAACATTAGAAGTAGAGGAATTTGGGGAGGCAGACATCTTGAAGAGGATTGGTTTAGACGTGAGTCGTTTTGGGCTCTGATACCATGTAAAAGGTTAACTGGATGAGAGATAGATGGATAAGAGTTTTTCAGATATTTTTCAGTGTGTACAGTGTATAATATTTATACACAAACTCTCCATAACTTTCTCCTACACATAAGCTATTCAAAAATCAAAAACACTATCACAAACTGTTATGCCTGAAAGAGTAGGGCTGACGTAAGGCCTATTCAGCATAACAAGTTAGAGCTTAGGTATGTCCGCAGCTAATCAGAGGAAGCCACGTCACACAATGATAAGGGCGACATACTCCTGTCAGGGCAGTGGGTGGGCGTCAGACCAGCCAGGAGCTAGAGTGATTCCACGTGTCCAATCATTGCACCAAATCACGTAAATCGCTCTAGAAGATGGGCAATGAGACATAAAGAAGGATTTGCATGGATAATCCCACCAACTCACAGATTTAGTAATAATAACCTTAATTCATCCCACTATAAATTAAGAGCTCCTCTCTCATTTAAGGGATTAACTAATCTCTCTAAAGAAAAAATAACATTCTCTCTCTTGTATAATCATTTGTAAATCAGTCCACTGAACATGACCTGACCACTATCATTAATACAAAATAAGTGGACGTAGGATTTGCTTCTTTAGCATCCGAACCACTTTAAACACTATTCTTTGTTACATTTACTCTTACTCTCACATTCACATGTGTCTTTTGGGCCCGCTTAGTATTTCACACGTGCGTTTGGTTGGTATCAAAATCACGCATCAACACAAACGTAACAAAGTTGTTGGCCAGAAATATCAGTTATAATCTTCTCTGTTTTGACTGGGCATTCTTGTTTCGAAATATCAGTTGTAATCTTCTCTATTTTGACTGGGCACTCTTGTTCCCTTGGCTGCTGCTGTGTCATTAGAAGCAGGTTCAATTTTACCTCCAATACTCCTAAATACAGGAAAGGGGCTTGCGAAAATTGTGGCGCAATTACACAGACTACTAAGTGGTGCTTGGAGAGGCCGAGAGAAAAAGGAGCCAAATTCACAAACATGAACATTGCAGCCAATGAAAACAGTAAGAATTTTGAACTGGATTACGATGGCAAACGAGACCAATGGAATGGTTTCGATACAGCAGCGACTATGCTCGTGTTGTTCAGAGATACGAAGCTAGGGTGAGGCTAGAAGGAGTATCTGAAAGACCAGCAGCTTAAAAAATTAATGAAATGCTGATATGAAGTAAACGAGAGCAACATTGGAGTTTGCAAAAGTAAAAGCGTGTTCGTTGTACTACGGATGGCGGAAGCACAGGAACGGTGAGGAATTTACATATTGGGGAGGACACAGCAAAGTACCTTCTGAATCTTGATTTAAATTCGGCTTATTATGATGGTCTATGCGTGAAGATCCGCTGTGGACGTCGGTCACCAAATATGGTGTGGATTCAGGATTGTAACAATCCTGATTGCTAAAGTATGGCTTGGCATGTGAGATAAAAACCCACATGGGCTTCCTCCTCTTACAAGCGGTTTTTAAGAGTAAGTTCTACCTATTTGTGTTGTTACAATCCTATCCTTTGTGAAGAATAAGCACATAGAGGTAGATTGGAATGCATATGCTGATCACATTACATCATGTTGATTTCAAGTAGCGAATATGGGAGATTATGTGTACTGCCAAATTAACTAGCAAAACTCATAATAACTCTCAATATTTTTATAAACTCTTTGTATTCGTATATTGTCAAATCTATTTTCTTGAATAATAAATTTTTTAATCTTTATCAAGACATTTGAATCAGTTCATAAATATATGTACAGTATTACTGTAATTTTTATAATTATATGATAATTAATTAAGCTCTCAGTTTGGATTTGATTCATGGATAGGACGTGTATATCGTGAATGTACATTGTGACATGATTTTTATGCATTTTCAACTATCAGTTGTTTATGCATTTTTATATTGTATATATTACACCTAATCTTAATCATAAATCATCAGGAAAAAGTTTATAATCGCATATTTCTAAATATCACCATATACTTCATTAATTGTCTTACAAAATTGTTTCAAGTTTCCTAAGCATATTAAATTTATAACATTAGACATCTAAATCACTCTAATCACTTAGATACTGGGAGAAATTAATTTACACATTTCTTGGGAGACAGCTGGAAAGCTGTGAAATTTGCTAGTGTTATTGGAAATAGAATCTACCGCCATTTATGTAATATTAGTATAATTGAAATAGATTTTTTTTTTTTCATTATAATTAATTCATATTATATCATATCCCATTGGTGGCCTCACTATGCAGATTGTTGTTTATTTAAATAGAAATATATCTAAGAGCTTTAGTTATCGCTCGGTCCTCAATGGTGGTTATTGTTAAAAGTTCTTCGTATTTGAAAAAAAAAAAAAAAAAAAAAAACTCCATTAATATAATGGTTTTAAAACAAAAAATTAACTATAAATGATTTCAAATCTCTGCATGAGAAGATATAGGGGAAATTAATTAATTCTGTGAATTTTTCCCAAAAGCAAATATGAAGCGTTCTAGAAGCAAGTTGTTGCCCTCTCCTAAACAGTTTCACTTCACCGCCTTCTACAACAGAGAATTAGTCAAGATTAGTAAAGGTACCAAAAAGGAATAGCAGTAAACTACTAAAATTGAAAAATATTAAGCTAAGGCAAATAATCAATACGTAATTACTAGTAGTAAAAGAAATCGAAACTCGGGCTAGCTAAAACTCATTTTTACGAGGAAAATTGATCGCTTAATATTGACTACTTTATCTTGTAGTACCCTTTGGTTGTGTTTATATATTAAGGTTTTCTTGTTTTTGGGTTGTGTTTTATTTTTTGTAATTTTTCATATTTAATTATTTATTGTGGTTATGATTTTTGGGGATGAATTGTTTATCTTTTTTTTGTATTGCGTTTTGGAAGGGAATTGAAAGACTTTGGAGGTGTAAGGTGTTTATATGAATTTGATTGAATTTTATTGATTGTTCAAATGGTTGAATTTGTTGCAAGGATATAAATTTGATTGAATTTTGTTATAAGGATAATACTATACATACAACTCAATCTCATAAATTTTCTCTCACAACTCCGACGTTACACTCAGAAATGAATTCCACCTGCTCGTTATGGGTCTCACTTATTTAATTACGAACTGACACGTAGGATTTGGAGAGAAATTTTGTAAGATCGGTTGTAAGCCAACTTTATCACTGTTATAAAAGTGGATGAATATGATTTGTCATTACATTTAATTTGGTAATTTCATTATTTTTGAATAATATAGTACTTATAATAATGATGGTCAAATTGATCAAATGTAAATTATATGGACAATAACTACGTTAAGAAATCAAAGTTACTATTTAAATAATACTATTTGTACAAACTCTTTCATACAAACTTATGTGTTATAAAATGAATGATGAATGTACATAAAAAGTTAACTCATTAATATTCAACAAATTAGATAAATGATGTTCAATTAAAGAGTGGTGACACAAGAGATTGTAGGCAAAAAGTTTGTATACAAAGAGTTGGTGTAAAAATGTCAAAACTATTTTAATTATTAATTATACATAACCTAATACTATTTGGAGTGTAGTGGTAATATATGTCAAAATTTTCCAAAAAAGAAAACATGTACATTAGATTTTCTGTTTGGTCACAAGACTTTTGATAAAAAAGAATAGAAAATGGAAGTAATTAATCATGCTCTTAGTTTGGTTTGGATTCATGGATAGTGAATGTGCATTGTGACATGATTTTTATGCATTTTCAACTATCATTGTTTATGCAGTTTATATTGTATATATTACACTAATCTTAATCTAAATCATAAGAGAAAAAGTTTTAATCACATTTTTCTAAATATCATCCATATAATACTTCATTATTTGTCTATTAAATTTTGTTTCAAGTTTCATAAAGCATATTAAATTTATAACATTAGACATCTAAATCACTCTAATCACTTAGATACTGAGGAAATTAAATTTACACTATTTATTGGAGACTGAGCCTAAGGCCACCTACTCTATTCCCCATTGATCTCCATTGTGGTGGTTATTCCCAAAACATTTAATAAAATTTAAAAAAAGGGGCATAAAATGAAAAAAATCCAATTACCAAAACACCAACATGCAATGACACATAATGGACTGCCCAAGAAAACCATACATCCAATGAACTCATGCTACAATACTAGCCATCATGTAAGTTTTTTTTTCTTTTCCTTCTTCTTTTTTTTCCTCGATTTTTTTATTTTTTAAATTTGGTTTTTTTTGGGAACTTTGTATCTGACTCACAAGACTCAAGAGAAATCAGCTTGCCCAATAAATCGAGGAAAATATTGATAGAATCAATATTCAATTCCATGTTGTAGTCATTTATTCATGAATAGTAATTAATTGGACACATCATAAAATTTAGTTATTGCTCCAATGCAGTGATATTTCTCTAATAAATAATTTTTTTCTTAATCATAATATTCAGGATTAGTAATTAATTGAAAGGAAGGATAAGTATTGGGACCGTATTTTCCTGTATATTCATTTTTTTTTAAGTTAAAAATAGTTAAGATCAGGAATAAACTAATTACTGTATATGGTATTAGAAACTCCTGCCAGTCATGATTTTCTCTTAATTGCAATGAGACATTATTGTATTATGTTGTTGTTTTTTATTTTTCACCTTAACAAACAGTCGACATCATATATAATAAAACAAAATACAAATTCGGATTGGTGGTTCATAAAAATATAATAACAAAACACATCTACCATATATTATCATTTATGACAAGTATCTGAGATCTTTACAAGCTCAGAGAGCATCCTAATTCAACTTTTCTGGCAATCTTCGATCTCTTGATAACATGAAAATATAATTTGATGTGTGTGTGTTTTTTTTTAATTAATATTGCCTAATAAAAAAGTTCTTAATTTTAATAATTACTAATCCGTATATTAATTATAGTATCTAAACTTAAACTGTGTTATGGCCTTTTGAAGCTGGCTATCAAATGACTTTTGTTATTGAATTAACGTGTCACAAGTTTGCTACCTCTCATTTTTGAGTCATGTAGATGTTATATGTCATGATTTTCAAATTTAAATAATGTAATTGATTCTTGAAACATGATTTTTTTTAGTCTAATTTTTCATTTTAATTATAACATGATAAACACAAATTCCTTATTACCACCACATTTGGTTTATTAATCTTTAAAATTTTCATTTTTTGTGAAGGATTTTAAATTTATTCATATAATTATTCAAATCATCTATAGATATGGGAGGAAATTAAATTTCAAACATTTACATTACCTCCATGCTTATTTAATTGTTTGAATTAACTAACAAAATTTTCCTCTAAGTTTAGAAAATAACAAAGAAATCCCTTATTATTAAAAAACCGTTAATAAGATAAAGGGGTAAAATTGTAACTTTGGTCTTATTAGAAACTGCTGAGGTAAAATAGTGACCCTAGTCTCATCAAAAATGTTTTGTAAACGGAGTTATGGCAAAAGAAGTACCTATGATAAAGCTTTAAAACTTTGAGGATCAATTAATAGCATAAAGGGGTATCAGTAATGTATTTTCCAAACTTTGAAGACCTTTTTGATAAAAAGCGCAAAACTTGTCATCCTGCTGTTATCTACCCTAAAACATTATCAGTCTAATGTCCAGCGTTTAGATTGATAACCAAACGTTTGTTTCTTCTAAACTTATTGTGATTTATATTACAGACTTGAGTGCTGCAACCCTAATTATGGAGTAACACAAGAATCTATCACATTGTGCAGCTTCCGTCGTGCAATTTGAAGTGTACAAGAAGAATAAAATTAAAACTAGTCACACAGAGTGGAGATACAGTTACAATAACTTGAAGCAAGTATTATCAAACAGAAACTTGTGATACCCTGCAATATTCAGCTTTCTAAGCAATGCGCAGAATACAAACAACTGCAAATGAAAGCAGTTCACAAAATTCGGAAAATGGCACACTCAGTTTTACTTCATCATAATTATTGTTAAAAGGAAATTTCGAAGAGACCTCACATGAATTTCCTATATGGCCTGCCCGCATCTTCATCTTGCATATGCTGTCACATAGTTAACAAAATGTCAGGAGAATTAATAATCAAAAAACAAAAAATGATCCTATCAGAATTTTCATATATCATGGTGTATGTCACTAAATCTATGCCAACAAGTTAAAGCAAATTATATGTCTATCATAATATTCATTTACATGACATAATTAAACAGATGTCCTGCATATCATGTCCAAATGAGTACTCACTCCTCGCTCTTAGATTTCTGGGAAAAGGGAAAAAAGAAAACACCATTTTAAGGATTCCTACTTTCTAAAATCAACACAATTAGTTGCTAAATCCAGTAAAAGTTCTCTAATTTGAAATTTATACTTGAAATGATTAAGTTCCCTTTCTAGTGATTGAAGAATCATATAATGACAAAAATGAGCCTCGTCCTAATTTTACTTGGATAAAATGAGGAAGAGAGAGAACAAAAATTAATGAATATTTTTTAATACGCAGATATCCCCGAGCCTTCTAACAAATTGGCTCTAAATTGGGAAAATGCTGGAACTGATTAACTTTGTGTGGTCGTGATACTTGTGGGATGGCAGTAGGGATAGAGCAGAAGATGGGTATTAAGATGGGGCTGGTGAGGATCAGGGAATGCACACCTAGCCTGCCAGTTGCAAAAATATGAATACAAACACAAGAGCACGACAGATGATAAATTAGTCAAAAAGAAACAATTATCATGTGGTAGAACTTAGAAAACAAACCAATTTCATAGCTATCTTTACGTTATACTAGAAAAAGCTTTAAACAAGCATAAAATGTAACCTAAACTCTTCCATTCATTTTCTAAACACCAAACCTTCCCTCCCCCTTCTAATCCCAAACCCCAGCTTGGGCATTAATTGATGAGACGTTCATTTGCTTGCTAGGACAAAAGAAATACAATAAACATCCTTCACATATTTGTTAACTAACTAAACCTGCCCAATAAATTTTAAAGAACCAAGCCAACATGAATCTGATTTACTTGTAGTGCCTTTACTAACTATTTAATCATGAACAACAATTTAAATTAGCATTTCTTACCCCATTCATACTCCAATACTATGGCATACAAATACTACATGGAAATGGTTCTCTCCTCCACACTACTATACTTGGTTGCACAAATAAATCAACGGATAAGCTCATACATACCATAAACTATTGCCTAAACGGAATGATACAAATTTAGTAACCAAAAAAAATTTAAGAGGCACTAGGAAGTGTACCTACAAGAGACTGTCTTTTTTCTCAGAGCTTTTTGCTCTTTTTGATCCCTTAAACCAAAAATACTGAATCAGCCCTCCCCAAGTCAACCACCACAACCACACTCTTTTTTACCCCTCTCTCAAATTCTATTCTACCACCCACAATTACTCATGTTTGGTTATGCAACAAAAATCCCATAACCATTTTTTTCTTTTGATACCCAAAAATCCCTCGGTCTCTCCTACATGTTCACCGTTCTCCACACTCTAAACTAGGTCCACCAACCTTGATAACCAGGAAACTTGTACAACATAATATCCCAAGTAGGTGGTCTCAAACGGATTTAAAACGGACTTAAAACTAATTTAAACCCTGAACCTCAAGTCAAAACCAAAGGCTTTTGCCACTAAGCCCAGCCCTCGGGATTGCCCCACTCATGTTAATGCTACCAAGCTTAGTGCCTCATGTCACTGAATCTCCTCCGTAGTAACAGTTTCATCATATTGTGTGGACACATAACGGCACCATAGCTCTCGAAGAGCATGTCATCTGAGTTTCAATAAGAACGTTAAGTGTTTGATGAATTGCTTTAAAGAGATAGATTCCTAAATAACATTGATATAGGGTTTTGTAATAGAGCTCAATTTAATCATCAACCACACCCATTTGATTATCAAAGAGATCAGCGCTGAATTATTGTTATAGCTAATTAGAAGGATCTATAAAGAAACTTACGAATTCTTTGACGATGCCCTTGTAAATGAAGACCGGGAGAGCGATGCCAAAGAGGCCGACGAGAGCCAAGTTACGGCGGGTCCACCTGAAATTGTGCTCTAGATTCTCACGCGCCGCACCCCACTCCTCTATGAACCTGTTCTTGTTTGTCTCCATACCTCCCCCCATTGTTGCTGTCACTCTTTCTCTCTCTTCGCAGTACTCCACTTTGGTCGATCTGCTCTCTTTTCAGCTGTGGTTGAAACTTTGATGTTAATGAAAGGCCCACTGTTTGGCTATGAGAACTAGCGTATTCCTGATCAAATTAATATCCATACACCCCTAATGTTTTAGTCAAATAAGTCAACTCTACTTATATTTATAAACTATCAACCATACCCCTATGGGGAACATGGTTGCAATTTTGTAGATTACTCCAAGACTTGGTAAACTTTTAATCTCCTCTTAAAGTAATTTTTTTGGCCTTTTTGAGTTATTATGCATCAGAGATTGCGTTACTATTTTCTCTTGGTTATTGTTAGGGCCAAAAATCGTCCTTGGCCTAAATAGGAAAATGGGACTGAATGAGGAAGAGACCAGACCCAATCCCGATGCGACCCAATCTGGATTAGGCCCATTTGATACGAGGTACAGTCGGCCCAAACCATCTGGGCGCAAGCCTCCCAATCCCAGTTCACTTCCTGGACTTATGAGCAAGTCCAGAGCCCAAGGCACCCACAGATCACTTCCCTATTCGAGGTTATCTTCCTGTTTGAGGTCACCTTCTTATTCGGGATCACTTTCCTGTTCCAGGACAGCTTCCTATTCGGAATCACCTTCTTATTCGAACATTGGTAAGACAGCTCACCACCGCCCTAATTCCTCTAGGGTTCGTATCAGAGTCACACTAGGACTCCTTCTCGCACCAGGATTGGGAGACCAGACAATTACTATATAAGCAAAGGCCAGCCCTCTCACAAGGGAGATTACATTACACCTTCACACCCGAAGCTCCTACTTGAGAGCTTCACATCATTATCGTCGTCACAGTCCCTAACTAGACTTCCGGTAACCTCTCTACTCCCTAGCTCTCACTATACTAGCCTCTTTTAGCCTTGCTGACTTGAGCATCGGAGTGCTTACGGCAAATACCACCCCGGTGTTTTCCGTTCGCTTCATGCATTTGTTTCTCTACGTGTGTAGGTGCAGCGGATCGCTAGTGGCCTCAACCTCACTGGATCAGACCCCCTTCCGTACAGGTAGATTTTTACGTCTACAGTTTGGCGCCCACCGTGGGGCCTCTAGCAATCATTCGGCTCGACGAACCTTGCTACGTAGAGGAACTTTCCATGGTTGACTATTCGGACAATGCTAGTCTTAGCCTTGAGGCCAAACTGGAGGCTCTGACCGCCCTCATGCAACAGAATTCAGACAAGGTGGCCACACTGGAAGCCGAGAACATTGCAATCCAGACCGAAAACACCTCCATCAGGGCCGAAAACCAGTCTCTTAAAGAGAAGGTGAGTCAGTCCTATGATTTGGAGCTTCTGCCTTGCCAGGTACCTCCCAATCGATTTCGCGCCCCAGTTCCATCCATGCAACCTCTCCAAACCCCAGAGCACAGACCCTCGGCCTCCGGTAAAAGGCCACGTCCATTAAGTTCATTGGTGGTTGACGACTTGATCCTGACTCATGGAGGAAAGGATCTGCCAACAGAACCCCATTCATCCGATCCACCCCAGTCTCAAGATCAAGACGCCTAAGAGACAGAGAGCCCACACCCGCAAGACCAACCCATTCTTACCATCTGGCCTCACCTCCAGTCAACCATCCCCGCACAAACACCATTCGGCTTGGCTCACCCTCACGGGTTGAACGGCCAACCCAACTAAACTATAGCACTCGAGCCCACCTATTCTGACGGACCGAACGAATATCAAATAACCCCCTTGACCATTCATGTAGGACGAAACACCAGATCAGTTACCATAGGAGTCATCCGACTAGAAGGAATGAACGGAGATCCAGGCTATCAGGGTGTGCACGAAGGAATGATCCACCAGACTACACCGCGCGGGATGACCCAACGGAATATGCCAAGGACGAATGCAATGGCTGACCCAGTCAAACGAGATGACCTAGTGGTATCCCCCTCTCCTATGGAACAGGTACTGGCCAAGAGGCTGGCTGATGTAGAGGCAGTGATGAGGCGCATCCTAGGAATGCCAGTCTCGACCAAGAAGAGCATGCCTCACTGTTACGCAAATTCACCCTTTGTGGACGAGATCGTCCTAGCCGACATGCCCTAGAAGTTTACTATTCCCAACATGAAACCCTACGACGGCACAACCGACCTAAATGATCACATAGCCTCGTACAAGCAGCGGATGTTCACTGTCTTAATACCCCGACCGCTGAGGGAAGCCTGCATGTGCAAAGTTTCGGTTCGAGCTTATCCGGTCCAACACTCCAATGGTACACAAATCTACCAAACGGTTCCATCGATTCATTCGCTCAGCTCACCAACACCTTTGTGGAGCAGTTCGCCAGCAGCAAGAAACTCGAGAAGCCGTCGGCCGACCTATACAGAGTATACCAGAGGAGAGGAGAGCCCCTGAGAGAGTATGTCAGCAGATTCAACAAAGAGAAGATTTCCATCCTTTCTTGTAACCCCGAGACAGCAGTAGATGCCTTCAAGAAGGGTCTCCTCTCGGATGGTGAACTATACAAAGAACTAACGAAGCTAGGTTGCACCACGATGGAAGACACCCTGGCTAGAGCAGTGACTCAAATAAGGTGGGAGGAAGATGAGACGAATCGGGAAATTCACGCCAAATATGACTGAATGCAGAACGACAGGAGGCTAGAGCTTAGATCGATTGTAGGCCCTACAAGATCACCAAAGAAGCAGGGAAGGGTGCCTACCGGCTCCAAACTCCCAAAGGCAAAGACATCAGCAACAGTTGGAATGCAATCTATCCCACACGCTACGACTTTTAGGTGAAATCAATCTAAATATTTGTTGTCTTTTCATTTTTTATTTAAAAAGGATGAGTGTGCCCATCCACCGCCTTCATAGAGAGTCGGTCTCATGGCCTGAATTCAATAAAGCATTATTCAGCAACTGACACCTTCGAATCAGCCCTGTCCGATTCATGAGTTTTCACACTTCGGATCGATCTTGCTCGATCAAATGTTTGTTACACCTTCGGATCGACCTTGCTCGATCCACAGAATTACACCTTTTGATCGACCCTGCTCGATCCACGGATTTACATCTTCGAAATAAACCCTGCTCGATCAAATGTTAATTACACCTTTGGATCGACCCTGCTCGATCCACGGATTTGCATCTTCAAATCGACCCTGCTCGATCAAATGTTTGTTACACCTTCGGATCGACCCTACTCGATCCATGGAATTACACCTTTGGATCGACCCTGCTCGATCCACGAATATACATCTTTGAAATCGACCCTGCTCTATCAAATGTTAATTACACCTTCGGATCAACCATGCTCTATCAAATGTTAATTACACCTTCGGATCAACCCTGCTCGATCCACGGATTTGCATCTTCAAATCGACCCTACTCGATCAAATGTTTGTTACACCTTTGGATCGACTCTGCTCGATCCACGGATTTACATCTTCGAAATCGAAATTGCTCGATCAAATGTTAATTACACCTTTGGATCGACTATGCTCAATCCACGGATTTGCATCTTCAGATCGACCCTGCTCGATCAAATGTTTGTTACACCTTCGGATCGACCCTGCTCGATCCATGGATTTATACCTTCGGATCGACCCTGCTCGATCTACGGATCTACACCTTCGGATCGACCATGCTCGATCCACGGATTTCACAGATTTTGTACACCTTCGGGTCGACCATGCTCGACCCACAGATTTACATCTTCGAATCGACCCTGCTCGATCCACGAATTTATACCTTCGGATCGGCCCTGCCCGATCCACGAATTTACACCGTCGGATCGGCCCTGCTCGATCCACAGTTTCACCTTCGGATCGGCCTTGCCCGATTCGTGGAACCACACCTTCGATCGGCCTTGCCCAATTCATGAAGCTACACATTCAGTCGGCCCGACCAAGTGAAAGGTTCTTACACCTCAAAATCGACAAGTCATCGACCCAACTCAACAGAGAGTTCACACGACTCAGCCACTAGGCTACACCAAAATCATAACACAAGCATACGGCTCAACCCCTAGCACATCTACGAACAAGGAAGCAATCAACAAATCATTCACCATAAGGAAAAGCATCAAAAACAGAATCACAAGTACCATATAGAAGAAGCCTCAAGCGGCTAAGTTCATAATACAATGAAAGGCGCACACGCCAGGAAAGGGCATCGCAGGCCCCGAGATACATGAGCAAAAGAAAAATAGAACTAAGTGTCATCGGTGCGAGTCGTCTCTCCTATCTCCGACTCGGTCACTCTATCGACAACACTCACCCAGCCTTTTACCTCCCAGTCAACCTGTTCATACGAACGTGGCGCCCTGATCTGGATCAAATCTGGAATGTGATACATTGTCTAGAGCCGCCACACGTCATTTTCTTTAAGTACGGGCAGATAATCCCTGCTTAGAATCCCACTTTCCTGTTGACTCGGCTCGTCCTCAGAGCCACTACTAGACGAGGATGGACTACCAACTCCTTCGGAGTCTTCCCCACTCCCATCTTACCTGCCCGAACCACTCGGATTAGCAGCATTTGTCCCTTGGGCAGCCACGTTCACACAGGTCAGTATACCTACCGGAACACCCTATTCGGGCATCATCAACATGGTTAGGGCACTCTCGTACTCATTCCCGACATATGCCCCAGCTCTACTAAAACCACTCGACCACGAACCAGACATTTTTAGCGTATCCACTCTACCCAATCGACCGACCGACTCATCTCCACCATCCTCCCCAGAAACCAAGTATTGGATCTCCACTCTACCCAACCGATCGACCAACTCAACTCCACCATCCTCACTCCCCAGAAACCAAGTATTGGATCTCCACTCTACCCAACCGACTGACCGACTCAACTCCATCATCCTCACTCCCCAGGAACCAAGTATTTGATCATTACTCTCCCTATACCACCGACTGACCGACCGACCCGGTCTTTTCAAACTTTGACTATCATCACTCACTCCACCCCACGCCACCGATCAACACACAAACTTAACCTGTTTAAAGATTCAATCGCCCTTCCTACCTGACCGAGCCAACACATTGCAACACGCCGGCTCCCACAACGAAGCCGACACTCCCATGCTTCATGTCCAGAAGATTCTCCCAATCGGGGCGACTGGCTAGGAGCAGTCTAGTGCATGTTCACCCTCGAGGCGATCAAGCCAAGGGGCCTCGCCCATTCGGTCTTCCATAGCGGACGAGTGGGCAGCCATGGGTCAAGTTTACGCATTTTATTTGGCCCTTTGGCATCCAGTAAAGAGTGCCGTGGAATCACAAGCGCAAGTCATACGGTCCAACAAGTCGGCCGAGTCGATTTCATCCCACTCGATCACCTGAGTACCCCAACAGAACGTACCTTCAATTTAACATCATCTCCAACTCATTCGACCCGGCATACCGAGCGGATACCCCTGCCATGGGATGCTTGCTCATTTCCCCAGTCAGCAAGACACACCGAACGAGCACATGAGCTTCAGAAGTCTCGTTGTCTCAATCTCTTCGGCCCTTCGGCCCTTCACACCGATCGAGCACACCCTCTTGGGATGATGGCATACTCCGGATCGATAATGGATACCGAACGACCCTCGACTACCAATCACCTACATTAAACTGTTCAACTACACCAACAATCGGTTGTCCAGGAAGGGAGACCAAGCGCGCCTCGATCGCTTCCTACTCTCTGTCTTAAGAAAATCTTAACTCAGAGAGTGGGGGGCAAACTGTTAGGGCCAAAAATCGTCCTTGGCCTAAATAGGAAAACGGGATTGAATGAGGAAGAGACCAGGCCCAATCCTGCTGCGGCCCAATCTGGATTAGGCCCATTTGATATGAGGTACAGTCGGCCCAAACCATCTGAGCGCAAGCCTCCCAATCCTAGTTCACTTCCTGGACTTATGAGCAAGTCCAGAGCCCAAGGCACCCACAGATCACTTCCCTATTCGAGGTTATCTTCCTGTTTAAGGTCACCTTCCTATTCGGGATCACTTTCCTGTTCGAGGACACCTTCCTATTCGGAATCACCTTCCTATTCGAACACTGGTAAGACAGCTCACCACCGCCCTAATTCCTCTAGGATTCGTATCAGAGTCACACTAGGACTCCTACTCCCACTAGGATTGGGAGACCAGATAGTTACTATATAAGTAGAGGCCAGCCCTCTCACAAGGGAGATTACATTACACCTTCACACCCGAAGCTCTTACTTAAGAGCTTCACATCATCGTCGTAGTCACAGCCCCCAACTAGACTTCCGGTAACTTCTCTACTCCCTAGCTCTCACTATACTAGCCTCTTTCAGTCTTGCTGACTTGAGCGTCGGAATGCCTACGGCAAACACCACCCCGATGTTTTCCGTTCGCTTCACGCATTTGTTTCTCTACGTGTGCAGGTGCAGCGGATCGCTAGTGACCTCAACCTCATGGGATTAGACCCCCTTCCGTACAGATAGATTTTTACGTCCACAGTTATTGGATTTTTGTCAAAAGAATTTCTTATAAACCCATCTCAAATAAATTAACTATAACCACACTTATAGAGAGGAAATCTAATTTTTTTTATTTACTGATTGGTTTGTTGAAATCTACATTGGAGTGTAGTTCTTTCATCATCTCAATTTTATTATCTCAAGAGTCAATTATAAGGTCATGTTTATTGCAAAAGTTTATTCTAAATCTTGACCAATATATAAGGACTAAATTTAAACCACTTGTGCTATTCTCATGAAAATTTTAATATTACTGGTCTTACTATCTAGTTGGCCTACCAGAAAATGAACTTATGGATCTGATAATAACATTGAGTAACTGCTACCAAATATAAAGAGAGGACACTTTTTCAAATAATACATAGGAAGTCATGGTTTTGGCCCATATGCATGATTGACAATCCTTCTATAACTCATCTATGTTCAGTTTGAAGCTAAATTCAAATGGGATTGTCAGCACTCAATTCAAATGGGACAGTCAGCACTCAATTCATCTTCGAACGATATGTTTACAACTATATGAATCAATTTACAACTTCTATGGCAAACACATCTAAAATGAAAACCTAACCCCTGTTTCTAGTTGTATGTGTGTTTCGATGAGGAGTTTTAGGCTACTTCCAGAACTATAAAAGGACTGGACAACTTTGTGGAATTACAAGCATCCTCTGCCTGAAGGCATTTCCGGTTTCATGAATAGCTCCATTTCCTGCAGATTCAATGGACGAAAGAATTTAATTCTATAAGAATTCAGAGTAACAGAAAGCAATTGTTGGGATGTTACAGAATATTAACAAAGAGTAATTGGAGGCTTTTGCATGCGTGCTAGTATCTTTAGGTACAACTAGAAGGCGTGAGAAGAACTTCCCTACACACTTACTGAAGGGTACCTTCATTTTTAGCTATCAACTCCCCTGTTTCTAAGCTCAAACTATTTAGATTTTGCTGGTTCGGAATATAATCCTCCCCCAACTCCCCAAGCATAAACAGAAGTTACAGAAGTTGAATAACAGACTCTTTGTCGGGTGTAAATAACATAGGAAATTATTGACGTGTCATGCCATTCGATTGCAAAACAGGAACTCATATGTAGACATCAGTGCAGAGATCTTTTTAAATTCTTAGGTTAGATATTAAAGAGTCTGATCAAAACTGTTAACTTGCGAAGATTAAGCTGAGGAATCCGCAAAATCACTATCTATAGATGATCAGGCTGAGAATTTTTTATGTAACAAAATTAGCTGAGGGACTACAATTACCTCTGATCTTGAATCCTTGATCATGAGCAGTAAACTACCACTTGTTCTCATGTTGAATAAAGTACAAATGGCACTGCAGAATAAAAAAATGAGAATCCATCATTAGCATGTTTTATCAAAAAAGAAACAAAACCATTAGCAGCAGATAGAAAAATTATAGATTCAACGACCTCTCACTTTTCCCTTTAAAACAATATTGTACACAATTTGCAAACTATTTTACCAGGGTTCAGAAAAAAGTCACTTTCAAGGCATCAGAACTCATAACATTAAACAACCTTGTATCTAAAACCTTTTTTTTTTAGTAACTTCATATAACAAATGATATTCACTTCATGCTAAAAAAATTCAATGTGTTTTGAGTGGTATAGCATAACACGATCAGACATTCACTGTCTATCAACTCAAAATTTCTTAGAATGCAGTGGAACCCAATTTAAAGGGGTCCATATTGTCCACAAGAGCAAAACACGTGGTCATATACATGGAGAAATAATTAATATAAGTTATTTTTTTGCTTAAGAAACAAAGATCTCTATAAAAAGTGTAGAGAGAAAACAAGAATGGACAAGATGTCCATACAAATAAATAATATAAGTTGTAAAACAGCCTAGTTTCAGGAGGGATTGAGAAGGTCCAGTGCTAGCAGTCAAAAATTGTTTACTTTATCACCAAAAGTATTTTTTTAATTTGATCATCCTTAGCAATTTAGCAGTTCTGAAAAGGCAAACATCCCATTCCCCCTACACCCCCTAATCCTTGAAAATACATATGTAACAAGTATGCCATGTGCACAATAGCATTCTGGTAATTTTTACTGAATATTAAATGGTCTATAAACAAATTCAGCAAAAGTACACCATACAATGTCATCTACTGATCACAAAAATAGTCATCCTTTAAGTTGCTTTCATATATATAACAAGTTTAAAAGATTTAGATTATCTAAACAATAATCACAAAAGAAAGATCTAAGTACTCAAATATAACATCTTGTAGAGACTGCAACTTGATATCCCTAAAGCAAGCACAAGTTTTGACACTGTCAATTAGCTGTCATAGAAATTAAATTCATCTCTACCCACCCAGTTCCCCAAGTATACAACTCAACTATTCAGAATTTTTTTATTATACACACACCATGACCATATAAATGAAAAGAGCTAACTCTAATTATATTGAGATTGATACTTCACATGAATCTGTTCAGAACTCAGATTCCAATGTGTTTTACCAGCAAAAATAAATGGATGAAGAAGAATAGAGTAAGAACCCTAAATAATAATTGAATAGAACAAAAGAATACATGCAGTTTCAATCACAGAACGGTCCTTCGGTTCTGTTCACTATAAATAATTAAATAATTCAGGTAGTCAATAGCTTACCAATCAAGAAAACTGTTAGCATCAACACAAGCATAAGTCGAACAGAGCGATTAAATGGAAGAAGCACAGGATTTTGCCGCTGTCTTTGAACCCCACCAAAGAGCTGCAGAACATCAAGATTATTAGATTTCCAGGGACTTCAATTGATTATAATCATGCTCAACCATCAAATTACAAATTTATAGATCACTACAAAGAAAAATACAAGAAGTTTATGAAGTATAGTCAGAGTGATGCATGTAAATTTACCTGATTGAACACATTAACGACTCCCCTTGCCTGTGGATGTTCCACACAACTCTGCTTCCAAAAAACAGGTTTGAAACCTTTTTCCTTAGGTGTAGACTCCACGCATTGCATTAATTTGTTATTTTCTCCACCTTCATCAGCAATTACAATCTTCAATGCACTGAAATTTGGCGAACTCCACGTTCTCCTAGCACCAGTTCCTCTATCTGCTTTATAGATTATGTCATTGCTTGTTCCAGGAGAATCATCTTTTACTTCTATGACACACTCACTATTTTTATTGATACTGCCAGCATCTTTTATAACTACTAATTCATCAGAATTTTCTCCAGGGCAGATAGCATTAAAGTTTAGTCCTGCATCTCTTCTGTGGTGGCTGTTCTCCAAATGTGAGTTTTTCACGAGAGATCTGGAACTGTTGCATTCATCTTTCACAGAAGACGAGGTTGGGGAATTTCCAGAGAGAAACATGGCTAAATCATCGCGTTCTTCTTCATCCAAGTTTATCCATCGAAGGGGTTGCTTTCCTTCCTCACTAAAATATTCTCTTAATGCTGCTTCCACATGCGAAATTTGGTTCTCAATGGCAGCAATGAATTGTCTATGCCTAGCTGATGCATTATCATTGCAACGATGGCTGTAACTCAACCTGACAGCCCTTTCAAATTCTTCCAACTGATTCAACATTCACATTTCAATAAGACAAAATCAATATTTGTGGAAGTTGATTAGCCAACAAAAGATAAACAAGGAAAAACTTAATCAGAAAGTTTTGCTTAGATCACAAGAATATGTACGGTAAAAAATTATGACACTTATAAAGACCTAAAAAAGAAAAGTATGAATTTATTGTTCAGACAAACCAAACAGTTCATTCAAAATTGATCTCAACTTAAGGCAAGAATTTTCGTTTTCTTTAAAAAAAAGACAATAATGCATAGCACAAACTAGGAATTTTACTAGGCACTGAAGAAGTTATGATCACTGAAAAGACTTCAAGTCTGTCATAATTTCGATGAGCATAGGAAATAAAGGGTTTCATCAGAAAAGGAAACATACCTGCCATTTAGCAGTACCTAAAGCCGTTTGGAGCTCCCTACAGAGTTCATCTAAATCCTCTTGTTTTAGGCCTTCTCTCCTTTCTCTTATCCACAATCTGTATGCTGATTCCATTCTGGAAACAGAAAAAAATTCAGGAAAATAAACAAATTAAGTAGTAAAAATGGTGCTCAATATTATAAATGAGATTAGGAAATCTCTATTATCATCACATTAACAGAATAATTTAGATAACTTTAAATTACACAAAGCTGATTCTTTTGTATGTTCATCTTAACTGCACATACAATATACCTAACCATAGCAGTGTGCTCTGATGGCATATCCATAACTACTTCAGATTCACCAAAATAACCCCGGATATGCTTACCAAGAAGAACATCAGACTTACAAAAGAGAAAAGTATCACTTGTAAGTGAAAAGCAAAACTTGTAATATTGAATAAAAAACCTGTAAGTCGCGAATCAAATATCTAACTTCTCAGTTCTCACTTGTACAATAAGAACACCTAATTGAACTATAACATGAGAATTTCCCTCCCAAATCTAATCCCAAAAATTTGCAAACTTAATTATTTCGTGCTCAGAATGCCCTGCAACACAGTCTCACAGAACTCAAACCAAATAAATTAATAAATAAAAATCAAAAGAAGCATATCCCAGCTATATGATTAGATACAAAAAGAACTAGAAACCAAACCCAAAAAAACCATAGACAAGACAAAATAAAACGCAACATATATTATAACTAAAGAATTATATTCAGCCTAAGCATTAGAATCCCTTGAATTCCCACCTAAAAAATCCCAAACCCACGTCACAAAACCCATCAAATTATCGAATTTACACATATCCCCAGCTCAAACAAGCTATTCAACCCAAAACAATCCACAGCCACATCATAAAAACTAGTAAAACAAACCATGAACAAACGAATCAAGCACAAAAACCAAACACCTCAAGATAAAAAAAAAAAATAAAAAAAATAACATACACATCAGTTGATTCTTGAACCTCCTCAGCTGCAGAAAAAAAGGAATCATTTTTCCATAAATCAAAGCTATTATTTGCCACCATCATCTTCACCAAAACGATATAATTTTTATCTATAAAAAATAAACATAAANAAAATGTTTTAGGATTCATTTACAAGCTAGCGTTTGATTTATTCCAAAGACAGCTCACAATAAATTGGAGTGTAAAGGTAGCACAAGAAAGAATTAAGCAATTGAAATGGTCACAGCTTAATATCTCAAAATTATAGGTTCACTCTACAACTTAAAACTCTAATATAGAGAGGGAAAAAAATACTTATGCTGCGTTTGTTTCGTTATTTCACCACTATCCTGTCCTTATTCCAAAAACAAATGCGTGTTTGTTTCCCTATTTTCAAAATCATATTCTAAATTAAGAAACTATTTTAAACCCCTTAGGTTTGTTAATTGACAAAAACACCCCCAACAAAAAAATTTATAAATTGACAAAACACCCCCACCCACCCATAGTTGTCAGATTTCAGCAACCACCATCGGTGGTGGCCGGAATCTGTCACAACAGCGCACTACCGGTCAGAAATGGCCGGTAATGCACCGGTGGATCTGGCCGAAAAAGGCTAGATCTGACCGTCAATGACGACCAAGAGTTGGTTGTTGTTGACCGTCAACAACGGCCATATCTTTGGCTGTCAACGACCAGATCTGGTCGTAGATCTAGCCAGATTCATGGTGAATCTGGCCGAAAAAGGCTAGATCTACGAACGACTGGCCAGATCCAGTAGGTCGTGCGCCGTAATGCCAGATTCCGACGGTGGTAGCCGGAATCTGCCCACTGTGGGTGGGTGGGGGTGTTTTTATCATTTTACAAAAATTTTATATATTTGGGTGTTTAGTTAAATTAGCAAATCTAGAGGTTTTTTTTGGTTAAATTTTAAATTTTACCTTGTAATAATCACCCAACTCTATTTAACAATAATATTTTAAAAATACTACTCAAAATAATAAAACAAACACACCCTTAGCATTTAAATGACAACAAAATCTAATGAGCTGCCTTTATTTAATTGCAAACCAACCGCAATGAATGACTATAAACAAAGTCCACAAACCTATCACAAAATAAAATTTTCCATAATGCACAAACAAACATATACTCTAAACAAAAATCAACAAAACTAGCAACAGTTCAGTTAATTTTAAAAGCCCTAAACATCTCTTGGAGCAAATAATATCAAAGCCAAAAATTGTCGATCGTAGCAGTTAGTTATTCATCTCTCGTTATAAGTGATTACAATCTCATTAGAGAATTATGGAGAATTGGTGTCACCTAGCTTAGGCCTCAATGGAAGAAGATAAAACTTCTTGCATCCAAAATGCAATGTGGCGTATAACAAGTACATTGAGAATAACCAATCAGCTCACATTTGTGAAAGTTAATCATAATTGATCAGCTGCATCCTCTAACCCTTTATCTAAAGGAGAAGGCATAACAGAGAGTGCAAAGCACTCACTTCTAATCATTAAAGGTTATCTAAATTGAAAATATCAAATCACCAATTATAAAGTCAACACTGGGACATCCTACGAAATTCAAATTCAAAGCTGTAGAACAACAATGAAAGATCTTTTAATGAAAGTTAAGCTCATTGGTGATTAGAAATAGACAAAATTTTGAAATGATCAATAGTTATTTTTATCATTAAATTTGACAATCATAAATTGGTTCTGAAATATGGCAAATGTAGTCTTTCATTTGGCAAAATCACTACTCTCATAAGTCTGACTATGTCCATATGCATTAGAAGTAACACTATATTTCTCAATTTATCTTTCAACCAGCCCTAGTTGGACAAAAATGTCAGCGTGAAAGAACCTATTCCATGACAAACTCACAGTTCTTACTATTAAAGAACCTGTTTCTTGGGTTAGAATAGAAGAAACCCTTCAAACCTACTAGCAACATTATTCAAAGTTAATCTTTTAATTGATCCAAGTTGGAATCCAATAATTGATGTGATTATGAAAGTAGCACTCCAACAAAAGTCACAAACATGTATAGGGTTTAATTTTATAAAAAAAAAATTAAGTATATATATATATATATTGCATTAAGAAAAATTCAAAAAATAAAACCGCATACAGTTTTTTAACAAAAAATGACTATCTTTAAAAATAATCTCACATAATCTTAGGAAAAAATTACATGTTTAAAGATATAGATAAGAGAAATGAGCTATTAGCTAACAAAACGATAATAAATATAGGCAACCATTGGTACTGCAATTATACATAACCATCCACCAAAATCATGCATAAAAAGACAAAGACAGATATAAGCAAAAGCATCCATGGCAGAAAGTTTTACCTGGGATTTTGAAGCTTGTTGCACGACCTTCTTAGAACCCTTTGCACCAGCATGATAGGCATCCAGGTCAACAAGAATGCTATCCAAAGACCATAATACAAAGGACGAAAGTGCTTCAGGGGATCGTTGGTTGATCCAGTCAATTGATGTCTTATAAACAGCATCCGAAATGTGAGAAATGGGGATCTGTTATAAAAATATTAACCAATTAGGTAAACAAACTAGCAAAAAGCGAGGAAAAAAAGCTCAACAGTTCCCCACAGCCATGTAGAGTTACCAGACATTTTATTTCTCAATGTAATATCCCCATTGAAAAAAAAAAAAAAAAAAAAAAAAAAAAAATCATTCATCACCCACATGAAACTCTAAACAGTAAATTAATAAAAGCAAATAAGATTTATAAAATGTGCCTCCTCATAACCCAACCTTTCAAACAATTCTTCAATTTTACAAACATTGATATTTCGACATCACAATGTAAGCTTCATAAACAAAATCACGAACTTACATCAGCATCTTCGCCACGGTGTTCTCTTTGAAAAGCTTCATCCAAGGGAACTGAGACCACTGACCGCCGAAAATGCCCTCCCGAAATAATCAGCAAACCTCATCTTTGTATCTCTTGCTGGGATCCATACGTGCCCTAATCAAACATCCAATCAAATCAACGGATCGAAACGAATCACCAACAAAACCGCACATTTCGGAAACCATTTCCTCCCTTACCGATATATCAACAAGAAATGCGCGAGATCGGCCGAGTCAATCTTGGCCGCAGCTTCCGCCACAGAATCTTCGGCTTCTTCGGCTTCTTTTGCTTCACCTTCTTAACCTCCTCGGCCTTGCCGTTTTCGGCAGCCTCCGCGTCACTCTCGCTTTCGTCCTCGTCGTCAGATCGGTGTTTCGATCTCACTTGAGGAGCGTGAACAACAGCGACGTTCGCCTGCTGAGCGCTGACCATCGACGACGTCGTTCCTCGGCTTGCTGCTCGAGGTTACGAACACACTACTCTTATCTCCATTAACCGGAGCCGTTAGTACGAGCGGTAACGGCGGACGGATCGGCGTTAGGTTTAGCGGCCTTGCGCTGGCGCTTGACGTAAGTGACCTTTTGCCAGCCGTGATCATTGTTGTTATTGTTGTTTGGTATGGAGTGTGCTGGGTGATCTCGGGAGATTCGTTGACGTTTGAGTCGACAAAGCGGGTTCCATGGCTTGTTTGATTTTGATTTTGGTGAGGTTTGAGGATTTTGTTTTCGTTTATCTGCTCCTGTTTTTTTTTTTTTTTTTTTTTTTTTTCATGGAGAGAGAGAGAGAGGGGGGGAGAATGGGGCTGGACTTGGAGTTGGGCTTTAAAGAGAGAGTACTGTGGGCGTGGGAAGGAGGATTTATGGAAGTAGACCTTCTGTTTTTGCCATTTGTTGGTGCGAAATTACAATACTGCTACTCTTCAAATTAATGATCCTCATTTTTGTTTTATTAATTTTCATACTTCCCCTAACGTATGACAATAAAATATTCTCCTGAGGTTTCAAAAATAACACAAATCCCCTTACTATTAAGTTTAAGTTTAATTAAATAAAACCTACAGGAGACAATTTAGACCATATACGAGCTATCCAAATGTCTAGGGAGTGAATATATTTTTTTGACCATTACTTATTTTGGTAGATAAATCCATAGAAAATTATCCCATTATACTATTTTCTAAACCTAAATATCATATGTATTTATTCATTGTATTGAGTTTATTCTTGGTTCTCATTATCCACATAATTATATTAAAAATTGACCTTGCAAATTAAATTAATAGGAAATAATAATATATAAATGCATAAACTTCTAAAGTAATAGCAACTTATTCAAATATCTATTATGAAATGGGAATTTATCGACACCCCTTAAGTATTGTGAAGGAACATTATTACGCACAATTTTCCATAAACTAACAATGTTATCTCTTTTTTACTCTCCTACTCAACACATTTTTGATTAATCATATTTGACAGTGAAAATACCCCACCTTCTGAGTAACGGTGTAACCCTTATGACAAGAACAACAGTGAAGGTATTGCTATGATCTAGTTGTATTTAATTGAAGCAATCAAGTGAATGTCAACTAAATTTAGAGATAAAGTTGTGAATTTATGGAATTTGTAAGATCTGATTGTGTTTTTAGAACTTATGGTGTCATGTAATTCCTGCATTATCATCAAATTTAGAGGTGTCGATTGTTAGTTTATGGAATTTGTGAGTACTGAAATTCTTTTTAAGAATATTGGATGTCATGAAATTTTCTCTAAATAAGTTATTAGGCGAGAATGTGATAGGATCATCATCACGTGCCAGCCATAAGATTTACTAATTAAATGAAATGTAAAATGGTAACTTTTTTATTACTAAAGTTAGCTTTTTGAAATTTGAATTGCCAATTTTAATAGTTTATATATTTAGAATATTTCCTAGCATATAAATTTTACTAATAAACGTACTCAGTTTGAAATTTTTATATGAAGAAATTAGCAAGTGGTTATAATATTTATAAGATTTTATGAAAAATTTACAAATCCAAAAATGTTTTTATGGAGGTTAACAAATTTCCCATTTCTAAAATTTAATCTTTATAAAATTTCTATTTTTAATCTATTTTTTTGAAGAGAAAACGACTTTTTCCCACCTAAGGTTTGCCTTAAGATCTTTTCCACCCAAAAAGCTTCAAAATACCATTTTTTCCGCCAAAATTTATATTCCTTTAATACAAAAAATATACTTCACTTTTTATCCGTGTTCGACGAGTTATTAAGAGCCAAAATAAGAGAGCTTTTGTAGAGTGGAGGCCGATGGATTGAATGGTGATGACCAATTGAATATTTATCGTCAAAATCAACCAAAATAAACTAAAAACAAGAAACCTAGTTTTGCGTGACCAACAATCGACGAGAAATCAGGTGTCGGATTGAGAGAGGTTTGTAAAGAAAATCCCAAGGTTTAAATGTTGGTGACGAAGAAATTTTCACCATCAAAATCGGCCAGAATTAGCTTTGGGTATAACGGAATATAAACTTTGGGTGGAAAAGTGGTATTTAAAAACTTTTGGTTTACAAGTGTCATTCAGGCAAACCTTGGGTGGGAAAATATGTTATCTTTTATCCTTTTATAATAATGAAATCGTGGCGAATTTTAATAGCCGTAGAATGTTTTTTTTTTAGATAAAGATATATTAATAAATTTATATTTTTAGATCATTTTAAAAAAAGTGGATGAAGTTGAGTAAAGAAAGGAATCGGAGTCAAAGAAAGGCTACGGTGGTTAGTTTCGTAAATCATAATCAAGTTGAAGGTCCATTTTGAAGAAGGGGTCAAAAAAATCAACGGTAGATCGGGGCCCACGGTCATGTGGTCAGTCGGATCACATCCACTTCTATTAATAATGTTTAAAAAAAAATAATAATATTTTCAGGGTCAATCGCATATATATTGATGGCAATATGGTCGTGCAATTATCATTCACGTTGGAGAGTTATTAAACACACGTAAATCATGATGTTGACTTGATATGGATTGATTGATAGGGTTTATTTAATAAAAAAAAAAAAAAAAAAATCATTGGGCTTCGGGGTGGGCCAGTCCATTAGATTTAACTTGGGCTTCGAAAGGGTCTATCCATTAGGATTCGCGAAATATCATTTATCCCCCACATCCTTTTGCGAAGTATTTTTAGCCCCCATTAATTGATCTTCATAACCATGGCTAAGTATATTTCTCTATAATTAAAAAAAAAAAAACTCTTTAAATCCTATTTAATATTGAAATACCTTCTAAGCTTAATTAGGTTTTATTTTACAACCTATTTCTCAATCAAACTTAATTAGGTTTTTTCTTTACACTTTTTTTTTCTCGCAATTTCCTAAATTCAACTTATTTTCTCTTCTTCGAATTCATCATGTTATTAATTACTTTTTTCCATAGTTTTAATATTATATTTTCATCAAACAAACAAATATTTAATAAAAACAAATATTTTAATGACTATGAATATTAAGATTAGTTACAAAATTTAGAGTTACAGTTTGTGTAACATTACATGTTAAAAATTAAACAAAATATAAATAAAGTATGAGTGTATTTAGATTTTAGATATTATAATGTTATTTCTAGTCATTTAAATTAAGATAAATATGTAAAAAAAAAAGTGGGGGCTAAAAATCAATTAGGTGGGTTTAAAAAATCACTTTCCTGTTATTTATTTTTCATTAGTCTTTATTTCTATCCAAAATAAAGATAAAAATGGAATTACAAATAAAATTGAAGTATTTTAAGGGGTTATTATCATTAAGAGGATTTAGTAGACATGGCAATGTTCCCCAGAATTTCGGAGACCTGTCCCAACCTGCCCCATATGGGGTGGGGAAGCCCCGGTTTTTTTGGGGATTGGGGCAGGGGTGGGTGATGCCTTTCCCCTCGCCCCGCCCCTTATATATTATATATAAAAAAAAAGAATATATATATATATATACTAATACTCCTATATTTCACCTAATTACAGAATTATCCTACCTATATAAATCTATATTTTCCCAATTTCCCTCACCCTAAACAATTGAATAAGAACAAACCCTAACCCATATTTATGTTAAATTAACTATATTTAAACGATTAATTTAAGTGTTTGTCATGTAGATGAAAATTAACTATTATATTTGGTAATGCTCAAATTAATTTATGTTTATGTAAAATTAACGGGGCGGGGACAAGCTTCCACCATCCCCCTTTGGGGTGAGAAAGGGGAATTCCTATCATCACCGTAACGGGGATAGGGTAGGGGTGGGGAGTGATTTTGAGGGCCTGCCCCATTTAGAGGACATTTTTATTTTAAACTAGAAGATAGATAATATAAGTCTACATTTATCATTCAACGAAATTTTTTTTATTAATAAACAAACATTTTTTTAAAAAGAGTCTTTTAACGGATAAAAAGTGGTCGTTGAATGATAAAATGAAACTTGTACTTTTATTTTTTTTTTTAGTTTTTTAACAATATAATCTCTAAATGATAATATCTTGTGTTTTAAGAATGCCGATCGATTTTAATATAATTATGTAATTTTAGTAAAATTATATGAATTAATTGGGTGGTGAAAAGGCGTTTTAATATTTTGTAAATTACAATTTTCATTTTTTTTTAATCATCGGGGGATATTTGGACTAACTTGCATGCACCTCAACTAATCGTTCGAGACCCTTAAACTACTGGTCAGGTAAGAACCCCAGTGGCTACCCCTATTAGTGCCTAGGAGGATTTGAACTCAAGAGCTTATAGAATATTTTTTTGCTCTTTTTCCATTAGACCACCCAATAGTGGTTACAATTTTCAGATTCGTGAACATAAAAAGTAAAAGTCTGGCCTTATTGGTGAGCATAGGAAAACACCAATTAAGAAAAGTTTTCGTTATTTAAAATAATATTTCAACCAATACACATTAGTTATGAATATATTAACGCATAACAAATAACATTGCATATTTGATACAAATCTAAGATAATTAAATTATGAAATTTAATTTTTATTTATTATATTAAACTTTAAAAAATTATTCGAAGATCACTGCTTAAATTTTCAAAACTTTTCATATACGAGGTGTAAACCACTCTACTTTGTTTAATTATTTGTTTGAAAATTAGATTGAACAGATAGAAGATGAGTGTTAAATTTAATAGATAGAAAGTAAGTGTTGTTAGGGCCAAAAATCATCCTTGGCCCAAGTACGAAAATAGGCCTGACAATGTGGAAGAGACCAGGCCCAATCTCGATGCGATCCAATCCGGATTAAACCCATTGATACAAGATACAGCCGGCCCAAACCATCTGGGCACGAGCCTCCCAATCCCAGCAGACTTCCTAAACCTATACGCGAGTTCAGAGCCCATGGCCCCCGCATATCACTTTCCTATTTCTAATCAATCTCCTATTCGAGGTCACCTTCCTGTTCAAATCACTTTCCTACTCCAGGTTGCTTTCCTGTTCGGGATCACCTTCCTATTCGAACACTGGTAAGACAGCTCACCACCGCCTTAATTCCTCTAGGGTTCGTATTAGAGTCACACTAGAACTCCTACTCCCACCAGGACTGGGAGTCCAGACAATCACTATATAAGCAGAGGTCAGCCCTCTCACAAGGGACATGACATTACACCTTCACACCTGAAGCTCTGACTTGAGAGCCTCACATCACTGCCATAGTCACAGTCCCCGACTAGACTTCCGATAACCTCTATACTCCCTAGCCCTTACTATACTAGCCTCTTTCAGCCTTGTTGACTTGAGCGTCGGAGTGCCTATGGCAAACACCACCCCGGTGTTTCTCGTTCGCTTCACGCCTTTGTTTCTCTACGTGTGCAGGTGCAGCGGATCGTTAGTGGCCTCAAACTCATGGGATCAGACCCCCCTTCCGTACAGGTAGATTTTTATGTTTACAGTTTGGCGCCCACCGTGGAGCCTCTAGCAATCATTCCACTCGACGAACCTTGCTACGTAGAGGAATTTTCCATGGCTGACCCTTCGGACAATGCTAACTCCGGCCTCGAGGCTAGACTGGAGGCTCTAACCGCTCTGATGCAACAAAATTCAGACAAGATGGTTGCATTGGAAGCTTAGAACAATGCACTCCGGAGCGAAAGCGCATCCATCAGTGCCGAAAACCAGTCTCTTAAAGAGAAGGCGAGTCAGTTTTATGATCTGGAGCTTCTACCTTGCCAGGTACCTCCCAATCGATTCTGCGCCCCAGTTCCATCCATGCATCCTCTCCAAACCCCAGAGCACAGACCCTCGACCTCCAGTAAAAAGCCACGTCCATTAAGTTCATCGGTGGTGACGACTCGATCCTGACTCATGAAGGAAAGGATCTGCCAACAGAACCTCATTCATCCGATCCACCCCAGTCTGGAGATCAAGACGCCCAAGAGACAAAGAGCCCACACCTGCAAGACCAATCCATTCTTACCATCCAGCCTCACCTCTAGTCAACCATCCTCGCACAAACACCATTTGGTTGGGCTCACCCTTACGGGTTGAACGGCTAACCCAACCAAACTATAGCACTCGAGCCCACCCATCCTAACGGACCGAACGAATATCAAACAACCCCCTGACCATTCATGTAGGGTGAAATACCAGATCAGTTACCATGTGAGTCATCTGACCGGAGGAAATGAAAGGAGATCCGGGCTACCAGGGTGTGCACGAAGGAATGATCCACCAGACTACACCGCGCGGGATGACCCAACGGAATATGCCAAGGATGAATGCAATGGTTGACCTAGTCAAATGAGATGACCTAGTGTTATCCCCCTCTCGTATGGAACAGGTACTGGCCAAGAGCCTGGCTGATGTAGAAGCAGTGATGAGGCGCATCCCAGGAATGCTGGTCTTGACCAAGAAGAGCAAGCCCCACTGTTACGCGAATTCACCCTTTGTGGACGAGATCGCCCTAGCTGACATGCCCCAGAAGTTTACTATTCCCAGCATGAAACCCTATGATGACACAACCGACTCAAATGATCACATAGCCTCGTACAAGCAGCGGATGTTCACTGTCTCAATACCCCGACCGCTAAGGGAAGCCTGCATGTGCAAGAGTTTTGGTTCGAGCCTATCTGGTCTAGCACTCCAGTGGTACACAAATCTCCCGAACGGTTCTATCGATTCATTCGCCCAGCTCACCGACACCTTTGTGGAGCAGTTCGCCAGCAGCAAGAAACTCGAGAAGCTGTCAGCCGATCTATACAGAATGTACCAAAAAAAGGGAGAGCCACTGAGAAAGTATGTCAGCAGGTTCAACAAAGAGAAGATCTCCATCCCTTCATGTAACCCCGAGACAACAGTAGATGCCTTCAGGAAGGGTCTCCTTCCGGATGGAGAACTATACAAAGAACTGACGAAGCTGGGTTACACCACGATAAAAGACGCTCTGGCCCGAGCAGTGATCCAGATAAGGTGGGAGGAAGATAAGATAAACCGAGCAACTCACGCCAAATATGACTGAGTGCAGAATGATAGGAGGCCAAAGCTCAGATCGATTGCAGGCCCTACAAGATCACCAAAGTAGGGAAGAGCGCCTACCGGCTCCAAACTCCCAAAGGCAAAGACATTAGCAACAGTTGGAATGCAATCCATCCCACACGCTACTACTTTTAGGTGAAATCAATCTAAATATTTGTTGTCTTTTCATTTTTTATTTAAAAAGGATGAGTGGGCCAATCCACCTTCTTCATAGACAATCGGTCTCATGGCCCGAATTCAATGAAGCATTATTCAGCAACACCTTCGAATTAGCCCTGACCGATTCATGAGTTTTCACACTTCGGATCGACCCTGCTCGATCAAATGTTTGTTACACCTTTGGATCGACCCTGCTCGATCCATGAAATTACACCTTCAGATTGACCTTGCTTGATCCACAGATATACATCTTCGAAATCGACTCTGCTCTATCAAATGTTAATTACACCTTCGGATCATCCTTGCTCGATCCACAGATTTGCATCTTCGGATCGACCCTGCTCGATCCATGTAATTACACATTCGGATCGGTCCTGCTTGATCCACGGATTTGCATCTACAGACCAACCCTGCTCGATCCTACGAATTTACACCTTCAGATCGACCCTACTCGATCCACAGATTTGCATCTTCAGATCGACTCTGCTCGATTTACAGATATTTTACACATTTGAGTCGACCTTGCTCGACCCATAGATTTACACCTTCGGATCGACCTTGCTCGATCCACGAATTTACACCTTCGGACTGGCCCTGCCCGATCCATGAATTTATACCTTCGAATCGACCCTACTCGATCCATAGTTTCATCTCCGGATCGGCCTTGCCCGATTCGTGGATCCACACCTTTGATCAGCCCTACCCGGTTCATGAAGCTACACATTCAGTTGGCCAGACCGAGTGAAGGGTTCTTACACCTCAAAATCGACAAGTCATCGGCCCAACCCAAGAGAGAGTTCACACGACTCAGCCACTGGGCTGCACCAAAATCAGAACACAAGCATATGACTCAACTCCACCATCCTCACTCCCTAGGAACCAAGTATTGGATGTCCACTCTACCCGACCAACCAATCGACTCAACTCCACCATCCTCACTACCCAGAAACCAAGTATTAGATCTCCACTCCACCCGTCCGACCGACTCAACTCCACCATCCTCACTTCCCAGGAACCAAGTATTGGATCTCCACTCTACCCAGCCAGCCGACCGACTGAACTCCACCATCCTCACTCTCCAGGAACCAAGTATTGGATCACCATTCTCTCTATGCCACCGACCGATCGACTAACCAACCCGGTCTTTTCAAACTTTGACTATCACCACTCACCCCACCCCACGCCACCGATCAACACACAAACTCAACTTGTCTAAAGATTCAATCGCCCTTCCTACCCGACCGAGCTAGCACATTGCAACAGGTCGGCTCCCGTAACGAAGCCGACACTCCCATGCTTCACGTCCAGGAGATTCTCCCAATCGAGGTGATTGGCTAGGAGCAGTCTAGCACTTGTTCACCCTCGAGGCGATCAAGCCAAGGGGCCTCGCTCATTCAGTCTTCCATAGCGGACGAGTGGGCAACCATGGTTCAAATGTTTACGCATTTTGTTTGGCCCTTTGGCATCCAGTAAAGAGCGTCGTGGAATCACAAGCGCAAGTCATACGATCCAACAAGCCAACCGAGTCGATTTCATCCCACTCAATCACCCGAGTACCCCAACAGAACGTACCTTCAATTTAACATCATCTCCAATTAATTCGATCCGGCATACCAAGCAGATACCCCTGCCATGGGATGCTTGCTCATTTCCCCAGTCGCAGGACACACTGAAAGAACACATGAGCTTCAGAAGTCTTATTGTCTCAGTCCCTTCGGCCCTTCACACCGATCGAGCACACCTCTTAGGATGATGGCATACTCGGGATCGGTAATGGATACCGAACGACCCTCAACTACCAATCACCTATATTAAACTGTTCAGCTACACCGATAATCGGTCATCCAGGAAGGGAGACCGAGAGCGCCTCGATCGCTTCCTACTCTCTGACTTAAGAAATTCTTAACTTAGAGAGTGGGGCCAAACTGTTAGGGCCAAAAATCATCCTTGTCCCAAATAGGAAAACGGGCCTGACAATGTGGAAGAGACTAGGCCCAATCTCGATGCGATCCAATCCAGATTAAACACATTGATACGAGATACAACCGGCCCAAACCATCTGGGCGCGAGCCTCCGAATCCCAGCTCACTTTCTGGACCTATACGCAAGTTCAGAGGCCATGGCCCCCGCATATCACTTTCCTATTCCTGATCAATCTCCTATTCGAGGTCACCTTCCTGTTCAGATCACTTTCCTACTTGAGGTTACTTCCTGTTCGGGATCACCTTCCTATTTGAACACTGGTAAGACAGCTCACCACCGCCCTAATTCTTCTAGGGTTTGTATCAGAGTCACACTAGAACTCCTACTCCCACCAGGACTGGGAGCCCAGACAATCACTATATAAGCAGAGGCCAGCCCTCTCACAAGGGACATGACATTACACCTTCACACCTGAAGCTCTGACTTGAGAGCCTCACATCACTGCCGTAGTCACAGTCCCCGACTAGACTTTCGGTAACCTCTCTACTCCCTAGACCTCCTATACTAGCCTCTTTCAGCCTTGCCGACTTGAGCGTCGGAGTGCCTACGGCAAACACCACCCCGGTGTTTCCCGTTCGTTTCATACCTTTGTTTCTCTATGTGTGCAGGTGCAACGGATCGCTAGTGGCCTCAACCTCACGGGATCAGACCCCCCTTCCGTACAGGTAGATTTTTACGTCTACAAGTGTTTCGAAGAAACATAAGTGTGTTTGTTTTGTTACTTTAGATAGGATTTTTGACTTTGTTATTAGAGTTGAATAAATTATTGAATATTTGTTTGGTATATTTTTCTATAAAGGATTTAGTAATTTATTATTATAAGTTATAATAATATTACATTCGATTGGTAATTTCGTAACTACTAAATTAAAAATAATTTTTCTATATTAATTTCAAGTACTAATCCAACTGTTTAAAAACAACACACACACAAATATATATATATATATATATATATATATATATACAGTTGAATACTTATTTTGATTGATACATGACACATTTTGGAAACTCTAGAATTGCTTCATTTTGACACAGTAGATTGACAAGCCAATCAAATTGTTCTATGTTGACACTTTGGGTGGGTATTTATTGTTCAATCTATAATTATTAATTAATTAAAAAAATAAAATATGTAATAATAATAATAATACTCATGTAATGCATTGACATTCTAAAGATGTATATTAATAATAAGTATACAGGTGTATTGGATTGCTATTACTAATTTTGGTTGAATGATATCTGTCTATGGTTGCTATTAATAAACATTTAAGATGTATTAATAACAATTATAAAAGTGCATTGGATTGGCATAATGGCATTCCAAATATCTAAACAAAAAGATAAATCCGTGAGATATTGATTGCTGCATTTCCAATTGTCAGATACAAAGATTCATTCAAAAGGTATTAATTGCTGTAATCAAAACATACGTATTCATTCATCCAAAAGTTATTAATTGCCGCATTGCTTATGAAAGGTCTAATCAAAACATACATATTCATCCAAAGGAGCTGCAGAAAAAAACTCCCATACAAAAAACATGCATTCATTTGGGTACATATTCATCCTCATCCAAAGGAGCTGCAGCAAAAACTCCAATACAAAAAAATGCATTCATTTGGGTACAAAGCCAACGCTCTGTTAACTTTCACTGTCACCATTGTCGCCTTAACGTGCGCCATCACTTCTCTTTTTGACAACCTTAACACTCCTTCTCTGACTGCTTTAATCCAAGTCAATTTTACAAGTGTCTTTTATCTGATTCGTGTTAGGATTAAGAGAAACTAGTTGTGTTTTTGTGATTTTGACTGATTTTTGCTTCTGGGTTTGTGTTTTTTGTGATTGTAGGTATTGAATATTAATTGGTTTCAGAAGTAGTCGCACGGAAACGATGAGGTAATTTTTCAATTTTTGTGATTTTTAGTATTAGTTGTTGTTATGCCGGAAAAAGTAGGGTTAACATAGAGTCTCATCAGTAAAGGATGGTCAGAGTTCAGAAGGGTTCTGCGCCGTCCAGGTGCGGCCACGTCACTCCTAGCGTAAGTGGCAAGGCTCCTATCAGTGCAGCAGGTGAGTGCCAGACCAGCAAGCGGTTGGAGATCGCCCACGTGTCAAAGCCCTTCTTTAATCGAGGAAATCCCTCGGGCAAGTGATCAATGGGATGCAAAGAAATGATTTACACGACACCTACCCACTTGCAGCTTTCATAATCATTACCTTGAACTTTCCCACTATAAATAGAGGACTTCCCTCTCATTTGAGAAGATTTAGCTGATTTTACGCTGAAATAGATCTCTCTCTCTCTCTAAACTGTAACTCAGCTCGCTGAACGTGATCTGATCACTCTCTTTTATTAATACAATAGCAGTGGACGTAGGATTTGCTTTAGAGCATTCGAACCACTTTAAATATTGCTCTTCACCTTTTATTTGATTCAATCCCCTTATATCATGTGTGACTTCTAAGTCATTTTAGCATTTTACACTTGCGAATAGTTGGTGTCAAAATCAAACATGAACAGTTGTTTTCTTTGATGGGTTGCTGTTAGATTTTTGAAAGTTTTGGGCTTCATTTGGTTCACAATTGAGTGTTTTTGGGAAAAGTTTTCTGAAAAAAGTTAAAAAAAAGTTGAATTGGGCGGGTATTACGATGTAGAATTTATAAATTAATAAAATACCCCCTATATTTGTTTATTTACAAAACACCCCCTATAATAAAATCTTAAAAGTTAACAAAAACACCCCCAACTCAATGTCAAATACGGACAGCCGGCCACCACCGCCGGAGGGTGGCCGGGTTCACCGTATTGGCGCATGACCGGCTGGATCTTGCCGGTCGTGCGCCGATATGGCTTTTGCCGGCCAGATCCACGGTGGATCTGGCCGACAAAGGCCAGATCTACGGCCAGATCTGGCCGTATTTGCTTGTCAACGACGACCAACAAACGGTCGTCGTTGATGGTCAACGACGACCGTTTGTTGGCCGTCGTTATAAACTGTTACGACCAAAGATCTGGCCATCAACGGCCAGATCTTTGGCCTTAGATCTGGCCTTTTCCGGCCAGATCCACCGTGGATCTGACCGGAAAAGGCTATATCGGCGAACTACCGGCCAAATTCAGCCGGTAGTGCGCCATCCTAACAGATTCCGGCCATTTTCAGGCAGTGGTGGCCGGAATCTGGTAAATATGAATTACTGGGGTGTTTTTGTAATTTTTAAAAAAATATTTAGGGGTATTTAATTAAATTATCAAATTTAAGGGGTTTAAAAAAGTTAAATAATATTGGGAGTAGTATTCCCAAAAATTAATGCTCCGTTTGGTTCATAATTTTGTGTTTTTGGGAAAAGTTTTTTGAAAAAATTTAAAAAAAAAGTTGAATTGGGCGGGTATTACGATGTAAGATTTACAAATTCTAAAATACCCCCTATGTTTGTTTTTTTACAAAACACCCCTTATAATAAAACATTAAAAGTTAACAAAAATACCCCCAATCCACCCTCAAATACGGACAGCCGGCCACCACCGCCGGAGGGTGGCCGGAGTCGCCGTAACAAAAACATTAAAAATATTTAGGGGTATTTAATTTAATTAACAAATTTAGGGGGTTTAAAAAATGTTGAATAAAGTTGAATAATATTGTGAGTTTTGGGGTATTTTACTGTTTAACTTTTTTGGGAATACTAAAAGTAGTATTCCCAAAATCCAACCAAATGAAGCCCAAAGTTTTTGGGTATTTTACTGTTTAACTTTTTTGGGAATACTAAAAGTAATATTCTAAAAATTGAAACAAACATAGCCTTGATTTTTTTTTTTTTAAAACCTTTTGGGTTCTAGGTATTTGAAACATTAGTTTTTATTTTTATTTTATTTTTGCAGCTTAATGTCTGAATTTTATTATTTTGAAGGTAACTGAGATGTTTTCAAATGACCTAAAATGACATTTTGATATTGCAGTAAGTGTCTAGAATTAAGAAAGAACATCTAGATGATGATTCTGCAGTAACGAATGAAAGGGATGATAAGAGGGTTTACAAATAATGGATTGTTTGAAAAACCTATGGAGTTTTATCGTAGAATGGAAATTCAAGGGTTTAGAGCTGATAATTTTACATATCCATTTGTGGTTAAAGCGTGCGGCGGTTACTGATCTCTGGACCTGAATATATATTCTGAGATTCCTTGAATTATATTCAGTATAACTTATACTGTAAATTTTTTGTTGGAATTTTTAACTTCACTTCCATGCCTTATGATTTCTTAACTTAAAATTATAAGCAGGGGCTCAGTGTAAGCACAGCAGTATTTGATGGAGTGAAGCATCTGATTGCATTTGGTGGCTACAAGGGGAAATATAATAATGAGGTATGTTGTATTATATAACTATTTGTATCTGTGCTTTTTCAGAGGTAATATTTTTTTTTTATTTTCTTTTTTTTTTATATGACATAGGATTATTCTGAAAGCCTTTAGTCGTTTCTATTTGTTGTCAAGTTGTACCATATGTTTCTAGCTTAAAGCTAAGCTCAAGTTCATGAAGATGTATGTGCTGAATTGTTGTCTTATGGTTAATTTTTTTTTCCCTTTATGATTAGTACTGTTAATCTAATTTTCAGTTGGTCTGTGAATGCAGTATCTTCGCTGTTTGTTATGGTAGTTCTATGTATCTTAATCATTTTGGGGATTTTGATGGATTAGTATTTATGAACGCATAATTAGGCTCATGATGCATCACATCTGATGTTTATTTCAATCTGTACAGGGGATACTCATCTTCTACTGACTGGGAGAGTGGAGAAAATCCTTCGTATTCTTGATTTGAATCATCCAGATGCACCTCCAAGAGAAGTGGATAGATCTCCTGGTTCAGTCAGAACTGTTGCATGGCTCCATAGTGATCAGATAATGTTAAGCTCTTGCTCTGACATGGGCCGTGTCAGGTATGCCTGTTTCTCCTGAATCATACTTATGTTGTTGCATGGAAAGTAAATTTGTTTGATATCTTGGCTTTTTTTTTTTTCTTGTTTAATAACCGTAATGTGATAGTTTATCATGAAATTTCTGGGTGCTCTTCTAAGTATAAACTAATGCAAGCTGTAGATAGAATAAGCTAAAGACATGGGTCCAATTACCAAGCTGCGTTGCACTTGCAGAGGTTTGGGGATCAAATCTTAGAAAATAAGGTTAAAATTTTATGTCGTAGGGACTAGGGATTTTAGTATTCTTTTGGCTCAAGGAAAGAGAGATTTAAAAAAAATGTTAATTGCTTCATATATTCTCCTGATGTTTGATTACTTGCTGTTACTTGACAGAAAAATTGTTGGGCTAGCTATTCAATTAAATTAGATTATAATATTTTATACATGTTTTCTCCTAAAGTTGAAGTTGAAAATAGTTCTTGGGCTGGATGGGATTTTCTATTTTTTCAATCATTACTAAAATTATTAGTGGTTGTACAGGTTATGGGATGTAAGAAGTGGTAAGATAGTCCAAATACTCGGGACCAAGTCATCTGTGACCAGTGCTGAAGTGAGTCAAGATGGTCATTATATCACAACTGCTGATGGGTCAATATTTAAGTTCTGGGATGCAAACCAGTAAGTTTTATGCCTTGGCCAAATCTGAATCTTGAAATCTAATGAAATGGGAACTATCTTTCTGAACAAGATGTTACAGTTGATATTGAGGCAATCAAAGAAGAGAAAAGAATTTTGGAATTGTCTCTAGCAGAAGCCCGAGACAAAAATTCTAGGCTTAAGAGAAAAGGTCGATGAAGTAAACAATACTCATGGTGAATTGTCCAAGGTCTGCTCTTGATGACACAATTACTTTTTGTTCACTGAGTATATGAATATTCTTAGTAAAGTTTGAGTGTTTATCATCTGAAATATTCATCATCCACTCCGCTGTTCGCTTGCAGGAACTCCAATCTGTCCAAGGTCAACTGGTAACCGAGAGATCAAGAATCTTTAAATTGGAGGTACATCCTTCAAATTTTATAACTTATTGAAAAATCACTGTTCATTGCCTTTTTGATACCAATTGCTTCCACAACTAGGCACCGATCTTTATAGTTTGAACTTCATACAAGGCCTAATTGTTCAAATACTGATATGATATTAATGACCAATTGAGATTGTAGAAGTCTGATTCTTTGGTTTTTCATGGCAGCCAAAGTGGAATGATGCACTTCTTGAGATGTTTACAATCAATTACATCGGTACTTCTCCATACATCACCTGTTTGCCTTCGCTCTATCATCATCAAGTCAGCCCAAGGGACAAGTTCTTGATATTGTCTTCAGATGGACTCTATCAATACTTCACCTATGAAGAAGCTGTATCCGAAGTTGAGTTATTGATCGCTGCATTTCCCAAAGGAGATCCTGCACAACATCTCATAAAGCTGGTAAGAATCTGAACTAGATGAGAAAATAAAACAAAACAAACTGATCATACATTGTGAGACAAAGTCAATCTAATGAATTTGGTTTTGTTAACAATGCAGGTATTGACTTCCATGAGTTGTTTGATATCCCACAAGTAAGAATGGTCTCATTCTGAATGACCAATATCTGATTTTCTGGCAGAAAGATGTGGTTCGTTCTGAACCATGAAAAGGTTAGAAATGTGTTGATGACACAAAATAGTTAGACCAAGGTGCTAGAAATGATTATAGTAGCAATTTTTGCTATGGTGGTTTTGGCTTCTTATTATGTTGCCGGTTATTGTAAAGTTTTTTATGTTTACATCTGCAGCAAGTTCATGTAACACTTACACCAAAACCTTCTCTGGGGTTGATGGAGCTAGAAAGCGATTAGCAGATGGAGTGAGTCTTGATATGTGTTCCATTTATACGTATATGACCTGCATCTTTATAGGGAATTACATGTGTATCAAAATTGATGATCTTTCTTCCTTAATAATCTGGGAACAGGGCAAACACCATCACACTCAGCAGATTTATAAGTTTTAATCTGTTTACTGTGTGAAATTGATAGATTTTATGTGGATGGTAGTTAAAGATGATGCCAATCAATTTTGAAATGACAATGTGATCATTTACTGATTACTTTTTGTTTTAATCGTTGAAGTACGATGAATGCAAGCTGAATGTTGTCTTTGGTTTCAGGGTAAGCACCTGAGAACAAACAGTTGTGGCAGCCTGAGAGTTGGCTATAAATGAATTGAGCTGATATATTATACTCTTAATTTGGATAACTGTAGCCCCACTGCCGAACCATTCATTTTATCATCACACACATTTTGGCTTCCATTGAACAGTCAATAGTAAATAGACCATAACTTGCTCAATAAACATCTAATTGATGAGAGGTTTGAATATTTAGAACTAGACAGAAAAAAAATTAAATTGATATATTATACGCTTAATTTGGATAATTGTAGCCCCACTGCCGAACCATTTCTTGTATCATCACACACATTTTGGTTTCCCCTGTTTCTCGATTTCTACTGAATAGTCAGTAGTAAATTAGTCATAAATTGCTCAATAAAAATCCAATTGATGAGCGGTTTGAATCTTTGAAAACTAGACAGACAGGGCTTTAATTAGATATATTATACGCTTAAGTTGGATAACTATAGCCCCATTGCCAAAGCATTCCTTTTATCATCACACACATTTCAGTTTCCATTGAACAGTCAGTAGTAAATTGACTGTAACTTGCTCAATAAAAATTCAATTGATGAGAGGTTTGAATATTTAGAAACTATATAGACAGGCTTTAATTTGATATATTATACGCTTAATTTTGATAACTGTAGCGTCACTGCCGAACCATTCCTTTTATCATCACATATTTCAGTTTCCACTGAACAGTCAGTAGTAAATTGATCATAACTTGCTCAATAAAACTCCAATTGATGAGAGGTTTGAATCTTTATAAACTAGACAGTCAGGGCTTTAATTAGATATATTGTATGCTTAATTTGGATAAATGTAGCCCTACTTCGGAACCATTCCTTTTATCATCACACACATTTTAATCAATAATAAATTGGCCATAACTTACTCAATAAAAATCCAATTGATGAGCAGTTTGAATCTTTGGAAACTAGAAAGATAGAGCTTTAATTTGATATATTATACAATGAATTTGGATAACTATAGATCTACTACCGAACCATTTATTTTATCATCACACACATAAAATCAAATTTAATTTTAGTGATGACAAATGAAAACAAATATTGATATGTAGTTTTAATTGTATTTACTCTATCTCTTTTTGTTGATATTTTTTTATGTTACATGCATATATCAAAAATAGATTGTTATTGAATATAACCAATTTTATTTGTATCACAAATATCATATGATGTTTGTTGCCGAACCATGTAGCTTTACTAAATCATTTGTAATATGCCGAATCATTATTATTATTCTTAAAGGAAAACAAATATTGATATGCAGTTTTAATTATAATTGTTCTGTCTTTTTTTGTTTATATATTTTTATGTTACATATATATGTCATGAAAAAAAGTTGTTGTTGAATATAGTTAATTTTATTTATTTAACAAATATCAACTGATGTTTGATGTCGAACCATGTAGCTTTAGTAAACCATTCATTTTATCATTACACATTTAGGTTTTCATTGAACAATCAATAGTAAATTGGCCATAACTTACTCAATAAAACTTTAATTGATGAGAAGTTTGAATATTTAGAAGACATATTCAACACATTATTTATCAGATATGCTATCGGATTATGTGACTAATAAACCAATTCAAATTGATTAATAATATTGAAAAAATTATGATCAATTTACTACTGATTGGTTTAACGGTTATTTAGTTGTTATTTATTACACTAATTTTTTGATATATTATACGCTTAATTTGGATAACTGTAGCCCCACTACCGAACAATTCCTTTTATCATCACACACATTTCGGTTTCCCCTGTTTCTCAATTTTCACTAAACAATCAGTAGTAAATTAGCCATAACTTGTTCAATAAAAATCTAATTGATGAGCGGTTTAAATCTTTGGAAACTAGAAAGATATGGTTTTAATTTGATATATTATATGCTTAATTTGGATAACTGTAGCCCCATTGCCAAACATTTCTTTTTATCATCACATATTTCGGTTTTCATTGAACAGTCAGTAGTAAATTTACCATAACTTGCTCAATAAAACTCCAATTGATGAGAAGTTTGAATCTTTATAAACTAGACAAATAGAGCTTTAATTTTATATATATATATACGCTTAATTTGGATAAATGTAGCCCTACTTCCAAATCATTCATTTATTATCACACACATTTTAGTTTCCCCTGTTTCCCGATTTTCACTGAACAATCCGTAGTAAATTAACCATAACTTACTCAATAAAAATTCAATTGATGAGCGGTTTGAATCTTTGAAAACTAGAAATATAGAGCTTTAATTTGATATATTATATAATGAATTTGGATAACTATAGACCTACGGTCAAACCATTCATTTTATCATCATACACATAAAACCAATTCAATTTTAGTGATGACAAAAGAAAACAAATATTGATATATAGTTTTAATTGTATTTGTTCTATCTCTTTTTGTTGATATTTTTTTATGTTACATCCATATATCGAAAACATGTTGTTGTTAAATATAACCAATTTTATTTGTATCAAAAATATCATCTGTTGTTTGTTGAAAAACCCTGTAGCTTTAGTAAACCAATTGTAATATGCTGAACCATTATTATTATCCTTAAAGAAAAACAAATATTGATATTAATTGTAATTGTTCTATCTCTTTTTGTTGATACATTTTTATGTTACATACATATATCATGAAAAGAGGTTGTTATCGAATATAACTAATTTTATTTATTTAACAAATATCAACTGATGTTTGATGCTGAATCATATAGCTTTAGTAGACAATTCATTTTATCATCACACACATTTAAGTTTCCATTGAACAATCAGTAATAAATTGACCATAACTTGCTCAGTAAGACTCCAATTGATGAGAGATTTGAACCTTTAGAAACTAGACAGATATGATTTTAATTTGATATATTATATGCTTAATTTGGATAACAGTAGCCCCACTGTTGAACCATTCATTTTATCATCACATACATTTTAGTTTCCACTAAACAATCAGTAGTAAATTAACCATAACTTTCTCAATAAAAAATTAATTGATGAGAGGTTTGAATATTTAGAAACTAGACAGATAGGGCTTTAATTTGATATATTATATGCTTAATTTGGATAACTGTAGCTCCAATGCCAAACCATTTTTTTTAATCATCACACACATTTCGGTTTCCACTTAACAGTTAGTAGTAAATTGGTCATAACTTGCTCAATAAAAATCCAATTGATGAGAGGTTTAAATATTTCAAAACTAGACAGACATGGCTTTAATATTTGATACATTATATGCTTAATTTGGATAACTGTAGCCCCACTGTCGAACCATTCTTTTTATCATCATACACATTTTGGTTTTCCATGTTTCTTGATTTCCACTGAACAATCAGTAGTAAATTAGCAATAATTTACTCAATAAAAATCCAATTGATGAGCGGTTTGAATCGTTGGAAGCTAGAAAGATAGGGCTTTAATTTGATATATTATACAATGAATTTGAATAACTATAGACTTGCTACCGAACCATTCATTTTATCATCACATCCATAAAACAAATTCAATTTTAGTGATGACAAATAAAATTAAATATTGATATATAGTTTTAATTGTATTTATTCTATCTATTTTTGTTGATTTTTGGATTGATTTTTTTTTTTATTATTTGTGAGTTTTACAATTGTCGTCTTTCTTTAGGATACTATCATAAAATATTTTTTTAACTATAGGTGGTGGTCAATTATAATTGCAACAAATGGATTTGTGTCACTAGGCCTTTATTTTCATGACTTCTTCAATACTTCAATTTAGTTACCTTCAAATTATACTGTTGGAGTTATTGTTGCTTTCTATGTGAGTTCTCTTCTCAATATTTTTATTTGTTTTTAATTTCTAAAATAATAATAATAATAATAATTCATTTTCTCTTTTCAACAATCAAAATCAATTTTTTCTATTAGCTCTGCACGTCTCTTACTTAAAAATTCACATTTTTCAACAAGGTTTTTCTTTCTCTGATTGATTTATAGACTTATCAATAATACACAGTAGATTATCCTGAATTTTTTTTTTTGCTTTTCTTGACAAAGTTTAAAACTTCTGTTGTAGATGTCAAATGATGACATATTTGAGAAGAGCCATGATAATAGACTTTGAGTTCAATTTGTGGATATTTTATTTATTGATTTTTTAATTATCAATTCAATATAAATTGAATTTCAATATAGAAAATATATATTTAAAACACACAAAAAAAAACCAATGATAGTGTAAAAAAATTATAATAAACATACCCACGCAACGCAACTTGAAAATGAATATAAATTGCAGAAATTGCGGAAGGTCGGTATAAATTTTAAGTTTAAATAGTTGATCTTGATAATATTGAGGTGATATTAAATATCATACACGATTCACTACAAAATACTTACATCGAATATCAAAAATATGTCTGCACAAATAATATCAATTGTACAAGGTGATGATCCTGAAAATATAATTAGACCATATAATATTCATATGATCTTCTCAAGTTGGATAAATAATTTAATGACATCTACCTTTGTATATATATACAAATTATATTTATAATAAAATTTGTATAATTTAACAATTATTATATCTTAATCTAATTAGTTTATTTTGTTAGAATAAATTTGTTTACAATCTATTTAAAAAACATTGAATAAACATACACGCGCAACGCACGGGCCCCATGTCTAGTTAATACATATATGACAAAGCAACTAATTATCAACCCTTAGAATCGTTTTTGCACTTATATTGTATTAACAACTACCACATGTTCATATGTTCTACCCACACTTCAGTCGTTATGTTATCCCGCAAAGTCGTCATGTCGTCTATAATACATTACTGCAGTTGACTCGATCCTTCTCCATTTTCGCCATCTTCTGCCTCATTTTGGACATCAAAATATACGTGCTCATTACCCATACTTTCAGTATACCGTTGGAAGATAAGGTCCTCCATATTGTACCTTCTGATAAAATTATGAAGTACATAACATGCCATAATAATCTTAGCTTGTTTCTCCAACAAGTAATTGTTCATTCCATTGAGAATAAGGAACCCTTTTTTTTAAAACACCAAAGGTTCTCTCGACAATATTGCAGAGTGATGTATGTCTGTAGTTAAACAACTCTTGTGGCCCCCTCTGGTTATGGCGGTGATCATGAAGATGGTAAGATACTCGCCTATGAGGGGCAAGGAATCCCTCTCTATTTGGATAACCCGCGTCAACCAAATAGTATTTTCTTATAATAAAATCACACATGTTATTTGAATTCCAGGGCCTAAAAAATAGAGTTAGTACGTCATAATACATAAAGAAGGTACTTATACATGGTGGAGGATGTGGGAATCCAGAATTAGGATTATCAAGAACTGAGCAAGTGGACCAGGTAGCTTGGGACAAAACCAAAGTGAGGTTGGAGGATGTAAACTGGAATTACCCATTTTTGTGGGTAAGGATCCTTACGGTTGGATTTTTAGAATTGAACGTTACTTCAGTCTAAATGAAATTTCTGATGAAAGGAAGATGATAGCGGCGGCAGTCTGTATGGAAGGGGAAGCCATTAACTGGTTTCAGTGGATGGAGGTTAGAGCACCTGTGAATTCTTAGCCATTGTTCAAACTCGCATTAATCCAGCAATTTAGTGGATCTCAAGAGAGCAATCCTTACGAGACACTCATGGCTATGAAACAGACCAGCACAGTCGCGGAGTACAGACGCAGATTTGAAGTTGTAGCTACATTGTTGGTAAAGGAGAAGGAAGAAATCTTAAACACAGTGTTTTTGAATGGGCTTAAAGGGGACATTCGGATCGAGCTGAGATTAATCCAACCCAACTCCCTTATTCAAACAATTGAGAGAGCCCATAGAGTGGAAGAGCGCAATTTGGCCTTAGAAGAAGTGCGGGCTAGCCCAATAAGGGTTAATAGGTAGAGTGGACTTGGGTATAATGTCGGGTTGAGTGCAACCAGATCCAGGAGTTTTAGCCAGAATTCAACCCTACTCGGTGATCCAAAAAAATTCCCAAATTCGAGAGAAGCCCTAAAATCAATTACCAACCCAATTTCTGGATGACAAAATACAGAGGGATCTGTTCTTGGGTCATTGGCTGGTTCTTCTCCCCGCGAATATCACTCCACCACGTTCTGATCATTCGACCGAGCTACTCCTTTGTGACGGGACTTTCTGTTTCGAAAAATGACTGAGGCCGAGATTCAACGAAAGAGAGAAAAGGGATTATGCTTCAAGTGTGACAAAAAATACTTTTTCGGCCACAAGTGTGGTGAAAAACAGTTCTAGATCATTCTCGTTGATGAAGAAGAAGATGATCCTGACCCGATAGAAGCGGGAGTCAGTGATGGGGCGATGGAAGAACAACCACAAGGTAACGTTGAACTTTCTCTTAGCTCTGTGGTGGGTATAAATGGGCCAAAAATGATGAAGCTCAAGGGTAGTATTAGGGGTCATGAAGTTATCATTTTGATTAACAGTAGGGCTTCCCACAATTTCATTTGCAAGGAGATTGTAGAGAAGTTAGGTATTTCCGTGGAGAAAACACAGGCTTTTGGGGTGAGAGTTGGAGATGGGTATAAAGTGAGGAGTGAGGGAGAGTGTAGGGCAGTGTGTTTAAAAGTCCAGAAGGTTTAGATAATCCAAAATTTATTTCCCTTTGACATGAGTAGTGCCAATGTAGTCCTAGGGATGGCCTGGCTGGAAACGTTAGGAGAGATTACGATGGATTGGAGGAAGCAAATAATGAAGTTTAAATTGGGTGGTGAGACTGTGACACTATTAGGGGATCCAACACTTAGTAAAACGATGGTTTCCTTAAAGGCCATGATCAGAACGTTGCAGAGTGAAGGAACAGGATACATGGTTGAGTTTGGGCAGTTGCAAAAACAGTCAGGGGATGAAATAGATATCAACAGTAGGTTGTCACTGGTGTTGGAGAAATTTCAGAGTGTGTTTGAGCCACTGCCAGGATTACCGTAGATCCTAGGATCATGCGATTCGACTAATTTCGGAAGCCCAGCCCCCCAACATTAGGCCATATAGATACCCTTATTACCAGAAGAACGAGATTGAAAAGATTATTGGTGAGATGTTAGCTTTAGGAATTATTAAGCCTAGTGTAAGCCCTTTTTCCAGTCCGATTTTGTTGGTTAAGAAAAAGGATGGTGGGTGGCGGTTCTGTGTGGACTATAGGGCACTCAACAAATTGACTGTTCCTGATAGGTTCCCCATTCTAGCTATCAATGAGTTGTTTGACAAACTCGGGGGAGCCAAGGTATTCTCCAAGCTTGATTTAAAATCAGGCTACCATCAAATCAGAGTTCGATCTGAGGATACACACAAGACAACTTTTAGAACTCATGAGGGCACTACGAATTCTTGGTTATGCTGTTCAGGTTGACAAATGCCCCATCCACATTCCAAGCCTTGATGAACGAGATCTTTAGGCCCTACCTTTAGAAATTTATCCTAGTGTTTTCTGTTGATATCCTTGTGTACAGCAAATCAATGGATGAACATGCACAACATCTCAGTCTCACATTTCAGAAGCTGCTGGAACACCAACTAGTGGCCAATTGGAAGAAATTTTTTTTGGGCAACAACAATTAGAATATCTGGGTCACTTGATTTCAGCGAATGGAGTGGCTGTGGATCCTTAAAAAATAGAGAGTATTATCGACTGGCCTCGTCCAAAAGATGTTAGAGCACTGCAGGGATTCCTAGGATTAATCGAGTACTACAGAAGGTTCGTTAGGGGGTACGGTAAGATAGCACTTCCCCTAACTAATTTGTTAAGAAAAGATTCATTCGTGTGGGGTGAGAAACGTCAGGAGGCCTTTGACGCATTGAAAAGTGCCCTGACTAGTGTACCTGCCTTAACAATGCCTGATTTTCTAAGCAATTTGTGATTGAAACGGATGCGTCAGGGTGTGGTTTAGGAGTCGTTTTAATGCAAGAAGGGAGACCTCTAGCTTTTCTGAGTAAAGGACTGTCAATTACTTCAAAGCTTAAGTCTATTTATGAAAGAGAGCTTATGGCTATTGTGATGGCAGTACAGAAATGGAGACACTACTTGCTCGGTTGACACTTTATCATCAGGATAGATCAGAGAAGCTTACATTTTCTCATTGAACAGAGGCTACTGAATGAAGACCAACAAAAATGAGTGTTGAAGCTGCTCAGGTTAAACTTTGAAATTCAGTATCGACCAGGGCCAGAGAATAAAGTTGCTGATGCATTATCCCGGTGGCCTGAGAATGTTGAGAACAACGCTATTTCAATGGGCTGTTTTAGCGGGTTAGATGATCTGAAAGATGCAATTCAGAAGGATGACAAACTACGCCAATTCACCCAGCAGCTTAAGATTGATCCCCAATGTCACCCTCATTTCAAATTAATGGGCAGGCATCTCATGTATCAAAATCGACTGGTGGTACCGAAACATGGTCCTCACATTCAGAAACTCTTGTACGAATTTCATTCATCCCCAATTGGAGGTCATTCTAGATTTTTCAAAACTTATAAGTGTCTTATGAATGTGTTTTATTGGGATGGAATGAAGAGGGACATCCAATCTTATGTTAACTTATGCAATGTTTGCCAACAAAGTCAATACGACGCATTGAGACCAGTGAGATTATTGCAACCCTTCCCTATTCCAGTTCAGGTTTGGGAGGACATATCAATGGATTTTATAATAGGACTTCCAAAGGTGCACAATATGGATACTATCTTGGTGGTAGTTGACCGGCTCACCAAATATAGCCACTTTCTTACACTGAAGCGTCCTTATATAGCAAAAGAGGTGGCAACATCATTCATTAAAGAGGTAGTAAGCTCCACGAGTTTCCACGGACTATTGTTTCTGATCGTGATCGAGTGTTCATGAGCCATTTTTTGGGGGAATTGTTCAAGCAATCGGGAACTAAGCTTCATATGAGTTAAGCCTACCATCCACAAATGGATGGACAAACTGAGGTCGTTAATAGATGTTTGGAAACTTACCTCCATTGTTTTGTAGGGAATCAGCCTCGACAGTGGCCTCACTAGATTCCTAGGGCTGAATTCTGGTTTAACACTACATACAGTAGCTCCACGGGTATGACTTCTTTCAAGGCATTATATGGAAGGGACCTTCCAGCCTTATTGAAGTACACTGATCACAGTTCCCCTGTTGATGAAGTCAATCAGCAAATTCAGACCCGCAATAGTATCTTACTTAAACTTAAAGACAACTTGAATAAAGCTCAAAACCGCATGAAGAGTTATAACAATGAAAAAAGAAGGGATGTCCAATTTAAGGTGGGAGAATTTGCCTATCTTAAACTCCAGCCATACCGTTTGAAATCCTTAGCCTCACGCTGCAATGAAAAATCAGCCCAAGGTTTTATGGCCTTTTTAGAGTCCTTGAGAAAATTGGAGCTGCAGCTTATAAGTTAGAATTGCCGGACTGCGCTTGTATCCATAATGTTTTCCACGTGTCACAAATAAAGAAAACTATTTTTCCACCGCCAAACATTCAGCCTCTTCCAGATTCATTAAATGAGGACTTGGTTTTAGTAGTCGAACCTGAGGAGGTGATTAAGACCAGAAGATTACTCAATGGTCAAAGGGAAGTCCTCATTAAGTGGAAAGGGTTGCCTCATCATGAAAATACTTGGGAAGAATATACAGCCCTCAACCTGCAGTTCCCTTAATTTCACCCTGAGGACGAGGTGGCTCTTCTTCGGGAGGGTATTGATGCAACACACGAGGTGCTGGTCTATAATAAGAAATGTAGGAAGGGGCAGTAATGGATTAATTGCGATAAATAGGCAACTAACGTGTGAGTGTGAAGAAAAAGTGGAATGAACAGGTGGCAGTATGAGTATGGTGGATGGTGGAATTCTGTTAGGAGAGGGGAATTGAATAAAAAGGGCAGCAGGAGAATGATAGGGTATCTAAGAAGAGAATATAGTGAAGGGGAGGTAGCTAGCCCTCGAAGTCCAGCAAACTAGTATTCAATTGTTATCTTGTTGATTAATTTCTTGTTGTTCTTAGTGTTGGGATTGAATTATCTTGAATGAGTGTAATGTTCATCATCTCAATGCATTTACATATATGAATATTGATATTTCCTTGAGTTGTGTGAGTATATTCTTGTGATTACCATTTTGGGGTGTGGTTGAGTGAGTGAATCTGGGTAGGTTTGCATCACAATCCAACAAAATCTTGTATTCTGACGGTGGCACGTTTGTATATAACTCAAGATTCCCAACATTACAAGAGGGTGATGGAAAACTTTTCCTAAATTCTTCTAACTTAAAAGAACTCTCACAAATAAAAAAAACAAAGCAAAACAAACCAATAAGTGGTGGAGAAGGATCATAAATGAATGTAAAAAGAGTGAAGTGAAATACTAATAATCAGTTATATGGAATTTATACACATACCACAGTTGGCCTTACAGATATCCTTAGATCTTCAATTTGATTGGATACTCCTAGAAATTCCCTCAGTTTTAGGCTCCATTGAGTGTCAAACGTAACTTTAGATAAACATTTAACTTGCTGGACATAATGCATTTATGCGTGAAGTGGGAATAGGACTATACTCGTAAGTAAAGGAAAGTAAATCTGGAGCATCAAGGTCAAGTGCCTTCATATTAACATAGCTACTAACTCGAAACTTCTTAAGCTGATTACTTGAAATCATAATTCTTTTAAGGATATTGCGGTACACAAGGATCAAATCCTCTAGCATGGGAAAGCTTGAGATAAAATGATGAAACTCTTGGTCTGCAAGACCAATGCCCATAAATTTTAACTTTTTCAACCATGAGCACCTAATAATGTCAATCACTCTTGGCGATATTTCCTCACTAAATTCAAGGACTAACTCTTGAAGATTGGAGCAACAATTTCAACACTTTCAAGCTCATCTGATCTGATAGACATTATCTTTAGTTTGAGAGCTTTAAAACACATAATCACTTCAAACCCCAACATTCCGAAAAAAATATTTCTTCAAGGAGAGGGCATTCACTACTAAGCTTCTGGACCATCTCTTCATGTATAAAAACCCAGTCCAAACTTAGCTTTATAAGAGAATTAAACCTTATTGTATCTGAGGTATTCTCCAACCTACAGTTAACTAACTTTAGAGTGGTAACTGATCCAGCAGAAAAGATTGTTTGAGGCAAAGTGTATGGTGTATTGCTTTCTATAAAGAGTTGCAAATCCAACTCTTTAACCCCCTTTTCTATGGCCAATCCTATCCATTTGTCAATATAAGGAGTTGATTCTTCTGCATCTAGAATACTTATGAATAGCCTAAATTTGTGCATACAAAACTTGAGCTCACAGAACCGAAGCAGGGAAACATCAACAAATTCCATAAATTCTTTCAAACAATCATGTAGTGCCAAGCTCTTCTCTTCAAACACTGATGTAATATGAGCACTCTCATCTCCAGTGAAGAAATAAGTTTGAACAAAATCAAAGATAGGGAAAGATATCCGTAACTGATTCCATCTCTTAGACAATATACTAATTTGAGCTACCTCTTTTGCGGAGAGGTAGGACATAATATGATGACTTATAAAAGGAGACAAGTCTGAAATTCGATCCACTATCTTATCCATTATCTTCAAATCTGTAATATTCACATTCATGATATAACATACTAAATTTTCAAGCTAAACTCTTCTTGGACAAAAATTCAATTAAGAATAACAATAATTAAAAAAAAAAATTTACAAAATTGACCGTAATGTAATAGAATTAATCAAGTAATAGATTAACCACAAAAAGGAAAAAAACATAAATAGAGCCTTACTCGTAAATCCGATGCAGAACAGCAGTGTCAACAGTGTTGAACAGAATAGGACGCCCACGCCGTCTAGGTTTAGGAAACAGAAGCTAACCCAAATTTTAACATAAAACACAACGGAAGGTGAGGAGACACAAATTGGAAGAGAAATCTTTCAATTTCAATTCTGAACATAATGTGATAGAATTAATCAAGTAACAGATTAACCAAAAAAAAGTAAAAATAGAAACAAAGACTTACCCATAAATCCGATGCAAACAGCAGTGTCCAAGAATTGGAAGGTGAGGAGACACAAATTGGAAGAGAAATCTTTCAATTTCAATTCTGACCATAATGTGATAGAATTAATCAAGTAATAGATTAACCAAAAAAAAAAGTACAAATAGAAACAGAGACTTACTCATAAATCCAATGCAGAACAGCAATGTCCAAGAATTGAAATTTCAACAGTGTTAACAGAACAAGTCACCCACGCCATCTAGGCTTAGAAAACAGTAGCTGACCCAAATTTTAATGGATTTTGACACGAAACACAACGGAAGGTGAGGAGACAAAAATTGGAAGAGAAATCTTTCAGCACTTGCATTTTGTATCTTACAATACTTAAAATTTCGATAAAATACGTTAAACTGTGATTTTTTAGTAAGTAGTCAATAGTGGCTAAAGGTTGAAATATAGGTTATAAAAATATAAAATGTCAAAGTACGGAAACTAACGTTTAAAATTACTAAAAGAGGTTCTCAACCCCCAAATAGTTAATTAAATAACAAAATTACCCTGGAAATTTCATCGCCATTAGTGAGAAATCCATGAGAAATCCATAACAAATGGATTTGAGGGTTCCCTTATTTAATTATTTTTCCCTATCCTATTAATACTACAGTAAAATCTCTCTATAATCATAATGGTGGGAATAAATAATTTTATTACTATAAGGAGGTTATAATTTAATAGAGGTGTAGTTACTAAAATTTCTTATTTCATAATTTATGTTTTAGTAGTATAACATTAGGATTTCAATTCATGTTTTAATAGAATTAGGGTTTCAATTTAGCGCTTCAATTGCTTACTTTTGAAACAGATAAAAGATCATGTCTTAGAACCAACAAAGATAAGTGTTCTTGATAAAATTGTAAATGCAGTTACTACATGATCAATTGATGTGAAGCAACTGACAATTGTTAACTGTTTTAAGCATTGCAAAATTAAGACCTTCGGTGTCGATGAATTGCAAGTTACAAATGAAGTGGATAAGGAGAATCACAGAGTCATTGTAGAAATGAGTGATCAGATTCGACAACGTCACTACACTAATCGAATGGATATTAATGTCTTCCTCAATCATCCAAATGAGCAACAAGTCTTATATGCTTTAACTGAAGAAGAAATCATTACTACAATTAGACAATAAGAGAAAGGAAATAATCATGAGGATGATAGTATGGAAATATAAAAAGTTTCATGTCAAGAAGCTCTAAACATGCTTGAGAAACTATAAATATTTTGGAGTAATGTACCCGCAAGTTAAAAAATGTAGTAACAACTCTAAAACATAAATCATTGTCCCAAATAACTTCACATAAATATTTTATTTCACTTAAACCCTTAATGCAACATAGCATATTTTTTGCAATATACAAATAATTATTATTATGTGGAGACAACTTTCCTTAAGACAAAAATTAGAATAATTATAACTTATTACAATGTGGAGTTTATTCTTATTTATAATTATCCCGAATCGGGAATAAATTTTTTTTATAACTATCTATAGTTTATTCTTATATAGGGTATTACTATAGAGAGGTTTTACTGTATCTCCAAAATACACGTTTGTTTCGCTATTATGAAAATACTATTATATTTTATTCAACTATTTTTAAACCCCCTAAGTTTATTAACTTAACTAAACATCTCCCGAAAAAAAATTTAGAAATTGACAAAAACACACCCACCTACCCACATTTGCTAGATTCCATCCACCACCACTAGAAGGTGGCCGGAATCCGATATAATGGCGCACTACCGACTAGATCTAGAAGGTAGTGCGCCGATCTATCATTTACCGGCCAGATCCACCGTAGATTTGGCCGTAAAAGGCCAGATCTTTAGTTGTAGCTGGTCTTCAACAATGGCCAAGAAATGATCGTTGTTGACCATCAATGACGACCATATCTTTGGCCATCGTTGACAACCAAACACGTCAAGATCTAGCCGTAGATCTGGCATTTTCCAACCAGATCCACGTTGGATCTAGTTGAAAAATGCCATCTCGACGCACGACCAGCTAGATCCAACTGGTCATGCACCGTAACGCCAGATTTCGACTAGATTCCAGTGGTGGTGGTCGGAATTTGGCAACTGTGTGTGGTGGGGTGTTTTTGTCATTTTACAAAAAATTTATATATTGGGGTGTTAAGTTAAATTAGCAAACTTATGGGGTTTTTTTGTTAATTTTTAAATTCTACCTCGTAATAATCACTCAACTCTACTTACTAATAATATTTCAAAAATACTACTTAAAATAATAAAACAAACACACCCTGAATATTTACCATATTGTCATTTTACCTTTTATTTTAACGTTAAAAACTTAATGAAATGAAAATTTCTATTATCACTATAACTATAAGAGGATTTTCTAAGTTGATTATACCTCCAGGGGATTATTGATTGATTGGTTGGAATGTAAGGATAACATGATCGATAGGTTGCGAGTCATTGGATCATAGGCCACAACTACTTGGGTAGAGGCCGTTGAACATCATTGGACAGGCCAAGGCTAGGTAGAGGCCGTTCAACATTTTTTGGAGAGGCCAAGGCTATATGGGCTTAGGTCTTTTGATGGTTGTCATTTTTGGGGCTTTTTGGAAGGGTTAACTTATTTTGTACATAAGCAGTCAAACTGTCAAACAAGATCCGATGGAGTCTAGCCTTTGGTAGTGACAAGTGAGCACCTGGTTGTTTCGAAAATATTATTAATTCAATCTTCAAATTTATTAACAATTTCAGCAATTTAGCCTCAAAAAATTATATTAACCTCTTAACGTTGTTGATATATTTGATATAAATGTCATTTCCTTCAAACTTAAATAGAATAACGTAACGGTTCATCAAAATATGATTTAGGATCGCATTTTTGAAACTAGCAAGTGTTTACTACAAAAAGGGTCAAACTCACAAGGATTAGGATCGTATTTCCAAAATCCAAAACTAGCGAATGCTAATACGAAAAGGTCAAACAAGTGGGGTTTAGAACAAGGCAAATCGGCCTTGATCCGACAATGCCTAGCCAATAGCATCGGCTTCATTGTCAGAGTTTCTAGCTTTTTTTTTTTTTCAAATATTTTCGTTTGATTTTTCTATATATTTTTTTTACTTTCTTTAGTATTTTTTATTTATTTTTTAAATATTAAAAATAAAGTCAGTTATTAAAATAAAAAAAATCATAAAAAAAACTAAAAAACTGATCTGAAAAAATTCAAAGAGATATGTTGTTAAGATTATTAAAACGAAAAGCTTCAAATAGAACTTGAAATTTTAAGAATTTTGTACATATAGTAGGCTGTTGATATGATCAAGCTAATAGTTAATTTGTTCTTGAAGAAGTGCAGATGAATAGAAATTAAAGAAAATCTAAAAAGCCAAAGGTTTTAATTTTTGCATGTTTCATAAAACTCTTTCTCTTGTATAAGGAAACAATATATATTTAGGTTCGGGTTTATGATTAGAAAGTAGAAGAAAATTTTTTAGATTAATAATACAAGGGTTAACGTGAAAAAAGTTAATACGAAAGAATTTATACCCTCTCTAGTAATTTTTATGGAGGATAATATTTTAATTAGGAATCTATTGAGATAAAATGTAAAGGCCAATAACATCACTCATAAATTTTATCAAATATAACCTGAATTATTTTTGCATAAAGAACAAAAATAATATCATGAATGCAATTGATACACTGAACATCATATAATATCAAAATAATGAACCCCAGGGAACTAACCTGGTCGAGGAGGTTTGCTCCCTTCATTGAATTCTTGGGTGTGAACCTTAGGGCCGCTTATTACATTGTAACTTATCTGATTCATTGGGTTTATAAGGTGGTCAATGGACCCCAAGATCAGTTGAAGTGTCTGTAAACTGGACTGAACACCCCGATTAAAAAAATATATATCAAAACAATAAATTATGGCTGCATTTGGTACACTTTTTTTAATAGCATTTGTAAAACCCTATTTTGAATACATTTTAGGATAAGATTATGAGAATGTGTTTAATACATTATTGGAAAACATTTTTTGAAAATATTTAGATTACTTTTTAACAACATACATTTTGTTAATTTAACTAAAGATCCCCCAATAATAAAAGTTTATAAATTAACAAAAACAACCCTACCCACCCAATCGACTTCTGGCAGTCGGCCCCCACTGTCAGACGATGGCCGTCGATCATGGGAATGGCATACGATCGGCCGGATCTAGTCGTTCGTGCACTGATCTTGCCTTTTCCGGCCATAAATTAGCCATCGTTAACAGCCAAAATCTGGTCGTTGTCAACGGCTAGATAGATCTGGCCAGAAAAGGCAAGATTGATGCACGACTGGTCAGATCCAGCCGGGCGTGCATTGTTCCAATGCTGTTGGTTGGCGACGGTGGTGGCTCCTGGTGGGTGAGGGTGAGAGTGTTTTTGTTAATTTATAAACTTTTATCATGAAAAGGAATTGCTAAATGTTTTAAGTTGAATAGAATAAGATTGGATTTTGAAGAATATTAAAGCTCCATTTGGTTCACATTTTTACGTTTTTGGGAAAAGTTTTTTGAAAAAAGTTAAAAAAAAGTTGAATTGGGCAGGTATTACGATGTAGGATTTACAAATCAATAAAATACCCCCTATGTTTTTTTTTTTACAAAACACCCCTATAATAAAACATTAAAAGTTAAAAAAAACACGCCCAACCCACCCATCAAATACGGACAGCCGGCCACCACCGCTGGAGGGTGGCTGGAGTCACCATATCGGTGCATGACCAGCTGGATCATGCCGGTCGTGCGCTGATATGGCCTTTTTCGACTAAATCCACGGCTAGATCTGGCCATTGACGACCAGATCTGGCCGCATTTGCTCGTCAACGACAGCCAAAGATACGGCCATCATTGATTGTCAACGACGACCATATGTTGACTGTCGTTGACGTCTGGTTACGGCCAAAGATCTGGCCGTCAACGGCCAATAGCCAAGATTTTGTCGACGAAATTTAACGAAGCATATTTAAAGAAAATCTTGAATGTTGTGTCGTATTGTCTCATGTAACATGTGTAAATTGTAATAATTTACTTTTGTTTAAAACATGGGAGACATGTGGATCCCATGTCATTTTCTTTAAGATAAATGTTAGTTTTTCATTAGAATATAGTCAAATCACATGTCTTTTGTGATTGACATGTTGTTTTGTATATTTTGTTTTACTTATGGATTCAAGTTTTTTGAAATCCAAACTTCTCTATATAAAGAGAAGTGTTGTATATTTGTAATCGGAGAAAACATTAATAATATTTTCGGTTTGTGAAAAATTCAGTCTCTCAATCTCTTGTTTTACTTTTATTGCCTACTCGAAGCAAAGAAAAGGTTTATTCAAGACGATTGATACCCATGTATGAATTAATCTTTTAAAACTGAATTTATGTGTTTTTCTCTCCAATTAACTTTTTTCATTAGAATATAGTCAAATCACATCTCTTTTGTGATTGACATGTTGTTTTGTATATTTTGTTTTGCTTACGCATTTAAGTCTTTTGAAATCCGAACTTCTCTATATAAAGAGAAGCGTTGTATATTTGTAATCAAAGAAAACATTAATAATATTTTCAGTTTGTGAAAAATTCAGTCTCTCAATCTCTTGTTTTACTTTTATTGCCTCATCAAAGCAAAGAAAAGGTTTATTCAAGACGATTGATACTCAGGTATGAATTAATCTTTTAAAACTGAATTTATGTTTCACGCTAATCTAGCTTTAATCTAGCTTTGGGAGATGCCTACGAGACTGTTAAACCAGGATATATGATTAGTCTCCAAGATCCAAACCTCAAACGGATTATGGTTCTTCGAATTCATACTTCCAGACTAAAAGACTTGATGGCTTCTAGTGATGGAATAGCAATTCAGTATCGGTTAATTTATCACTTGATAATTTCTGTTAATCTTATTAATGTTTTCTCTGATTACAAATATACACCACTTCTCTTTATATAGAGAAGTTCGGATTTCAAAAAACTTGAATCCGTAAGTAAAACAAAATATACAAAACAACATGTAAATCACAAAAGACGTGATTTGACTATATTCTAATGAAAAACTAACATTTATCTTAAAGAAAATGACATGGGGTTCACATGTCTCCCATGTTTTAAACAAAAGTAAATTATTACAATTTACACATGTTACATGAGACAGTACGACACAACATTCAAGATTTTCTTTAAATATGCTTCGTTAAATTTCGTCGGCAAAATCTTGGTTGTCCACGTATTGCTTCCACTTGTTGGATACACATCAGCGTACTACGTGTTGGACGTTTCTGGTTGTCCAAATCTCCATCCTCCAGATTTTTATCAATCTTTGAAGTTATCCACTTCTATAAGATCAATAAAATCTTTTAGAGTCTCATCTTCTTGGGCTTTCTGGTCGTGGGCTAAGACCAACCTTAGAAGATCAATAGTTCCTTCCATCAAGGCCTGCTTCGATAAATGGGCTAAATCGAATATCCAACAAGCAGAAGCAATACCTGGATAGCTAAGATTTTGCTGACGAAATTTAATGGAGCATATTTAAAGAAAATCTTGAATGTTGTGTCGTATTGTCTCATGTAACATATGTAAATTGTAATAATTTACTTTTGTTTAAAACATGGGAGACATGTAGACCCCATGTCATTTTCTTTAAGATAAATGTTAGTTTTTCATTGGAATATAGTCAAATCACATGTCTTTTGTGATTGACATGTTGTTTTGTATATTTTGTTTAACTTACGGATTCAAGTCTTTTGAAATCCGAACTTCTCTATATAAAGAGAAGCGTTGTATATTTGTAATCAGAGAAAACATTAATAATATTTTCAGTTTGTGAAAAATTTAGTCTCTTAATCTCTTGTTTTACTTTTATTGCCTACTCGAAGCAAAGAAAAGGTTTATTCAAGCCGATTGATACCCATGCATGAATTAATCTTTTAAAACTGAATTTACTGACTTAGCAAAATAGTTAGAACACGTTCCAGTGTTTTGACCTTTTGAAGTACAGAATTAACCTTTTGAATCTGGCTCCCAATCTGGGTTAATTCTTCGTTTAGAGCAAATATACGATACACCGTATAACTCACTCTCCTGTCTAAGTTTTCAAGCTTCTGGGTCAAAAGCTCTAACTTATCTACAACAGTATTTAACAAACCAATCTCCGGTTTTACCTCGAGACCATGATCTAAATGAAAACAAGTCTTATTTAAACAGACTTCATCATTTAAACCATTATTCATGCTATAGAACTTTCAACAGGTTAACAGGTATAACCACATATACCCCCCCATCTTCGAAAGCTCTGATACCATTCTTTCCTTCAACCTGCTTTACAACAGTAACGTGCTTAGAAGACGAAGCCACCTGCTTATCCGCTGTTTTCTCCTTTTTAACAGTAACCTTTGAAGTAGAAGTAATCCTCAAAGGGCAGTTCCTTCTCAAGTGTCCCCGTTGCTTATACTTGGAGCATGTGAGTCGAGGAATTCGACTAAACATCAAGGTTGGAAAACCCATATGAGACGAAAAGGATCGTTCGGTAAAAGAAACTTGAAGCCAAAACGTTTTCGTAATATGGTAAAACGACATGTTACTAATAAACGGAATCTTCTAGATCATGGAAGGTTTATTAGGCGAACAGGGAAAGGTAGACTTAACGCTAAGGAACGCAGAGCGCGTAAGTTTTGTGCTACTTGCCCATCTGGCAAAAATGCAAAAGATTGTAATTGTTGCTGGATTTGTGGTGACAAAAATCATTTTGCGGATAAATGCCCTCATAAGGGAAAGAAGAAGGCAGCGATAAGATTTTTGGAAGTCAACGCGGAAAATCAAACTTCTAAATTTGAGCTAGTTTGGGGATACGAAATTGATTCGGATGATGAGGTTTATGAATTAATTTCGGATTACTCTGATGATTCCGATTCTTCAGAGGATAACTCAAAAGATATGACTTTTGAGGAACAATCTTCAAATCTTCAACGCATAGGTATATTCATGTAACGGACGCGTAGTCTTAATGAATATCCTAAGAATAGCGGAATAGGTGATGAGGATGATCTTATCCCAATTAGAAATGAAGATGAACATCTTAACTCGGTAATTCCTTTGTTTCTTCATTTCTTCCTCATATTACCTGCTGATTCGTTCAGCATCCGAGGTAGAAATTTCCGGAATGTCAACCTTCCGTTTTCCATCTATTTTAGAAACAAAGTCTTCTTCCTTGACATCTTTCATAAAGAGTTTTTCCGCCTTTTTCCAATCACCTTGGGTTTCTTTGGCCACAAACTGTGCATATCCTAGAGGCAATCCAGGATATTTGTCCTGCAGACTAGCCGCGAACTGATCCAAAACGTCCTGACCACCCATGGTCAATCTGAATCAGGTCTCAACTCAGTCGCAAAGTTTGACTCTTTATATTGCTGTAACATGTGCTTATCTTCACCTTGTTCTTAAACCATTCTACATTTCTTTCAGATAGAATCATTCCATTATCAAGGAACCTTTTTATCACCACATAATATTTGTAACACTCAGTCTTACAAATATTATTACAATTAATAACTAATTAACCTAGTTGATTAATTGGAGAGACAAACACATAAATTCAGTTTTAAAAGATTAATTCATTCCTAGGTATCAATTGTCTTGAATAAACATTTACTTTGCTTCGAGTAGGCAATAAAAGTAAAACAAGAGATTGAGAGACTGAATTTTTCACAAACTGAAAATATTATTAATGTTTTCTCTGATTACAAATATACAACGCTTCTTTTTATATAGAGAAGTTCGGATTTCAAAAGATTTGAATCCGTAAGTAAAACAAGATATACAATACAACATGTCAATCACAAAAGATGTGATTTGACTATATTCTAATGAAAAACTAACATTTATCTTAAAGAAAATGACATGGGGTCCACATGTCTCCCATGTTTTAAATAAAAGTAAATCATTACAATTTACACATGTTACATGAGACAATACGACACAACATTCAAGATTTTCTTTAAATATGCTTCGTTAAATTTCGTCGGCAAAATCTTGGCTGTCCATGTATTGCTTACGCTTGTTGGATACACGTCAGCATATTACGTGTTGGACGTTTCCGATTGTCCAAATCTCCATCCTCCAGATTTTTATCAATCTTTGAAGTTATCCACTTCTATAAGATCAATAAAATCTACAGACTATCCAGAGTATATTCCTCATATTCTGGAAAACACAGTTTAGCACGTATGCATGTGTCAATAGTCCCCTGAACTATCGCATGACAATGCATTTCATGACTCATCATCATTTTTGTGCTTGAAGTCTCTTCTTCATATACTGGGATTTGCACAGATTTATACCCAACTATTTTCCTGCTATTACTACTTCCAGCATCACTAGCAGTGTCATCTGTTTCCGGCCAGATCCACCATGGATCTGGCCGGAAAAGGCTAGATCGGCGCACCATCGGCAAGATCCAACCGGTAGTGTGCTCCTACCAGATTTCAGCCAACTTCTAGCAATGGTGGCCAAAATCTGGTATAATGTGGGTTTCGGGTGTTTTTGTAATTTCGAAAAAAATATTTATGAGTATTTAATTAAATTAACAAATTTAGGGGGTTTAAAAAAATTGAATAATATTGGATAATATTGTGAGTTTTTGGGTATTTTATTGTTTAACTTTTTTGAAAATACTAATAATAGTATTCTCAAAAGCCAACCAAATGGAGCCTAAAACAAACACAATTTTCATTTTTAATGACAGGATAATGGAATAAGATAGTAAAAATAGTGAAACAATCGAGCCTACAATATTCTATCAAATATCATATAATCTATTGTATGGTATTTATATCCGATGTCGAATTATGTTATGCATTGTAAAATAGGTGAGAAGGAGGCAACGAGGTAGATTCATGTTTTTAGTTAAATGAAAAGACATTTGAGAACCTCTGATAAACCCTAAAGTTCAAGAAGACCGTACATAATTCAAGTGAGGCCGAATTACTATTACCTTTCAATCCCTAATCTTGATCCTGAAGCTCAATTTCGAACTCAATTCGGTACATTTCCTTACTCTTTTCTGCAGTTACCGCATCAATTATGTTCAAATTAAACTTTTATTTGCTTGTTAATTGATTGTTCTACCATAATCAATCAGTTTTGTTAACAAAAATCTTAATAAATTATAAGTTAAGCTCGTATTCACCTGAACTCTTTTCACTTGCTTTTGGTCTCTTAACATGAAATGGAAAATGTTGGATTCGGTTTTGAATTTTTTTTGTCGTTGATAGAATTTTAAGTAACGAGATGCCACGAAAGCCTAAAGGGCATCGCCGTTCGTTCAAACCTCGGCCGTTAACTTTCTCTCGGTTTGCTCGGTCGGTGGCTCAAGTGGCTTCAATTCAAATGGTCAGGGGCCAAACACACAAAGCAAGATCCCATAGAGAGTCTCTTCCTAATTCAACAAGTATTGTCATGTAACTGAAGATTATTTGGTTTTCTATGTTGCTATATGTGCTTGAAATCTTTTGGTTTTTATTTTTTATTGATTTGAGCTCTTTTAGGTAATGGATTTTTGGAGAAGAGTTTGATAGAGAAGCATGATCAGTCTGAGTCTTCTGAAGATGAAGGGTTTGAGGTAAGGAGTTTTGTATCCTGCTAGTAGTTTGAGTGAAAGTTGAAATTTCCAATTATTTTTTTTCTTGCTATTTCATGTTGATTTTGGTATGTTACATTGTAGGGAGTTGTCCAAGCAGATTTTGTGTTCTTTGATCCAAAACTAGATGACTTCCATGGAGTTAAGGTTTTGCTACAGACTTACCTTGATGATACGCAATGGGATTTGAGTGGTTTTGTAGACTTGATATTGGCACAGACCACTGTAGGCACTGTTGTTAAAATAGAGGATGATGACGACGATTCACCTTTTTCAGTTGTGACTGCTCTTAATTTAGGCAGATATAAGGCAAGCTACTTCCACTTTTTTCTTTTTCCTTTTTCTTCTTAAATGGTTCCAGTGGATAGCATGTGGTTAACTTTGTGCCATCTTTTAGAAGACATGAGGGGTTAGTATGTGTGGCACCATCAGTATTAGGAAATTTCAAATTGACATTATTGATAATTGAACGTGTTATGATCTCAAACCTCAGCTCGATATAGATATGTAAATCACTCTTCAATTAGTTTCATACTTCTTTTAAGCCTGTCAAGAAATGAGCTTGACGAGACAGTTACAGGTTTAAGATATGCTAATACTTTCTTGACAAATTTTGGCTGTGGTGTTTCTCTCTCTCTATGCTGTGAATGCATGGTGTGCTATGTGTTTGATAACTGGCAGATATTTGCGACAGTTGTAGTGAGCTGATCCCTGTATCTACTGGAAATCATTCGTAATGGCTAAGAACCATAGATTTCATTGTTACCAGGATCATAAATGTATAATAGAGCTGAAGGAGTATCTCCTTAAAGTATGCCAGGAGAAAGATGCAATAAATGACTTGAGATTACTGTTGGGAGAGCAAGCACATGAAGTGGGTCTGTTGGTCTCACAGCGTGTGGTGAATCTTCCTCCTCAGCTTTTACCACCTATGTATGATGCGCTTTTTGATGAAGTCTCATGGGCTACAGAAGATGAGGTTAGATGAGTACTACAGTATGGACAGGGAGCTTGTATAATAATGTCTCTCTTTACCTGCTGGAATGACTTTCTGTACTGAACTTAATTTTTCTTGTTTCTCTCTTTGAAGCCAACAGAGGAGCTCCGGAATTCCTTCCGCTTTAAGTTTTATCTGCTAGTCTGTAAAATTTACAAGGTTTACATTTTAGCATCGTTCTGCTGCTCATTGCTCTGTTACTATTTTGATTAACAAATGGGTTTGAGAATTCTTTCGTAATATTCTGTCTTTCTGTGTCTACGGATACAAAATAACAGCTCAAGAATGCGGGCCAGAAAAAGAAGCAAAGTAGTCAGAGTGACGAGGAAATAATATATATAAAACCAGAAGATGAAATTTTTCACCAGGTGTTGACTTTTTTTAACCCTAGAATATGTATTTTATTTTTTTATTTCTTTGTTATTTTTACCCAAACTTTTACACCTTTGAGGCATGTCTTTAACTTATATTTTTTTTCATTCATTAATTTGATTGTTTTGTCTGATACATTTCAGCTCAGCTGTTGGTCCTTCAGTTTTCCTATGCACACTCAGCAGGTTGAAACTCAAGAGGTAAGCGAGATTGTTGTCAGCTTATTTTGATTTTCATTGTGACACAACTTATGAAATTAACTAAAGACAATACTAACGATTAATCAAGAGTTACAATATAAAATTTTGTGTCTTATGTCAAGATATTTGCTTTTCACCTTATGTTGAGGTGTGTTTTTGTTAAATAATGCGTGAGGGAGGCAAGTAGGCATTTTTTTCCCAGTTTTTCTCTACTGATATCATTATACTCTTGCCTTTCCAGTGGTTCCACATTCACTGGAATTGTTATTTACAATGATTGCGCTGTTGTCTTTATTTTTGTGACTAATAACTCATAACATGAAATTCTAATATACGGTTTTAATCAATTTTTGCAGCTGAAAAATTACCGCTTAACAGGGCTAGTGATGGCTGTAGAGGCTGAAAAAATTTCTACTTTCCGGCAGCAGTTGCAATCTTTAATTGCCGAAACCTGAGACCTGAAGGTGCAGATTTTGCTTCATCTAATGGTATCCTTTTCTTTTAGTTAAACTTCCGCAAAACCTTCCAAATTTGGTGATTCATTTCAATTTCATTGACAGGTGTTCTTTATTAGGTGAGATACTTACAGGTGCAAACTTTGAACCCCCGGTTTCTTACAATTTTTCTTCAGCTTCCAGTGTGGTAATCTGTTATAGGATTTAACCCAATTTTGTCATCACTGCTACTAATCAACCTCTTTTACGTTTGCATTTTATAGGAATTGAAATCTGTGAACACTTATAAAATCTAAAGCAGGATAAATTTTGTTTCAATTTCCGCTCATACCTTTTATGTCTTCCCTTTGTTTTCTTTTCTTCATGATCAAAAGTTGAAGTGTATCAAAATGTATATGTATTGCTATAAACCGGAATTTTAAATGGTATCCGGGTGAGCTGCCTTTGGTTATTTGGGAGAACTTTTGTGTGTGCTTCTCTGCTTTCAAGTCTTTATGTTTTCATAAACGAATACTATGCATCTCCATCAGCCAAGAATTAATAATGGGTTTTTATTTTTCAAGTACTGAGAGTTATCGAATTGCCTGAATTGCCTCGAATATTTTTGAATGATGGAAGCCAAAGAAAATTAAGGAAAAGATTACCTTAAAGAAATAGTATATATAATTATTTAATAACAAGTGATTTCGATACAAAATAATTAAACAACGCTATTAAATTAATCTAGCAAATGTCTGGCTCTAAAAAATTATTGAATTATGTCATGAGGATAAAATTATAGTAATTCACGCAAGCTCAAGATTGTATTCAAAATTTACCTACAATGTTTAACTAATCAATAATGTTATGTTTACTCACGAACTTATTAACTATCTTATTAATCTTTGTAAATATAAAGCATAGTACGGATGCTATATATATAATACATATACCATATACCATATATGATTTTAACAAAGGTGAGTAAAGTGGATAGTAAGTTCGTGAGTAAGCAAAGCATTACTCTTAACTAATAATCGACTTCATAAACGTTATATCAACAGGTGAAGTGTGCAACGTTGTTTCTATTTTGTACTCTTCCATCCATGACATATATTTTATACATCCCAATAACCTATTGAAAGAATTTTATTATCCTTAATGATTCACTGTGGAATTTAGAGCATTCCAAAAACTTAAGGATCAATAACATGAACACAAATTGTTTGATGAAACATTGTTACGTTACTTTGTTAAGTCACAAGCTCTGGATTTAAATCATTTTCTTTCCTTTGGGTGGTTGATCCATAATTAAATGATATATTTTAATTAATAATAGTTGTTAATAAAATGTATATATTACCCTTTAACTAAAGGATAACTCTTTTCAGGTTAATTTTGTATTTGGAAATTAATGCTTTGAATATTATAATATAAATTGATTTTAAATGAAAAAAAAATAAAACGAAAAAGCATTTTATTTGACTTCCTTTAGAGAAAAGGTAAGATTTGCAGCAAGAACTCAATTATAGCAAAACAACAAATGATTGGTAAAGTTTTGATCCATTAATTGCCCAAAAATTGGCCTAATGTCCAATAAACTCTTTGATAGGAACTCTGGGGGAAAATTAATTCCGAAAAAAAAAAAAAAAACATCTAGCATGCAATTCATCATTACTATTGTTAATGTTGAAACAATGAAGCATATCAGGTCGAGACACTGGCCATTTTCTTTGTATCATTTGAGTTCCAAGTAATTGACGAATAGCAAATACATTGACGAATTAGCCACAAATACATGAATAACACCATATTGTATAACACCAATTATTTGACAACAACTAACTTGATTCATGAGAACCTACCTCCGGTCCCAAGTCAAAGAACTACACCTAAAGCTTCTAACACATCAACACTTCCACATGCAAGAGAGCTAGAACGACTTCCATGCTGTTCAGCAAATAATCGAACAATTATAGTTTGTAACATAAATTAGGTCTCTGAATATCATATTAGGAGATTATTGTAAGGCATTTGCATAAGGATGAAAATGACTCCAACCTTAGCATCTTTTGCACCACAAGCCGAGACAAGTATTGAAGCACCAGTGGAAATGTTCACAGTGTTTGCACCATAACCACCCGTTCCAACAATGTCAACCTGTAATAGTCACATTCAGAAATATGGTAGGGATTATTTTATAGTTATAGTGAATATATTTAACTAGTTTTATAGAGGAATTCCATAAAAGTTTTAATAGGGGCAAAATGGTCATTTCACACAAAATCACGAGTTCAAGTGAAAAGTGAGTATGATAAATATAATGTATTAAGTGTGCTAGCTATGAGAATAAAGTGATAGAAAGATTATGGAAAATACACGTGGTGTGATGCCGAGATAAATACGTGTCTGTAAAGTAATAGAAAGAAATTAAAGAATAAGGGTAAAATTGTCTTTTCACTCACAACTAGATGAAAGAGTGGGGAGTGAAAATGATCAAGAACATGTTTTAAACCCATTGAAAATGAGGGTATATCGATAAATGCACGTATGACATAATTGGAATTATTATAAAAGTGCAAAGGCAAAATAGGAATATATATATATTTTATTAGTTATAAGGCTTCAATTGACAAACCCTAGCCATTCTCACCCTTGAGCACGCCACCTCTCATCCATTTTCTCTCAAGCTTCTTCATCAAATTTTAAAGAGAAATCATAGGGTTTAGCTTAAATTTTTGTTGATTTTCAATCCTAAAGCATCCAAAGGTAAGATTCTAGTACAAAAGTGTGTATTTAAGCTTTAAAGTTTTGACTTCTTATGTTTTTACATGATTTAGGTCCAAGAGGAAAAGAATTTTAGCAAAGGAAGCTTGAATCATTAGTGTTGTACAAATTCAAGGTAAGTAAACCCATTCTAAGCTTTAATTTGAGTAGTATATGTGTAAGTTGATTCTTGAGTGTTTGTGTATAATGTATAATAAGAAGTATTGGCTATTTAGATGCTTGTTTGATGTAATGTGTAGAAGTTCAGCCAAGATGAGTAGTTATGTAGATGTGATATTTTAGTTGAACTTTGGATGAAATTTTGAAGTGTTGGTGTTGGAATTTGGAAGTGTTGAATCCGACCAGAATTGAAGTTAAGTTTGGTGAGTTTTTGCTCCAATTTTGGTGGATTTGGAAAGATGTGGAAGTGTGGCCAACCAAGTATTTGCATGTGCATGTGAATTGTTTGATGAAAATTCAAAGAGAAAAGCATGTATGAGTTTGTTAAGTCTTGTTGAAGAAGTTGTTTGAGAAATGAAAGAATTGGAGTTGAAAGGTTATGTTAGGCTTAACCAAGTGTAAGTTTTAATATTCAAGAGTGCATTTTGTTATGACAAAATTTAGAATAACACTTAATTATGTTAGTTCAATGAAATGAATGACCTTTAGTGCACTGTTCAAGTTGCTTGAACTTTTAGCATTAGTTTGAATGACATATTGTATTTAATAATTGAATTATGAGTTTTGAAACTTATGACTTTAAAAAAATGATGACAAGAATTGCGTATTAAATTGTTGCAATAGTGTAGTATTAATGATAGTAAAAGATGTGTGATTATATTATAATATTACAATATGCCACCATAAATTGTCAAGCTTGTATGCTTGAAATTAGAAAGATCATTCAAAAAATAGCTTGGCCAAATGAGTATATTGTTGTTCCTTGTTTTGAGATTAGTTATAAACAATATGTAATAAGTGATTTTATTGTATAAAGAATAAAAACGTTTTTCCAAGTATAAAAATCAAAGAAACATCAAAGAAATAGAAGTTTAGTTTATGTATTAAATACATGACCATTTTAGAAATTAATTTGTATGAGTATAATTTTCATGCCTTATTATACATTATAAGCCATAGAATTTGCTAGAAGATCTTGAAAATATTTTGTATTGGCCAAAAGTTTAGTTAAGAATGTTAAAAAAAAAAAAAAAAAAATTAAAATTTAGCCAAAGCATACATGTTGTGCCATATGTTAGATTGAATTTACAATGATTAATATGATAATATAGATTAATGTATAGAATGTAGCTAAAAGAAAAGAAGATTGAAGGGCATGTATAACAATTGAAGTTGATGGTCATGTAAGAGAATGCAAATTTATGGTATTAAGATTTGTATTTAGAAAGTTGTACAAGACATGTTTGTTACATTAAAAAAATATTAGAGAGTTGTTTAATGACATGGTTATGTGACATATAAATTTGAGAAAATCTAGTAACATAATTGGATAAGTTAGTAGACTTAATACCTAAGTTGTAGCATAGCTTTTTATCGAAGAAATTACATTGCCCAAAATGTAGAATTCACTCCCTAGTTGAATTGTGCCATTTTAATATCTCACTAATATAATTATAGAATAGTAGAATTTGTGAGAGATAATGTACTTGTGTATGTGTACATTTTACATAGCATGATAGAATTAAAGAATTATGTAAAAAATATAGAATTGCGTACGTACACACGATGCATAGAATTCAGAAATAAAGAATAAAATAGAAAATGTTTAAGTTAAGTGCATTATTAGAATAGAACTTTGGGCTTTCCAGAAAAGTATAGAAATAAAAGTCATAGAATATATGTCAAAGTCAGACACGTATTTTGGGATCATGCATAAACAGCATATAAATGCATGACATAGCATAGCATATATTTCAAAAAATTTAAAATTATTGGCAAATGTCTAGCTAGTTATTTTGCAGATTTATAGAGCATATTTTCAGAGGGCTGTTGCGATGGGGAGCTGCATTAGCTAGTGGCGACAGAGATGCAGAAGTTTTCCACATGTACACCGCTATCAATGAGCAGCCTCATAATAGAAAACAGAATTAGCTAATGCAGCCTCATAGTCTGCTAGAAGTGCATGTGGATGAGGACTATACCTAGAAAGAATTTCAGAATACGCTCACACGGTCAGGGTTCTAAATCCATGCCTCAGCCTAGTCCGATCGGCAAATCAGAACAAAATATAGAAAGAATTTCGGAAAAAGAAAGAAAAATAGAAAACAGAAAGAATTTCAAAAAGAAAGAAAAATAGAAAACAGAAAGAATTTCAGAAAGAAAGAGAAATAATTTCATAAAGAATTAGAAAGTAATTTTCAGAAAAAATACAAACATGATCATTTGCATATGCATAAGACATTTTATATGCATTGCATCTCTTGCATTTATGCATAGATTAAACAATTTATTTTATTATTGTATGTCTGACTAGCCAAGAAAAGAAAATAGAAGCCTATGAGAATAGAGAAGAAAAGAAAATAGAAGCCCATGAGAATAGAGAAGAAAAGAAAATAGTAGCCCATGAGAATAGAAAAGAAAAGAAAATAGAACCCATGAGAATAGAGAAGAAAAGAAAATAGTACGACAATAGAAAAGAAATTAGAGATATACAAGAAAAGAACAGAAATTAGATACATGCTAGAAAAGAACAGAAATTAGAAACATGACAAATAACAAGGAAACTTAGCGATTTGTTGAGTAGAGAAAGAGACAGAAAGTTATAATCTAGCAGAGAAGAGAAATAAAATGATAAAGAATAGCACAACACTAGGAGGATTTAGATGAGAAAAATAGAAGACTACTAAGTAGTACGCCTGAGAATAAAAAGAGAAAGCAAGCAGAAATTTAAAAGCAGTACAACAGAAACGGGGACAACTGAGTAAGAGTATAGTTAGATTTGGTTTACTTACTGAGCATTTATAGCTCACCCCGTTGCTTTCCTTATTTTTGTAGGTATTAGATTGTAGTGGTCGGGAGACGTCAAGCTGGCGAAAGGATTGCGCACACTGTCTTAGTGAAGAATTTTAATGTGGATTGATAGATGTGAGAAATAGTCTTTGTGTAATAGTATGTTATAACTGGAATAAGGATAAAAAATTTAGACAAACCCCCTTTTTAAGCTAGCAATTCTCTGGATTCTCTCAATAAGATATTTGGTGAAAACTTGCCTAGTGAGACATTACACAACCACACCATCCAACCCTCCAACCCTTCCACCTTCCTGGCATACTTCCCCTTCATTGGTGGACTTAAGTAATAGAAGGTCTATCACAATGACCCTACTATTTATCCAACTTTCAATCCAATATAGGACTAAACAACATCTCCCAATGAGATTACTTACAAAGAAGTTCCTTGTCAACTAACCATTAAGCCACTCAGGTGGCATGGGGCTACTTTTCCCTTGCTAATCACTTATTCCTTCGCTTAATCAGAACAATTATCTTGTGTTAATCTGCCAGATCTTCTTACATGTTTTGCATCAATCAAGTCCACACAGGAAAATACTGAGGCAAAATCAACTAAGATCTAGATTGTAAGAGTACTAACCTTGGAAATCTGTATCCACAAATCCAATGTCTTAAGAGCTTTTCCTGATAATAGTGTTTCGCATGCCAAGGATACTCTTTCAGCTAAGCTGTTCACGTGGCTGCTTACCAACAGTGCAACTGCAGCATTTAGGATCTGCCCAATTGTTATCTGATTAATATTTAGTCCTTAAAATGAGCTAACTCACAGTGCATACCAGGGTACTGGAAAATAATATTACCTTCATTATATACCATGGATCAGTCTGGAGGCCATAACTGGAGTTGACCCAATGGTACATATGTCCATAACTAATTTTGGACAGAACAAGAAACATGGAGCATTCAGTTGGGCTTGAAAGCAAGCAGAGAAAACTAACAAATGCATCTTCAACTGACAGTACATCCCTTAAGACCTTCGCATTATAAACTAGCAAGCTAGCAAGAGTGCACCAAGGAATTCCGAACTTCACTATCAAATAAAGGTACTCATTTCACTATAAAATTCAAGTATTCAAACAATAAAAGAAACTATTTAAAAGGAGAAAAAAGATGAGCTGTAGCACAATCTCCATCTAGTATTAACTCAATTAAAAAACAAATGTACCAATTCAAATGGTTAGATTATAGGAAAAAAGGAATTATAGATCAGTGATAAGATCTTATAGGGATCAAATGAGAATCTCTCAATCTTTTCTGGGGTGACATCAAGCACCAGACCAGGTCCTAGATTCGGATCATTGTGCATGATCAAAGTAGATTCATGAGAATAAAATAGGAACAAATAAAAAGATCTAGACGGTTGAAGGGAGCTAACATCTCTATTTGCTAAGTAAACATATATGTTTATTGCCGAGAAAGATTCTTACCAAGAGGACTCATCTCATCTAAGCACTCTGAGTCAACAACTAATGCTCTTTTCATGCCAAACCGTTGCAACACGTTGGCAATTTTGAGTACCTAACAAGACAACCAAAAAGAGACTTCCAAACATGGCAAGTTACTCACCAGTCAAAAACAACCAGAGCTTTCTTTACCAAATCAAACAGCTCATGATATTATTAAAAAGCCATTACACAATACAAGATCCATTGACATCATAATTGCAGTGGAATAAATGAAAAGAGAACATACATGTATGAATAATCTTGCAGCTAAATTTATTGATTAATCTGAAAAGCCATTCATCAGCCAAGACATTGAAATTTTAACAAAGAAGTAAATGATCAAGAAATGTTTTGGTTAATTATGTTAAATTAAGAGAATTCTTCATATGAGATATGATATTTATGTTATGGCTACAGCGCACTGTAAAGGCACTTACCAAGTCTTCAGTGTATACACCAACCACAGCAAAAGGCATCCATGCAGGATTCAACATAGGGCCCAAGATATTGAATACAGTTTTTACTTTCAGCGTTTTCTTCACTGGCCTAACAATATTCATTACTGGATCATACTTTGGAGACATCATGAAACCAATCCTTGCCTTATTTACACACCTTCTTACATCCTGTTTTCAAGAAATAAAAAAGAGAAAAGTTTGAGCCAACATCATATATTATAGATAAAGTTCTGTTCTAAATTTATGTTCAAAGGTTGAGTAGACCAAAAACTCAGTGGTCTTATTTTCAACCTAATCTGTGGTTTATGAAGTCTGCTTTGAAATTACCAAAAAGAGAAAAGGCAAGATTTTCTGCAAGAACTCAATTATAGCAAAACAACTAATGCTTGGTAACGTTTTGATCCATAAATTGCCCAAAAATTGGCCTAATGTCCAATAAACTCTTTGACAGGGAGTGAGGGGGGCATTTAATTCAAAAAAAAAAAAAAAAAGAACAATGCAATCTATCATGCAATTCATCATTACTATTGTTAATGTTGAAACAATGAAGCATATCAAGTTGAGACACTGACCATTTTCTTTGTATCATTTGAGTTCCAAGTAATTGTTATGGGAAGAAGTACTGTCTACAATAGCAAATACTTGGTAACACATTGACGAATTAGCCACATATACATGAATAACACCATACTATAACACCAATTATTTGACAACAAATAACTTGATTCATGAGAACCTACCTCCGGTCCCAAGTCAAGAACTACACCTAAAGCTTCTAACACATCAGCACTTCCACATGCAAGAGAGCTAGAACGACTTCCATGCTGTTCAGCAAATAATCGAACAGTTATAGTTTGTAGCATGAATTAGGTCTCTAAATATCATATTAGGAAATTATTGTAAGGCATTGCATAAGGATGAAAATGACTCCAACCTTAGCAACTTTTGCACCACAAGCCGAGACAAGTATTGAAGCACCAGTGGAAATGTTCACAGTGTTTGCACCATAACCACCTGTTCCAACAATGTCAACCACACCATCCAACCCTTCCACCTTCCTAGCATACTTCCCCTTCATTGGTGGACTTTAGTAATAGAAGGTCTATCACAATGACCCTACTATTTCTCCAACTTTCAATCCAATATAGGACTAAACAACAATACCTCTTAGTGAGATTACTTAAAAAGAAGGTCCTTGTCAGCTAACCGTTGAGCGACTTAGGTCGCATGGGGCTACTTTTCCTTTTCTAATCCCTCATTCCTTCACTTAATCAGAACAATTATCTTGCGTTAATCTGCCAGATCTTCTTACCTGTTCTGCTTCAATCAAGTCCACACAGGAAAATACTAAGGCAAAATCAACTAAGATCTAGACTGTACCGGTACTAACGTTGGAAATCTGTATCCACAAATCCAGTGTCTTAAGAGCTTTTCCTGATAATAGTGTTTCGCATGCCAAGGATACTCCTTCAGCTAAGTTGTTCACATGGCTCCTCACCAACAGTGCAGCTGCAGCATTTAGGATCTGCCCAATTGTTATCCAATTAATAGTTAGTCCTTAAAATGAGCTAACTCACAGTGCATACCAGGGTACTGGAGAATAATATTACTTTCATTATATACCATGGATCAGTCTAGACTCCATAACTGGAGCTGATCCAGTGGTACATATGTACCATAACTAATTCTGGACACAACAAGAAATAGGGAGCATTCAGTTGGGCTTGAAAGCAAGCACAGAAAACTAACAAATGCATGTGCAACTGATAGTACATCCCTTAAGACCTTCGCATTATAAACTAGCAAGCTAGCAAGAGTGCACCGAGGAATTCCAAACTTCACCATCAAATACAGATACTCATTTCACTATAAAATTCAAGTATTCAAACAATAAAAGAAACTATTTCAAAGCAGAAAAAAGATGAGCTCTAGCGCAATCTCCATCTAGTATTAACTCAATTGCAAAACAAATGTACCAATTCAAATGGTTAAATTATAGGAAAAAATGAATTATAGATCACTGATAAGATCTTACAGGGATCAAATGAGAATCTCTCAATCTTTTTTGGGGTGACATCTAGCACTAGACTTGGTCCTTTATTCGGATCATTCTGCATGATCAAAGTAGATTCATGAGAATAAAATAGGAACAAATAAAAAGATCTGGAGAATTTAAGGGAGCCAACATCTATATTTGCTAAATAAACATATAAGTTTATTGCCGAGAAAGTATCTTACCAAGGGGACTCATCTCATCTAAGCCCTCTAAGTGAACAACTAAAGCTCTTTTCATGCCAAACCGTTGAAACACGTTGGCAATTTTGAGTACCTAACAAGAAAACCATAAAGAGACTTCCAAACATGGCAAGTTACTCACCAGTCAAATACAGCCAGAGCTCTCTTTACCAAATTAAACAACTCATGATATTATTATAAAGCCATTACACAATGCAAGATCCATTGACATCATAATTGCAGTGGAATAAATGAAAAGAGAACATCGTTGGATACATATATGAATAATCTTGCAACTAAATTTATTTATTAATCTAAAAAGCACAAAGAACCTCTCAAAATAACTCAAGAAAATTAGATGCCTTACATCTCTAGAGTGAGTTACCACTATAACCTTTCATCGGCCAAGACATTGAAATTTTAACAAAGAAGTAAATGATCAAGAAATGTTTTGGTTAATGATGTTGAACTAAGAGAAATCTTCATATAGGATATGATATTTATGTTATGGCTACAACGCATTGTAAAGGCACTTACCAAGTCTTCAGTGTATACACCAACCACAGCAAAAGGCACCTGTGTAGGATTCAACATAGGGCCCAAAATATTCAATAAAGTTTTTACTCTCAGCGTTTTCCTCCCTGGCCTAACAATATTCAATACTGGATGATACTTTGGAGACATCATGAAACCAATCCCTGCCTCATTTACACACCTTGTTACATCCTGTTTTCAAGAAATAAATAAGAGAAAAATGTCTGAGCCAATAGCATATATTATAGATAAAGTTCTGTTCTAAATTCGTGTTCAAAGGTTGAGTAGACCAACAACTCAGTGGTCTGATTTTCAACGTAATCTATGGTTTATGAAGTCTGCTGTGAAAATACCAAAGTGAGAAAAGGCTAGATTTGCTACAAGAACACAATTATAGCAAAACAACTAATGCTTGGTAAGGTTTTGATCCATAAATTCCCAAAAATTGGTCTAATGTCCAATAAACTCTTTGACAGGGAGTGAGGGGGCCATTTAATTAAAAAAATAATAAACGATGCAATCTATCATGCAATTCATAATTACTATTGTTAATGTTAAAACCATGAAGCATATCAAGTTGAGACACTGACCATTTTCTTTGTATCATTTGAGTTCCAAGTAATTGTTATGGGAAGAAGTACTGTTTACAATAGCAAATACTTGGTAACCCATAGATGAATTAGCCACAAATACATGAATAACACGATACTATAACATCAATTATTTGACAACAAATAACTTGATTCATGAGCACCTACCTCCAGTCCAAAGTCAAGAACTACACCTAAAGCTTCTAACACATCAACACTTCCAAATGCACAAGAGCTAGAATGACTTCCATGCTGTTCAGCAAATAATCGAACAGTTATAGTTTGTAGCATAAATTAGGTCCCTAAACATCATATTAGGAAAATATTGTAAGGCATTTCATAAGGATGAAATTACTCCAACCTTAGCAACTTTTGCACCACAAGCCGCAGCAAGTATTGAAGCACCAGTAGAAATGTTCACTGTGTTTTCACCATCACCACCCGTTCCAACAATGTCAACCACACCATCCAACCCTTCCACCTTCCTAGCATACTTCCCCTTCAATTGGTAGACTTTAGTAATATGAGGTCTATCACAATGACCCTACTATTTATCCATTTTTCAATCCAATATAGGACTAAACAACAACATCTCCCAATGAGATTACTTACAAAAAAGTTCCTTGTCAACTAACCATTGAGTGACTCAGGTCGCATGGGGCTATTTTTCCTTTTCTAATCACTTATTCCTTCGCTTAATCAGAACAATTATCTTGTGTTAATCTGCCAGATCTTCTTACATGTTCTGCTTCAATCAAGTCCACACAGGAAAATACTGAAGCAAAATCAACTAAGATCTAGATTGTACGAGTACTAACCTTGGAAATCTGTATCCACAAATCTAGTGTCTTGAGAGCTTTTGCTAATAATAGTGTTTTGCATGCCAAGGATACTCTTTCAGCTATGCTGTTCACGTGGCTGCTCAGCAACAGTGCAGCTGCAGCATTTAGGATCTGCCCAATTGTTATCTGATTAATATTTAGTCCTTAAAATGAGCTAACTCACAGTGCATACCAGGGTACTGGAAAATAATATTACCCTCATTATATACCATGGATCAGTCTGGAGGCCATAACTGGAGTTGACCCAATGGTACATATGTCCATAACTAATTCTGGACACAACAAGAAATATGGAGCATTCAGTTGGGCTTGAAAGCAAGCAGAGAAAACTAACAAATGCATCTGCAATTGGCCCTCTCTTCACTGACAGAACATCTCTTAAGACCTTCGCATTATAAACTAGCAAGCTAGCAAGAGTGCACCGAGGAATCCCAAACTTCAATATCAAATACAGATATTCATTTCATTGTAAAATTCAGGTATCCAAACAATAAAAGAAACTATTTCAAAGCAGAAAAAAGGTGAGCTCTAGCACAATCTCCATCTAGTATTCACTCTATTGCAAAACAAAGACTTTCTTTTGAGCTGCCTTTGCGGCCACTGGTTTTTTACCCACCGGAAGTCCCTCAACAAGAACAGGCGCCTTATCCACATTAACATAAACTTGTTTCTGTGATTCAAAGGAACAAAAAAAACCAGTTGTTAGCAAAGAAGAGCAGAAAGAATGAAGTGAAAGATTGAACATTTGGGTTAAAAAAGACCAACCTTGTTATTCTCACAGTTGGTGCATTGGCAAGTAATTGAGGGCAAAAACTCCTGGTGATGGGCCGAGTAATCTGAGGTTGAGGCTTGCCATCGATTCCTCAAACAGTTACGCGATTGCCAATACACCTAGTGCATGGTGGTTACTCCCATCAGCCGCCGCCCTGACTTTCTTTTGTTGCTTAACCGCTCCTCCTCCTACGACTGCCTCACCTATAATCATCAAAAGAGACGACTTTTATACAAATTTTAAAGAATGCAAGAAAAAAGAGTTAAATAAGTCAGATGAGAAGAAACAAATTAAGAGAGAACAAAAAGAAAACCAATTGTTTAAGATTTCTCACAAATAGAACAGAACAATCTGAAAAATATGAATAACCATTTCTTGTCCTTCTTATCAAATTTTCCCATCAACCAAACAAATGGTCAAGGAATTAATATCAAGACAGAAGAAAAAAAAAAGGGTCACCAAGAATCAAGAGATTCAACATAAGTCCACATTTTTTAGTTCAATAAATTCAAATTAAACATAAAAAGGGCTCAAAATCAAAAGGGTCATAAAAATTAGAAAAACCAAACACAAAAAAGAACTAAAAAAAAAAAAAAGAAAACAGAAGAAGAAGAGAGAAATCATCAAGAAAATTAAAGATGTTTATCATCGATATACGAAATATACCTCTGGCTTGTTGTGGAACAATGGGTCTTGAAGCCATGTCTTATTTTCTTCTTCTTCTGAGAATGTTACTGTCTATTAGTGAGAAAGAGGCGAAGAGAGAATGCGAGAAATGGGTCTCTTTTGGAAGCTATAATAAGATACAACGGTCGAATTCCTTTTGATTTTAGACCGTCAATCTTTCTTTATGATCCAATGGTGAACGATGCGCTGAGCAGTGTGGCAAAAAGTTATTGTTTGTGTTGAATTATGAAAATTTTCTAGGAGAATCTGACAAAATAAACACACGGATCATCAATGCAGAGTAGTCAATGTTCTAATCCTCTTCCCTCTAAAAAGAAACTTGCAAGAACCAAGTAATTATATGTCCCCTTTACCCAAAGAGAAGTGAATACATGGGCTCTCACCAAAAGGCTCAATCTTCTTTCTCGGGATATTACAAAATAGAAAAGGCTTATGGCAGCCCAAATAGGTTAGTCCATGTAATGGGCCTATTTTTTCATTTTATCAATGTTTGAAAACCCGGCCTGGCCCGGCCAATTTAATTAGTTCAACCAGGACCTGAAAGCTTCAACGGGCAGGGTTTATATTTTTCCTATTCATCCAAAACCCTAGGATTTGGAAGGATGATCGAAGAACAATTGATGGTCGGGATTTTGGGGCTTTTGAAGAGAAAGCGTTGGTGAATGCAATGGTGGTAACTAGGGATGAGACGCGAGCCGATTAGCTCGCGAGCTACTCAAGCTCGGCTAGTCGTAAGCTCGAGTTTGACTCGAAACTAGTCGAGTCAAGCTCGAGTAGCTCGTGAACTATAACGAGCCAAGTTCGATCCGAGCTGAGCTCGGCTCGTCGAGCTTGCGAGCTTAAACGAGCTTTGGGGGACAATTTGTAAGATTTCAAAAGTTTTATTTTAAAGTTATTAAAATTACAGACAACACCCATGACCCATTAAATGCCAACAACTGGTCACCATCCATTATAGAATGGGTCATCCAACAGAATGGCCCATTCTATAAGAAGAACCATCCAACATAATGGCCCATTCTATAAGAAAAAGCGCTTTATGGGCCGACCCATTCTACAAGCTGGTCTACACCACGAGTCAGCCTGCTCCATGAGTTGGGCTACTCTACAAGTTGGACCATTCTATGATCAATGCCACCTTAAGAATTAGGCCAACCTACATTTTAGGTCACTCTATGAGTTGGGCCTTTTTTATAGGATAAGTTACCTTAGGTTCCAACTCATCAGTCTAGAATCATCCCATAATAGGACTATAGGTCCTATATATATCCTAGTTCATCCAAGACTCCTAGTCTTACATGAACTAGTAATCCCACTCCTACATGGATTAACACTATGAGTTTTTTGTTTACTCAAACTCTTATTGTAAGAAGACCTAGTTTTACAAATGTCAGCTCTCTCATTATTCATTCAATCACAACCCCTCTCTAGCTTACTAAGTTCTTGCTCTCAAAAACCACTGCCTTTCCTGGCACTGCATATCAACAAGGATAATATATGAGACATAATAATTATTAATATCTAAAAAGATTTGCATATTGATAACGTCTACAATCAAATTAATTTTGTATGGTTAACTGAATTTTCATGATAATGAATTAAAAAAAAATAGCATTTCTACACAAAAAAGAAAAAGAAAAGAGCTGGATAGGTAAAAAATGAGAAACAACGATAGGAAAAAACAGAAAAAATAGAAACATTCTCATCATTAAAATCAGACATTGAGGGGAGACAGGAATTTTACAAGTGAATAATCCAATTTATTTTCCCCAAAATAACTACTAACTATGATCCAGAAGCAGTACATAAAAACAAAACAAAATGAATTTCATGGATGACAATTCTCTACATGAACCTCATCAATTAGCTAAACTTCCAGATCTGAGGTGAGAACCTAAGGTAAAGCCTTACACCATCAGCAATAATCTTTAAAATGCTTCAGTCCAGTAAGCAAATACACATCAATTTGAATCCCCTTAAAGAAGTAAAACTGGCATACTTCTGGTGAAAAAACAATTTCAATAAAACATTTAATGCTTTGTCAATCTTTATTACAATTTATTTATTGATTATTCAAAAAAGCTTAGACTTCCATACAAATCCTTCACTATTATATANTGGAGGAAGGGTAAATTCTGTTAGTAGAAGAAATGAATAAAAGGAGCAGCAGAAAGGGAAATAGGCATCGATAAAGAAGAGAGGAAAAGGGGAGGTAGCTGGCCCTCGAAGTCCAGCATATCAGTTTCTATTATGTTCTAGCTTGGTTTCTCTTATTTTCAGTGTAGTTAATTAAACCCAGTAGTTCTTATTTGAGAGATGGTCTAGAGTGGTGTAAACAGAATTATCAATGAAATACTTCTCTTATGTTATTCTGGAACTCTAGAGATTGCTATAAATTGCTGTTTGTTTCGGTTATGAGCTATTGTATGTGTGAGTGATTGAGAAATCTTGGTAGGTTCGCAACAAATTACTTACAAAAAAGTTCGTTGTCAACTAACCATTGAGCGATTCAGGTCGCATGGGGCTATTTTTCCTTTTCTAATCACTTATTCCTTCACTTAATCAGAACAATTATCTTGTGTTAATCTGCCAGATCTTCTTACATGTTCTACTTCAATCAAGTCCACACAGGAAAATACTTAGGCAAAATCAACTAAGATCTAGATTGTACAAGTACTAACCTTGGAAATCTGTACCCACAAATCCAGTGTCTTAAGAGCTTTTGCTGATAACAGTGTTTTGCATGCCAAGGATACTTCTTCAGCTAAGTTGTTCACGTGGCTGCTCACCAACAGTGCAGCTGCAGCATTTAGGATCTGCCCAATTGTTATCTGATTAATAGTTAGTCCTTAAAATGAGCTAACTCACAGTGCATACCAGGGTACTGGAGAATAATATTACTTTCATTATATACCATGGATCAGTCTAGATGCCATAACTGGAGTTGATCCAGTGGTGCATATGTACCATAACTAATTCTAGACACAATAAGAAATAGGGAGCATTCAGTTGGGCTTGAAAGCAAGAAAAGAAAACTAACAAATGCATCTGCAATTGACAGTACATCCCTTAAGACCTTCGCATTATAAACTAGCAAGCTAGCAAGAGTGCACCGAGGAATTCTGAACTTCACCATCAAATACAGATACTCATTTCACTATAAAATTCAAGTATTCAAACAATAAAAGAAACTATTTCAAAGCAGAAAAAAGATGAGCTCTAACACAATCTCCATCTAGTATTCACTCAATTGCAAAACAAATGTACCAATTCAAATGGTTAAATTATAGGAAAAAATGAATTATAGATCACTGATAAGATCTTACAGGGATCAAATGAGAATCTCTCAATCTTTTCTGGGGTGACATCAAGCACTAGACCAGGTCCTGGATTCGGATCATTGTGCATGATCAAAGTAGATTCATGAGAATAAAATAGGAACAAATAAAAAGATCTGGACAGTTTAAGGGAGCCAACATCTATATTTGCTAAATAAACATATAAGTTTATTGCCGAGAAAGAATCTTACCAAGGGGACTCATCTCTTCTAAGCCCTCTTAAGTGAACAACTAATGCTCTTTTCATGCCAAACCATTGAAACGCGTTGGCAATTTTGTGTACCTAACAAGAAAACCATAAAGAGACTTCCAAACATGGCCTCAAATACAGCCAGAGCTCTCTTTACCAAATTAAACAACTCATGATATTATTATAAAGCCATTAATTACACAATGCAAGATCCATTGACATCATAATCGCAGTGGAATAAATGAAAAGAGAACATCGTTGGATACATATATGAATAATCTTGCAACTAAATTTATTTATTAATCTAGAAAGCACAGAGAACCTCTCAAAATAACTCAAGAAAATTAGATGACTTACAACTCTAGAGTGAGTTACCACTATAACCTTTCATCGGCCAAGACATTGAAATTTTAACAAAAAAGTAAATGATCAAGAAATGTTTTGGTTAATGATGTTGAACTAAGAGAAATCTTCATATAGGATATGATATTTATATTATGGCTACAGCGCATTGTAAAGGCACTTACCAAGTCTTCAGTGTATACACCAACCACAACAACAGGCACCTGTGCAGAATTCAACATAGGGCCCAAAATATTCAATACAGTTTTTACTTTCAGCGTTTTCCTCACTGGCCTAACAATATTCACTACTGGATGGAGACATCATGAAACCAATCCCTGCCTCATTTACATACCTTGTTACATCCTGTTTTCAAGAAATAAATAAGAGAAAAAAGTCTGAGCCAATAGCATATATTATAGATAAAGTTCTGTTCTAAATTCGTGTTCAAAGGTTAAGTAGACCAACAACTCAGTGGTCTGATTTTCAACCTAATCTATGGTTTATGAAGTCTGCTGTGAAAATACCAAAGTGAGATAAGGCCAGATTTGCTACAAGAACACAATTATAGCAAAACAACTAATGCTTGGTAAGGTTTTGATCCATAAATTCCCAAAAATTGCTCTAATGTCCAATAAACTCTTTGACAGGGAGTGAGGGGGCCATTTAATTCAAAAAAAATAAACGATGCAATTCATCATTACTATTGTTAATGTTAAAACCATGAAGCATATCAAGTTGAGACACTGACCATTTTCTTTGTATCATTTGAGTTCCAAGTAATTGTTATGGGAAGAAGTACTGTTTACAATAGCAAATACTTGGTAACCCATAGACGAATTAGCCACAAATACATGAATAACACCATACTATAACATCAATTATTTGACAACAAATAACTTGATTCATGAGCTCCTACCTCTGGTCCCAAGTCAAGAACTACACCTAAAGCTTCTAACACATCAGCACTTCCAAATGCACAAGAGCTAGAACGACTTCCATGCTGTTCAGCAAATAATCGAACAGTTATAGTTTGTAGCATAAATTAGGTCCCTAAACATCATATTAGGAAAATATTGTAAGGCATTTCATAAGGATGAAAATTACTCCAACCTTAGCAACTTTTGCACCACAAGCCACAACAAGTATTGAAGCACCAGTAGGAATGTTCACTGTGTTTGCACCATCAGCACCCGTTCCAACAATGTCAACCACACCATCCAACCCGTCCACCTTCCTAGCATACTTCCCCTTCAATTGGTAGACTTTAGTAATATGAGGTCTATCACAATGACCCTACTATTTATCCATTTTTCAATCCAATATAGGACTAAACAACAACATCTCCCAATGAGATTACTTACAAAAAAGTTCCTTGTCAACTAACCATTGAGTGACTCAGGTCGCATGGGGCTATTTTTCCTTTTCTAATCACTTATTCCTTCGCTTAATCAGAACAATTATCTTGTGTTAATCTGCCAGATCTTCTTACATGTTCTGCTTCAATCAAGTCCACACAGGAAAATACTAAGGCAAAATCAACTAAGATCTAGATTGTACAAGTACTAACCTTGGAAATCTGTATCCACAAATCCAGTGTCTTAAGAGCTTTTGCTGATAATAGTGTTTCGCATGCCAAGGATACTCCTTCAGCACCATCTCCAACCTATTGCACCAAATTGGTGTAAATTTTGGTGCAAAACACTATTCCATCTCCGACCCACAACATCAAATATTATACCAAAAAGAATATTCTTTAAAATATTCTTTAGAATATTCTTTTTTTTCTTTTATTGTAATAATTAACAATTAATCTATTTCACTCGTTAATTTTGTATATATTAATTAAATATTGGGAATGATATTTTTATTAAATAATAATTATTTTAAAAATTATACTAATTTAATAAAATTAAGCATTTATTTATTCAAATAAACATTACATTTTTGTATATATTAACAAAATTTTATTCAAGGATTTGAATTCTATAACCGATCTAAGCCTATGTGAGTTTTTTTCAAAATGAGCAATCAAGAATTATGCAAAAAAGAGCTCAACAACAAGATTAAGGATCTCAAAATAACTCTAGTTCTTTTCAATATTTTGATGATCTTACTGAATCCGGAACTAATCTACCGGAATACTAAATTGTTATTTTAGTTTATGTTGTATTTTCTTTTAATTTTAGTGTTTTTAAATTAGTGTTAATTTTTATTTTGAGTTATTGTAGTTTAATATTTGCATTGTATAAAGTTTTTTTTTTATTTTTTCATCATTTTTTGAATTATATCATTAATAATCAAATTTGGTGTGATTTTTGATGTAAAAATTAATACTCAAATTAACCTAACAAAATTAAAAAAAAAAACAAAAAAAAGCAAAATTAAAAAAAAGAAAAAAAAATTATTGGCGCTACAGTGCCACGCCATTTAGAATTTGGCGCAGCACTGTAGCGCCACACCAAATTGGCGTGACGCTTTGGCGTGGGTTGGAGATGCCCTAAGCTATTCACGTGGCTGCTCACCAACAGTGCAGTTGCAGCATTTTGTTATCTGATTAATATTTAGTCCTTAAAATGAGCTAACTCACAGTGCATACCAGGGTATTGGAAAATAATATTACCTTCATTATATACCATGGATCAATCTGGAGGCCATAACTGGAGCTGACCCAATGGTACATATGTCCATAACTAATTCTGGACACAACAAGAAACAGGGAGCATTCAGTTGTGCTTGAAAGCAAGCAGAGAAAACTAACAAATGCATCTGCAATTGGCCCTCTCTTCCCTGACAGTACATCTCTTAAGACCTTTGCATTATAAACTAGCAAGCTAGCAAGAGTGCACCAAGGAATCCCGAACTTCAATATCAAATACAGATACTCATTTCACTGTAAAATTCAAGTATCCAAATAATAAAAGAAACTATTTCAAAGCATAAAAAAGATGAGCTCTAGCACAATCTCCATCTAGTATTCACTCAATTGCAAAACAAATGTAACAATTTAAATGGTTAAATTATAGGAAAAAATGAATTATAGATCACTGATAAGATCTTACAGGGATTAAATGAGAATCTCTCAATCTTTTCTGGGGTGACATCAAGCACAAGACCAGGTCCTAGATTCGGATCATTGTGCATGATCAAAGTAGATTCATGAGAATAAAATAGGAACAAATAAAAAGATCTAGATAGTTTAAGGGAGCTAACATCTATATTTGCTAAATAAACATACAAATTTATTGCCGAGAAAGAATCTTACCAAGGGGACTCAACTCATCTAAGCCCTCTGAGGGAACGACTAATGCTCTTTTCATGCCAAACCGTTGCAACACGTTCGCAATTCCGAACTTCACTATCAAATACAGATACCCATTTCACTATAAATACAAGTATTCAAACAGTAAAAGAAATTATTTCAAAGCAGAAAAAAGATGAGCTCTAGCACAATCTCCATCTATTATTCACTCAATTGCAAAACAAAGACTTTCTTTTGAGCTGCCTTTGCGGCCACTGGTTTTTTACCCACCGGAAGTCCCTCAACAAGAACAGGCGCCTTATCCACATTAACATAAACTTGTTTCTGTAATTCAAAGGAACAAAAGAAACCAGTTGTTAGCAAAGAAGAGCAGAAAGAATCAAGTGAAAGATTGAACATTTGGGTTAAAAAAGACTAACCTTGTTATTCTCACAGCTGGTGCATTGGCGAGTAATTGAGGGCAAAAACTCCTAGTGATGGGGCGAGTAATCTGAGGCTGAGGCTTGCCATCGATTCCTCAAACAGTTACGCGATTGCCAATATCACCTAGTGCATGGTGGTTACTCCATCAGCCGCCGCCCCGGCTTTCTTTTATTGCTTAACCGCTCCTCCTCCTACGACTGCCTCACCTATAATCATCAAAAGAGACAACTTTTATACAAATTTTAAAGAATGCAAGAAAAAGAGTTAAATAAGTTAGATGAGAAGAAACAAATTAAGAGAGAACAAAGAGAAAAGCAATTGTTTAAGATTTCTCACAAATAGAACAGAACAATCTGAAAAATATGAATAACCATTTCTTGTCCTTCTTATCAAATTTTCCCGTCAACCAAACAAATGGTCAAGGAATTAATATCAAGACAGAAGAAAAAAAAAAAAAAATTGGCTTTTGATATGATGAGAGAAAAAATTCATATCTCTATATAAATTTCGGCTTATCATATGATTGTTGTAATTCTTNTCCTTGTCAACTAACCATTGAGCAACTCAGGTCGCATGGGGCTACTTTTCCTTTTCTAATCACTTATTCCTTCGCTTAATCAGAACAATTATCTTGTGTTAATCTGCCAGATCTTCTTACATGTTCTGCTTCAATCAAGTCCACACAGGAAAATACTGAAGCAAAATCAACTAAGATCTAGATTGTACGAGTACTAACCTTGGAAATCTGTATCCACAAATCTAGTGTCTTGAGAGCTTTTGCTAATAATAGTGTTTTGCATGCCAAGGATACTCTTTCAGCTATGCTGTTCACGTGGCTGCTCAGCAACAGTGCAGCTGCAGCATTTAGGATCTGCCCAATTGTTATCTGATTAATATTTAGTCCTTAAAATGAGCTAACTCACAGTGCATACCAGGGTACTGGAAAATAATATTACCTTCATTATATACCATGGATCAGTCTGGAGGCCATAACTGGAGTTGACCCAATGGTACATATGTCCATAACTAATTCTGGACACAACAAGAAATATGGAGCATTCAGTTGGGCTTGAAAGCAAGCAGAGAAAACTAACAAATGCATCTGCAATTGGCCCTCTCTTCACTGACAGAACATCTCTTAAGACCTTCGCATTATAAACTAGCAAGCTAGCAAGAGTGCACCGAGGAATCCCAAACTTCAATATCAAATACAGATATTCATTTCATTGTAAAATTCAGGTATCCAAACAATAAAAGAAACTATTTCAAAGCAGAAAAAAGGTGAGCTCTAGCACAATCTCCATCTAGTATTCACTCTATTGCAAAACAAAGACTTTCTTTTGAGCTGCCTTTGCGGCCACTGGTTTTTTACCCACCGGAAGTCCCTCAACAAGAACAGGCGCCTTATCCACATTAACATAAACTTGTTTCTGTGATTCAAAGGAACAAAAAAAACCAGTTGTTAGCAAAGAAGAGCAGAAAGAATGAAGTGAAAGATTGAACATTTGGGTTAAAAAAGACCAACCTTGTTATTCTCACAGTTGGTGCATTGGCAAGTAATTGAGGGCAAAAACTCCTGGTGATGGGCCGAGTAATCTGAGGTTGAGGCTTGCCATCGATTCCTCAAACAGTTACGCGATTGCCAATACACCTAGTGCATGGTGGTTACTCCCATCAGCCGCCGCCCTGACTTTCTTTTGTTGCTTAACCGCTCCTCCTCCTACGACTGCCTCACCTATAATCATCAAAAGAGACGACTTTTATACAAATTTTAAAGAATGCAAGAAAAAAGAGTTAAATAAGTCAGATGAGAAGAAACAAATTAAGAGAGAACAAAAAGAAAACCAATTGTTTAAGATTTCTCACAAATAGAACAGAACAATCTGAAAAATATGAATAACCATTTCTTGTCCTTCTTATCAAATTTTCCCATCAACCAAACAAATGGTCAAGGAATTAATATCAAGACAGAAGAAAAAAAAAAGGGTCACCAAGAATCAAGAGATTCAACATAAGTCCACATTTTTTAGTTCAATAAATTCAAATTAAACATAAAAAGGGCTCAAAATCAAAAGGGTCATAAAAATTAGAAAAACCAAACACAAAAAAGAACTAAAAAAAAAAAAAAGAAAACAGAAGAAGAAGAGAGAAATCATCAAGAAAATTAAAGATGTTTATCATCGATATACGAAATATACCTCTGGCTTGTTGTGGAACAATGGGTCTTGAAGCCATGTCTTATTTTCTTCTTCTTCTGAAAATGTTACTGTCTATTAATGAGAAAGAGGTGAAGGGAGAATGCGAGAAATGGGTCTCTTTTGGAAGCTATAATAAGATACAACGGTCGAATTCCTTTTGATTTTAGACCGTCAATCTTTCTTTATGATCCAACGGTGAAAGATGCGCTGAGCAGTGCGGCAAAAAGTTACTGTTTATGTTGAATTATGAAAATTTTCCAAGAGAATCTAACAAAATAAACACACGGATCATCAATGCAGAGTAGTCAATGTTCTAATCCTCTTCCCTCTAAAAAGAAACTTGCAAGAACCAAGTAATTATATGTATCCTTACCCAAAGATAAGTTAATTCATGGGCATAAGTTAATTCATGGGCTATCACCAAAAGGCTAAAGGCTCAATCCTCTTTCTCGGGATATTTGTACATTTTATAAAATGGAAAAGGCTTATGGCAACCCAAATAGGTTAGTCCTTGTAATGGGCCTATTTTGTTCATTTTATCAATGTTTTAAAACCCAGCCCGGCCCGATCAATTTAATCGGTTCAACTAAGACCCGGAAGCTTCAACGGGTCGGGTTTATATTTTTCCTATTCACCCAAAACCCTAGGATTTGGGAGGATGATCGGCGAACAATTGATGACCAGGATTTTGGGACTTTTGAAGAGAAAGTGTCGTGGATGCAATAGTGGTGATGAAGTTAATTTCCAGTGAGTAAATAGACTGAAAATCGAACAAAACTGGCAGCGGTAACAACTGGCTTTTGCCGCGATTGGCAAGACTAACAGGGTTGGGGTGATGTGGGTTTTGGTCGAGAGGAAGAGAGGAGTAATTTCTGGGTGATGGAGAGGGTTGTCGACGCTGGCGTCGATGAGATCTGACCTAGAATGCCGACGCCGACGTCGGTGAGATCTAGCCGAAATCGAACCTATTTCGACCAGATCTTGGATATATTTTACAGGGAATGGGCTTAAGGGACGATTGGGATTGCATTTGGGGTTGCATCAAGCTATAATAAGATACAACGGTCGAATTCCTTTTGATTTTAGATTGTTAAGTCTTTCTTTATGACATTTTATTACTATTTATTGACCAAACTACGATACTTTTATCTTATCAAAATTAACAAGAATGGATCTATTCTATTAATAGAACTTTTTATCAATTTTCCATTATAAACAACATATCCAAACATGCTTAAACTCCAAACTAGCCAATCAATCACTCCACACTTATCTCATGTGACCTGCTGCAATTTCTTAGACCAATTTTGTCTCCCACGCGCCTGTAAGATCTCAACAGAAGCATCTATAAATATTTTGTCAACACTAACTGAGACTCAAGACTAAAAACAAACAAAAACAATAGTTCTTGGATCAATTCATATAATTGTCTCAAAAATTTCATACACACATAAGAAATATAATAATTAAGAATCAACCCAGCACCAAGATAATTCAAACATCAACTCCATTTTCATTATCGAACCTCAAACATCCATCAAACCACAAACCAATAATCTAAAGACCTGGATGATTTTATGCACAACATTCGTAAACAAAGAATTGATCTCTAGTATTCGCATTACGACTCACATGGAAATCGTAGAATCAAACTCCATAGGCTCACTTTTCAAGCCACTCTCCACTAATGTAGACTTATCACACTACCTCGGATCAATAGGTCTTTATAAAGATTGTAACGTTAGGCCAAGGTATGGGGTCATGAAAGAATGGAAATGATTTACACAAAAATTACGAGACTTAACCTTTACAAACACACTTCCCTTTGCACCCAACTTTTCCCATACTTTATCGAGCTTTTTATTCCAAAATAGCATAAACCCTAGCATATTTTCACACTCCTGCAATGTTTCTCAATGTTCACTTCTTCCTAACTTTCCTTTCCTTCTTTTTTTTAATCAATTTTTTTTCTTTTTCCATTTTTTTCTCTTTTTTTTTTTTCTACTAGGAAAATAACTTGTAAGGAAGAAAGCAACATACAACCCCACCTTAATATTCTAAACAACGCACAACCCCCAACTAGGGGTGAGCGGTTCCGGGTACCCTGCACTTTTCCGGAGAACCGGAACCGGAACCGCACAGTACAGGTTCTTCAATTCAAGGAATCGGAACCTAAAATGCAGGTTTCGGTTCCTTTCCAGGGTACCCTATAAAAAATCAATTACCCCCCTATTAGTTTAAAAAATAACAAAAACACTTTATAAGTTTACAAATACACCCCTAACAAATTTTCGTTATTCATTCATTTGTGTCCAATGTAACTCATAACCTGTAATCTCTAAGCAACGCTTGAATTCAATCAATTCATCACAATTCACATAAAATTCGTCAATCAAAACCCAAACACAACAATTATTCATCACAATCACATAAAATAACTTCACCAAGATCATTTAAACAAACAACAATTCTAATACTAATTACTAACATTGCCATTGCCAGGGGTCTATTTGATAAGTTAAAAATTATTAATGTTTATAAATTTTTAATTTAATGTTATGATTGGTTAATTGGGTATTTATAATATACCAATATAATTTAGTAAATTTAATATTAGAAAACAATAATGTTATAATTAAATAATGATCAACTACAATGTAAATTGTAATGTTATAATTAATTAAGTGATCATATTACAATGTAAATTGTAAGGTTATAATTATTAAGTATATATTATTTAATTATAATGTAATATATAATTAATTAATTGTTAATCATTTAATTAGTATTATATACTGTTTATAATAGAATGTTATAATTAATTAAATAATCATACCATAAATTTATATATAATGTTATAATTAATAAAATTATAATAATTCTTAAATATTGTGCAATTATAATTACTATGTTTTAATATAAATGTCATAATCAATTAAGTAATAATTTAATTAGTAATGTTATATAATTATATGATCATACTATATAGAAATGTAATGTTATAATGAATTAAGTAATCATACTACAAATATATAATTTAATATTATAATTAATTAAATTTCAAATCATTTAATTAATATACTAATGTTTAATGGAATGTTATAATTGATTAAGTAATCATATTACAAATATATAAAGTAATGTTATAATTAATTAAATTTTTAATCGTTTAATTAAGTAATGTATAGTATAGTAAATTACTAATGTTTATAATTGTTATAAATTCATAACTAATTATGTAATTATGCAATCATTTAACATATAATGTTATATTAAGTAAGTGATTATAATATAATGTAATATAATATAATATATTTAATTGAGTTTATTTAACTTAATGTAATGCTTAATTAATGTTTATAAGGTAATGTTATAATTAATTAAATTTCTTATATAATTAGTATTGTGCTAATGTTTATGTAGTAAATTAGTAATTACTAATGTTTAAAATATATATCATAACTCTAATCAATTAAGTAATTATTTATTTGTAATGTTATATTAATTATATGATCATACTATAATAGTATAATGTAATATTATAATGAATTAGTAATCATACTACAAATCTATAATTAATATTTAATATTAATTTCAAATCATTTAATTAATATACAATGTTTATAATGGAATATTATAATTGTTAAATAATCATATTACAAATAATAAAGTAATGTTATAATTAATAATTTTTAATCGTTTAATTAAGTAATGTAATAGTATAGTAGATTACTAATGTTATAATGTAATGTTATAAATCATACTAATTAAGTAATTATGTAATCATTTAACTATATAATGATATATTAAGTAAGTGATCATAATATTGTATATAATATATATAATTTAATTGAGTATTATTTAACTATAATATGCTTAATTAATGTTTATAAGGTAATGTTATAATTAATTAATTTCTTATCATTTATAGTATTGTGCTATGTTTATGTAGTAAATTAGTAATTACTAATGTTTAAATATAATATCATAACTCAATCAATTAAGTAATTATTTAATTATGTAATGTTTATATATTATATGTCATCTATAAATAGTATAATGTAATGTTATATGAATTAAGTAATCATACTACAAATCTATAATTTAAATATAATTAATTAATTTTAAATCATTTAATTAATATCTAATGTTTATAGAATATTATAATTGATTAGTAATCATATTACAAATATATAAAGTAATGTTATAATTAATTAAATTTTAATCGTTAATTAAGTAATGTAATAGTATAGTAAATTACTAATGTTTATAATGTAATGTTATAAATTCAATACTAATTAAGTAATTATGTAATCATTTACTATATATGCTATAATTAAGTAAGTAATCATAATTAATGTAATATTATAATATTATAATTTATTGAGAATTATTTAACTAAATGTAATGCTTAATTAATATTTATATGAAATGTTTATAAGATAATGTTTATAATTAAATTTCTTATCATTCAATTAAGTATTTGCTAATATTTATATAGTAAATTAGTAATTACTAATGTTTAAATATAATATCATAACTCATAATCAATAAGTAATTATAATTATGTAATGTTATATTAATTATTATATGGATCATACTATAATAGTAATGTAATGTTATAATGAATTAAATAATCATACTATAAATCTACAATTAATATTATAATTAATTAAATTTTAAATCATTTGATAATATACTAATGTTTATAATAATGTTATATTGATTAAGTAATTATATTATAATATATAAGGTAATGTTATAATTAATTAATTTTTAATCGTTTAATTAAGTAATGTAATTATAGTAAATTAGTAAATTACTAATGTTTATAATGTAATGTTATAAATTCATACTAATTATGTAATTATATAACATTTAACTATGTAATGCTATAATTAAGTAAGTGATCATAATATATAATGTAATATATAATATTATAATTTAATTGAGTAATTATTTAACTATAAGTAAGTGTTATTAATGTTTAAATGAAATGTTTATAAGGTAATGTTATAATTAATTAAATTTCTTATCATTTAATAAGTATTGTGTTAATGTTTATGTAGCAAATTAGTAATACTAATGTTTAAAACATAATATCATAACTCATAATCAATTAAGTATTATTTAATTATGTAATGTTATAATTAATTATATAATCATAGTATAATGTAATGTTATAGTGAATTAATATTAAATAATCATTCTATAAATTTTAATGTAATATTATATTAATTAATTTTTAATCATTTATTAAGTTTGTACTAATGTTATAATAAAGTCAATTAATTAAGTAATAAGTAGTAATCAATTAATGTAATGCTATTAATTATCTCTAAATCAATTAAGTATGTTATAAAATTATAATTAATTAGTATCATTTAACTATAATGATGTTATAATTGATTAAGTATGATATTTAACTAGTAATTAAATTTATTAATGTTTATCAATTTATCATATATTATTAATTACTAATTTATTATAGATATACTTAGAACTTGATAATTGAAGTAAATAACTAAATATATTATTACTCAATCAAATATACTATTTATTCAAAAATAATTCTTTTAATAACATTAAAATGTAAAACACTTTAATTGGATCATAATTCCAATTATTCACTTAATTGATCAAAACTTTAATATTATGTATTATATATATTAAAGCTTTTAATAGGGGTAATTTTATGTAATAAGTAGTAATTGTATTCGTATATATTTAATTAGGTTATTCTAAAAATTTAACTTTTTCTATTTTAAATTTTTTATATGTAAAATAATGAAACTCTCCCATTATTTACATTTCACAAATATTTCTTTATATCCAGGTTCCAAAATAGGTTTTAAACAGGTTCCAAAACAGGTTCCATAATTCCAAAACAGGTTCCAAACAGGTTCCAAAACAGGTTCCAAACAGGTTCCAAACGGTTCCAAACCAGGTTCCAAACAGGTTCCAAACAGGTTCCAAACAGGGTACCCCCTACAGGTTCCAAACAGGGTACCCTTTTTACAGGTTCTGGTTCCTCCGAGGGTAAGAACGGAGCCAGAACCGCACAGTAGCGGTTCCAAAAAATTGGAACCGGAACCTACCCGCACAGTGCAAGTTCTGGGTAGGTTCCGGTTCCGGTTCCGTTCCGGTTCTACCCGCTACCCGTGCTCACCCCACCCCCAACCTATTTCTTTCCATAAATTCAGGTTGTGGGAAAACTTCACAATCTCCACCCTCACTTGTCTAAGTACTCTCACCAAGCTTGCGCTAGAATTAAGTCTCTTAAAAGTTAGGAATGTGTTTTAAGCTCATCGTCAAGGTAAGTTATAATAAGCTAAATGAAGAAAAACAAGGCAAAAATGTGTTTATAAAGGCTCAAAGGGTTAATTAGTGATAATTAAGTATAGGTTGGCTTGAACTGCTCAGTCGGTCCAAATAGCATAATAATTTCCTAAGTAATGTGAATTCTAGGATTTCGCCTCAAGTAGTCAACAAATGAATTTAGAGTCTATTGAGATGCAACAATATCAATGAAAATTCACACGTAAAACTTCTCTAAGAATTTAGAATAATCAACAATCATACCAAGGACTAAGAGAGTCTCAAACTATACAAAATTAACATTTAAAATTATCCTTAAACTTGAAGCAAAATTTAACGTCTCCTAAAAGTCACGTGTATCACAATTAGTCCTATCATTGACATACAAATTGATGGGGTCGAAAAGAGGAGTCGTCGAACACACATAACATACAAATTCGGCTAACTCAAATCATGCCGAGGATCAACTAAAATGAGTTATTTAAACTTGATATGTGAATATTTGTTACCTTCCAATGAAGTTTCAGCACCAATGAACCTTCCTAAGGTATATCTGAAGCTTCCTGGACGCAATGAGTGGGCATAGACGCTTTTGAAACACTTTTGGAGCTAGTATGTGTGAATCCTTTACTAATTTGTGTTGAAAACTAAATTTTAACACAAAAAAACTAAATAAATGAACACAAGGCTTAGCCATGTAGGAGAATTCTGAGAGCAAAATTTTGATCTAAAACTCAAATGGCATGTAATAGTGATTTTTGGCTTATTTATATAGTTAGTGGAATTGGACAATTTTATTTTAGCCCAAAACTTTACATGACATTCATGCAAGTATTACTCCACCAATCATATCTTGTTTTAGCCCACTATTACTAAATATTTGACAAGACAATCATGTATGACTTTCTCCACAAATATAGTAAACCATTTAATACATTTAATCATGTCTCCGAATGTTTTCCGTAACTTGTCTAATTTAATTTTACGAACTATTCTAAATAGTTTAAATTATATTAGAATAATTTGTTTTTCACATATGTTGTTTAGGATAACTTTTATCAGCTACCTAGGGGACCCATATGGAAATGTTTAATAATAGGCTTCAACGTATTCAATTATGTATCCCTTTATCTTATAAATGTAAGGTACCGAATGTGTTAGTGTTGTCTGACTCCACCACAGGGACAATGCTACACTCCTGAATTAAACATTCTGTTTATCAGAAACTTTAATAATTTGATCCGATTAAATTATCTCATTAAAGCCTAATTATTTAGCGACATCTACATATTTACCCTCATGGAATACCGATAATTGGAACTAGGTCACTAAACCGATATACCCTTCCAGTTACATCTTTTCCTTGCAACCAGTTTTACTCCCACTGGATGATGAATGTTTCTGAACACTTTATCAAATGCTTGGCCAAGTCTCATCATTCAGGACCTTGTAAAACCCATGAGGCAGTATCCCTTAAACCTTTTGAAGTTATAAATTCCATATCTATGGAATAGTGTTCTTGGACCCATATAGTCACAATCCCATTTAACCAAGGTCTTAATCTGTTAAATAACATAATCTCACCTTTTACTCTAATCAAAGACCGTAACCTACAAATCAAAGGTACACTACCTACTTAGGAATAAGGTACATATGCCTAAGCACTACGGTGTGAAGTTTATGTCTATTATGTTATGATAGTTACGTAGAATTACCAACTTCACTTGGTCCAGTTCAATGCATATCGAATGCACAAGTGTCTCTGCCCTAAAATCCTCATTTTAGTGATTCGAGATTCATCACCCCCACGGAGGCAAACAACACAACAACTTTATAATAACAGTGCCTAGCTCTTGTTTTATGGTTGTGAACATAATTTTGAGCTACGATAAAATCTCGTATCTCCTATATATGACTGTAAGATTTTGGATCTTGGATGAATTAGGAAGTTGATAGGACTCTATATCCTATTTTGAAACGAAAATGGGCTAATGGGCGGGAGCCTGAGTGGACTTGTGACCAGGCCTAACTCGTAGAATGGCCTTGGTCGTAGAGGAACCCAATCTGTGAAATGGGCTAACTTATAGAAGGGCGTGGGCCCAGTCAGGATTAAGCCATGGCATTGGGCTATGCATTGTTTGTTTCGTATTTGGACAAAAGGTCCAAATAAGGCCCGTTTAGGGGTGTATACGAGTCGAGCCGAGTTGAGTATTTGGACACTTGAGCTAAGTTTGTGATGAACAGTGTCGAGTTCGAGTTCAAGTTGAGCTTGTTCGAGCTTGAATACTTGGGCTCGAGCTTGTGAGTATGGGTGGGTACTCGAGCTCGAGCTTCGAGTTTATTGTGAGAAAGGGGATGTTTTTCATTTTAAAAACTTGAAAATAAAAAAAAAAGTTACAAAACTTGCAATTTGGCCCTTCGAGTGTGATGAGGCTCGCAAGCCTAAGTCGAGCTTCGCCCGAATCGAACTCGGCTTGACCCTCTAAACGAGCCACTTGAGCTTGAGCTTAACTCAGTTGACTTCAAATCGAGTGTGACCTTTCAGGAGTCAAACTTGAGTAGCTTGCGAACTGCTCAACTCGCTTCTCATTCCTAGGCCCGTTATGATTTTTGGCCCATACAATAATTTTTATATAATCAATATTATGTAGTAACATACATTCATAAAATGTCTTTAACCAATTAAATTAATTCAACTTAGGACATTTAAGGGTTTGAGTCAAAGTTAAGTTCATTTTGAAATGTTTATTATACCCTTTTATCCATCGTCGATGGTAAAAACAAGAAGGCAAGGTAGGGATGGGATGGGTGTAAAAAAAACTATTTTTTTAACTTAGATAGCATTTGGTAACTTGTCTGATAACTGTATAGTATTTGACTATTGAAAAATTCTGAATGAATAAGACTGAATTGAGTATTTATGATATATTTATTTGTAAAAAATTATTATAAATATTAAGTGTTTGTTGGTGTGCTGTCGCAGGCAACCAAAATTAAAACCTAAAAACACATGTAGTAGTGTGAGTAAGGATCGTTCCCACGGAGAGTGTCTAGCCGAGTTTTATGTTACGTGAACAAGGCTGGGGGGGTTTGAGTAAAACAGAAACAATTTCATGAAAAACAATTCAAATTAAATTATCAAAATCAATCAAAATAACAAACCTTGGTCTAAGTCAACATCCACCATCGGAATTTTACAACTAATCATCGATGCAAGTATATATCAATTGTTACTTTGAGTATTCATCGTTGGAACTATTTTCCTATCTCTCCTTAGTTGCAGTTAATTAGGAAACAATCAATCTAATTAATCTTACTACTAAACAACCCAAGACAAGCGCTAAAGGTTTAATCTAGTGGCAGCCTTAAGAACTAGAGAGATCGATGAAGCTGAACAACACAAACACAAGCGGTTGTATTTAATTCAGTCGAGTGTTCTTCTTAAGATTTAATAATTCTTGACGCAGCAAATTCTTAACTCTTAGTTACACACAAATTAGAGGGATCAAACAATTACAGATTTGATATCTAATTTAGCAATAGATTGCAACAAATAATAAACTAGTAGGCCTCCTAGTAATTAAATGAGACAATCATGAAAATAGGCATAGAAGAACATCCAATACTCAAAGCATATATTGAACACTAAAAACATATTAGATCTCACAGTTTTATTGATTCCGAGGCCTCCATTTCCTTCGACCAAGTTATGAAAATTTTGCCGTTCATGGCTATCATGAAAAACTCAAAAGAAGTTCAAGAAGAGGAGAAGGAGAGGTATGTGTAGTCCCCTCCAATCTGATCTCTCTCCCCCCTTTAAAATATCCGATTCAAATCTTTTTAATCTACTAAACTCCTAAAAATATTATAATATCCTAAAATAACATTTATCTTAATCTGATTAATTGAAAATAAAATAAAGTCCTAATATAAAATAGGAAAGTGGTGTTTCCAGCTGTAACTTGCGTGCAACAGGTCTTCAAAACTTTCAATAATAAACTACCTATTTGACTTGTATGACAAGGCGGAATGTTCTAGAATGTCAGTAGTGTAGGTGCGTCAACTTCAGACCCGATTACAACCTTGATGCAGCGAGTATCTCTTCAAACTCAAAACATGAAAGTTGTAGATCTCTTTCTTCTAGTTCCACAGCATTTTGAATCATCTCAATCGGAGCTAGGATGAGAGAGTTATGCACAGATTACGAAGCGATGTTGAAACTGTTCGAATTCACCTAATTAGTTTCGTTTTGCATTTAACGTCTTCATTTGTATCCTAAATCAAAATAGAATAATAATGAGTACATTTAGATACCAAATAAGTATAAAAGACTAGACATTAAGGAGGATAAATATGATATTTTGCATTCTCATCATTTGTTTTTATAAATTTTAAATATCTGAAAACTAATGTTCTTATATAGATATCCTTATCAATATTAAATATGATATATTTTTAAAGTTTGTATTACAAACCATGAATTTGATAGAATATAAAGAAAGTATTTTAATTTTAATAATTTTTACACCACTCTTTCACGATAATATTGAATTTAGTTCAATACAATTTGGTATAATTGAGTCAGTGGCAGCTATAGAATTATTCTTTTAATAAGGTGCTAGAGGGCGTATAGCTGTCAGCTTGGTAAGTGGACGTATTGGACTTTTGCTCTGACATAAAATAGTAAAACCTTCGGAAAGCTTCTATGCTGGCGGCGCTGGATATTAAGGCTGCTACACCTCTTTTTCATACGGAAAATGCTATCCTTACTTAAGTCACGCTCTTTACTCATTTTTCCTACCCATTTTTATTAAAATAATATATAATATCCGTATTATATAATATTCATACTATGTTATATATTTACAAAAATAAATAAGAGAAGTGAGTAAGCCTAGTATTACTTTTTTCGTATTCTAACACCTATGCTTATGCCTTTCCTCTTTTTCTTTCCTAATTTTGGATTTTTTTTTTTCTTTTTCAGTTAAATTCTTGCTTGTTTTATAATTCAATGGCTACTACTTTAGTCTTTGATAATAATAATAGTCAACATAAAATCTTTGTTGTTATCAAAATAAATTCAGAAATTATTTTTAGTTATAAGTCTTTTATATTTACCAATTTTTTTATTTTTCCTTTTTAATCAACCCGAAACACGTACGAGGTGTTTATTTTATTATTTTGAGTAGTGTTTTTAAAATATTATTGATATGTAAGGTTTAGTGATTATTGCGAGATAAAATTTAAAAATTAACAAAAAAAACTCATAGGTTTGCTAATTTAGCTTCACACCCCAATATATAAAAATTTTATAAAATAACAAAAACACCCTTATCATACACAATTGTCAGATTCTGACTACCATCGTCGGAATCTGACGTTAAATGTTTCGCGGTAAGGTTTTCATCAAATTAATGCTTTTGTAAATAAGTTATTCATTTGAAAAAAAAAAAAAAAAAACGTTTTAAGGAATTGTACATGTTTCAATACACCAAAGAACAATAAGTTCTATTGATATTTTATTTCCTCCGTTGAAAAAACTTAATTATTTGTCATTCAAATACCAAATTTGATTGAAGCAGAATTATTTGTTCTCTTTTTTATTAAATAATTTTTCGAAAACCACGGTTAGCTTCACACTATATTTTACTTATTGACACAAATATAATGTTGTTATTTTCATTAATTAAAATTGTATAAACATTTGTATTATTAAATTAACTTTAATTTTAAACAAAACCTTACCGCAAAACAAAACAAGCTAAAAAAAATTTAATCTACATTAAATAATATTGTGACTCCAGTTCCATTGGAGAAAATTTAGGTGTAAATTCCAAAAAGTGGTTGTCCAATTGAGCTGGGCTTTCCCGGTATTGATGGACCTGATGGGAACCGACCCGTTATCCATCCACTGACAAGAGCGGGAGGTTGTCGCTGCTCTGTGACCAGCCTCACGCTGTGCCCTCCACTTTAGGAACCACGTGGTTTAGGCTTTCGCCCAGACCACAAGGCTCAACTCCCTACATGGATTGGGCGAGTCAGCATAGACCCCAGCAAGCCCAACCTCAGATGCCCAGGCAGCATCCAACCACTTTGTTGCCCCACTTGGTTACAGGCCCTAGTTACTGAGCCCGGCTACAAGCCCTCTTTTGCCAAGTCGTTTATAAGCAATTGTGTTGTATGTTGTTTTTTCGATGTGGGACAAATCGTTTACCTTAATAAAAACTTCTCATAATTTGTGTTGCTATTTGACTATCCACAATCCTTATAGAGTGAAAAGGATCAAACGAATTAACAAAATAACAACGTTAGGGTGAAATTTCATAAATGATATTGGTAAAAATTACCCAAAAAAACTTTAAATATTAATACGATGGAGTTTTATTTCTTAACATATGAAGGCTCATGTAAGCTGAAAGAAAGGGATTAATAAATCAAAATTTACCTTTGGATATATCTACAACTACTGTTAGGTAACACATATAAATTAATTTTTAATTCACATAAATCAATTTTAAAAAGTCTGAATTTACAAGTAAACTAATGTTAGAATAAGAATAGCTGATATTAAATATTAAATAGGGTGCAGCAAAAAATTAATGATCGCCACCACTAAAGAAATTCCAGTATGAGCAAGGCTGCATATTTTAAAATCCGGCTAAAGCCCATTAAATAGAATAATATTATAAATTTGGTTTTCTATATATTTAGACCTCAAATAAGCAAGTAATTTAGATGGGATCAGATCAATCACAAAAAATTCGAAAATATTACAAGAGGAAATACAACAACTATACCATAATTTAAACTTTTTACTACATCTTAGGTGAATTCTTTTTATTTTTTTTATCATTACAAAATAATATAATCGATAATTATTAAATTATAATTTCTAAATACACTCATACTTTACTTTATATATTTTTTTTCAAATTTTTAATATTAAATCTTACATAAACCCTAACCTAAATTTTAATAACTTAATTCTAAATTTTCATAATCATTGAAACCTTTTGTTTTATTTTAAATATCTGTTTGTTGATGAAAATATAATAGGATTAATAATATGAAGAAGAGAAAATAAGTTGAAATTAGGAAATTGGGGGGGGAAAAGGTGTAAAGAAAAAAATCTAATTAAGTTTGATTTGGGAAATAGTGTAAAACAAAAAACCTATTTAAGTTTTAAATTGGGAAAAATAAACCTAATTAAGCTTAGGTCAACATTAAATGGGATTTAAAGATTTTTTTTTTTTTAATTATAGAAAAAATGTACTTAACTATGAAATTAAACGCAATAAGGATATGTTAATAAACGAATTTCATAAATTTTCTCTCACAACCCCAATGTGACAATTGATTTTTGTTTTCTAATGAATTTTCCCATCTACTGATATTGCCTATGGGTGTAATAAGAGTACTACATTGGGTTTATGAGATTCATTTGTCATCATATTTTCAATTAGACGAGGGCTATAAATCACTTTGCATCAGCTTCTTGTTTACTATCTTTCTTTCTTGTAGTTAATGATTGGCCCGTTATTTTGTAAATAAAGCATATGAACATAAGCCCATGAGCCCAAAATAAATAAATAAAAGGACGCACCAGCCCATGTTTCTTGTTGAGAGGATTTTAGGAAAGAATCACATTTTTATTGTATATATCCTCGTGATATTGACATTAAATTAATAAATCATTATACCCATGTTACAAGAAATATTTTGAATTTAGTAGTAAGACTTTTCTTTTCTCTTTCATAGAATTAATCTTTATCTTTTTACTATATATAAAACCCAAGTATTAGATTAAATTATGATAAATGAATAAATTTCTTTTTATATTAAAAAAAAAAAAGAGAGAGAAACAATTTTAAGTTTTAAATATTAAAAAATATTATTTTATTTGATACATTTCCTTCTCTATCAGTCAATTAAAAATTATTAGTTATTAACAATGAATTTCAATTTCAATATAAATAAAACTCATGAAATATTTTGATATTATGAAAATGTATTAAAAGTAACAATTTATAAATTATGGATTATAATGTGTTTTGGATTAATGGTGTTGCTTTGAGATAGTGACAACTAAAATTTGGTGATCGTTGCAGGAGAAGTAATCCCTACCGAATCATAAGGTCTCATTTCCGTAATAGTTTACACTTGAAATTTGATGAAACGTTGGTGTTAGGGCCAAAAATCGCCCTTGGCCCAAATAGGAAAACGGGTCTGATTGAGTGGAAGAGACCAGGCCCAATCTCGGTACAGGCCCATTTGGTACAAGATACAGCCAACCCAAACCATCAGAGCACAAGCCTCCTAAATCCCAGTTCACTTCCTAGATCCACGAACGAATCCAGAGCCCACGGCCCCTACATATCACTTTCCTATTCCCGGTCAATCTCCTATTCGAGGTCACCTTCCTGTTCAGATCACTTTCCTACTCGAAGTTACTTTCCTGATTGGGATCACCTTTCTATCCGGACACTGGTAAGACAGCTCACCACTGCCCTAACTCCTCGGAGGTTGTATCAGAATCGCACTAGGACTCCTAGTTCTACCAGGATTGGGAGACCAGACAGTCATTATATAAACAGAGGTCAGCCTTCTCATAGAGCACATCATTTAACACTTTCATACCCGAAGTTCTGACTTGAGAGCTTCACATCACTGCCGTAGTCACAGTCCCCGACTAGACTTCCAGTAACCTCTCTACTCCCTAGCCCTCACTATACTAGCCTCTTTCAGTCTCGCTGACTTGAGCATCGGAGTGCCTACGGCAAACACCACACCGGTGTTTTCCGTTCGCTTCACGCGTTTGTTTCTCTACGTGTACAAGTGCAACGGATTGCTAGTGGCCTCAACCTCACGGGATCAAACCCCCCTTCCGTACAGGTAGATTTTTACGTCTACAGTTTGGCGCCCACCGTGGGGCCTCTAGCAATCATTCGGCTCAACGACCCTTGCTATGTAAAGGAACTTTCCACGGCTGACAACTCCGACAACGCTAACCCTGACCTCGAGGCCAAACTGGAGGCTCTGACCACCCTCATGCAACAGAACTCGGACAAGGTAGCCGCACTGGAAGTCGAAAACAATGTAATCCAGACCGAAAACGCATCCATCAAGGCAGAAAACCAGTCTCTTAAAGAGAAGGTAAGTCAATTCTATGATCTAGAGTTTCTGCTTGGCCAGGTACCTCCCAATCAGTTCTGCGCCCCTGTTCCATCCATGCAACCTCTCCACACACCAGAGCACCAACCCTCGGTCTCCGGTAAAAGGCAGCGTCCATTAAGCTTATCGACGGTCGACGATTCTGTCTTGACACTTGGAGATAAAGATACACTAACAAAACACCATTCAGCCGATCAATCCCAGCCTCGAGATCAAGACGATCCAGTGACAAAGAGCCTGCACCCGCAAGACCAGCCCATTCTTACCGTCCCGCCTCACCTCCAGTCAACCATCCCAACACAAACCCCATTTGGCTCGGCTCACCCTCACGGGTTGAACGGCCAAACCAAATAAACCACAGCACTGGAGCCCATCCATCCCGACGGACTGAATGACTATCAGACGACTCCCCTGACCATTCATGTAGGACGAAACACCAGAACAGTTACCATGGGAGTCATCCAACCGGAAGGAATGAACGAAGATCCGTGCTACCAGGGAGTGCACGAAGGAATGACCCATCAGACTACCCCGCGAGGGTTAACCCAACGGAATGTGCCAAGGACGAATGCAATGGTAGACCCAGTCAGACAGGATGACCTAGTAGTATTTCCCTCTCCCATGGAACAGGTACTAGATAAGAGGCTGGCCAATATGAGGCAGTGATGAGACACATCCTAGGAATGTCAGTCCCAACCAAGAAGAGCAGGCCCCATTGCTATGCGAATTCACCCTTTGCGGATGAGATCGCCCTAGCCGACATCCCCTAAAAGTTTACCATCCCCAACATGAAACCGTACGATGGCACAACCGACCCGAATGATCACATAGCCTCGTACAAGCAGCGGATGTTCACTGTCTCAATACCCTGACCGTTGAGGGGAGCCTGCATGTGCAAAAGTTTCTATTCGAGCTTATTCGGGCTAGCACTCTAATGGTACATGAATCTCCCAAATGGGTCCATCGACTCATTCGCTTAGCTCACCGACACCTTTGTGGAACAGTTCGCCAGCAGCAAGAACCTCGAGAAGCTATCGGCCAACCTATACAGAGTATACCAAAGAAGGAGAGAGCCACTGAGAGAGTATGTCAGCAGGTTCAACAAAGAAAAGATCTCCATCCCTTCATGTAACCCCGAGACAACCGTGGACGCCTTCAGGAAAGGCTTCCTCTCGAACGGAGAGCTATACAAAGAACTTACGAAACTGGGTTGCACCATAATGGAAGACGCTCTGGCCCGGGCAGTGATCCAAATAAGATGGGAGGAAGATGAGATAAACCGAGCAACTCACTCCAGATACGAACCGAGGCGGAATGACAGGAAGCCAAAACCCAGACCAGTGGAACACCACTATCAACCCCCAGCTCGCAATACGAGCAAAGTCAGACAACCATATGATCGCCAGCCAACGAGAACTGATAATAGATAGTTCGGATCAAACCGATACAAAATACCGGAGTACAACCTCAACGTCAAACCGACCCAGGTCGTCGCCATTATGAAAGGGATGGGATCCACCGTTAAGTGGCCAGGCAAGCTCAATCCCGAGGCAAGGAGAGACACGACCCAAGTGGTGCAAGTTTCACGGCGACCATGGACACAACATCACAGACTACATCGCCTTGCGGCTATAGGTTGTTGCACTTCTAAAAAGGGGACACCTCCAAGATCTGCTAACAGATAAAGGAAAGAACACCATTAGCTAGAGAAGCTCAAAAGAACCATCACCACCCTTGCGGGAACCCATACCGAAAGGGCTCTGTTTGCTCATCTCCAGAGGATCAGAGATCAATGGGATAAGTTATTAATCAGCCAAGCGATATGCCAGAGCCAACAGCAACCATGAAGTGCAGTCCATCCATCCGATCTCACGACCACACACTCATCAGGTAATTGAGTTTGAAGATGATGAGCCGGTCACCTTGGCCGTTTCTCATCACGATGCTCTAGTTGTCTCCCTGCAGATCGCCAACATCCTAGTGAAGAGGGCTTTCATAAATGGAGGTTCCTCAGCAAACATCCTATTTCTTGAAGCAGTGAAGGCTATAGGTCTGGAAGAAGCAAACATCAACAGGAGGTTGACACTGCTAGTTGGTTTCAGTTCTGAGTAGAAGTATACCATCGGAGAAATCATCATTCCCATATACGCTAATGGAGTGAACAAACAGACCATCTTCCTAGTGGTTGATTGCCCTTCACCCTACAACATCATCTTGGGCCGGCCTTAGATCCATGACATGCGAGCAGTCCCATCCACTTTCCACCAGACGATCAGATTTCCTACCAAATGGGGAATACGAGAGATTAAGGGCGACCCCAAAGTTTCCAGAGACTGCTACAAGAATGTCTTCAAGGGCAAGGGTAACTCTTCATAGCAATTACAGTCTCATCCAACCCCTCCGACCGAGCCGAATCAACCATCTATGGAAGAGTTGGATAAAGTACAGATACATCTGGACGACCCTAAGAAGAAGACACACATAGGGTCTCGCCTCAAAGCCGAGACAAGAGAGAAGCTGGTAGAATTCCTCAAAAAGAACCAAGACTGTTTCGCCTGGTCCCATGCCGACATGATCGTAATCAGTCCAGACGCAATGGTTCACCAACTCAAGGCAGATCCAGATCACCCACCAATGAAGCAAAAGAGAAGGAAATTCGCACCAGAGCATAACCGAATTGTCAATGAAGAGGTCGAGAAGCTACTGAGCAATGGCATGATCAGAGAGGTCCATTACCCCGAATGGCTGGCCAATGTCGTGGTCATAAAGAAAAAGAACGGGAAGTGGAGAGTCTGCATCGATTTCACGGACTTAAACAAAGCCTACCCCAAGAACTATTTCCCACTCCCACATATCGACATGATGGTTGATGCGACCGCAGGTCATGCGCTCCTTAGCTTCATGGATGCTTTCTGAGGATACAACCAGATCCTGATGCACCTAGACGACTAAGAGAAGACAACCTTCATCACGGAGAGGGGAACCTATTGCTATAAAGTGATGCCATTCGGTCTTAAGAACGTCGGGGCCACCTGCTAGCTGCTGGTCAACAAAATGTTCTCCGAACACCTCGGAGACACCATGGAGGTATACATCGACGACATGCTCGTCAAGTCTCTGATGGCCGAACAATACCTTGACCACCTCAGCCAGGCATTCGCCATCCTCAAGAAATACAACATGAAGCTAAATCCAACCAAGTGCTCATTCGGTGTCTCGTCAGGTAAGTTCTTAGGCTATATGGTGGCTCAATGAGGGATAGAAGCCAACCCCGACCAGATCAGAGCAATCCTCAATATACCGTCTCCGACTTACGTTAAAGATGTCCAACGTCTGGCAGGACGGGTGGCCGCCTTGAGCCGCTTCATCTTCAGATCAGCCGACAACTGTCATCTTTTCTTCCATGCTCTCAAAAAGTCCAAGAAGTTCGAGTGGATCGCCTCCTGTGAAGAAGCCTTGCAACAGCTGAAAAGGTACCTGACCTCCCCTCCGCTCCTTTCCAAACCTGTGGACGGGGAGAAGCTCTACTCTTACCTAGCGGTCTCAGAGACAGCCATCTCAGCGGTACTAGTTCGAGAAGAAGAAACGAAGCAATTACCGGTCTATTATGTAAGCAAGTCACTCCTCGACATAGAAACACGGTACAGTCAGCTGGAGAAACTAGCCCTCGCCCTCATCCATGCATCCAAGAAGCTCAGGCCATACTTTCAGTGCCACTCAATAGTTGTACTCACCTTCTTTCCACTCAAGAAGATATTGTACAAACCAGAGCTATCAGGCCGACTCCTACAATGGATAGTAGAGCTCAGTGAGTTTGACATATCCTATCAGCCTCGCACTGCCGTCAAGTCCCAGGTGTTAGCTGACTTCATTGCCGATTTCACCCCGAGTACCACCACCCAGTAGAAAGTGAGTTGTTATGCATGAACGGCGGATTACCCTCCAAATGGACTCTCTTAGTGGATGGCTCGAGTAACATGAATGTAAGCGGACTTGGATTAGTACTGATTACGCCAGAAGGAGACATCATCCAGCGAGCAATACGATGTGGTTTCAAGTGCACGAACAACGAAGCCGAATATGAGGCTCTCATAGCTGGACTTTCCTTAGCCAAAGAAATCGGAGCAAAGAGACTAGAGGTGAAGTCTGATTCCCAACTCATGGTCAATCAACTGCAAGGCACGTATCAAGCATGCGACTCAAAGATGACATCCTATTTGAGCAAGGTCAAAGAGTTGCAGGCCTAATTCGAGGAGTTCTCCATCGTTCAAATCCCTAGAGCGGAGAACTCTCACGCTGATGCCCTTGCCAACCTCGGCTCAGCCCTCAAATGTTCTTCCCAATCATCCACCCTCTATTATTCATGTAGTGGCCAGCCAACTGGAAGGAACAACAACCAAACAAGCCACCCGAGAAAGCCATGGGTGTTGAACTAGTCGACTGTTGGATCACTCCGATAGTGAGATACTTGGAACACGATAAACTCCCAGCTGACAAAAATGAGGCACGCCAATTGAAAGCAAAAGCCGCCAGATTCACCATACATGAGGGCCAACTCCTTAGAAAATCATTCTCGGGCCCCTATCTCAAGTGCACAAGTCCAGAGGAGTCCTAGTGTGTTCTCGCCGAACTCCAGGAAGGCGAATGTGGAAACCATGCTAGGGGACGCAGCCTTGCACACCGGGTGATCACTGCTGGATACTATTGGCCGACCATACGCACTGATTTGGTCGCTTATGTGAAGAAGTGCGACAGCTGTCAGAGGTTTGCTCACGTCTCACACCTCTCTCTAGAGTGACTCCACTCCATCTTCACACCTTAGCCCTTCATGAAGTGGGGAATGGACATGTAGGAAAGCTACCAACTGCACCCGGGCAACGAGTCTTCATGTTAGCTGTAACAGACTACTTTACCAAGTGGATCGAAGCCAAAGCTTTTGCACAAGTCGGAGATCGAGAGGTAAAAGTTTTCATCTGGAAGAATGTCATCTGCAGGTTCGGGATACCGAAGGAGATCGTCACCGACAATGGATCCCAGTTCATTTGTTCAGGCTTCAGGGATTTCTGTGACATGTGGGGAATAAAACTAAGCTTCTCAACCCCCCGCAACCCCCAATCTAACAGCCAGGCCAAGTCATCGAACAAGACCATCATTCAAACATTAAATAAGCAGTTACAGAAAGCTAAGGGTGCATGGACAGATGAGCTACCCGGAGTCCCTTGGTCATACCGAACCATAGCTCGCTTGTCAACCAGCGAGACCCCCTTCTCCCTCACATACGGTTCTGAAGCAATCATCCCAGCTGAAGTATCAGTCCCATCCACTAGGCTCCAATGGGTTGATGAGGAATCAAACAACCAGAACCTTTGGCAGAACCTGGACACCGTCGACGAGCTACGCGAACGGGCGAGCATCCGAAACGCAATCTATCAGTAATAGGCTGCCGGACATTACAACCGCAACGTGAGGATCCGGACTTTCAAAGTAGGCGATTGGGTCCTCCACAGGGTCTTCCAAAACACCAAGGAGATCAACTATGACAAACTCGGTCCCACCTTGAAGGCCCTTACAAGATAACCAAAGAAGTAGGGAAAGGCGCTTACAAACTCCAGACCCCCGAGGGCAGAGACATCAGTAACAATTAGAACGTCGTTCACCTCAAACGCTACTACTTCTAGGTGAACTTGTCTTTTTTCTGTTTTTCCTTTTTTATTTTAAAAGGATGAGTGGGCGTATCCACCTCCTCATAGACAGTCGGTCTTATGGCCAAACATTAATGAAGTATTATTCATAAATTTTTCGTCTTCAAATCGACTCCGGTCGATCAATTGTTTGTAACACCTTCAGATCGGCCCTGCCCGATCCACGAAATCGCACCATCAAATCGACCCTACTCGATTCACGATAACACCTTCAGATCGACCTTGCCCGATCCATGAAATCGCACCATCAAATCGACCCTATTCGATTCACGATAACACCTTCAGATCGGCCCTGCCCGATCCACGAAATTACACCTTCGGTTCACAATAATACCTTCGAATCAATCTCGCTCGATTCACAAAAACACTTTCGAATCGACCCCGCTCAGTTTACGGAATCACCTTCGATCGGCCCTACCCGACCTACAAATTTATGCAATCGAATCGGCTCAGCCCAATCTACAACTCATACCTTCAAGTCGGCCCTGTCCGATCCAAGAATTCACACCTTCGAATTGACTTCATTCAATCCAGGAGACTACGTACTCGGTCGACCAGATCGAGTGAATGGTTCTTACAACTTCAAAAAGCAAAGCACCAACCTAGCCCAACATAAGGCCTACATGCCTTAGCCACTAGGCCATACTAACAAACACAACATAATGCATCTACAAGTAAAGACGGAGTGAACAGCTCACTCATCCATGAAGAAAAGCATCAAAAGTTAAAACAACCAAGTATAATACATACAACCTCACACAGCTCGGTTCAGAGTACAAAAAAAGGCTTCAAATGGCTTAGTCCAGAGTACAAAAAGGCACACGAGCCAAGGAAGAGAGCATCACAGGCCCCGAAATACATAAACAAAAAGAAAACTAAGCTAAGTATCCTCAGTTCGAGTCGCCTCCTCCATCTCTGACTCTATCATCATGTCTGCACCGCCAGCACCCGTCCCAGCAGCCTGCTCACTCACATCCCCAGCACCTGACGGACTCGATCGACTAGCAAGGTCAGGCAGCTGCTCCTCGTCCTGCCCCTCTGAATAACCGTCTCCCTCTTCCAATAACTCCCGCATAAGTTGGATGTCTTCATCCAGATGCTAACATGAGTTCACCCCGAGCCTTGATGATAGCATCATCAGTAATAGAAATACACCGCTCCCTGAGAGACTCGATCTCTGCGGTCTTCTCGGCCAACTCACGCCTCAACCTCTCCAGCTCACGCTCACTGTCCCTCAGAAGCTACTGACTCTCCTGCTCGGCCTTCCGTGCTGCTGCCTCTCTCTGGTGCAAGCTGGTGTTCGCCTTGGATACATCTTGCATCCGCTTCTCCTGTGCCACCACAGACTTCCTCAAATGAAGACTGCTAGTGAACACCTGCACAAAAAAATAGTATCATCAAAACAAAATTCAGGAACAAAAATAACGACAACTACTGCCATACCTGAAAGGCGCGGGCTACCCCCCAATCAGCCGCAGCAACTGAACCCATCTGGTTCAAACGCGCCTCGTCTGCCAGGAACAAAAAAGAGTTGGCCAGCTTGCTCATGGAAGTCGCGTTAGAGTAGGTCGACGCGGTATTCGGAATGTTGAATGTAATCGTCCCGGCCTCCTCATCCATGACCGTGGTCTGGGACGACCCAGCTCCGGCTGCAAGCTGCTAGCTCGGCGAGGTCGCTAACACATCCTTTACTCTCCTGTCCTCCCTGGCCAAGGATTCCCTCTTCCTCTTCTCCCGACGCCGAGCGATAGACTCGCTCGCACTCGGGACGGTCAATTTCTTCATCAGTATCTCTGCAAGCGCAAACTCTCAAACGGTTAGTGGGTTCAGCCCGGACTCACCAAAAATGATATGATTGCAGTACCGACTCAGAAGCACGTCCCAGGTCTGCTTCAGCAAGGGGAAATGAGTACCTCGTTGGACCGCCTCTACTTCGGCCCAAAGAATGTTGGTCCTCAGATTAGACTCTACTAATACCACTCGCCAATCCCTCTGTTCCTTCGGAATGGCTAGAACCCTCTGGGTTACCACGTCCAAGCCGTCTCCGCTCTGCCCAACCCGATTGTATTCAAGCTCTGTAAGCAAAAAACACAATCAAGATTTAGTAATCAAAGTACAAAAACAAAGTTCTCACCGGTAACCCGCCAGCCGCTCGGGATCTCACCCTATCCCCTCTCTCCAAAAACAGCCTGACCCCTCATGAAGAAGTACCGGTCCTTCCAGTTTTTGTCGCTGGACCCCAGGTCGATCACCAGGTGTGACCGGTCATGCCTCAAGTTTAGCAGATACTGACCCTTCTCCTTGTCATTCTCCTTTAGGAAGTACAAATACAACAGCTCGTGCAGCCCGAACCTCACCTTGTTCCGAACACATAGATCCTCCAGAGCCATCAACAATCTCTAACCATTTGGCATGAGCTGAGACGGGGTAATCATGAAGTGGTTCAACACCTCCCAAACGAGGCGAGGGATAGGTAACCTCAATCCATCGTGAAACCACTTCTCGTAAACACTAACCTAGCCCTGTGCCTCCCAGTCGACTCGCTCGTATGACTGCGACGCCCGAATCTCAACCAAAATCAGAATGTGATACAAAGTTCGGATACGCCACACATCATTGTCCTTCAGCACGGGCGGATAATCCTTGGTCAAAATCCCACTGCCCTGTTGGCTCAGCTCTTCATAAGAGCTACTACTGGACGAGGATGGACTACCGACCCCTTCGGAGTCTTTCCCACTTCTCCCATGCCTGCCCGAACCACTCGAGCCAGCCGTACTCGTCCCTGGGGTAGCTACACTAACTCCAGTCGGTACGCCCATCGGAACGCCCCTCTCGGGCATCATCACTATGGTGGGAGCACGCTCATACTCATTCCCCGCATCAGCCACAACTCCACTCGAGCTAGCCGACTTTGTGTCTGACACGTCCACTTGATTGTCCGACCCAACCGATCGGCTCGATCCTACACTTCAAGCTCCCGAAAATCTAAGTGTGAAAAGACCGCTCGCCCCGAGCTACCGACTGAATCAAGGTATAACACTCAGCTATCGCTCGCCCTGTAACAACGGTCGACCTAACCGGTTGACCTACCCGACAACGACTGGTCGAAATGTAAACCCCGGTCGACCCTCACTATCGACCGACCCGATCCCAGATTCGATTAAGACTTTCCTCCTTCGCCCCAAGTGACTGACCCACCTTCAAGCTCAACCCTATGAATCCATTCGCCCATGGTCACCGACTCGAACACCCACACTGTCATACCACCCACTCAGTCTGGATGACCGATCACCACTCCGCACGCTCCCCTAGCCACTCAGTCGAATGGACCAAAGGACCTACATACTCAATTAAACTAAAATCCAACTTGTCACTCGATTCGGTCAAGCAGACTGACTGAGCCGAATCAGGGCAACACTAAAATCGTTTTTTCTTGGTTCCGTCCAAAACGCTTGGAAAAACACTAAAAAACTAGCCAACTCGCCGGAAACTCACTAGAAACATCAAAATTCACGCCTATTCTAAAAACCTATATTCTAAACTCCTCAAAACCAGTCGAAACTACTCAAAAAATTCAAAAACTTCACCCTAATGTCCAAAAAGGCCAGCAAACAACGAAAACAAACCAAAATCAGTCCAAAGAAAAGGGTATTTACCGTAAAACGACAGACTACAGAGAGAAGCCGCCGCTACTCAAAGAAACCGAAACGAAAAGAAGAAGTGAAGAAGAGAAAATTTTCAAAATGCAGATAAAGGGAAAATGGAAAATGGAAGACGAAGAGTCTACAATCTCGTTTTTATAAGGGAAATCTGACACAAGCCGACACATGGCGGCCCACGAGTGGCCAAGGATCAGAACGACTCCTTGTTTTCCTGCCTCCAGAACGAAGATTGATCAACACCGTACGTGTGGCAGGGATCTAAGCCACCTAGGAAATTACAGCGTCGTACGGAAGCCACGTTCCATCGCCCTGCCTTCCCTACCGAGCCAGCACACGACTGCCAGATTAGACCCAACATGCCCCCACGATTCACAAGCCCAAGAGGTCCTCCCGACTGGTTGACCAACCTGGAACGACCAGGCCTGAACTCTCCAGATAAAAAGGTAGGAGGCCTCGCCCATTCGTCCGCTACCATTCATCCTTCCATAGACGAATGGGCAAACACTGGTCGAAGTTCGGATATTTCTTCCACTCAATCTCCCGAGCACCCCGACCAAGCGAACATTCAGTTTGATGTAGTCCCTGACTCAGTCGACCCGGCATGCCGAGCGGACACCCCAGCTATAGAATTGCAGCTCACCTCTCTAGTCGGCCGGACGTACCAAACGAGCACGTGAGCCCTCGAAGCCTGGTTGTCTCATTCCCTTCAGCCCTTCACATCGATCAGGCACACCACTTTGCTATGATGGCATACTCTGGATCAGTAATGGATGTCGAACGACATCCGACCAAGAGTCACCTGCAACAATCTGGTCATCCACGCCGACAATCAGTCACTTCAATCACTTCCTACTCTCTTGACTTAAAAAATTTTAACTCAAAGAGTGGGGGGCAAATTGTTAGGGCCAAAAATCGCTCTTGGCCCAAATAGGAAAACGGCCTGATTGTGTGGAAGAGACCAAGCCCAATCTCAGTGCAGGCCCATTTGGTACAAGATACAGCCGGCCCAAACCATCAGAGCATAAGCCTCCTAAATCCCAGTTCACTTCCTGGATCCACAAACGAATCTAGAGCCCACGGCCCTTACAGATCACTTTCCTATTCCTGATTAATCTCCTATTTGAGGTCATCTTCCTGTTCAGATCACTTTCCTACTCAAAGTTACTTTCCTGATTGGGATCACCTTCCTATCCGGACACTGGTAAGACAGCTCACCACCGCCCTAACTCCTCGAAGGTTGTATCAGAATAGCACTAGGACTCCTAGTTCTACTAGGATTGGGAAACCAGACAGTCATTATATAAACAGATGCCAGCCCTCTCACATAGCACATCACATTACAACTTCATACCCGAAGTTTTGACTTGAGAGCTTCACATCACTGCCATAGTCACAGTCCCCGACTAGACTTCCGGTAACCTCTCTACTCCCTAACCCTCACTATACTAGCCTCTTTCAGCCTTGTTGACTTGAGCGTCGGAATGCCTACGGCAAACACCACACCGGTGTTTTCTGTCCACTTCACGCGTTTGTTTCTCTACGTGTACAGGTGCAGCGGATCGCTAGTGGCCTCAACCTCACGAGATCAGACCCCCCTTCCGTACAGGTAGATTTTTACGTCTACAGTTGGTAGGTTCTTAGTTACTACTTCAATTTAAGTTACTTTTTAGTTTATTCTATAAGTTACTTTGATCTAATGAGAACTTTGTCTTCTACTTATAGTTAAACGACTACCATTCGGACTCGTTTTTCAATTAGATATATAATTTTCACTACTATTTCTACTTTTGCGCAAACAATGGGGAAACCAAGAAATTACAAATATTAATATAATATTATTTTTATTATTAATTTTTGAATAATTTCTTTTAACCCCTAATATTTCAGATTTAGTTAAAACACCCCTGCTTATATAAAACTTTAATTTATTATGAAATCACCCCCGCCTCCTTTTTCCACCGCCTGAAGTCTCCGAAAGTCCCCATCAGTAACTCACCGTGACCAAGAGGCTTCGATATGGCCGTTTTCGGCCATATTGATGGCCGAAAACGGCCATATCAGGCCAGATCTATTTCGGCCGAAATAGATCTGGCCGTTAACGGCCAGGTCCGTGGCCGTTAACAGCCATATCTGGCCGATAATGGCCAGGGATCTGGCCACTAACGGCCAGATCTGGCCTGATATGGCCGTTTTCGGCCATCAATATAGCCGAAAACGACCATAGCGATGACTCCCAGAGCCTCCCACCGAAACTCTTTCTTTTTTAGGGACTTCGATGAGTTTTTCGAGGCGATCCGTGGTGGTTGGCCGCTGTAGGCGGTGGTGGCTGGGTGGCAGTGGTGGTGGTGGTTGAGTGGCAGTGGTTTGTAAATTGTTTTAAATTCAAGGACATTATTGTCCAAAATTTTAGTTAAATAAGGGTAAAATTGAAATAGGATATTAATGTAAATTTATTTTAAAATGAGGGCATTATTGTCCAAAATTTTCATTAATAAGGGATAAAATTGTAACAAAAAAGGATAACCCTAGTAATCTCAGAATACCTAAGAAAATAGAGGTAATCAGATTACCTCCAATATTACCAATAGTAGTTACTATTAGTATTTAAAGATTATCGGAATCTTATATTACTTGATAACCAATATGGTAATCAAGTAATATCAGATGATATTACCCCAATAATCTGATATTAACGCCAACCAAATGCCCCCTAAAGAAAATGTAATACACCAGTAACTCTGGCCTTCCTGAGGGCACATCTGCCTAAGTCATCAAACAAGACTTGCCGTCCGTTAAAAGGGGACCCAAAAACTTAAACAGTAAGGGGATTCTGACTTTATTGTGTCTGCAAAATAAAGTTGAAGCAAAATTCAATAGGACAAGAGGCACATGGTAGGGATTTGAAGGGCTTGTAGGTTTAATGAGTTCTGAATTGATGGGCCGAGCCAATGGCCCACAAAGATGGGTTATAAGCACGTGGCATGGACCATAATGTCTTTTACATTTTTTTTTTTTTTGAAAAACAAAATTATTTTCAGGTTTTAGCATGTGAGAATTGAGTTTCTTATGATTTTATGGTCCAATTTGTTAGGTTAAAACACAAGGGTTGTTACGCTAGTTAACAATATTAATCTCAATTAAATAATAATAATTTTCATTCAAATTTATCTTTCTCCTAGAGCTGAAACATTGCATTAAATATATTTGCTTTTTAGTTATATAATTATATTTTGTAAGAAAAATTATTAATTTATGAATATAATAAAAACAACTCAAGTCAAACTGAGTAAATTTTTTTTTTTTCTCTTGGATTAATCCAATCTATATTTATTTACTTTCGAGTTCACTCCACAAAATTATTGCTTTGAATTAAATAATCATATATTTATGTTCAAATTTCATATTATCATTTTATCATTAAAAAAAAAAAATTTATTAAGTGGTTTTTTTTTTATGATTGGGAGTGTCCGAACCAATTTACACATACGTCATTAAATCTCTCAAGATGTTGAACTATCAGTGGAATAAAAACTTTAGTTGTTACCCTTATTAGCACCCGAGAAAAAACTCGAACTCAATACCTCTTGAGTAATACACCCAATACTTCAATAGTCCATATTTAACCACTCGACCATCTAGAGGTTTACTACTATTTAAATATTGTTAGCATTGAATGTAATCATACTGATTTATTTTTAAATTCATACAATCATTCATCCACCTAAAAAAAACACTACAATTTTATTTTTAAGAATTAAAATATATTATTTTATAAAAAAGATAAATAATTATGTAAAATAAGATTATTTTATTTATTATTATTATTTTGTTTAAGGATAAGAGACTATGTAGAAAATCTCCACGTGTGTTAAAAAGTGCACCGATTTTAGCCGCCTGAGATCCCCACAACAAGACCGACCAAAACAGGATGGGTCAAATAGATTTGGTCACTTTTATTTTTCCATCACATGTGCTATAAATAGTATAAATTAATTTAACAATCTCTAACCAACTCAAATTTGCACATGCTAAACAAGGTAATTAAAATTAACTAATCAACCTAATTTATTCCTTGCCTTATCCAGTTATCCTAAACCTTTCGAACCTCAAAATTGGTGTGAAACAGTTCATTAATTAATTAATTAATTAACTAAGTTCATTAACACCATCATTATATTCAATCTATTCTTTGAAATAATTACAACATTGTAATAATGAATTTGATACATTTTCAATTTATGATCTAAATGAATAGTTGATGTCAATTTGAGTAGAGAAACTTATATATCTGAATCTTATCCTCTCGTTTTGTTAATATGATAAGATCATTCAATGAAATAATATCATTTTATTATTTTCATTTTGTTTGATAATTTAATTATAATTTTCCTTCATATGTAATAAAATTCTGTAAAATTAAAAGAGGAATTTAGGGTTCATGGATATTTGAGAATTAAACAATTTTAGTCTAATGTTTCGCTATTTAACAGTGTTAATCTCAATTAATTAATTATAATTTTCATTCAAATTTATTTTTCTCCTAGAGCTGAAACATTGCATTAAATATATTTTCTTTTTAGTTATATAATTATATTTTGTAAGAAATATTATTAATTTATGAATATAATAAAAACAACTCAAGTCAAACCGAGTAAATATTTTTTTTTTTCTCTTGGATTAATCCAATCTATATTTATTTACTTTCGAGTTCACTCCACAAAATTATTGCTTTGAATTAAATAGTTATATATTTATGTTCAACTTTCATATTATCATCAAAAAAAAATTATTAAGTGATTTTTTTTTTTTTTTTAATGATTGGAAGTATCCTAACTCATTTATACACATCTCATCAAATTCCTCAAAATCTCTTGAGTAATACATCAAATGGTCTTTATCGAACTACTTGACCATTTAAAGGTAGTTACTATATTAAGTAAATATTTTTAGCATGTAATCATTCCACTTTAAAAAAACACGACAATTTTATTTTTAAGAATTAAAATATATTATTTTATAAAAAAGATAAATAATTGTGTAAAATAAAACTATTTTATTTATTATTATTATTTGGTTTAAGGATAAGAAACACTGTAGAAAATATCCACGTGTGTTAAAAAGTGCACGGATTAATTAATTAATTAACTAAGTTCATTAACACCATCATTGTGTTCAATCTATTTTTTGAAATAGTTACAACATTGTAATAATGAATTTGATACATTTTCAATTTATGACCTAAATGGAAAGTTGACGTGAATTTTACTAGAGAAACTTATATATGAGAATCTCATCATCTCATTTTGTTAATATGATAAGATCATTTAATGAAATAATATCATTTTATTATTTTCATTTAGTTTTATATAAATTGTCAATGTTATTTATAAATAAATATATTCGTTCATAGATAATTATCATGTATTTTTTTTTTTATCGATGTTAATTTGACGATAATCATCATTTGTCATTTATCAATGATTATTATAAACACTATTTTATTATCGGACGGTTTCATTATATTAGTTAAGTTAAATATCGAGGTTGTCTCATTAAGTGCTATTTCATGGGTTTCTAGATTATTATTTCTTTTGTAGTCGGTAACTTATGATTAAGTGGGATTAATTATGGTTAAGGGAGAATGTTTAATGTGAAAGGTCTCCTAATGCTTTCATTTCAAGAATTCTTTACGACTTTAATTTTGTTAGTGTTGTCTAATCTTAATTATCTTTACTTAATGCATCTAGATTTGGGTTGTCAAACAAAATTATAGCTCCCAAAAATATTAAAATGCTTCTAAAAATGACCTTTAATTTGGTCTTGCTTTATTTCATCTTTTTATCATTTTTTTTAAGGAAAAAAGAATTGCTTTGGAGGAACCTTTTCTTATCTAGTATTTTTTATTTGGATTAAATGTATATATCAGAAAATAAGTAAAAAAAAAATAAGAAAAATATATTTGTATCATTTCATTAGTCTAATCAGCAGTCACTGAATTTACCAAGACTTTTTATTATTTATGATTATTATTATAACATCTTTTTTTTTTTAATTGTACTATTATTTTAATTTTATATTTTATCTTTAATTTAGGGTTTTTATTTTTGTTTAGGGGGCAAACATGTCAGCTTTTAGCTTTGAGGTGTTCGAGAAATATCTTGGAAGATGACTCATCAAGGCCTAGGTCCCACTGCCATCAAGGAGACCAAACTGTTTATTAAGAAAAAAGGAAAGTGCTAGATCATTCAGCGCGTGACTTTCACGCTTCGTTCACCGAGAACACGGCGTACCTTTTGGCATGATGCTCACTTTTATGGTTCAGTGCACAGTTTATCAGTGCCAGCCTGTCTCATCACCTTCACGATTCGAAAACGCACCCGCCAAAGAGCGCGTACACTGTCGCCCTTGTGTGGTTGTAAATTTTTCTATTTTAGAGATTGAATTTTGTATCAAAAATAGGAGGGAAATGGAGAAAAATAAAGAGATAACTTTCAATATATATAAAATTAGTTTATTTTAAAATAATTGGTAACTTAGTATTAAATAGTTAAGGGTGCGTTTGGCTCCCTATTTTTATCCATATTCCCAATCCTATTCTCTAAATAATGTTTGGCACACTATTCCAGAAATATTATCCTATTTTTTTAATTACTTTTAGACCCCATAAGGTTATTAATTTCGCTAAATGCTCCCTAAATTTTTTAAAAAAAAATTAACAAAAACCCCCCAATCAACCCAACTTGTCAGATTCCGACAACCACCGCCGGTGATAACCGGAATCTGTACAACGGCCTAAATTCTGACCATAAATGACCGAAATTACACCGATCTGGCCGTCAGCGATGGCCAAAGATGGCCGTCGTTTTGGCCTTTTCGGTCGTCGACGGCCATAACAGGCCGTAGATCTGGCCTTTTCCGGCCAGATCCGTGGTGGATCTAGCCGGAAAAGGCCATATTGATGCGTTACGACACAGATCCGATCGGTCTGTGCCGTAACGAAATTTTCCGGTCAGATTCCGACGGTGGCGGTCAAAATCTGACACTGCAGGTGGTGGGGGTGTTTTTGTCATTTTATATAATAGGGTCTTTAATTAAATTAATAAACCTAAGGGCTTTTTCATAAATTTTTCAAATTTACCTCGTAATACTCCCCTATCCAACAATCCAATACTATCTTCAGAATACTATCCAAAATACTACACCAAATGCACCCCAAAATATGTCACATCCCAAATATGTAAAACTCTATCTCAGTTTATAGAAAATAATTTATATATTTTTCTTACACACACTTTAATTAATCTTTCGACGTTTTAGAACTGTCAATAAGAGCGTTAGTGACCACCTTTATTAATACTTAAAGGAATTCGAATTTAAAAACTCATGAACATCTTTTTACTCTTTTATCATTAGATCACCCAATAGTAATTAATAATTTATACATTGAATAATATTATTTATGATATATTGTGTTTAAACTACACAAAATATTTGAGTAAATGTCATTGCTTGAGATGTTTGTTTGTACCAAATCCACTCAAACAATGAGATATTTTCTAACCCTACAATCACTAAAAAAATATTCACTACTTTAAAGTGTGTCGATGGGCTTTGTCGACGTTGCCTGTGCAATGTTAAAAGTAGATATTGAGATAGAACTTATGGGCTCCGTTTGGTTCAAGATTGAGAATACTACTCTTGGTATTCTCAAAAAAGTTAAACGGTAAAATACCCAAAATCTCTCATTTTTTAGAATACTATTTTCAATATTATTTAATTTTTTTTAAACCCTCTAAATTTGTTAATTTAATTAAATACCCCTAAATATTTTTTTTAAAATTACAAAAACACCCTAACAATCCACATTTACCAGATTCCGGCCACCACTACCGAAAAATGGCCGGAATCTGGTAGGATGGCGCACTACCGGTTGAATCTGGTCGGTAGTGCGCCGATCTAGCCTTTTCCGGCCAGATCCACCGACGGCCAGATCTTTGGCCGTAACACTCAGTCACGACGGCCAACAAACGGTCGTCGTTGACCATCAACGACGACCGTTTGTTGGCCGTCGTTGAGAGCAAATACGGCCAGATCTGACCGTAGATCTGGCCTTTTCCGGCTAGATCCACCGTGGATCTGGCCGGAAAAGGCCATAGCGACGCATGACCGGCAAGATCCAACCGGTCATGCACCCATACGGCGACTCCGGCCACCTCCGATGGTGGTCGTCGGCTGGGGGTGTTTGAGGGTGGATTAGGGGTATTTTTGTTAACTTTTAATGTTTTATTATAGGGGGTATTTTGTAAAAAAATAAACTTAAAGGGTATTTTATTAATTTATAAATTCTACATAGTAATACCCGCCCAATTCAATTTTTTTTTAACTTTTTTCAAAAAACTTTTCCCAAAACCCCCAAATTTTGAACCAAACGGTTTCATGCATACTCGAAATGAATGGTATGTTCTGCGAGATTTCTTATATAATTCTCAGTCCCTTTTGGAGATTTATACAGTTTATGCTCCTTGAACATGAGTAGGATTTTTGTGGCTATATTTCCATTATTTTTTCTGGCGTAATAGTATCCGAGATGATGGCTAATGGTTATGTTCACAATTGGGCATGAGAAGTGGTAAAAAAATTCAATATCATTCATGTTATAATATGAATTTAATCATATTCACCCGTTTCCACATATTGTAGGAAACATATTTTCTTATATATTTAAAATGTCAGGAAAAAATTATAATAATGTAGAGAGACAAGATTTGTAGGAAACATGCCAACTTAGCTAACATGGTGATGTTTCTTAAACCATGATTTGATAACATTTTAATTCTTAAACCATGATTTGATTAACATTTAATTGTTAATTTGATTATTTATTTATGTAATGTAGTATTGTCAGTAGATAAGCTTACATCAAAACATTTATGAGTCTTCATGCAACTCATATGATTTTTTTTTGGAAAAAAATTGGATAAGATTATATTTTATATGATAAGGTAATTAATTAGATAGTGATATGAAATTAAATTCAAATAATATATGGTTGATTGATTAGTATTTATATAATACTCAACAAGGTTGACAATAATCACAATATATGTGGGCATGGATTTAAAATTTGAATTCTTAAAATATATTGAATATCATCAAAATGTTGTTTTCTATCCCTAAAATATACTATACTATAAGATTATTTAAATTACTGTAAATGGTATTTTAGTTACATATAATATGATCGTACTGTGAATAATATTATTTCCTTACTGATTTAAAGTATGGATCTTCTATTAATTAATTTTGTAATTACCGATAACCCCTAATATTGGCAAGTTTAATGATGTCTACTGGGTCCGGTTCCACAAGTTACCAATAGTACATACCTAACAAGTGAGAGAAAAAGAGAAAGAGCGTATAAAAAACGGCCTCCAAGGCACGAGTGGGCGCAGAGAACAACGGGAATCTGAAACACGTGTAATGATCACATGGGTGCCGGTGGGGGCCGTTTCCTCAAATAGCCAGCATCAGTACTAGTACTTCAAGTAGTAAACAGCTCATGGTTATTGCTAAATGAACTACAGAAGTGGGACTTGGTCCACGTGTAATGATCACGTGGTCTCAGTTCCAGCTGCGGGCCTTCTACCTGCCGTTTGTTTCTCATAAAAAAGCGAGACGGGGTGGGCCACGTTCAGTAATAGAACGTCACGTCGTATATATTTGTTTTATTTTTATTTTTATGGTGGAAAAAAGAGGGAATTTGTGAGGATTAGAAGTTGGAAGCCGTTAGAACGCCGTTAACTTGTTGTTGCTTTTTTTTAAATATTGGGATTCTGACTGACGGGTTGAGTGGCTGAGGTTGACGGCCGGTTCGTATTGTCAATTAGTCTCCCTCGTGTAGGGCAGACCTGACATTTGATTAATCATACTAAAATTATCCACGCGCCACGTGCACGCACTTGCTTTCAAGACGATTTTATTTTTGTAATTCTATTTTCTCTTCCACAAAATTTGATTAATAAAAGCCCACATGTGATTTTAGTTTATCCTCGACGTATTTTAAAAGTTTAATATTTTTTAAATCAAAAAATATTTTAATTTATATATATTTCTTAAAATATCTCTTAAAAAAAATAAAAAATTGACCATAAATATGTGGGCTTTTCAACCATTTGCATTCAATCTTTGACCCCTAGCCATTGAGGCTAAATCTTTGGAATTTGGGATGGGGATGACCTACAATTTGTGGTTTCTCTTTATGGGATTGTTTCTTTAATTATTAGGGTTTTTTATGAATAATTTTATGTATTTATTGATGTAAGAAATCAATCTCACGACAAGTATTCATCAATTGTCTTTCTTATGTTCAATACATTCTTTAATTTGATTCTACCTTAAAAAGGAAAATAAATAGTTGATTTTTTTTTTTTTTTTGGGGATAACCTGGGTATTCGACACAGTTTGTACATGCTTCAACTAATCTCGAGGGTTTATTGAACATTCTACAAGCCTAAAAAATCAGATAATTAATTACAATATTATTGTGCTAGGTGGTCCCAAGGATCAAGATTTGAACCCAAAAATTCAAAGAAAAAAGCAAACCTCGTTGACTATCATACTAATCCCTGGGTTTAATTAATGTTCTTTACAACAATTGATTATTCAATTAGTTTATAAGAAGAGAACCCATTCCGTGATTGATGGTAAAACCATAAATCCATAGATAAAACACAAACTGCTCCAATTTCACATGAAAGTTCATCCTACCACAATCAATTTTATCACAAACCTATTCTCTTCAAATTAAACCCTAGTTTGCCACACTAGATTTAACACCATTATTCTTAACCAACTAAAAATTAACAAAAATCTTCGATGAACGAACGCATACTTAATAACACGGTCTATCAATTAAGACTAGATGGATGTATCTATGATCCAATGCCCAATGTGCATGTGCTCTATGATTTTCAATGAGACGAGTGTACGTATATATGTCAAACCATAACATGCCACAATGCATAAATGTGCACGTGTCTAACATCCACATGCTCTGTGATTTTTAGTGAAATTAGTGTAAATATATTTATCTAACCATGACATATTAACATGTATGATATGTATTTAATGACGGGATAGATGCATATGTATCTGTCTTATTAAAACATGTTTTAAATTAGAAAAAAAGAAGAATATGCATATACATTAACCAAATCCAAGCACGTCATGTCAACATGCATGAAATATACATGCTTTGTGGTTTTTGGTGAGATTGGTGTACGTACATCTGTCCAACCATGACATTCTAACGTGCAAGATATATATATTCAATGATGGATAGATGAATATGTATCTGTCTCATTAAAAATGTTCTAAAATTAAAAAAAAATGATGCATATGCATTCATCTAATACGAACGAAACCACATCAATATACATGCGTTCAATGATGGGATAAATGTATATGTACTCATCAAATAAAATTATATAAAAAAAAAGAAAAAAAAGAAGCAGAAATCAGCATAATCAGAGAGGCAAAGAGTGAAGTAATCTTAGAAATAAATGAAAAGAAATCAAATCAAAGTAATTAAAAAGAAAAGTAAAATACCACAAAAGTGGAGCAGTAAATGAATTTGGAAGGTCTGTTCCAAACCAAAAGTAATTAAAAAGAAAAGTAAATGATTTTGTAGCCTTCAAAGTTCAAACCAAAAGTAAATAAATAAATAAACAAAAAATTATTTATTATAATTTTTGCATCTTTATCAGTCCAGCTGAACTGAGTATAGTTGTTCTCACTTCCCATTTCTCATTTCTCATTTCTTAAACTCTAATCTCCCTCTCTGTCCTTCATTGAAGCTCGCGCCCCCATCACGAGCCTCCTCATCTCAACTCAAATCCACTATTTCTTCGCTTTTAGCTTTTCTTTCATCTTCATTCACTCAAAATTCGAACCTAGCACCCCCCCAATGCCCAGATTCTTTTTCTTCAATCTCAGAACAACCTAAGCAGATATCTTCATTTTCGTTTCGTTTTTACTTCCATCATGAAGAGGGAGCATAACCAACTCGACCCACCAGCCAATTCGGCGCCCGACGCTGGAAAAGCCAAGATGTGGGAGGACGATGCAGCGGCGGCTGCGGATGGAGGGATGGATGAGCTGTTGGCGGTTTTGGGTTACAACGTGAAGTCTTCAGACATGGCGGAGGTTGCCCAGAAACTTGAACAGCTTGAAGAAGCTATGTGTAGTGTTCAAGTTGATGGGTTTTCTCAACTCGCTTCGGATTCGGTTCATTATGACCCGTCGAATTTGTCCACGTGGCTCGAAGGGATGCTCTCCGAGTTCAACCCGGACCCGTCCACAATCACTTCTATCGATTTCCCGAATCAGCGACGGATTTTTGAAGAAGCTTGTACTTCCGATTACGATCTCAAAGCGATTCCCGGTAAGGCCATGTATAATGACAATACTGCCTCGTCCATTTCCACGACCAGAGATCCCAAACGCTTGAAGACTGAGATGTACCAACCCGAGTCAACTCGTCCCGTCATCCTGGCTGACTCACAGGAGAACGGAATTCGTCTCGTTCACGCTTTAATGGCGTGCGCGGAAGCCGTTCAGCAAAACAACCTCACTATCGCTGAAGCCTTCGTTAAGAATATTCGGTATTTGGCGATTTCTCAAGCCGGCGCGATGGGGAAAGTCGCCACGTGCTTCGCGGATGCCGTTGCGGGTCGAATCTACGGGCACTACCCGCAGAACCCGATCGATCATAACTTCGCGGATCTTCTCGAAATGCACTTCTATGAAACTTGCCCGTATTTGAAATTCGCTCATTTCACTGCGAATCAAGCCATTCTTGAAGCGTTTGAAGGTAAAAAACGAGTTCATGTAATTGATTTCTCTATGAATCAAGGTATGCAGTGGCCGGCTTTAATGCAGGCTTTGGCGTTGCGGCCCGGCGGGGCGCCCAAGTTTCGACTCACCGGGATTGGCCCGCCGGCCCCGGATAACTCGGACCATTTACAAGAAGTTGGCTGGAAGTTGGCCCAGTTGGCGGAAACCATTCAAGTTCAGTTTGAGTACAGAGGTTTTGTTGCTAAAAGTTTGGCCGATCTTGATGCCTCCATGTTGGACCTCAGACCGAGTGAGGTTGACTCGGTTGCTGTCAACTCAGTCTTCGAGTTACACAAACTCTTGGCCCGGCCCGGTGCTATTGATAAAGTACTTTCGGTGGTGAAAAATGTTAAGCCGGATATCCTCACCGTTGTTGAGCAAGAAGCGAATCATAATGGTCCGGTTTTCTTCGACCGGTTCACTGAGGCGTTGCATTATTATTCCACCATGTTTGACTCGTTGGAGGGCTCAGTGAGTGGCCCGGAGAAGGCCATGTCCGAGTTGTACCTGCAGAAGCAGATTTACGATGTCGTGGCTTACGAAGGAGTTGACCGAGTCGAGCGCCACGAGACGCTGGCTCAGTGGCGAACCCGGTTCGGCTCGTCCGGGTTTCTCCCTGTTCACCTGGGCTCGAACGCGTTCAAACAAGCCAGTATGTTGCTGGCGTTGTTCGCCGGCGGAGAGGGGTACCGAGTGGAGGAGAATAACGGTTGCTTGATGTTGGGTTGGTACACGAGGCCGCTCATTGGCACCTCGGCTTGGAAACTCGCCAACAAACCTGTTAGGTTTCACTGAGTCTCTCTGAGTTGACTCGCTAGTAGTGTATCAAAAAATTTGCTGTGAATGTGCTAATCTGAGCTGGGTTCCCATGAATGAGACCCACCACCGTCTCATTCTTTTTTTTTCCCCCCCGTAAATTTCTTGCCATTATTTTTAATTTAATTTTCTGTTTTTAGGTATTTTTCTTTATTTTTAGGTCGAGAATATTTGTAGGAAACATGCCAACTTAGCTAACATGGTGATGTTCTTAAACCATGTTTGATAACATTTTAATTCTAAACCATGATTTGATTACATTAATTGTTTAATTTGATTATTATTTAGTAATGTAGTATTGTCAGTAGATAAGCTTACATCAAAACATTTAGTCTTCATGAACTCATATGATTTTTTTTTTGGAAAAAAAAAAATTGGATAAGATTATATTTTATATGATAAGGAATTATTAGATAGTGATATGAAATTAAATCAAATAATATGGTTGATTGATTATTATTTATTAATACTCAACAGGTTGACAATATATATGGGCATGGATTTAAAATTTGAATTCTAAAATATATTGAATATCATCAAAATGTTTTTTTCTATCCCTAAAATATACTATACATAAGATTATTTAAATGACTTAAATGGTTTTTTTATATTCCGTTTTTATTTAAGTATGGATCTTCCATTAATTAATTTTGTAATTGTAATTACCGATAACCCCTAATATTGGCAAGTTATGATGTTACGGTCCGGTTCCCAAGTTACCAATAGTCAACCTAACAAGTGAGAGAAAAGAGAAAGAGCGTATAAAAAACGGCCTCCAAGGCACGAGTGGGCGCAGAGACAACGGGAATCTGAAACACGTGTAATGATCACATGGGTGCCGGTGGGGGCCGTTCCTCAAATAGCCGCATCAGTACTAGTCTTCAAGGTTCAAGTAAACAGCTCATGGTTATTGCTAAATGAACTACAGAAGTGGGACTTGGTCCAGTGTAATGATCACGTGGTCTCAGTTCCAGCTGCGGCCTTCTCCTGCCGTTTGTTTCTCATAAAAAGCGAGACGGGGTGGGCCACTTCAGTAATAGAACGTCACGTCGATATATTTTGTTTTATTTATTTTTATGGTGGAAAAAAGAGGGAATTTGTGAGGATTAGAAGTTGGAACCGTTAAAACGCCGTTAACTTCTTGTTGCTTTTTTAAAATATTGGGATTCTGACTGACGGGTTGAGTGGCTGAGGTTGACGGCCGGTTCGTATTGTCAATAGTCTCCCTCGGGTAGGCAGACCTGACATTGATTAATCATACTAAATATTATCCACGCGCCCATGCACGCACATGCTTTCAAGCGATTTTATTTTTGTAATTCTATTTTCTCTTCCACAAAATTTGATGAATAAAAGCCACATGTGATTTTGTTTATCCTCAACTATTTTAAAATTTAGTATTTTTTAAATCAAAAAAATTATTTATTATATTTTTCTTAAATTCTCAGCCTTGGATCAAGCATTAGTTACATGTTTGTATCATTACCCTCATGCGAATGCTGATAACAAAATGTATTAATTGCCTAATTAGAAATATTCTCAAAGGCAAAGACTGCAAACACCATTAGCCAACAATCTGAAGAAGAAATCATAGACCTTTACAAGCTTAAAAAAAAAAAAAAAAAAAAAAAATGACCATAAATAGGGTTTTCACCATTGCATTCTCTTGACCTCTAGCCATTGAGGCTAAATCTTGGAATTTGGGATGAGGATACCACATTTGTGGTTCTCTTAGAAAATGTATCTTTACAACTCAGTGACATCATCCAGAGAAAAAATAAAAAAAACAGAAATGAGAAAATGAGAGAGAGAGAATCATAAAAACAAGGATGGAGATTTCTTTGTAAACTAGCATGCTCTTCTCTTATGAGATTGTTCTTTATTTGGGTTTTTTTTTTTTTTTTGTGAATAATTTTATGTATTTATTGATAAAACAATCATCACGACAAGTATCATCAATTGTCTTTCTTATGTTCAATACTTCTTTATTTGATTCTACCTTAAAAAGGAAAATAAATAGTTGTTTTTTTTTTTTTTTTTGGGATAACCTGGATTCGACACAGTTTGTACATGCTTCAACTAATCTCAGGGTTATTGAACATTCTACAAGCCTAAAACAGATAATTTAATTACAATATTATTGTGTAGGTGGTCCCAAGATCAAGATTGAACACAAAATCAAAGAAAAAAGCAAACCTCGTTGACTATCATACTAATCCTGGGTTATTATGTTCTTACAACAATGATTATTCAATTAGTTTAAGAAGAGAACCCTTCCGTGATTGATGGTAAAACCATAAATCCATAGATAAAACACAAACTGCTCCAATTTCACATGAAAGTTCATCCTACCACAATCAATTTTATCACAAACCTATTCTCTTCAAATAAACCCTAGTTTGCCACACTAGATTTAACACCATTATCTTAACCAATAAAAATACAAAATCTTCGATGAACGAACGCATACTTAATACACGGTCTATCAATTAAGACTAGATGGATGTATCTATGATCCAATGCCCAATGTGCATGTGCTCTATGATTTCATGAGACGAGTGTACGTATATATGTCAAACCATAACATGCCACAATGCATAATGTGCACGTGTCTACATCCACGCTCTGTGATTTTTAGTGAAATTAGTGTAAATATATTTATCTAACCATGACATATTAACATGTATGATATGTATTTAATGAGGATAGATGCATATGTATCTGTCTTATTAAAACATGTTCTAAATTAGAAAAAAGAAGAAGTGCATATACATTAATCAAATCCAAGCACTGTCGTGATACTGAAATATACATGCTTCGTGTTTTTGGTGAGATCGGTGTAGTATATCTATCCAACATGACATTCTAACATGTCGATATATATATTTATTGATGGATAGGTGAATAGTATCAGTCTCATTAAAAATATTCTAAAATTAGTATAATTTTCCTTTATATGTAAAAAAAAATCTGTAAAATTAAAAGAGGAATTTAGGGTTCATGGATATTTGAGAATTAAACAATTTTAGTCTAATGTTTCGCTATTTAACAATGTTAATCTCAATTAATTAATTATAATTTTCATTCAAATTCTATTTTTCTCCTAGAGCTGAAACATTGCATTAAATATATTTTCTTTTTAGTTATATAATTATATTTTGTAAGAAATATTATTAATTTATGAATATAATAAAAACAACTCAAGTCAAACTGAGTAAATATTTTTTTTTTCTCTTGGATTAATCCCGTCTCTATTTATTTACTTTCGAGTTCACTCCACAAAATTATTGCTTTGAATTAAATAGTTATATATTTATGTTCAACTTTCATATTATCATTTTATCATTAAAAAAAAAAAATGTATTAAGTGATTTTTTTTTTTTTTAATGATTGGATGCATTCGAGTCAATTTACGCACACCTCATCAAATTCTTCAAAATCTTCTGAGTAATACACTTAATGATCCCTATCAAACTACTCGACCATTTAAAGATAAGAAACACTGTAAAAAATCTCCACGTGTGTTAAAAAGTGCACCGATTAATTAATTAATTGACTAAGTTCATTAACAACATCATTGTGTTCAATCTATTTTTTGAAATAGTTACAACATTGTAATAATGAATTTGATACATTTTCAATTTATGATCTAAATGAAAAGTTGACGTCAATTTTACTAGAGAAACTTATATATGAGAATCTCAATCATCTCATTTGGTTAATATGATAAAATCATTTAATAAAATAATATCATTTTATTATTTTCATTTTGTTTTATATAAATTGTCAATGTGATTTATAAATAAATATATTGGTTCATTGATAATTATCATGTATTTTTTTTTTATCGATGTTAATTTGACAATAATCATCATTTATCGTTCATTAATGATTATTATAAATATCATTTTATTATCGGACGGTTTCATTATATTAATAAAGTTAAATATCGGGGTTGTCTCATTAAGTACTGTTTCATGGGTTTCTAGATTATTATTTCTTTTGTAGTCGGTAACTTATGATTAAGTGGGATTAATTATGGTTAAGGGAGAATGTTTAATGTGAAAGGTCTCCTAATGCTTTCATTTCAAGAATTCTTTACGACTTTAATTTTGTTAGTGTTGTCTAATCTTAATTATCTTTACTTAATGCATCTAGAGTTGGGTTGTCAAACAAAATTATAGCTCCCAAAAATATTAAAATGCTTCTAAAAATGACCTTTAATGTGGTCTTGCTTTATTTCATCTTTTTATCATTTTTTTTAAGGAAAAAAGAATTGCTTTGGAGGAACCTTTTCTTATCTAGTATTTTTTATTTGGATTAAATGTATATAGCAGAAAATAAGTAAAAAAAAAATAAGAAAAATATATTTGTATCATTTCATTAGTCTAATCAGCAGTCACTGAATTTACCAAGACTTTTTATTATTTATGATTATTATTATAACATCTTTTTTTTTTTAATTGTACTATTATTTTAATTTTATATTTTATCTTTAATTTAGGGTTTTTATTTTTGTTTAGGGGGCAAACATGTCAGCTTTTAGCTTTGAGGTGTTCGAGAAATATCTTGGAAGATGACTCATCAAGGCCTAGGTCCCACTGCCATCAAGGAGACCACACTGTTTATTAAGAAAAAAGGAAAGTGCTAGATCATTCAGCGCGTGACTTCACGCTTCGTTCACCGAGAACACGGCGTACCTTTTGGCATGATGCTCACTTTTATGGTTCAGTGCACAGTTTATCAGTGCCAGCCTGTCTCATCACCTTAACGATATGAAAACGCACCGGCCAAAGAGCGCGTACACTGTCGCCCTTCTGTGGTTGTTAATTTTTCTATTTTAGACATTGAATTTTGTGTCAAAAATAGGAGGGAAATGGAGAAAAATGAAGAGATAAGTATAACTTTCAATACATATAAAATTAGTGATAAGACAAAAAAATAAAAATTAGTTTATTTTAAAATAATCGGTAACTTAGCATTAAATAGAAAATGCTATCTCAGTTTATAGAAAATAACTTCTATATTTTTCTTCCAGATGTTTTAATTAATCTTTTCATATTTAGAACTGTTGGTCAAATAAGAATACAAATGGTTACTTTTAATAATATTTGAAAGAATTTAAATTTAAGAACTCATAAATAATTTTTTACTCTATTATTATCAGATCATCCAATAATGATTAATACATTGAATAATATTGTTTAAGATATGTGTTTAAACTACACAAAATATTTGAGTAAATGCTATTGCTTGAGATGTTTGTTTGTACCAAATCCACTCAAACAATGAGATATCTTCATGAGAAGTGGTAAAAAAAATTCAATATCATTCATGTTATAATATGAATTTAATCATATTCACCCGTTTCCACATATTGTAGGAAACATATTTTCTTATATATTTAAAATGTCAGAAAAAAATTATAATAATATAGAGAGAGAAGATTTGTAGGAAACATGCCAACTTAGCTAACATGGTGATGTTTCTTAAACCATGATTTGATAACATTTTAATTCTTAAACCATGATTTGATTAACATTTAATTGTTAATTTGATTATTTATTTATGTAATGTAGTATTGTCAGTAGATAAGCTTACATCAAAACATTTATGAGTCTTCATGCAACTCATATGATTTTTTTTTGGAAAAAAATTGGATAAGATTATATTTTATATGATAAGGTAATTAATTAGATAGTGATATGAAATTAAATTCAAATAATATATGGTTGATTGATTAGTATTTATATAATACTCAACAAGGTTGACAATAATCACAATATATGTGGGCATGGATTTAAAATTTGAATTCTTAAAATATATTGAATATCATCAAAATGTTGTTTTCTATCCCTAAAATATACTATACTATAAGATTATTTAAATTACTGTAAATGGTATTTTAGTTACATATAATATGATCGTACTGTGAATAATATTATTTCCTTACTGATTTAAAGTATGGATCTTCTATTAATTAATTTTGTAATTACCGATAACCCCTAATATTGGCAAGTTTAATGATGTGTACTGGGTCCGGTTCCACAAGTTACCAATAGTACATACCTAACAAGTGAGAGAAAAAGAGAAAGAGCGTATAAAAAACGGCCTCCAAGGCACGAGTGGGCGCAGAGAACAACGGGAATCTGAAACACGTGTAATGATCACATGGGTGCCGGTGGGGGCCGTTTCCTCAAATAGCCAGCATCAGTACTAGTACTTCAAGTAGTAAACAGCTCATGGTTATTGCTAAATGAACTACAGAAGTGGGACTTGGTCCACGTGTAATGATCACGTGGTCTCAGTTCCAGCTGCTGGCCTTCTGCCTGCCGTTTGTTTCTCATAAAAAAGCGAGACGGGGTGGGCCACGTTCAGTAATAGAACGTCACGTCGTATATATTTGTTTTATTTTTATTTTTATGGTGGAAAAAAGAGGGAATTTGTGAGGATTAGAAGTTGGAAGCCGTTAAAACGCCGTTAACTTCTTGTTGCCTTTTTTAAAATATTGGGATTCTGACTGACGGGTTGAGTGGCTGAGGTTGACGGCCGGTTCGTATTGTCAACTAGTCTCCCTCGTGTAGGGCAGACCTGACATTTGATTAATCATACTAAATATTATCCACGCGCCACGTGCACGCACATGCTTTCAAGACGATTTTATTTTGTAATTCTATTTTCTTCTTCACAAAAATTTGATGAATAAAAGCCGACATGTGATTTTAGTTTATCCTCAACATATTTAAAATTTAGTATTTTTTTAAATCAAAAAAAATTTATTTATAATATTCTTTAAATATCTCAGCCTGGATCAAGGCATTAGTTACATGTTACTGTATCATTACCCTCATGCGAATGCTTGATAACAAAATGTATTAATTGCCTTAATTAGAAAATTTCTCAAAGGCAAAGACTGCAAACACCTAAAGCCAACAATCCTGAAGAAGAAATCATAGACCTTTACAAGCTTAAAAAAAAAAAAAAAAAAAAAAAAAATGACCATAAATATTGGGCTTTTCACCATTTGCATTCAATCTTTGACCTCTAGCCATTGAGGCTAAATCTTGGGAATTTGGGATGAGGATAACCTACAATTTGTGGTTTCTCTTTAGAAAAAGTTATCTTTACAAAAGACTCAGTGACATCATCCAGAAGAAAAAAATAAAGAAAAAACAGAAAGAGGAAAATGAGAAATGAGAGAGAATCAAAAAATCAAGGATGGAGATTGTCTTTGTAAAACTAGCATTGCTCTTCTCTTTATGAGATTGTTCTTTAATTATAGGGTTTTTTTTTTTTTTTTTGAATAATTTTATGTATTTATGATATAAGAAATCAATCACGACAAGTATTCATCAATTGTCTTTCTTATGTTCATACATTCTTTATTTGATTCTACCTTAAAAAGGAAAAATAAATAGTTGTTTTTTTTTTTTTTTGGGGATAACCGGGTATTCGACACAGTTTGTACATGCTTCAACTAAATTCGAGGGTTTATTGAACATTCTACAAGCCAAAAATCAGATAATTAATTTACAATATTATGTGTAGGTGGTCCCAAGATCAAGTTTGAACCCAAAAATCTAAAGAAAAAGCAAACCTCGTTGACTTCATACTAATCTGGGGTTAATTAGTTCTTACAACAATTGATATTCAATTAGTTATAAGAAGAGAACCCATTGTGATTGATGGTAAAACCATAAATCCATAATAAAACACAAACTGCTCCAATTTCAAATGAAAGTTCATCCTACCACAATCAATTTTATCACAAACCTATTCTCTTCACATTAAACCTAGTTTGCACACTAGATTTAACACCATTATTCTAACCAATAAAAATTAACAAAAATTCGAGGAACGAAGCATACTATAACACGGTCTATCAATTAAGACTAGATGGATGTATCTATGACAATGCCCAATGTGCATGTGCTCTATGATTTTCAAGAGACGAGTGTACGTATATATGTCAAACCATAACATGCCAAATGCATAAGTGCACGTGTCTACATCACTGCTCTGTGTTTTTAGTAAATTAGTGTAAATATATATGTATAACATGACATATTATGTATGATATGTATTTAATGGATAGATGCATATGTATCTGTCTTATTAAAACATGGTTAAATTAGAAAAAAGAAGAAATGCATATACATTAACAAATCCAAGCAGTCTGTCAAATGCATGAATATACATGCTTTGTTTTTGGTGAGATGGTGTAGTAATCTCCAACAGAATTCTACATGTAAGATATATAATTTTATGATGGAGGGAAATATGTATCGTCTCATTAAAAATATTCTAAAATTAAAAAAATAATGCATATACATTCACCATGCGAACGAACCACATCATATACATGCTTCAATGATGGATAAATGTAATGTACTCCTAAATAAATATATAAAAAAAAAAGAAAAAAAAGAAGCAGAAATCAGCATATAGAGAGGCAAAGAGTGAAGTAATCTTAGAAATAAATGAAAGAAATCAAATCAAAGTAATTAAAAAGAAAAGTAAATTACCACAAAAGAGGAGCAGTAAATGAATTTGGAAGGTCTGTTCCAAACCAAAAGTAATTAAAAGAAAAGTAAGATTTTGTAGCCTTCAATTCAAACCAAAAGTAAATAAATAAATAAACAAAAATTATTATTATATTTTGAATTTCAAAGTTATCTCCAGCTGATGAGTATAGTTGTTTCACTTCCATTTCTCATTTCATCTAAACTCAATCTCCCTCTCTTCCTTCATTGAAGCTCGCGCCCCCATCACGAGCCTCATCTCAAATCAAATCACTATTTCTTCGCTTTTAGCTTTTCTTCATCTCATTACCTCAAAATCGAACCTAGCACCCCCCAATGCCCAGATTCTTTTCTTCAATCTAGAACAACCTAAGCAGAAATCTTCATTTCGTTTCGTTTTTACTTCCATCATGAAGAGGGAGCATAACCAAATCGACCCACCAGCCAATTCGGCGCCCGACGCTGGAAAAGCCAAGATGGGAGGACGATGCAGCGGCGGCGCGGATGGGGGATGGATGAGCTTTGGCGGTTTGGGTTACAACGTGAAGTCTACGACATGGCGGAGGTTGCCCAGAAACTTGAACAGCTGAAGAAGTATGTGTAGTGTTCAAGTTGATGGTTTTCTCAACTCGTTCGGATTCGGTTATTAGACCCGTCGAATTTGTCCAGTGGTCGAAGGGATGCTCTCCGAGTTCAACCCGGACCGTCCACAATCACTTCTATCGATTTCCCGAATCAGCGACGATTTTGAAGAAGCTTGTACTCCGATTACGATCTCAAAGCGATTCCCGGTAAGGCCATGTATATGCACATACTGCCTCGTCCATTCCACGACCAGAGATCCCAAACGCTTGAAGACTGAGATGTACCAACCGAGTCAACTCGTCCCGTCATCCTGGCTGACTCACGGAGAACGGAATTGGCTCGTTCACGCTTAATGGCGTGGCGGAAGCCGTCAGCAAAACAACCTCACATCGCTGAAGCCTTCGTTAAGAATATTCGGTATTTGGCGATTTCTCAAGCCGGCGCGATGGGGAAATCGCCGTGCTTCGCGGATGCCGTTGCGGGTCGAATCTACGGCACTACCGCAGCGAACCCGTACGATCATAACTTCGCGGATCTTCTCGAAATGCACTTCTATGAAACTGCCCGTATTTGAAATTCGCTCATTTCACTGCGAATCAAGCCATTCTTGAAGGTTTGAAGGTAAAAAACGAGTTCATGTAATTGATTTCTCTATGAATCAAGGTATGCAGTGGCCGGCTTTAATGCAGGCTTTGGCGTTGCGGCCCGGCGGGGCGCCCAAGTTTCGACTCACCGGGATTGGCCCCGCCGGCCCCGGATAACTCGACCCTTTACAAGAAGTTGGCGGAAGTTGGCCCAGTTGGCGGAAACCATTCAAGTTCAGTTTGAGTACAGAGGTTTGTTGAAAAGTTTGGCCGATCTTGATGCCTCCATGTGACCTCAGACCAGGGAGGTTGACCGGTTGCTGTCAACTCAGTCTTCGAGTTACACAAAATCTTGGCCCGGCCCGGTGCTATTGATAAAGTACTTTCGGTGGTGAAAAAAGTTAAGCCGGATATCCTCACCGTTGTTGAGCAAGAAGCGAATCATAATGGTCCGGTTTTCTTCGACCGGTTCAAGAGGGTTGCATTATTATTACCATGTTTGACTCGTTGGAGGGCTCAGTGAGTGGCCCGGAGAAGGCCATGTCGAGTTGTACCTGCAGAAGCAGATTTACGATGTCGTGGCTTACGAGGAGTTGACCGAATCGAGCGCCACGAGACGCTGGCTCAGTGGCGAACCGGTTCGGCTCGTCCGGGTTTCTCCCTGTTCACCTGGGCTCGAACGCGTTCAAACAAGCCAGTAGTTGCTGGCGTTGTTCGCCGGCGGAGAGGGGTACCGAGTGGAGGAGAATAACGGTTGCTGATGGGTTGGTACAACGGCCGTCATTGGCAACTCGGCTTGGAAACTCGCCAACAAACCTGTTGGTTTCACTGAGTCTCTCTGAGTTGACTCGCTAGTAGTGTATCAAAAAATTTGCTGTGAATGTGCTAATCTGAGCTGGGTTCCATGAATGAGACCACCCACCGTCTCATTCTTTTTTTTCCCCCCTAAATTTCTTGCCATTATTTTTAATTTAATTTCTGTTTTTAGGTATTTTTCTTTATTTTAGGTCTCTTTTTTGGTGGAATCTGTGTTTCTCAGGGGTGAATTAAAAATAGGTAACATTGTATTATATATGGGATATTTTAATATATATATAACTTTGTGGTAATAGAATAGAGTTTTTTTTTTAAATAAATTTAGTGATGGGTGATGTAAAGAAGCACCAACTAGTCTTAGGGTTTGATGGAATTTTGAAAAAAAAAAAAAAAAAAAATTGGTAGAGCTCCACTGCAAGTGGATATCTAAAGATCTTTTGAATTATTTTATTTTTTCAGAAAAATGATTTATGTTTTTTTTTTTGGTGGGCACATGATAAATTTGGGCAACTATAACACATTTAAAGTGAATAATATATACATTGAAGTTTGAATGAAATAAATACTTATAAAATTAAATGTAGCATCAAATATGTGATATTATTCAAAGTAAGGATTTGATTATGATTTAAGTTGGTTGTTAAAATAAAATATTCAAAGGTAAATGGGTTGATTAGTTAAGAAGTTTTTTAATATAAAGTGAACAAATCGAATTATTATTATTAATTAAATTATAAAACTAAATCTTCAATCGTAATAGATGACATTACCAGAATGTCTTGGTCTGTTGGTGCGACTGCGAATGTATATGTATCAAATAAAAAACATTAATTATTGATAATTTGTCAAACCAATCCAATGTTTGACAATCCATCACATTATTGAGCTAACAAATTACTTCCTAATTAAACACAAAATTTCAATATATTTATATTACAGAAACTTTGACTTTTACATTTGTCTAATTATTTGCCTTCATGTTCCCATTACAAGAAGCGGTCAATTAGTTTCACAATGAGATATTTAAGATATCCGAATATATATATATTAAATTTCTAAGTAGACATCTTGTAATTTGTAAGGGTAAACTAAGCGTCAATCGTTGATTTTGATTTTTGCTTCCATTAGCCAATTATCCATAGATTATGCGTTAAAAACGTCGACACCATTTTATACTAAATTTTTATTTTCTTCATAAATAGCATGACAAGATTGATTTGTGATTCTTCATAAAAGATGCCCCACAAACCAATGGTTGGTATCAAAATTCAAATCAGAGTCTAAAGATAATGAAACAATGGTGGGTACTTGACAAATTGTGACAGAGCACCAGATCTTCCTGTCCAAATTAAGGCAACAGTCAATAGAAATAAAAAATAAAACAAAAAAGAGAAGAGATTGGTGAATGGTGAGAGGATTAGGGAACACTAAATTATGAATGAATGGAATTGAGCAGCACTTATCTTTAATCTAACCATTATACATTGAATTTCATAACTTAAATATATTAAAAATAATAAATATGAAAAACAGTTAGGAAGTGGGCTGAGCTGACTCCACTTAAAGACTAATCATCACAAAACCATTTAAGCTTTACGTTTCCTATTTCCTTTCTTCTTAAAAGTTTTTTTATTTTATTTTAAAGAAGGTGGTTAATCTGAACGGAGAGTTTCGATTTTACTTTCTATTGAAAATGACTACTATTCCACGTGTTTTGGTTTCCACTTGCATCAAACTGAGTAAAAAACATAACAATATTAATATTAATAAAAGAACCAATAAATTTGGATATGTAAAAATTAAATAGGTCAAATCTTATGATGCCAATAAAATTTAATCTAAATAAGAGTGAAACTTTCAACAAATAAAATGACTAACCTTGCCATTAACCAAAAAAGTACAATGAATTGAAGGAAAAATAAAATAAAAAATATAATAAAGAGATTTGAAATTCTTGTATATTTTATTAGGGAGGTGGTTTTGCATGATTTTAAGTTATACTAATCATAGCATTAGGAAGCCAAGTCAGGAAAGAAGATATTATATGGTCAAGATAGTGACATTAATGGTTAATCAAATTTATCATTAAAAAAAACAACAAATTTATTTACTCTTGTGCTACGTGCAGTGTTTTCACCTGTTGATATTTGCATTTACTTAGTTAGGAGAACTCAAGCTTTATAAACTATATTCTAAACTCATTCGCTTTGCGTCCTTGTAGGTTGTCACACGCACCTCGGGTAGCAAAACTCCCTGATAACTGTTATGCCTGGGTAAATAAAGGGTGAACGTGGGAAAGTCACGTGAAGGGTGACTTGCTCCCGCAGGGTAACACGCACACGTCAGAACTGCTAAATAATATGGAGCTCACATGCGTCATTTCCCTGCAATAAGTCGTGCGAAGTCAGCGGGAAAAGGAAAATAGGACGTAAAGCGGATTATATCTGACAATCATACCAACCCATGGATTTAATGATGATTACGCTTCAGTTGATATAAAATGAAGAGACCCCTTATAAGGGATTCGGCCATTCATACTGAGAAAAAACTCTCTTTTCTCCTGTAAACACATTTACTCTTTCCAACTCTTTTGTAAGTCAGTCCGCTTTTGCGACCCTAACCCACACTAATATCAATACAAGTCAGTGGACGTAGGACTGCTACCTTAGCATCCGAACCACTTAAAAAAAAATCCCTTTGCATTTATTTCGCTTATACATTTCGTTTTACATGTATTTAACAGTCAATCAACATAACGCACGTGACATTTGGTTGGTGCCAAAAGCAGCAGCATCAACAATACCAATGCCAAATCCAAGTCCAATCAAATAAAAACGATCCCATTGGGGCTTGTTATTTTACTTTGAACTTCATACAACCGTCTTTCTATAAATACACGTCACTTATTAGAAAGACCTTCGCCTATGATGAATCACAACAACTCATTTGTGTAACGATGTGCGATGTGACACATCTCTATAACTCAAATTTTTTATTCCATGTATGTTTGTCTTTTTTCTTTTATTTATCTTTATAATTAAATGGATTTATGATAATGTAGCTATTCTTTTATCTAACAGGGTTGTTTTATTTAATTACATGCAATCATGCATGTAGATTTCATATTTGATATGTTAAAAAAAAAAAAAAAAAAAAAAAAAAAATAATACCCACCCCTTTTTGCCTTCGACTATGAGAAGAGTAAACGTGTCACTTGAATATGTAATAAAGACTCAATTCAGTTAAGATTTATCATATTTGAATAAGCAACTTGAAATCATAGAAGACAGAAAGACAATTTGAAAAGTTGAATAAAGAGATTCAAGAAAGCATTAAGCAAAAGCACCATCTCCATGAGTTTAATTTTCTTCCAATTGGACCACCCAACATTTCAACACTTGGCAAAAGCATATAATATAATTAAAAAATATTCTTTTTCTTTAATGTATCCCCTACTCATCAACTTTCCTTGGTCTCCAGGAATAGGAATTCTGAGCTGACTCCCACTTCAATTTAATCACATTACATCTCCATCCATTTCCTTTTCTTCTTTAAAGAATTTCTCATAAGGAATAAGGTTTTCTTAATTTAAAACAAGATGGTTAAATCTTGTTGTTCTTTGTAAACAAGTGCGTGTTTTACTGAAAATTTTAAGTATGTCATATTAACGCGTGTGGAACACACGTATTTTATTGTTGGTTTGGTTTTATTGTAATAGGATGCATATAAATTTTCTCATTTTGTTTTGGGATAGACATGAATAAAAGTCAAGAGTATTGATTATATCGTTGAGAAAAAATTGGTCTTCGACAATTTGCAATGTCTGTTGTTGAATCATTTAATAATAGGCAATTACAATTGGGCATGCATTAATAATTGAACTAGATATATCGATATTTTCTTGACGTGTAACCTTTTGTTGTTGTATTAGTAATTTGAGATTTGAGTAAAAAAAAAAAAAAAAAACTATTAGTGGATTAATTGAAATAAAATCATATGATTTTGGTAAATTTTAATTGAAATAAAAATAATTTGAACTTTGATAGCGATATCATACTTATCCAAGCATTCCAATTTACCTCGCAAAAAGTACAATGAATTTTAGTGTTCATTTATTTGGGTTGTTGGTCCCATTCATGCATCTTACATAATTCACTATAGTTTAGGAAGAAGCCAAGTCAATGGAAAACTATAGGTTAATTTTATTAACAAAAAAGAATTTAAAGCAAAACTTTAGACTAAAATATACAAGAAGTGGAAAATATGAAAGCGTGAATGTGACTCTGTGAGTGTGACCCACTTGTGATTTATAATTTTACAATTGCTAAGCTCAAAATGAGTGAGGCAAGCGAATTTATAATAAAAAATATTAAGTTTCCGTAGACTTCTTTATGAAGTTAGGGGCCACAAATGTCTAGACAGGAGATCATGCTTCTTACTATATATTGTATCTTGAGTAGTGATTTGACTATTATAATTAAGTTTTCTTTTTCCTTTTATAGTATAAAACTTATCTTATAAAATATATAATTATTTTATAAAAATCGATTATTTAAAAACATATCCTTATAAAAATCATCATGATCTGACATACTTTAATTAGACTATTAAATCATATATTTAAATGTTATATTCGAATTAGACTACCATTCTATCTTATTTGAGTGTTATATATTATGATTATATCATTTATTGTTTTATTAATATTATAAAATATATTGATTAAATTATATAGTAAAATGTTATTTTTTTTGTTGTAATTAAATAAAATAGATTGATTATTGTCTTCGACTCTCTGTCTCATTCAATGGATCTTGTCAAGTGGAAGACCCCCTATATGAGTAATACAAATTCCCATCGTCTGACGGTCTGAGCAATCCAAACCTAATTCAAACTCATTTGTTCAGAAAATAAAAATAAAAATGTGACCTAGTAAAATATGGGACGCAAATATTTTCTTTGTCTATTCTCACAATAACAATGAAAGGAAATGTTGGGTTTGCCCTATTCAAATCTTCACGACCAAAAAGTACTGGATTTCGTTGATAATTTCGGATAGGTTTTGCAGGGCAAAGTCAATTGCAAAGGGAGGGCCAAGAGTCTATTCATTTCAACCACCTTATTGCAAGTGGTGGCCATTCAGTTTGACCCTTGGGTGAGACAAGCCACCATAATATATGGTTTTGGTGGGCACTAATATTTAAAAACCCACAAAGGATAGCATGAAATTCCACATGTTGTACCCTATTAACTCCTTAGATAAAATTTTCCACAATCTATGTTTGATTTTACAAAACTTTGCTATTTGCAAGTTTCCACAACATCATTGTGACTGTTAGATGTGCGGGCGGGGGATGATTTCTTGGTCCTCAGCTGGGACTTTGGGTTTAGGGGGACATCCTTGTTGCTCAAACCGCAACAAAAAATACTATTCGAGTAGTAGCGGATCAAAATATGCACGAGCAGAAGTCATGTAAAAAGTTCGGGTCTCAAAAGAGATGCAACATTCGAGCTATTTGTAGGAGTAGTATACTTTAAGTTTGTGCGAGATGTAACTCCTATGCCACATAATGGCTGCTGACCCCCTAACATTATTTATACTGAAAATAGTGTGTTAATGTTAGCACTCCAACCCAATTAAAAGAAGATCTGTACTAAATTCTAAAAAATTATGTTAATGTTACGGTTTTATGTATATAAAGGAAAGGGGCGAACGATTTGTACATACCTAAAGTTTACTGTAATGACAAGTTGGTACCCAAAGGTTTTGAAACGACAAATAGGTACCTTCCGTCATGTTCTATTAGTGATTTCTGTTTATTACTGTTTATTAATAGTGAAAAGACTAAAATGCCCTTAAAAGTTTGAATTTTAGTTTTTTATAAATTAAAAATTTCAAAAAACCCCTAAGTTTACAAATTTCACTAAATACCCCAATATATAAAAGTTTTATAAAATAACAAAAACACCCCCCACCGGCAAGTGTCAGATTCCGGCCACCACCGCCGGAATGGCCGGAAAGTTGCGTTACGACACAGACCCGTCGGATCTGTGTCGTAACGTGCCGATCTTTCCTTTTCCGGTCAGATCCGCCACGGATCTTGCCGGAAAAGGCAAGATCTGGCGTCGAAAGCAGCAGCCAGATGGCCTTCCGGCCAGATCCGTGGCTGATCTGGCGGAAAAGGCCAGATCTACTGCCAGATCTGGCCTTCGACGCCGCAGATGGAGTTTTGCGGCGTCGACGGCCAGATCTAGCCGTAGATCTGGCCTTTCCGGCAGATCAGCCACGGATCTGGCCGAAAAAGGCCAGATCGACGCGTTACGACACAGATCCGACGGGTCTGTGTCGTAACGTAACTTTCCGGCCAGATTCCGGCGGTGGTGGCCGGAATCTGGCACTTGCCGGTGGTGGGTGTTTTTGTTATTTTATAAAACTTTTATATATTGGGGTATTTAGTGAAATTTGTAAACTTAGGAGGTTTTTTGAAATTTTTAAATTTATAAAAAAACTAAAATTCAAACTTTTAAGGGCATTTTAGTCTTTTCACTATTAATAAACAGTAATAAACAAAAATCACTAACAGAACATGACGGAAAGTATCTATTTGTCATTTCAAAACCTTTTGGGTACTAACTTATCGTTACAATAAATCTTGGGTATGTATAAATCGTTCTCCCTAAAGGAAAAGGATATTTCATATAAACAGTCTTTTTCGTGCTTAATGCCAATATCTTTCAACGGCCAAGAAAACACCGCCTAGACATGTCAAAGGGCCCATAATTGATTGTTTGATGTGTATCCGTAGCATCGAAGATTCCGGAGTGAAAAGGAATAGTAGTTTTCGTGACCTGTCAGTGTTCGTAAATGTCAGGATCAGGATCACTCGTGAGTTCGAAACAGTTTCTGGGAACAACTTTTATATATATTCGGATAAAGTCTACAAGCACTGCCTTGGTTCTTTGACCACAACTTTTATCTCTTTGTTTTGTTGAAATTCAGAGAGGACGCCGTCGTTTAGTTTGTTAAGTCAGATCAATTTGTGAAACGGCACGGTATAGACCAATTTTGTAGACGAAGTTTTCGATTTGTCTTGTGCCTCTTGTCTTGTCAACACCAAGTTTTGTAAATGTCGCTATTTGATTTTGAGGAGATTCTTTTTTTTATATGGACTATGGAGGTCAATTTTTGTGAATATGACTAATTTTACAATTAATTAATTGATTACACCATTAGTCATTGTTTAATTGAAATCTTGATTTATGTTAAATTGCAAGTTTAATTCTTTATTTACCATATTCAAGCTTTCAATCCAATGGTAATTAACGGGTTAGTAACATTACGGTTGCAATAATATACTGAAGGGCAAGATATGAAATTGAATGTTAAAAATTTAGTATAAATATGATTTGTTAAATATTATAAGTATGAAATTCAAATAATAAAAAAAGTCTCAGTATAACACGGTTTCTTAGGCGTTTTAAAAAAACCTTTTATCATCACTTTGGCTGAATTCATTATTCCGCTACCGCTCGAAAAATATTTAATCTTACAGTTTGAAACTTTGAATTAGGGGTGGACCTAAGATCTAATTTTAGAGGGCAAATAAAAAAAAAAACAAGGAAGAAGTAAATGAAGGGATTAAATAAAGAAACATTAATACAAATATAAGGGGGTTAAAGCAAAAAATCAAACTAAACTAATGAAAATAAATTTGTTTTGAGTGGGATCATCAACCCTCACTCATCACAACATCGGTCCGTCCATGGGTTGAATGCATACTTTTAACTTGCATTTAAGAAATCACCCGCCTCGTATATTTTTAATAGTCATATTGTTGCTAAAACTGGCACGAACATGAATATCATTCATTGGTATGTGAGCTACTTCTTGCTATGGATTTTGCCATATTTTTACCATTTCATAATTAAAGATCAGTATATTCTTTGTGTTTACATTAGTGTATAGTTGGAAAATCAATATGCTTAGAGATAAGTGTTTTCAAAGAAATTTCGCAACAATTAATAAAAAAATAAATAAATGATCATGAGATAAAATATTCACAAGTGAAAACACCAAATTTATACTGATCGAGGCTATACTTTCCCCCGCAAAATGCAAAATAAAAATATTATCAAAGAGAAATAAAGAATAACAAAATGTAAAGCTGATATATTTACATGATAATCAAAATTGACTCAAGCCGCCAACTCAAAATAATCAGACATCTTAAAACCCATAAAAAGCACAGGCCCAACAAAAACTAACCAGCCCCACAGATTTATAAATAGCAGCCCAAGCCAAAATAATAACGGTCTGGTCCAACGGGTCCATTGATGGACAAAGCCTATCCATGACACAGATAACAGTTACAGTGAATATGGGTGATTGAACGAGTAGAGAGCTATTGGTATTTGCTTATTTGGTAACCCATCAATGAATTAAAGAAACTCCATTTCTTAAGACACCTCATACCAAAATTTTAAAGTTAAATTTTTTCTTATGACACCCCATAAATTTCATGAATGCCTTTCATTTCATTTTCTTTATATTTTATTCCTTTAATTATATGCTATATACTCCCACCATCATTATTCTTAAAAAAGAATTTTAGATAATTAAATTGAAAGTTTTGAAAAAATTAAAGGAAAGGAAATCTAAAATTAATCCCAAGAACATTGTGATAATTAAATTGAAAGTTCATAAATATGTTTTAATTCTCAAAAGAATTTTTTTTTAGAATCTTTGATAGCTAGTAGTATCACAGTTCAATTAATCTCAAAAGAGGCTTGTTAATAAGTTGAATTCTCTTCTGCAAAAAAATTATAAAACCCTCATTAAAAAAAAAAAAAAAAAGTTGCGAGTTTACGATTTAGGGTTTGCTGATAAGAAATATCAGTAAATTAATCTAATATACTTAAAAGTGGTGTATATTATGGTAATTTTACATTATACGTAAACTTTTAATTTTACAAAAAATAATTTTGGGGCTTAGAAAATACAAAGGTAGATCGAAATAAAAAAATAATGGGCCAAACAAGTTAAAATCGCATTTTAATCACTAAGTTCATTGATTTTGTTCTTTGTAATCAATATCAAAAGATGGCATTTTAACTTCTTCTTCTTCTTATTTTTTTATTGTTTGATGAAGAACAATAATTTTTTTTTTTTGTTGGCAAATTCGAGAGTACAAGGGCAGTATGTTAATATTTTATTTTGGGGTAATTTGTATTTCCATTTCAATTCTCATGTTCAATTTTTTTTTTTTTTGAAAGATTTTAATGTATACCATAACCAATTTTCTTTCTTTCTTTAAGCTGTTGCACACCTTTATACTAATCTTTTTGAGTAACTCCAATTTTATAAGAGTCCATAACAAGAAATTCGTGGAGTCCATTTTTTCAATTAACCATAAGAAAGAAACTTTAATTAAATGGAATTGACAAAACTTGAAAAGAAAAGAGAAAGTGATTATGAGGTCTACTTTAAATTTCTCTCTTATTCTGGTATATTCTAGTATATGCCCATCTGATTAATCAAAAAAAAAAAAAAAAAAAAAAGAAGCAATAATTTCATTTTCGTTAAAGCAAAAAAGAAAAGGAAAATTTTATTTTCCTCCAATAATATATAAGCACGTTTCTTAAATTTTAAACATTTTTTAATTTTCAAATTAGGAGAATTTGTTTATAAATAAAATCTACCGATTCTACCCACAAAGAAAGATTGAATAATAGTATTATATGTGCCTTGCCTTTCATTATATTTCTCTGATTATTTATAAAACTCCCTTTTCTTAAAGTATTTTATTATTATTTTAAAGTTAGGTTATATTTATTGATTTTGTTGACAGACAGTTTACATTACAAAATACGAGACGGGAAATAGTTTAGAAATATCAAGTGTAATTGTAACCTACTACCTACCATGGATCAATTTAGAATTAAAAAATATTTCTCTTTTCTTGGTTTTGCTTTACTGAAATTGAGTAGCAATTTGTCACCACAAAGAGAGATTATAATATTTACAATGAGAATATAATTGCACTACAAGTCACCTTAAGACTTTTACTTTGTTAATTAGTGGATTAACGTATTCAGATGTGCAAATTTACATCTAAATTATGTTAATTTTAAGTGTATTTAACGTTTGTATTGAATTTTAGTCCAAACTTATATTGATTAATGATTATTTAATATAAACACTAAAAAGTAACAAATTAACCAAATTTTTCTACACCAAAAACTAAAAAGTTTTAAAACAAATGTAAATGTTTGCCTGTAATTTGAAATTTCGATTTTAGATAATTTTTTATACGAGTAATTTAAATTTTGAAGTTTTTTAACATAGGGATCAAAGGTCAATAAATTAATCTTTGACTTAACAAAACATAAAAATAGAAGTTAATGATTTAATGGTAGAATTTTGATTCACACATTAAAAGTTGTATATATATATTAGGGGTGAGCGGTTCCGGGTACCCTACACTTTTTTGGGGAACCGGAATCGGAACCGCACAGTACAGGTTCCCAAAAAAAGGAACCGGAACCGGAACCGCACAGTACAGGTTCTTCAATTCAAGGAACCGGAACCTAAAATGCAGGTTCCGGTTCCTTTCCAGGGTACCCTGTAAAAAATCAATTACCCCCCTATTAGTTTAAAAAATAACAAAAACACCTTATAAGTTTACAAATACACCCCTAACAAATTTTCGTTATTCATTCATTTGTGTCCAATGTAAACTCATTAACTGTAATCTCTAAGCAACACTTGACTTCAATCAATTCATCACAATTCACATAATATTTGTCAATCAAAACCGAAACACAAACAATATTCATCACAATTCACATAAATAACTTCACCAAAATCATTTAAACAAACAACAATTCTTAATACTAATTACTAACATTGCCATTTGCAGAGGGTCTATTTGATAAGTTAATAAAATTAAATGTTTATAAATTTATTAATTTAATGTTATAATTGGTTAATTGGGTATTTATAATATACCATAATATAATTTGTAAATTTAATATTAGAAACAAGTAAATAATAAATAAGTGATCATACTACATGTAAATTGTAATGTATAATTAATTAAGTGATCTACTACAATGTAATGGAATGTTATATAATTAAGGAATATATTATTAATATAAGTAATATAATAATTAAATTGTATCATTAATAAGTATTATACAGTTTATAAAAATGTAGTAAATATTTTATATTTATAATATGTATTTATAATTATATTAATAATAATCATACCATAAATTTATAATATAATGTTTATAATAAAATTATAATAATTCGATTAAATATTATGCAAATTAGTAAATACTAATGTTTATAATATAATGTCATAATCAATTAAGTAATCATTTAATTATGTAATGTTATATTAATTAATGACATACTATAATAGTATAATGTAATGTTAAATGAATTAAGTAATCATACTACAAATCTATAATTTATATTATAATTAATTAAATTTCAAATCATTTAATTAATATACTAATGTTTATAATGGAATGTTATAATTGATTAAGTAATCATATTACAAATATATAAAGTAATGTTATAATTAATTAAATTTTAATCGTTTAATTAAGTAATGTAATAGTATAGTGATTACTAATGTTATAATGTATGTTATAAATTCATAACTAATTAAGAATTATGTAATCATTTAAATATATAATGTTATAATTAAGTAAGGGATCATATATAATGTAATATAATAATATTATAATTTAATTGAGTAAATATTTAACTATAATGTAATGCTAATTAATGGTTATAAGGTAATGTTATAATTTTAAATTTCTTATCATTTAATTAAGTATTGTGCTAATGTTTATGTAGTAAAAGTAATTACTAATGTTTAAAATATAATATCATAACTCATAATCAATTAAGTATATTTAATTATGTAATGTTATATTAATTATATGATCATACTATAAATGTATAATGATGTTATAAATGAAATAAGTAATCACTACAAATTATAATTTAATATATTAATTAATAAATTTCAAATCATTTAATTAATATACTAATGTTTATAATGGAATGTTATAATGATTAGTAATCATATTACAAATATAAAAGTAATGTATAATTAATTAAATTTTAATCGTTTAATTAAGTAATGTAATAGTATAGTAAATTACTAATGTTTATAATGTAAATTATAATTCATAACTAATTAAGTAATTATGTAATCATTTAACTATATAATATATAATTAAGTAAGTAATCATAATATAATGTAAATTATAATATTTAATTTAATTGAGTAATTATTTAACTATAATGTAAGCTTAATTAATGTTTATAAGATAATGTTATAAGATAATGTTATAATTATTAAATTTCTTACATTCAATTAAGTATTGTGCTAATGTTTATATAGTAAATTAGTAATTACTAATGTTTAAAATATAATATCATAACTCATAATCAATTAAGTAATTATTTAATATGTAATGTTATATTACTATATGATCATACTATAATAGTATAATGTAATGTTATAATGAATTAAATAATCATACTATAAACTATAATTTAATATTATAATAATTAAATTTCAAATCATTGATAATATACTAATGTTTATAATAGAATGTTATAATTGATTAAGTAATTATATATAAATATATAAGGTAATGTTATAATTAATTAAATTTTTAATCGTTTAATTAAGTAATGTAATAATATAGTAAATTAGTAAATTACTAATGTTATAATGTATGTTATAAATTCATAACTAATATGTAATTATGTAATCATTTAACTATGTAATGCTATAATTAAGTGAAGTGATCATAATATATAATGTAAATATATAATATTATAATTTAATTGAGTAATTATTTAATTTAATGTAATGTTTAATTAATATTTATAAGGTAATGTTATAATTAATTAAATTATCATTCAATTAAGTATTGTGCTAATGTTTATAGCAAATTAGTAATTACTAATGTTTAAAACATAATATCATAACTTATAATCAATTACGTAATTATTTAATTATATAATGTTAATCAATTATATAATCATACTATAATGTAATGTTATAGTGAATTACTATTACATAATCATACTATAAATTTTTAATTGAATATATAATAATTAAATTTTTAATCATTAATTAATTTGTACAATGTTTATATAAAGTCAATTAATTAAGTAGTAATCAATTAATGTATGCTATAATTAATTATACTATAAACAATTAAGTAATGTTATGAAATTATAATAATTAAGTAATCATTTAACTATAATGTAAGTTATAATGATAAGTATGATATTTAACTAGTAATTAAATTTATTAATGTTTATCAATTTATCATATATAATTAATTAATTACTAATTTATTATAGATATACTTAGAACTTGAAATTGAAGTAAATAACTAAATATATATTACTCAATCAAATATACTATTTTATTCAAAAAAAATTCTTTTAATAACATTAAATGTAAAACACTTTAATTGGATCATAATTCCAATATTCACTAATTGATCCAAACTTTAATATTAATGTATTATAATATATTAAAGCTTTTAATATGGTGTAATTTATATGTAATAAGTATAATGTATTCGTATATTTATTTAATAGGTTATTCTAAAAATTTAACTTTCTATTTTAAATTTTTTTATATGTAAAATAATAGAAACTCCCCATTATTTACATTTCACAAATATTCATTATAGTCCAGGTTCCAAAAAAGGTTCTAAACAGGTTCCAAAAACAGGTTCCCTATAGGTTCCAAAACAGGTTCCAAACAGGTTCCAAAACAGGTTCCAAACAGGTTCCAAACAGGTTCCAAAACAGGTTCCAAACAGGTTCCAAACAGGTTCCAAACAGGGTACCCCCTACAGGTTCCAAACAGGGTACCCCCTACAGATTCCAAACAGGATACCCTTTACAGGTTCTGGTTCCGGTTCCGGTTCCTCCGGGGGTAGAAAACGGAACCGGAACCGCACAGTAGCGGTTCAAAAATTGGAACCAGAACCTACCGCACAGTGCAGGTTCTGGGTAGATTCCGGTTCGGTTCCGGTCTTACCCCCGGTTCCGGTTCTACCCCTACCTGCTCACCTAAATATATAATATAATATATGTATTCTCCTAAAATCAGACATTAGAACTTGGTTGAAAAGAAAATGAAAAGTCAGAAATATCTTTTTCATTTTTTACTCGTACAACTTAACCGTACTTGCAAAAAAGAAATAATAAAAAAAGAAAAAGATGATTTTATTTTCAAAAGGCCCACCGACAAATTGATGACAAGATATTTTGCTAGTTGACACGGCACTCTTTCTTGATGTCGAAGTATAGATACCAAGTGCTTTTGAAATGACCAGTGGACACACCACACACAATTTCAGAACCCTTCGAAGCTAAGGCGGTGTTTGTATTTAGGAGTTTCTAAAAGCGCTTTTGAGTTAGTTCCAATGGTTTCATTTAGTTTTGTAAATTATTTAGGAGGATTTTATTCGTATTCTTTCATATTTAAAAATGCTTATTATGTAGAATTTAATTTTTTTCGTAAAAGTCAACGAAATTTATTATTGTAATATAATTTGAAAAGTTGTTAATTTTTTCAAGCACACATATATCTAGATCTAGATACATTATTTAAAATAGATTAAATTTAAGAAACTAGTATCATCTTATTTTATAAACAAGGTTGTATTTTGGAAAATACAATTTTTTTCAAGCAAGTAGCTACGAAGAGTTATTAATCTTTTATTCATTTTACTAAGTTTTAGAAAAATCTTTAGTGTGATGCAAGGAACAACTTCATGTATGAAACTCGAAATACCTTATAAATGGGATGACCACATAAAGAGGATTCAAAATAAACCTTCAATAAGACAAACATATATAAATTATTTCAAAAACTACCACATTAGGTCATAATAACACAATCAAAAATATCAATTTATTAATTATTTATTTATTTATTTCATTTTGATAATATCAAAATTTCCCCACCAAACCTGAGTTTAAAGTGGGTTAATCTTTAAAAAGCAAGAAATAATGAATGTAGGTACGGGGTACCCATGGGTAAGCTCGAATCCCATATCTTGTGAAAGCAAACGCTCGGCTAACCCCTCGCGGGTCAATACAATAATACTTATCCACCATCCTTTTTCGATAATTAAGCAATGAAAATGATTCCAATTCAATAAAATTTGAACCACTCTGGAAAAGGTGACGACCCTTAGCCGACGTTAAGAGGGGATGACCCTTGGCCAACCTCAAAGTCCTCTAATTCGGTAAACGTTAAAAGGGGAAAATAACCTCAAATTTTAGTTGCCTAAAACAATTAGATACCGATACACACAGATACAATCCATATGATTTAAACGATGATAGCTGGCAAATTAAGACCAAGAGTTAAATCAATTGGAAAGGTGATTTTATTCTATATAATTTAATGGTTCCGTCAAAAATGCGATTGAATTGTTCAAGTTTTCATTGGAGATTATTTCCAGGTCATGCTGCCAACCACTACAGGAATCTGGTTCAAATTCCTGACTAAATTTGCAAATCTCAGAAATTCAAGTGTTCAACATCTGCATCAAAATTTCACGGAAATAATTTCTAATAATCTCCATAAAAACTTTGGCCTCGACTCGATACAAATACAGATTTCCATCAGACTGTTTCTAACTACTCTTATGCATGCCCAATGGAGATTTAAGAATAGCAATAGATATTGTCGAAAAGATTTTATCAGCTTATTCAAAAGAGCTCGGAGTGTTCCCAAATTATAAGCAATAAATTATAGTTCACCTACCATCTCATTTAAAATATAAACCTAACCTTTCAACTCAATCACAGAAAGTCTTGAGACATCCTATTCTACCTATATTCACAATCTGGACTGATTCCAAATTGTATGCATAGTCCAACCTAGATTATACCCGTACACTTGACATTAATTAAATCAAATAATTGGCATTAAAATGATTATGTCACCCAACACATCACCATACTTTCAATGAATTAGGTTTACAGAAACTTCCTAGCAAATTCAGGCAACTTTCCATATGCCTATATCTCAAAGTGTAAGAACATTCTCAAGGAAAACAGTAGATACAGCAAACAATTGAATTAATCAACCAAACAACTCGAATTTATTCGAAAAGAAAATAACTCAAAAGAGTAACAACTGTAAATCAAGTCTATTCGATTCAAACAGGAAACGAAAAGCCAATAGAACAAAACCAATAATCGCAGACAAAACGATTCAACTTCCAAAATATAACAGGGGAAAAGACTCATCATTACAAATTGATGATGATGAATCTTCCAGTAAATTTAGTGAACATTACTTAATGGGAAGAGATCTTAAGATTGAGGGACTTGTTCAGCCATGTCTTCCACCCGCCGCTTCCCCGTCGAGTAATGGCAGTATCCAATCTTCCAGCATCTTCAATCTTCTCAGTCTGTGGCTTCTTGCACAACATAAAATTTCGCACTCCATGCGATCCAATTGTATCCCACGGACTCAGAGCTACAATCCAATTCAACCAAATTAAAATCAATATCAACTTCAATTTCAATTTCACAAATTCATACAAAAAATCCAGGTTTTAAATTCCAACAAACTAGCAAAAGAAGATATAAACTTCCCAAACTTTTTACAAACGAAAAAAAACCAAACTTTTTACACAATCAAAAAACCAAACTTTTTACACAATCAAAAAACCAAACTTTTTACACAATCAAAAAACCAAAATACATTAAAATCATTTACAAAACCATAAAACAAACCTGAAATCAAATTGAGAAAGTTTTGACAATTATTGAAATAACAAAATCACGAAAAAGTAAAGTTTCACAAAATTGTCGAACAACAAAAGAAAAATCGTGAACTTTTAAACCAATTTAAGAGATGGGTATTGAAAAAACTCACCACCAGTGCCAGCATTGGAGCAATAAAGCAAGAAACCATTAAGATCAGACCCAAGAATCGGTAATCTTCCTTCACGAGCATAAGATTTCAAAGCGGTATCAATAACAGCAGCAACAAGCTCTTCTTCATTCACCACAAACCGGATCGGGCCGGCGCTGCCCAGCACCGTAATGCTAATCAAGAATCTGTTGCCCTTTGGGGCCGGGTTCTTCTTCTGCTTGTACAACAACATTGTCGGTTGCAAAATAAACAAAATCTAACACAAAATCTTGAAAGAATGTTAATGGAATTTGAGCTTATGGGTCTTTTTTTAATTATTCTTCTTGTTGGTTTAGTTTTCGAGATAACAATCTACACTTTTTAATCAAAACACAAAAAACCTAAGGGTCGACGCCGAGGCAGCGGTAGTACCAGCCTTCTTTGCAAGATCCAAAAGCAAAAGCAAGAGATGAGCTCGCCCTTGATTCACAAAGGGAGAGCATCAAATTACTACTCTTCAATATTGTTTCTACCATTCACAAAAAATTTCTAAACCAAACAAAGATTGACGCTGAAAAAAATTAAAAATCCCCGTCTCGCCCTTCTCGAAAGAACGACTTTTGGAGAAGCTTTCGAAAATCTGAAATATGGCTTTTGATTGTTGAGAGAATTGAGAAGTGGGTTTCAATTGTTGAGAAATTATTTGCTCTAGGGGGTCTTTATATAATAAACGAGTGGTCGGGGTAAATTAGGGTTAGGGTTTGTTTTCCAGTTGGTTTCGGTTTGACCTCGTTGTGTGCTTGGCAGTGCTGCGTTGTGTTTCCGTGTTATGATGTAAAAGGCTTAGCAAAATACGGCGACGTATCAATCTCTAAGGCTAAGGCTAAGGCTAAGAGCAAGAGCCCAAAAGGAAAGAGTTAATAGCATTTATCTCCTTGAGATACAATATAACACCAAAAATCTCCTTATGGGAAGGAATTTTGTTATTTCGAAAACCTCTAATAGATTTTTGTTATTATACCATATCTCAAAGAAGGTTTAATATTAACTCAACTGGAAAATAAATACCAAACTAACCTACATCCCAAATATTTCTCTTTTTTAACAACTATTTGTTTTGGTCAAAATTATTTTGTGAAATTCAAATAGAACTTTTATACCAAATATTCTTGAATTTGTTGNCCTAAAAGGAAAGAGTTAATAGCATTTATCTCCTTGAGATACAATATAACACCAAAAATCTCCTTATGGGAAGGAATTTTGTTATTTCGAAAACCTCTAATAGATTTTTGTTATTATACCATATCTCAAAGAAGGTTTAATATTAACTCAACTGGAAAATAAATACCAAACTAACCTACATCCCAAATATTTCTCTTTTTTAACAACTATTTGTTTTGGTCAAAATTATTTTGTGAAATTCAAATAGAACTTTTATACCAAATATTCTTGAATTTGTTGGGTTTTTTTTGGTTTTGCCTTTTTGAGAACTAGTGTCTCAAAATCTTCAAGCAAAATAGAGTTTCTAATTATAAAAAATTTCCTCTTTTTTTAAATTGTCTTTTTCTTTTGGGATTAATATAGCTATGCCGTAGAATAGCAATCAAATTTTAATCCATCCCTCATGCATTAATTCGATATTATTTATTTTAGTCATTGCGTAATCTTTGATATATATTTGTAGTATTAGTGCGACATATTAATAAAAACTTATTTTAATGGTTAGTATGTAGACGTAAATAATATTATTAAGATTTGACGGTGTAGATCACATGTGATAAATTGAATATTTGAACTATATTTTGCTATTTTTTTTTACAAAAAAATATATAAAACTTTGTAAAGAATTTGTGGTTATATTAAAGAGGGTCTCAATCGTTTACTATATTTTTTTTTTCCACGTCAGATTTGTTGATGATCATCTCAATTTTAAAGCAAATTACTTGCCTAAATAAACGGAAATGCAACCTTGGAGGGCAAGACCAGAATATTTAGTAACTACTAACTACTATTAGTTTTGTTGATTTAAATTAAACTAGAATACTCAAAACTCAAAAGTAGAATTCTTTAAAATTATCATTTCATTATACTATTTTTAGTATTTATTTTAATATACTTGAAGTTGTATAAATTTATTTTATTAATTCTGTTGTAAATAGTGAACAAGATAAAAATTCGGAGACATTTGAGAGAACTATCTATTAAAAATTTAGAAATATTCCTCATCAACTAACTAAATTTATATTTAAAAAAATTTCAAATTTAATTAAAGATTTTAACTAAATTTTGTGAATCAAAATTCAGCCACCTTCTTTGTTGACTGCTGTTTGACTATTTTAGACATGTGGTATTTTATATTTAGAACGTGTGTTGATGCGTGTTTCTCTTGATACTTTCATGCTTTATCACCGCAGATATATTAATACTAATAATTTATTAAAATTTAAAAATCACAAAATTTCATCCAACAAAAAAAGAAAATAATAATAATAACGTATGTATTTAAAACGTGTGAGCCAAAACATCTATTTTTTAAATACTAATTTTGAAAATTTATCTTTTACTTTTTAAATATTTTCAAATTATTTAAAGGTAAATAAATATATCAGCAGTTAATTGAATATAAAATATAATAAAAAAAATCTAAAATTTGGTAGAAATTTGATTCAAAACAATGTCTATAATTTAATAAAATGGGTTGTGTAGAGTATAAATTTGTGACCTATATATATATAATAAAGAATCATTGAATATATAAAAATTCTTTATTAAAGACAAAATATATAATCTCAACTCAAATAGTTTAGCAAAATCCAAAGAGCACTTGTGGGTAGACTTGATTGATCACATGTGTGTCAATTGGACTGAAACAAAATCTCAATCTCTCAATTATTTCATTCAAATCAACCTGAATTTAAATAATTTATAGTACACAAGAAGATTATATAATTAGGAGGATATTCCCAGTGATTACAGTTTACAGCCACGAGCCAACCCCATTATAATAGTATTAGTATTAGATGCTCATTACATTTTATATAATAAGAAGGAAGAATTTGATTCTTTAATAATTTCTGTATGAAATGCATCAAGTCCGTTAAATTTCTTCTCGCCAGCTTGTTCAGATTCGTCTTCAGCTTCAGGAATCTCTAATATAAAAGCTCAAACCCCTTTTGTCATTTCTAGAAGCCATGCATTTTGAAGAAAAAAATCATCTGGAAGACGCATAATAATTGCTGTAAATTAATAAATCAGGGTGTTCCATGCGGTTGCTTAATTTTGGAATATTCAGTTTTTTCTGAAATTCATATCTACACAACACATAGGATGCAAATGTTTTAACGTCATGGTATGTATGATTTTTTTAGCGGTTGTATATATCCGAGATTTATCATGAAATCTTATATTTTATTTCTCTTGTTATTGAAGACAATTTGATGATAACCTACAATGTACATTATATTTTTAAAAGGAAGATAAACGAAGGAAAAAAAAAAAAAAAATACTTGCATGATAAATTAAACTTGATTTAATATATCAGAATGGAAACAAATTTGATTTGATTCTATTTTTTTTTAGTGATCGAGAGTGTCCAGACGGTCTTAAAATTAACGATCGAATATACCCTTTAGTGATCATCCCTATTAACATTCGAGGTGATTCAGACTCAAGAATTTCTTAAGTTATACATCTAAGAGTCATTGTCTAACCACTCAATCATAATTGAGTGGTGATTAAGAAACCATAATCATCTTATCCAATTTCTATATGCGGTCATACAGTAACCACATCACCAATGTTACGAAGCACCGCACAAAAGTTTTCAGTTACTACTTGTTTGTGAAGCATTTATATCAATAAATGTATGCCTGGATACATGGCTTGAAATGCAACAGTGGGCAGATATACATGTTTTAAGTGCAGTGGCGATGTATTTAATGTAATATATAAAAGAAGGATGTTTCGGCAACTTTTCTTTGTTCCCACGTTAGCTGTGTTAGTCATGAATTGTCTATTTGGTTAGATACGAATACGATTGATTCGTTATAAATGGTCAAATAAAGGGGCGGCAATTTCAGAAATAGGGTTGGCTGGCTGTATGTTAATTTCCAACAAATATTGATACTTATATTCGTTAGAATATGCTCTAAATTTGTGTTTTATTTAATTGGGAAAATGATCAATCAAAAGCTCCTTCAATTGCTTTACTTTTATAATTAATAACGTAATAAAAAGCTCAGCTTTAACTGTTTGGATACTTTGAGAAATTCCTTCTTCTTTGTGTATGTTTCCAATTTACTTTACTTTATATTCGTTTGGTACATAGTTACACTGAATAAGCAAAAACAACTACCCAATATTGATTTTACTTGTAAATTTATAAAATAAATGTATTATGTCATCGATACATCCATTTAGAAATATGTTGATTCAGAAATACTCTCTATTTGTTAAGATTCCTTTTGTTTGTTACGTTAACTTAATCTCCCTTTTTCTAATAATCAAGTTAGCTTGAAATGTCACACAGGATAAGGAAAAGAGCCTAACCAGTATTAATTGCTGTTATAAATTGACAGAACAGAGTAGGGGCCAAGCCAGAAAACTTATTCTGGGGAGCCAAAAGGTAATGTTTAATGGATGAAGGTTACATTTTAAAAGGTCAAAGTCAAGTTAAAAAATTGAGGGGGTCAAAGCAGTAAAAACTGAACTAAATTGATAATTTTCTATTATAAAATTTAGAAATTTTTTGAAACTGGGCATCCTAGACTTGAATATAGCTCTGGCCTTGTAAAAGTATTATATTATCGATATTGTGGAATATTTAGTCAAACACATAACCAATAGGTTCAACTAAAATACAATAAAGAAGAAATAGAAAAAAGAAAAAAGAAAAAGAAATAGAAGACACAAGATTTGAGAATATCTCATTAGGAATGAGATTCTTAATCTGATAATCGATACATCCATTCACATATATGTTTATTCAGAAATACTCTTCTTTGTAAACTAGCGGTGTAAATGTACGGAGATTATAGATCAAATGTAGAATGTTGGAAAAACTTGAAAGGATCTAGAGCTACCCCACAAAATATTCTCAATCATCTTTGAGTCAGTGTCCACAAAATAGAGTAGATTCTTTACAATCCTCTGATAGGACATCATTTGGGAAATTTCTGGCAATTAACTTAACTGCCCTGATTGGGGATGAGGATTTACCTGAGGTGGTTGGTTTTCTTTCACCAGGAAGTTGCAGATTGTGCAAGAAAATGACTAAAAGAGTTGCCATTATTTGACCTCTGATAGGACATCATTTGGGAAATTTCTGGCAATTAACTTAACTGCCCTGATTGGGGATGAGGATTTACCTGAGGTGGTTGGTTTTCTTTCACCAGGAAGTTGCAGATTGTGCAAGAAAATGACTAAAAGAGTTGCCATTATTTGACCACTATGAAATTCAATTGAGATCTCTCTCCACATGCATCAAGATTTGCAATTTGCAAAGCACTGACTGCAAATGTGTAAGAATGAAGATGAAATCACTAGTTAAGTCACTCACTTTTTGATGATTACGTTCATGGAAAGATTGGGAAAAGGACAAGATTGATTGGCTCCCTTTTTGCTTATTGTTGGATGAATATGATAATATTATTTTCTGTCTCCGCAAGGATTTTGTATTTGAATTGATTGGAGATGCACTAGTTATGTTATTAATTAAATATAATGCTCATTTGAGTTTGAATGAGATGAAGATTAAGTGGGGCATTATTTCTTTGAGTATTGTTATTGGCGTCCCACTAAAACTCTTTCTACATTGAAAATTATAAATTCATTTATGTTCCATATATATCCTTGTTTTCTTCCTGTAATTAATCTAACTTTTATACAGTGCGAACTTCTAAGTAATAATGGATGCGATTATAAACAAATCTAATCTAAACCATAATAAAACATAGAGTAATGTTGGGTTCAAAACTCAATTTCACAACTTTCAACGTGACAGGTCGCAAATGGGTCTTGCTTGCTTACTATAGGTTCTGTCTACTCAATTGCGAACTGACTAATTACAAACTGACATGTTCGAGGTTGTGAGATTAGATTTTGGATTTAACATTATTATAAAACATATACACAAAGCAAGTTGTTGGCCTAAATCAATTGTCTATAACTCATGTAATGAGAGCGACTTCGGTCAATATTGGGTTAAAATCGAGTTAACGAGGATGTTGCATTGTTTGTTTCTAATCTCCGAGATTTGATAATACAAAGGTCAACATTTAGAAAGTTAATAAAAATGAATTTGTACATTCTTTAGTAATTTTTATGCAGGATAATATTGTAATGAAGTGAAAAAAGGAAATTGGGGTCTATTAAGATAAATCGTGGGGGCCAATAGGCAGCATTCTTTTCTTTTATTTAATTAAGGATTTAAAAAGAGTTTTAGTGGGCTTAAATAACACCACTCTAATTCTTTTTCATTTGTTACGAGAAGAATTTATTGATGGTTACATTGGCTATGTTACTTTAAAGCATTGATTAACATTTTGGGCGTTTGATTCAGAATGTTAGATTACTGGGAAGATAGATTACCTTAGAGATTACTGGAATCTTTAAACAAATGTGTTTGTTAGTTGGTGAGTATGTTATATGAATATGTTTGGTTTGGGGAATTAAGTATGGGTATGTTTAAATTACTAAATTGTCATCCTTTTAAATATTAATATAAGATTATTTTTATTATTAATTTTTGAATAATTTCTTTTAACCCCCAATATTTCAGATTTAGCTAAAACACCCCCGCTTATATAAAACTTTAATTGATGAAATCACCCCCACCTCCTGCCGCCACTGCAAACCAACGCCGGAAATCTCCGAAAGCTCCCGTGAGTACCTCCACTGTGACGAAGAGGCTCCGATATGGTCGTTTCTGCATATTGATGGCCGAAAACGGCTATATCAGGCTAGATTTGGCCGTTAACGGCCAGTTCCATCGATCTGGCCGGAAATGGCCAGAATAGATCTGGCCTGATATGGCCGTTTTTGGCCATCAATATAGCCGAAAACACCAATCGAAGCCTCCGAAGCCTCCCACGAATTTCGTTCCTTTTCAGGGACTCCGACGATTTTTCGACGGCGGTCCGTGGTAGTTGGCCGCTGCCGCGGTCGGTGGTGGCTGGGTGGCAGTGGCGGTGGTGGCTGGGTGAGTGGTGGTCTGTAAATTATTTTAAATATAAGGGTATTATTGCCAAAATTTTAATTAACAAGGGTAAAATTAAAATAGAATATTAATGTAAATTTGTTTTAAAGTAGGGGTATTATTGTCCAAAATTTTTATTAATAAGGGATAAAATTGTAACAAAAAAAGATAACCCTGGTAACTCAGAATACCTAAGAATGGAGGTAATCAGATTACCTCTGATATTACCAATAGTAACCACTATTGGTATTTAAAGATTACCGGTATCTTATATTACTTGACAACCAAACATGGTAATCAAGTAATATAAGATGACATGACCCTAGTAATCCCACTTAACCCCCAATCAAACACCCCCTTTGGGTTTAGTATAGAGATTGAAAATTGTTTCCACTCAGTCAATTAGTATTAGGTTAGGCGTTGGGTATATGATGTTATATTTTTATATATTTGTGTCAACGTTACTAGTAAAACTTCTTTATCGTTCATAGATATAGGTGAATTATGCTGAATCATGTTAAATATTATTTCTCTTTGTGTGATGTGATTTATATCTATTCATATGTATTAATATTGATATCCATTATTATTTCCACACATGATCCCTTGACAATTATCTCACAAGTTTCAATGCATGACTATAAATTTTCACTGAACTCTACCACAACCTTAAGTTTTGGGGTTAGATTCTCTAACTTGACTTTGAAGGAAAGTCTTTGTGATTGTAATTGGATTTCAAATTATATTAACTGGATGTTAAAGTGTGCTTATGCACTTTAATTTTTCTTTAATTGGAAAAGTTGAGTTGTCATATATATTATATAAGCCTAATGGGGTGCTCATGATACATGCTGAATTTTTATAATTTATCTGGACTGAATTGGATTTCTATTCTTATCAGATTTTCATCCCAAATTTTCAGGAGTTTTGGAACCAAACAGGGTTGAATTTGGTTAATGATATAATCCTTTGGTACCAAATCGTCGAACACTCTTAATGTCAACAAGAAGTTCACCTTATCCGAAAATTAATCTTTTTATGTTAATAGAGTTTTAGTATAGCAAACCTCGACAATCTATACTTTTTTATGGACAAAATGAAGTTAATTAGTTGGCAAAATCCTGAAGCTAAAAAGCACCATTAGTTCAAAATCTGTGTTTCAATGTTGCTAAAAATAAACAATAGGTTCAGCTGCAAATCCGTTGGATCACAAAGACAATAGTTAATACTGTTTTTCTATCTTTTTAACAGTTTTTATCTTAATAAATTATCAGATTTATGATATATTTGAAGCAAATTAAATCAGGAACAATTTGCATTTAGAAAAAAAAAAAAGCTTCCTCAGGTTCAAACTTTCGTATGCTTTATCAAGTTTTCTATGATTGAGAATCAATATTGTATGTGCAACTTATATGTGTCTGCATTTGTTAATGTTGCAGTGGCAATTTTTCCGAGCTTTTATCGAAGTTAAAAGATTCTTTGGTTATTGAATTATCTGCAGCTGAAAAATGTCTCGTTCAATTGAGAGTATGTTAGGCCTTCTCAAAATTCGTGTGAAGAGAGGCATTAATCTTGTAGTGAGCGATACGTTTAGCAGCGATCCTTATGTTGTAATTACCCAGGGAAAACAGGCATGATTTTTTTTTTTTTTCATCTTTACATTCAGAATCAATGTACAGTTTGCAAAAATCACCTGCTTGAGGATATTCACTATGATCCTTTTTCTACATGAATGTTGTTGCAGAAATTGAAGACCAAAGTGGTGAACAATAACTGCAATCCTGTATGGAATGAGGACTTGACTCTTCCAATTAGAGATACTAACATTCCAGTTCATTTGGTAAGCAAAACATTAATTTTTCTGAAATGGAGCATGAATATTATTTTCTTCTATCTTTTATGTGTCAAAATTTATTTGCAGACCGTGTTTGACAAAGACACATTTACTGGGGATGACAAAATGGGAGAAGCAATTATAGATATTAGGCCATATATGGAGAGCATAAAAATGGGGTTGGAAAATCTTCCCAATGGCTGTGCAATAAAGAAGCTACAGCCTACCAGGGAGAACTGCCTCCTCGACGAGAGCGGCATCATCTGGAACAACGGAAAAATAACTCAAGACATGGCCCTCAAATTGCGAAATGTGGAGAGTGGTGTTGTGGAGATCCGCCTCGAGTGGGTTGATGTTTTAAGGGTTTGAGATGGCTCAAAACTTGATCAAAATGAATGTGTTTGTTGTATGTTCATGAGCCTTTTGCTTGAAATAGCTTATTGTATTTGCTCCATATACTATCCTAAACAAATGTGGATCTGAGATGACATAATTTATATAGTCTTAATATGTTCCTTTTGAGTGATAAAACTCTTATCAATTGGCCAGTTTTGTTGTAAGGAGAACTATTAATTCTGTATCTTTATATTATCTTATAGATCTTTATGTATATGCAAGTTATGAATCGAAGAAAAATGGATCCATAGTTAAGACTGGTGACTGAACAAATGATTTTATTGATGCTGCTACTTATCATTTCTTCTATGTATCTTGAGAAAAACACTTTCTTATATCAGTTGTACATACAAACCACCAATTATGAGGCATTCCATTCATACTTGAGATATATACATGTTTCTCATAATTGATTAATTGTATGTACATCTATTGCTTGAAATACTTTTACGAGATGTCACGTTAATGTGTGTGATATATACATGTTTTATGATTAGTTGATTGTATGTATATTTGTCACCTGAAAGACTTTTATGAAACATTACGTCAATACGTGTAATATATACATGTTTCATGATTGATTGGTTGTATGTACATCTATCAAATGAAAGATTCACTCCATATATCATGACGTGATGTACACATACTTTTTACTCTTTGATTTTCCAACTTCAAGATCTTGGTTTAAGAGTTTCGCAAGATAATCAATAATTTCTTGTAATTAATTTTTACTGAATTCTTATAATTTCTAGGATTTTCTTTGAACATCTTTCTTGCACTTGGGTTAATTGACATGGTGCAAATCTTTCTCATCCTTCTCTTGGGTATAGGCAAGTTCTGTAAAACTAATCCGGAAACTGATTCTCAGTGATGTAATTTGTTGCAAGGTAAGTAATCTGAAGCTGCAATGCCATGTTTAAGGCAAAATATTAAAAGAAACAAAATGGTTAAAGGTATGACCTTTCACATCAAAATTGTTTATGATATCTGATACATTTTGTATAAACAGAGGCTGAAAAACTTGAAGGCCACTCAATTTTCTTCTCAGTAATTATCGTCTTCAAGAAAACTACGTATGTTACAGGAAGTCATAACAGTCAATTCAATTTTTTTTTTCCAGGATTTCAGAATATCTGCTCTTTGATACCTCTCATTTAGATAATTTTAGTCATGCACGTTTTTTTACACAGAATACAGAAGCCTCCAAGAATATACCTTCGTTCTCTTTCACGTAAGGATTGAAGAAATATCAATTGCAAATCATGAGACAAAAACAAAAACATTGATCTAATGCAAGGCTTGAATAAAAACAAGAAAAAAATCTGAGTGTTTGGAAGTTTATTTACAGATATTTCCTTCTCCTGGATAGGTGTTTTATTGTAAGGTTATGGTTTATTTGGCTAATCTTATCTTCTCCAACTTGCCAATTTCAAAAATTCCCCCTTCAAATACTTCAAAGCAAGCCAATTAAGAGCTCCAACTTGAACAAAATCAATGGCTTCCACCGCAACTTCCAAGATATGCTTGCAAAACAATGCTCCAAGAACAAGCTTCTCTTCATCACCAGGGAAAAATCCATTTCAAACTAACCTTAAATTTCCATTTCTATCCTCTCCGAGTAAAAAAGTACGCGTAAAATCTTCTACTGCGACTAAGTACAATGAAGTTGTGGATGAAGAAATGGACAGAATTAGAAGGCTCCAAAACGGGTCTGATGTTCGCGGGGTTGCTTTGGAAGGCGAAAAGGGCAGAACAGTTGACCTTACGCCATCGGCCGTGGAGGCCATTGCTGAGAGTTTCGGCGAGTGGGTCAAAAGTAAATTGGAGGAGGAACGAGGAGGGCCTGTTGAGGATGTTAAAGTGTCACTTGGTAAAGACCCTCGAATTTCAGGTGCTTCTTTGAGTGTAGCAGTTTTTGCTGGCCTTTCTCGAGCTGGTTGCTTCGTTTTTGACATGGGACTTGCCACTACTCCTGCTTGTTTCATGAGTACATTGTTGCCTCCGTTCGCTTATGACGCTTCGATAATGGTAGATTTATGTATATCATATCATGTTATTTGTATTTTCGTTTTAACTGAAACTTTCTCGATATTGATATTTGGTGTTGTTTTTCAGATGACTGCTTCTCACTTGCCATACACTCGCAATGGTTTAAAGTTTTTCACTAAGAGAGGGGGGCTTACCTCGCCGGAAGTGGAGGAAATTTGTGACAAAGCTGCCCGGAAATATGCCAATAGGTTTGCTAAAGTGTCCACTTTGCTGACAACTCCTCCAACGAGAGTTGATTTCATAAGCGCTTATGCAAAGCACCTCAGAGACATCATCAAACAAAGAGTTAACCATCCTTTGCACTATGACACTCCACTCAAAGGCTTTCAGGTTTGTTTTTTAATTTCTTTGTCATCTAGGGTCTGTTTGGTAGAGCTTCTTCTTCGAGTAGAGCTTATTGGTGAGGAAAAATGTAAAATTCATTTTTAATATAAATTTACCAGGAAGAATTTTAATATACAGAATATATCAAGTCAAATTTATTAATAAAAAGAGCCTATGGGAAAATATTTAACTTATTAAAATCTTATAAGAATTTTTGAACCTAATTTTTTTTATAAAATGCTTATAGTTTTAAAAATGTTTTTTTAACCGGTAGGTAAGTCCGACCAAACATGTTCTGCATGTCATTCCTGTTAATTGTAAAATTCTGATTCTGTTGCACCTGAAATGCCAGATAATTGTGAATGCTGGAAATGGATCAGGAGGGTTCTTTACTTGGGATGTTTTAGACAAGCTTGGTGCAGACACTTTTGGCTCTCTGCATCTCAATCCAGATGGGATGTTTCCAAATCACATTCCCAATCCTGAGGACAAAACTGCAATGGCTCTAACCAGTGCTGCTGTGCTAGAATACAAGGCTGATCTTGGGATTGTTTTTGACACCGATGTTGACCGCAGTGGCTTGGTTGATAGCCAAGGAAATCCAATCAACGGTGACAGGCTCATTGCACTAATGTCTGCAATTGTGTTGAAGGAACATCCTGGTACTACCATTGTCACTGATGCCAGAACAAGCATGGCGCTCACAAAATTTATTAATGAAAGAGGGGGAAACCATTGCTTGTATCGCGTTGGTTATCGAAATGTTATTGATAAGGGTGTTCATCTTAATGATGATGGCATCGAAACTCATCTGATGATGGAAACATCTGGACATGGGGCTCTTAAAGAGAACCATTTCCTGGATGATGGTTAGTCGTTCGCAGTCTTCTTTCATTTCTCCTTCTGTTTTCCATCTTTTCCATGGACGTCTGTATTTTAGCAGGTTGAATGTAGATTTCTGAGTTACAACGGATCCTGATACCATTTCTGTTCGTTTTCTACAGGGGCTTACATGGTTGTAAAAATTATTATAGAGATGGTATGCATGAAACTTGCAGGTTCAGATGAAGGGATTGGTAGTCTAATAAAAGATCTTGAAGAGCCACTAGAAACGGTTGAACTAAGGATGAACATTATCTCTGAGCCTAGACATGCAAAGGCGAAAGGTTCTGAAGCCATTGAAACATTCCGAAACTACATTGAGGTAGTGTTAGTAATCTAATTTGCAGATAACAATTCAAATTCAGCTGCTGAAAACACGTTGCTTTTATGTAATTAATTAAATATTAACTCAATTTACTAGCAGGAAGGGCGGCTCCATGGATGGGAATTAGATTCGTGCGGAGAGTGCTGGGTGAGTGAAGGTTGCCTTGTCGACTCAAATGACTCTCCGGCTGCCATTGATGCTCACATGTACAGGTACGAAGAAATTTTCANGGATCAGGAGGGTTCTTTACTTGGGATGTTTTAGACAAGCTTGGTGCAGACACTTTTGGCTCTCTGCATCTCAATCCAGATGGGATGTTTCCAAATCACATTCCCAATCCTGAGGACAAAACTGCAATGGCTCTAACCAGAGCTGCTGTGCTAGAAAACAAGGCTGACCTTGGGATTGTTTTTGACACCGATGTTGACCGCAGTGGCGTGGTTGATAGCCAAGGAAATCCGATCAACGGTGACAGGCTCATTGCACTAATGTCTGCAATTGTGTTGAAGGAACATCCTGGCACTACCATTGTCACTGATGCCAGGACAAGCATGGCGCTCACAAAATTTATTAACGAAAGAGGGGGAAACCATTGCTTGTATCGCGTTGGTTATCGAAATGTTATTGATAAGGGTGTTCATCTTAATGATGATGGCATCGAAACTTATCTGATGATGGAAACATCTGGACATGGGGCTCTTAAAGAGAACCATTTCCTGGATGATGGTTAGTCGTTCGCAGTCTTCTTTCATTTCTCCTTCTGTTTTCCATCTTTTCCATGGACGTCTGTATTTTAGCAGGTTGAATGTAGATTTCTGAGTCACAACGGATCCTGATACCATTTCTGTTCGTTTTCTACAGGGGCTTACATGGTTGTAAAAATTATTATAGAGATGGTATGCATGAAACTTGCAGGTTCAGATGAAGGGATTGGTAGTCTAATAAAAGATCTTGAAGAGCCACTAGAAACGGTTGAACTAAGGATGAACATTATCTCTGAGCCTAGACATGCAAAGGCGAAAGGTTCTGAAGCCATTGAAACATTCCGAAACTACATTGAGGTAGTGTTAGTAATCTAATTTGCAGATAACAATTCAAATTCAGCTGCTGAAAACACTTTGCTTTTATGTAATTAGTTAAATATTAACTCAATTTACTAACAGGAAGGGCGGCTTCATGGATGGGAACTAGATTCATGCGGAGAGTGCTGGGTGTGTGAAGGTTGCCTTGTCGACTCAAATGACTCTCCGGCTGCCATTGATGCTCACATGTACAGGTACGAAGAAATTTTCAACCTGAACAAGTTTCCCGGCATTATATAATATAGACGTCTACTGCAAGTCAATATAGACTTGCTATAGTTAGACATCTCCAACCCAACACCATTTTCGTGTAAAATACTAAAATGGTGTAAAAAATTTACTCTGACCCAACACTAAAAACTACACCAAATTAATATAAGTGAATAGTACACACCAAATTTGGCGTGACATTATTCATTCACACTAATTTGGTGTGATATTATTCATCTACTATAAAATATATTTTATTTCTTTATTTTTGTTATTTAATTTGTATTTATGTTAATTTGATTATTATTTATATTAATATTTATAATAATAAATTCATTAAAATTATATAATTTAAAAAATGATGAAAAATTAAAAACAAAACTTTATTCAATACAAATATTAAATTACAATAACTCAAAATAAAAATTAATACTAATTTAAAAACACTAAAATTAAAAGAAAATACAACATAAACTAAAATAATAATTTAATATTCCGGGAGATTAGTTCCGAATCCTCTAAGATCATCAAAATATTGGAAAGAACTAGAGCTTATCAGAGACAAATCAAGGGTAAGGAGGCTCACCATGCTTTTTCAAAATGCATTAATTGATCATTTGGGGAAAGAATCTACTAATTCAGAAAATTAAATTACTATCAATATAGAATTTTATTTTTGTGTTATTGTCTTTTTTTTTTTTTGGTGGCATTTTATATTAGATGTAATGTTTTTGTATATTAAATGTAATGTTTATTTGATTAAATAAATGCTTAATTTTATTAAATCAGCATAATTTTCAAAGTTATTATTATTTAATAAAAAAATCATTCCCAATATTTAATTAATATATACAAAACTAATTACTGAAATAAATTAATTGTTGATTATTAATAGAAAGAAAAAGAAAAAGAATATTTTAAGGAATATTTATTTTAGTGTAATATTTGGTGCAATGTGTTAAAGATGCAATAGTGAAATACACCAAAAGTCACACTAATTTAGTGTGAAAGTTACACCAATTTGGTGTTTGTGGTTGGAGATGGTCTTAGGTATATAGCTCAGCAATAGAAAAAAAGTTAAAGCAGAAGACTGAAAAAACCTACATATTTTCAGGGCTAAGGTTTCAGATGAAGAACATGGACAATATGGATGGATACACCTTCGACAGAGTATTCACAATCCAAATATTGCTGTAAACGTGCAATCAACTGTGCCTGGAGGCTGTCTATCTATTACAAGAGTTCTTAGAGCAAAGTATGCCATATTGCCAAGTTAATATCGTCCATATTTGTTTCAGATAAATGTAAGTTTCATTATACTTATGTTTGTGGTTGTCAAATCTTCTCAGGTTTCTCATGGCAAGTGGAATGGACAAAGTGCTTGACATTTCTCAGATTGACAAGTATGCAAGTAGTAGCTAGTTGCCTGGGCTAGTAAAGATGTGATAGTTCTTCGAAAACTAATGTTGTTTGATCACAATTTCCTCAAAAAAATTCGCAGTTTATTAAGATGCGAATATGAGATGGCCTATTTTGTACAGAGAAATTACACTATTTTCTTCACCCATATAAAAAAAGTATATATAATTTACTTTTTTGACCGTTCAATATGTTACTAAGGCAAAACAAATTTCCTTTTTGATCCATATAAACTCATAATTTACTTTAGTACAATTAACACGGTATCGAATGTCAAGACTACAATGAAAACAGTGAAATGCATGTACCTGTTGAAGAAGAAAATTCAACTAGACATAAGAAAAATTCTAACATATTGGAAGATAAAAACACCTGATACATGTAAACTATCCGATGATACGATTTATAATAAAGCTTCTTATCCCTAGTCAAAATATTAACTCCACTCGAGTGAAACAGCACCAGTATCGTAGATGACTTGTAGATACAGCATCCATATTTGCAGCCATCACTAGAGGCAATCCCAGCATCTATCTGGTGTTTGTCAGACTCGGACCTTGGAATTGCCAGAGCACACCAGAAATCTCACTATCAATTCCCTCTGTCACACCACTGTTGCAACCAATGACAATGTTCACGTGCTCATTACTTGTTTTGCCTTTTTTTTTTTGGTATGGATAGGTTCACAGTCACAATTATCATCTTCAGCACTCCTTTTTAAATTACATTTAGTTAAAGAAGGTTTATCACTCAATGGCACCTCACAAGATTCCGTTGCTTGAGCTTCAACAACAAAAGGTTGTTCATCACCATCACTCAGTATTGATGGGTGACTTCTTGATGAGCATGAAGGCATTGCTCCATCAACTGCCATGGCATCATCACATAGATTATAATCAATCGTTGCATCCTGACAATTCTTATCTGATCGGACAGCATTATCGATAGAGCAAGTGTCCTCAGTGGTAGTTCCATTCACACCATGTAACTCCTCCACTTGATCGTTTTTGATACCACTTGAAGTTTTAGTCATACCAACAACCATGTTTGACTCATTGGGCACAGACAAGGAGGAAGAGGCCTGTTCAGAGGGGGAATTTTCATCTGCTTTGTTAGAGCGAGCTGTTAGCTCAGTGTCATCTTTGAAAGCACCATTCTGATTAGTCACATCACATTGCTCCATGTAGTCAATTGTTGATGGAGGCATTTTAACAGCCAGTCGCTCCTCTTCCATCACACTTTGATGACAATCTTTATTTGAAAGAACTTCAAATCCATTTTGACCAGTGCAAGAAGCATCTTTGGAAGGATTAATGTTAATTGCAGCTTCTGTATTAACGGAAACTCTCTCTTCATTCTTGGAGAAGCAATTACTGGATACAATCTCATCAACAGAAGCTAATCCAGGTGGGGAAATACATATGAGTGATGGGTCAACATCTGCACTCGCACAACAAATTTCTTCTTCAGTAGTCATACCACAAACACTGCTTTCACAGACTACCTGATTAATGAGTCCACTACCCAAATCATTTGCAATACGATCAGGAGCATCTTGTTCATCCACAGAACCCTTCTCATTGTGAGATGATACATCCTCATTCATGCTCCGACTATCATTGATTAATTCTTTATCTTGAACAGCAGAAACCCCCCCTACAGTTTGTTGCTCAATGGTATCCACAGGTTGTTTCTGAATAGTATCTACAATAGTTTGGCGGCTTTCCACATCTACTAGTGCATTTAACTGCTTCTGTACAGAGACTGCTAAAGAAATAGCGTGATCACGAATCAAAGAATCATGGTGTGAACAGTTCAACATCTCAATCAGGGCCTGGTTGTATTGAAACAAACTTATAGAAGGCATAATAGATCCTTTCTTGCGACAGACTCCAATGACTTTTAACATATGCTCGCACAGGTAGCCCATTTCTGCCCAACTACAATTGCAAATACCAAACTGGGAACCGGGGTTCCAAACAACATAAGCTTTATCTCCTTCATGTTCGTCTGTGACTATTGCACATCTACCTTCAATGACAACATTGGAATCTGGAATTTTTAATGCTTTGCGCCACGATGTTAAACCACTCACCCACTCATCTTTCCAATATCGTGCAAAATCATCCTTCCCTGAGTATTCATCCAGCCAGAAGTAAGAATGTACTTTAGTACCCAACCTATCAACCAGCCAATCAGCACGTTGATAAACACAAGGATCCTTCCCATTCAACAACCTTAATTTCAATTGATTGTGGTAAAACTCCATTGTTGCACTAGTCTCCTGGCTGGCAATCGGAAGAGTCTTTAGTGCAGTGATCCAAGTCCCTGAGACAAAAGAACATATATTTGTAAATCTCTTTAGGAAATTAGAAAAGGCTTTGACAGAAAAAATCAATGCACTAAAGATATCAGAGTGAAACTTAATACTCCACATACTTTATCATAAAATTTCATCTCCTTCACAGCACAGATAGCTATTACATCTTGGAAACAATTCTCAAGAAAAGATCATATTTTCCACCCCAAAAGAAGGAAATGTAGAAACATGTCTGTTTATTTTATTGCTTGTAGAGATACAACATGAATTTACAACTTCCAGTAATTCTGAAATCCCATTACAGTGCAAAGAAGATATGGCACACCACTTCAATGGTTTCAAACAACAGTTCAGCAGTGAATGTTGTAAAGTAGAGAGAAGAAAGAAGAATTTTAGAGATTTAATTTTAAGGGACAATTGAAAATGAGACCCACCTATCCTGGGATACCAAACTGCCTTGAAGTAATCCATAAAATCTGAGGCATCCATGAAGTCTTCCATGCAATACTCAAACGCATCCACAGTTCCATGTCCTTTACAGATGCCATCCACAGCCTGTCCAAGCCGCTTCAAAATCTCAGCACGCATCTCTGTTTCTGAGCATCTCTTCACTAAGTTCTTATGCCATGCATGGCGGACCCGCCAGAAAGAAATCAACACAGAGCACTGAAAAACATCCCTGAGTAAAATGATGAAACCTCAGTTCATATTTTTATTAACAAAACAGAGAGGATGTTGTTGCCCCTCATCATTTGATAAAGGCCCACATAACTACCAACATACTGTCCAAGGCCAACTCTTGGTTCATGTTAAGAACCAGAAAGAAATCACAACCTTTGAACTTGATCTTATTTACATGGTTCCAAAATCGTGTTATTAAAAATTACAGAACAAATAGGCATACACATGAAAATTTGAATTAATAAACATTGAACCTAATGTTGTAGCTGGTGAGTATGAAGAAAACTAATGGCGTGAAATTGAGGTTTCATACCTTACTAGATGTATATAAATTAATATAAATAATCATGCAAGCTTTTCCTAGTTCACCGTCTAGTTATAGTCCATCAGAAATTTTCTCATGAAAAACCAAAGGTAACTATAAAACATACAACAACCTTAATTGATTTCAACAAAGACTAACCTGATTGTAGGGACATCGGCTGATGGATCATCAACTATAAACCCAGCCAGCTTCCAAGTAGGATCTTTTGTGCAAACTCTATTGTAAAGAGCCCTCATCCATCTGTGTGCATCAGCACTAGAAAATCTTGGGGCTATTACCCAGGCTACTGGGATGGCCTTGTTGTCGGAGTTGAACACGATGAGACTGTGTAAAGGATACTACATTTATAATTGCAGAGAACAACAGAATTAGCTTCCGAGTTATTTGAAGGTCCTCAAGGGACTGACAACAACAATTAACACAATTAGATCATCATCTAATTCAAAAATGACACACCTTCAATTTGTTTGTTCCAAACCTTGAATCAGAAGCCACAAGGCTACGGTTGCCAAATCGAATCATCTGCTGTAACTGCCACTCTGTTTGAATGCCCAATGTGAAAGGTTCATAGTCAGAAAAATCCTCATAGAAGAAAACATGACTCTGGTGGCTTTCAACCCACATTCTGATGCTGCTTGCATCATCTGGGTCTAGTTCATATGTAGAACGCCGGATGCTCCTCTCCTGTCTTCGAACATACCTGTGGGTTAAGAGGTCATCACGATTACAAGGACCACCCTGTTTCTCCACTGATTCATTGTGTCTCTGCATTATTGTCTCCACAGAGACCCCAACATATAGTAATGATAACACACGAAGTCGGAGATCTTCTGATATGTATGGGGCAAACATCGCACGAGTTCCAGCAGCCTTCTTGTCTTGTGGGCCATGACATGGCGATCCATTCTTATCTACATGCTTATCATCATTATATATGATAAGTGCTACAGACGGTTCAGCAATTAAACGCTTAACAATGAAGTGGCACGTGCACCCTCTCTTAGTATTAGGCCGTCCAGCATTTTTATTCTTTGGAATGTATGTATTCCTACTAGGTCGGACAATGCCACCCTTCCTATGGTCATCAGGTCCAAAGGAACACCAATACCTACAGTTTCAATAAGATCACTTAAATTCGCAAGACAAAGGCAACAAAGTAGTAATTTTTATAAGAAAATTAGTTGAACTTACAAAATATATTCAAGAATTCCATCAACCTTGGGTTTGTAGGATGCATTTGTTGAACGCCGCCGCCTTGCTTCAACATGAAATCTTGTTGGACAATCTTTGTTGGCAGATTCACCCCTCACAAAATCATCCACTCTAGCAAATGGGATAAGAGCAACTCTATCTAATTTGTCGCGCCAACCTTCCACCTTTGACCAAACAATATCAACAGCGGAAAACTCTAAGGTTGGAGGACTCTGCACAGGAAGGGACAAAATTTCATCCCATCTTGCCATCTGCATGGACACTACAGATTTTAGGAAAAGTTTTATTCAGAATTGAATTTATTCCATGTGTTGGTAAATTTAAAGGGAACACAAAAATGAAATTCCCAAACTTTACGCGCATATAAAGGCAATAGGATTTAGGAAGCATCAAGTTGCCGCGATTCTGATTAAAATAGAAACAAAAGGAAGAATTTCCTAGAGCTACAGTTAGAGCTTGTGATAGGTTCAGCTTTCATAATCTTTAATTAGGTTCAATTGAATAAATTCAGCTATGATTGGAAAGTTCACATAGGAACAATATTAATAAAAATCAAAATTCAAGTAAACAAAACCAGAATTTGTTTATTAAGAAACTGAAAGAAATACAAGAAACTAAAATCTCTGTTTTCAGACCAGAAAGAAAAGCTTAAATAATCCAATACCACTTCACTATCATAAAAAATATATAGTATTTTCTTATAATTTTCAACTAGTTTTTCCTGCACTTTCTCACCAACCAAACAAAGCTTCAATGCCAAAAAAAAAAAAAAACTGAAACCTAATATTATCCAACTAAAAAACAGAGAGACATGACTTCACAACAAATAGGTTACACCAAAATCAGTTGTAATTATAAAAATTTATTCATCGAGATAAATGAATTAGGGGAAAAAATTACACGAAAAATAGAGACAACAATATGAACCTCAAGAAAAAGTGATTCCCAAAAAAAAAAAAAAAAAAAAAACATAAAGCTTGAGAAACGAGTCTTCGCGAACCTGAAACGAGGCAGAGAAGAAGAAAGATAGTTGCTTGTAATGGTGAAGAAAATGCTTCAAGAGTGGTTTGATGTCAGGGAAGGCAGAAGAAGATGGTGGCTACTTGAGAGTACGAACAGTAGGCGAATTTGTGTGAAGGGGTTAAATGAAAGAAAATGAAATATTAAAGGATGGGTTTACTTAAAATCAGGGAGACAAACAATTACACCCCTGTAGTTTGGGAACAAAATGTGGTTGAAACAATGCCCATTTAAATTAACTTACACCATTCGTGTTTAGAAAATATTCAAACACCTCCCAAAATTTAACGCCGTCTAATTTGAAAGTAATGGCAAACACTGAATTATTTGAAAGACTATTTTGCCCCTTTTTGTCTTTAACTGATACCAAAGTTTAAAGAAATTTCCTAAAAATCCCTTTAAATTTTCCCTAAATACATTTAAACCATCTTGTTAATATAATTTAACAGTCGACTCCCTCCCGTTCAAAAGAACCGATTGGAACCGGAACCGGCGGGTACCCGGGGTTTGGTTTCGGTTCCTACCCAGAACCGGCCGTCAACAGGTAGGTTCTGGTTCTAAATTTTTGGAACTGTGCGGTTTCGGTTCTTATAGTTAGGAATCGGAACCGGGAACCGAGACTAATATAAAATAAAATTAAAGAGTAGAGAGGTTAATAAAAACTTTTGTAGAAAAAATAACGTGAATACATTTATATTTATATTTTGTAACATTTAAAGTAAGTTTGTTTGACTTTTGAGAATCTACCTTTACAAAGTAATGGAGTTTGTAATTTTGAATTTTGAATTTATAATTTGTAATTTTATTTTTGTTAACAAGTGCCAGGGGGGTATTTGTAAGTTTTAAATAGTTTTTTTACCATTTTAAAAACTTTTGGGGGTTTGTAATTTTATAAGTTACTCAGAACCGGAATCGAAACCATTGTTATAGGTTCCGGTTCTGGGTACCTCGGAACCGGAACCGGAACCGTCGGTTCTAAATTTCAAGGAATCGTTAGTTCTGGTTTATTCAAAAAATGCAAAGTACCCATAACCGAACACCTCTACTCCCCTCCCCTCCTGACATTCCACCCCAACGCATGGCATAGCCTCTTCCTTCACTACCAGCCCACCACTCTTTTTCTACTGTCTCTCTCATGATTATCTCTTTCTATTTATCAAATTAAAGAATTCGCAGCACATTAAAGAAAAAATTTGGTGAAAAGACAATTTTGTCCCCTTCTTTGTCAAATGAGCTTAGACGTCGTTTTAGATCACGGAGATGTTTGATTATTTTTTAAAATCTTGCGGGGTAAGTTGTTTTTGATTTAAAACATTTGCTAATTTAAAATACCTCTTTGTTTGGAAATCTATCAAGTACCCCTCAGGCTGTCAAGAATGGTTGATAGTATTTTAACATTTGACTGTTTCTGATAATGGAATGTCTAAATTACCCTTCAAATTTGAACTAATGAATTGACATCTAATATTATTAAAATTATTTAATAGGATGTTACACAAAATTTAAAAATAAACAGATTTTTTTTTCTTGTTAATTTAATACTGAATAATAAAAATTTAGTCAGATTTTCTCTTATTTAAAACTGTAAAATTTGATTATTTAGTGTCCCCTTGAATCATGTAACAGGTGATACAGTGCATATATCATCTCTTACATAAAAATCCTCAAACAATAGAAGATGTTTTTAGAACTACACTAAATATATGTTATAGATAAAGGTCACCCAGATTAGCCTAAATAATTACTTTACAAGAAATTTCACAAAGTTTATACTAAAGTTATATAGTTTTCTTGCGTTTACAGCATCTCCAATGATGTTCTTTATTTTTAAGAACATTTTTCATATAAATAAAGAGCGTCTTTATTAATTTTAAAATATAAAAAACACAATTTTTATTCAAATCCAATACTCTTTATTTTTAAGAAAGAGACTTAATGAGAGAGAGAATTAATAAATAAAATACATATGAACTTGTAGTTTATTAATTAAAATTAGGATAGAGAGTGAAATTTGACTCTTTAAATGTGGAGAGCCAAACTTACTCTCTAATTTATATTTTAAATATAAAAAGTCTGTTGCACTCTTATTTTTATGGATAAACTCTTTATAATAAAGAGTTTGAGTCATATAAAGAGTCATTTGGAGATGCTCTTACTATTAGTAGACCTGGCAAAACGGGCGGGTGGGCCGGGTGCGGGTTGGGTCCAAGCGGGTACGGGTCAAACGGGTACGGGCCCAATACGGGTCGAGGTATACGGGTCCAATATTTTGGACCCGTACCCTACCCTATACGGGTACGGGTGGACCCGCGGGTACCCCTTTTTTCTCTCTCCAGGTTTTAGTTTTTACAATTTCACTCTTAACAGTTTTTAATTATAATAGTTACACCCCCAAAATTCTTACAATTTTAATTAAGTATACATTTTTTTGGTAACTATAACATTGTTGATTCATTTGAGATCGTTAATTTCATGTAAATCTCATCCAGTTATAAAATTTTAGAACTCTTTGGTTTACAAGGTGCAATACCAGTTACTCTGATAACAAGTAGGTTTCCAATTTAAATAATCACCAATTACTCTGCAAGAAGAACATTTCAACAAATTTGATATAAAATAATATCTGACACAGTTCAACCCAAGGTTTATTGTTGATTCAAGTAGAACTTCAACAATTAAAAGAAAGAAAGCATAACATTTTATTGATTGAGCAAATCAGCAAAATTACTACCGAATGAAATGTTTAACTTATGGACTAATGCCAAAAGTAGAGCATGATATCGCAACCATGAACTAGTAAATGATGAAATTAGAATAATGTTAAAAACAAGGAAAGGCTGATCATAGATAGAGCTAAAGCGGAGGAAAATAGAGCCACCACCGAGCTTGGAACCAGACATCTCCTTTTTGACAAATAGAAAATAGTCATACTGGTTTTGTCTCTAATAACTGTCTTCAGAAAAATAATACTACACAAATATCCAAGTATGTGCTTAGTGATGCACACATAAACTGTAGAATATTTCTAATCATAACGGGAAAACATTCAACATGTACTAATGTAATGCTCTAATTTCAAAATCTCTCCATCCTAGTTAACTGAATTTTTGACAAAAAAATTAATTAACATAGATGGTAGAGATCTGAATCGAGGGTTTCTGGAAACAAGAAAAGCTGAAAACATACCGACAGACCAGAAGCACACAGGATTAGCAACAATGTATAAAGAACCATCTCCCATCAAAACAAAATGTCTCCAGTTAGGATAAAGAACAAAATTTAGATAATATCATTTAAATTTCAGACTCTTCTGCGTCCTGCTGTTGCCGTATTTGCGAGCAATTTGACTCTAGCTTTTAAGAGTCTAGCTGCTACTTCTTTAAGTTGATCCTCTCCTTAGGTGCCTCTCTTGTACACTCCAAAGCTAAATTCAAAATAGATGACATTGTTCCTTTCCTGCAAAATTTTTATCCTCCCTTGTTAGCAAATTGGTGTCCAAAACTTCTGTTATTGAACCAGGTAGTGCTTTGGTAACCCAATGCTTCAGCTTCATCTCCCTAGAAAAGATTTCCTCGGTTGGCTTCTTCCCAAGAAATGTTTCCATCAGCATAATACCATAGCTGTAATGTTGTGTTGATTTGTTGAAGATTGAGAGGCGAGAGGGAGAGAGATGAGAGGCAGAGCAGAGGCGGCCAGGCGCGAGAGAGATGAGTTAGGGCAAGTCAATGGGTCACGTTTTGGTTTTTACCATTTGCAAAAAAGGGTACCCGCGGGTGTCCGCGGGTTCACCCCAATAACCCGTCAGATATACGGGTTGGGCCGGGTACGGGTCCATAAAAACGGGTTCAATTTATTAGACCCGTATCCTATATTTGTTTCCCGGGTACGGGCCGACCCGCGGGTCGGGACCCATTTTGCCAGGTCTAACTGCAACTATATCATTTTTTGTTAGTCCGGGCTGAACCCACTAACAGTTGGAGAATTTGCACTTGCAGAATCGCTGATGAAGAAGTTGACCATCCCGAGCGCGAGTGAATCTATCGCCCGGCGCCGAGAGAAGAGGAGGAGGGAGTCCTTGGCCAGGGAGGATAGGAGGGCAAAGGATGTGTTGGTGACACCGCCGAGTCAGCAACTGCTGAGTCAGCAACCTGCCACAGGGGCTGGGTCGTCCCACGCTGCAGTTGTGGATGAGGAGTCCAGGACGATTACATTCACGATTCTGGCTACTGCATCGACTTATTCCGATGCGACTTCTATGAGCAAGCTGGCCAACTCTTTCTTGTTTCTGGCAGATGAGGCGCGTCTGAATCAGATGGGAGCAGTTGCTGCTGCTGATTGGGGGGTATCCCGCGCCGTTTAGGTATGACAGTATTACTTTGGTGTTCTCGTTTTGAATTTTGTTCTGGTGGCAATGTTTTGTTATGCAGGTGCTTACTAGCAGTCTTCATCTGAGGAAATCCATTGTGGCGCAGGAGAAACGGATACAGGATGTGTCCAAGGCCAATACTAGCTTGCGCCAGAGGGAGGCAGCGTCCCGAAAGGCTGAGCAGGAGAGTCAGCAGCGCCTCAGGGATAGTGAGCATGAGGTCGAGAGATTGAGGTGTGAGTTGGCCGAGAGAACCACAGAGGTAAAATAAAAAATAAAAAAAGTTACATAAAAAAAAAGTAATATTACAAAGAAACCTAGTATTATTATTACTTTTTTTTTTTTTTTTGGCAATCGAGAATAGTCGAATCAGTTTACGCGTATCTCAACTAATTTTTTATAGCTTAAAATTGTAATCGAGTCAATCCCCTCAATATCCACCCCTATTAACAACCCAAATGGATTAAACTAAGAATCTCTTGAATAATACATCAAAAAGTCCTAATNGAAGTTCATGAATAAATGCATATTGTTTGCTAGCAGAAGCATGCATGCAAGACACTCCGCACATAAATGAAAATACATCTTATTTAGTACCAGAAGCCAAACTCCGTATTTGAGACATCGATCGATCCAAGCATGCTGCAAACTAACTTGCATGCATGCATGCATTTATTTGTTGCAGCAGACGATTCTCATCTGTTGCATTACAGTTGAGGAGAGCTCTGTGTGTTTGCCTGCTGGGTAAGGTGAGCATCAACGTCTGTGCAGGTATCAACAAGCCCGTGAAGCATCGCTTTTGGATCCTCAACATTCGCGTTCAGCTTCTCGTATTCGAGAGTCCAGTGTAGCACACTGCCCTCGTCCCTTGGCGTAACTTCAAGAAGCTCTTGAACATATTTAACACAGTTCCTTCGATTGTTTTGTATGTAGCTGACTTGTTCTTGTCATCTATCGCCACTTTCTCCACATTAAATAAAGTTTTTCCGTCTGTGTACGTTACCACACAAGTGAGAAAAAATACACGCACACACACACACACAACACACACACACACATATATCCCGTTTTACTCAGTTTTTTAGCCTATAGTAAATCTAGATTATGGGTGAATCGAGGAGTATTTTTGAAGCATTTTCTTTACCATCTAATTAATACTGAGGTCAGATAAATAACATACTTGAGTCTGTCAAAAATTTGTGAATAAAATGAACAAAAAAGCTGCATAGACCTGATACCCCATTTATATGTATATATAATTTTCGATGAGATGAGTTGCGAAGATTTTAACATGCAAACTTGCTCGATAGTCGTAAAACAACTTAATACTGCAAGCAGTTTTATAGATGTTAAAATTTTCAAAACATCTGCATACTGGATGCTGACTTACCAAGCATAAAGTTCCAGTTGTAAACGCAGCCATCTTTGCCCCATTGACCTTCAAGTAAATCAACACTCTGAACATATTTAGGGCTTGTTTTGGTCATGTGGTAAGGGGTCAAGGTATAGAACTTAAAAACCTTGTCAGCAGGAGCCTTGAACTCAACATCAGCCTTCATCTGTCCAGAGAGAGCCATTTTGTTTACTTGTTTTGATTTGTATTCACACAGGAGAGGCAATTGATGATGGTTGGTGACATTAACCCTCCACGGCCTTCGGCTTATGTAGAAGGAAGTGTAAGTTGGTTGCTATGTTTCAGTTTAACTTGTTTAGATCCTGCCACGTCGACAACTGAAGGGTTTTCACCTAAAAGTTATTCTCAAGGAGAATTATACAACTAAAAAATGGTTTTCGAAAAGGCAAAGGGGAACATCATAACTATAAAGATAAATTATCAAGAAGGGAAAATAAGATTCTAGTCAAAGTACTTTGAACGGATGAATCATGAAATTTCCCTTCAATTTTCCTTTTAAGCTATATTTATGCTTATTGTTTGAAGTTATTGATTCTATTTTCGATTTACTAGTAATTATAACATGCAACAATTGATGACAAATTTGAAAGTCAATGGTTTATAGTGTTATAAATCTATCAATTATTATTATGAGTTTGGAAGTAATTTTATGTTTTTAATATAAGTTGAAAGATAATGAAAAATATTGATTAAAAATCCCATATTCTATGTTAAGTTTTAGTAATCATATATAATCAATTGACTAATAAGATCAATTTAAAAACATTTATGCAACTTTTTTGATTCCATAAAAATTATATATATTTTTTTAGATATGGTGATTAACCATCCTTTAGTACAATTTAAACTTAAGACCGAGAGACGTTTTCAACCATGTGTCCTTTTATACACCCTGCCACAAGTGAGTGGTATAAATTCGATATTTATATATAGGAGAACAATATTCTCAAACCACTTGATGAAAATGGATCCTTCATTATGGTCCACAAGGACCACAACCATGGAGTAATGCCAATAAGAAATCTGGACCATCTTGTATATAATATCATTCAATTGTCTTTTGTCTTTTGTTTTTTTCCTTTAATTTTCAACATTATGCTTCAGAATAATTTTATGAAAATTCAATGCTTAAAACCTGAAAATATTATAAATATATTTATAACTTTTAAGTCTCTATTAAGATGAAAAATTTTAACAAATAAGGAAATATATTTGTTAAAATTTTGCATAGCATGCTTTACGAAGGAGTTTTGTTCAAAATTAGTTCTATTTTTTTTTAGTGGAAATTATTTTAAATTCATAAATAAATATCTATAGATAGATGCTCTCTTCATCATCTTCGACATGATTACATTCGTTTTGCTATTCATTCAATTAAAATATTAATTTAAATCCATTGTAGATGAGCATATTTACTTTTTAAAGCAGGTAACGAGACTATGGGAATACTGATAAAGCAATTGAATCTATGGATGACAATAATTTCATGGTTCATTATTCGATTCTTATTCCTATATTTTAAAATTACCGAGAAAATGAATATATATATATATAATTGATCAGTATTTGGATAATAATTATTTTGTATTTCAATGAATTAAATTCTTCGAAAATTAATTAAGAAAATCTTCAATTATCATAAATTAGACCTTCCTTAAACTCCATGTTTACCACGCTTTCGTTTGTCATCCTCCCTAGTTCAGTTATTTAGACCATAGAAAAACTTATGCAATCCTTTCTCTGATCTGGCAATGATATGATTAAAGGGAAGGTAAGGGTTGTTTGGAATCTGTTCTTATGGATTTTAGGACAACAACATGCGTCTGAATACTATGGTTAAAGTTATGTTGTATTAGTGCATTGGTTAATGCGGCATCGGTTTTCATAATTTATCTTGTGGTGTGTAAAATTCATGAACTTTTCAGCTGGAGGTTTGATCTCAACATCAGCCTTCAGCTGTCCACAGAGAGCCATTTTGTTCATATATTTTGTTTTGAATGATAGGAGGAGCTCTGATTATGGATGCTAAACCCCATTGCATTCTTCTTATATAGAAGGAGGGAACATCACTTATTTTTGCAAGAATCTACATAAATGGCATGTAAAATATTTTGATTTCATGGTCTACGTAAATGACACATTAAATCTATGTAAATGGCGTGTAAAAGGCACACCGAATCTTCACAATTTCTTTCTTGACATTTATTAGCACATTGTCGGGTTCAAGATCTCGGTGAATGATACCATGAGAATGTAAATATGAAACACCTTTCAATATTTGAAGCAAAAACTTCTGCCAAAAAAGCATTAATAATTAAAAAAAAATTTGCTGCTAAAAAGTGCTAAAAAATTAAGCTAAGTCTAGCATATGATAGAAATAATCAAAGTGAAAGAAAATATCAACTTACTTTCTTCAAAAGATTAAACTTCTCAGATGTTAAATCAAACTGTATCCACACATGAAGGAAAAATACATAAGCAATGAAATAAGTAGCAAATAACAACAAAAAACAAAATGCAGTTTCAAGAAAAATACTACAACTTAAAGAGAGGTTCACTGCACAAACCACAAGAACAAAAACTGCATTAGACCAATACAAAGTAGATCAAAATAGTTCAACTTATTAAGCAAAACAAAAAAAAAAAAAAAAAAAAAGTTCGAAAAAAAAAAAATCAATCCACAGTTCGATGTGATCACTCCTCATCAGATCACACCAATGCGCAGGAGTGATCACATCATCAGGTCACACCAACAAATAGAGAAAGCAGAGCAATCTCCAGCCAGCGATGAAAAGATCAGTCTTCACTCCCCCTCTTATTCATATGTTTCAACCTTTCCGTGAAAACTTTGGATCCAAGAATTTTTTTAGGCTGATATCCAAATGATCCATCACCAAATGCACTTCTTCATATAAAAAAGGCATCCTGTACATGTCCTGTTTTCCAATACAAGAAGAACAGGACATGTGATGCTTTATATTAATATAGATTAAATATTTTCATATCAAAACAATATTAATGTTTTATATATGGATAGACATTATCATTAAAGATATATCCAACGAAAATAAAAATGTAATGAAAAACAAAGAAGGCATTTTGATAATAGTAAGAACTAAAGTCAAAGGGCAAGATGTATAGGGTAACATTTTTTGGTCTAAGAATCTATTAGGTTAATGGTGAGCTTAATGGACTACAAATGCCCAAACAAGATAGATATAATTGAATGTCCATCTAACTAATTTTTTATTTTATTTTATTTTAAGATTATACTTTTACTAAGACCATAAAGCGCAATTGTTTATGAGATATATCAATATTCCATAATTCTTGGAAAATTAATTAAGAACATCTTCAATAATCATAAATTAGACCTTCCTTAAACTCCATGCAAAGGGAGTTGTACTTATAAAGGGGACAAACCACAAATAGGAATAAAAAGGGCAATTAAGTGATTACCAAAAAATAAACCACAAAAAAAAAAAAAAAAAAAAATGTAATAAATTACTGCAAAATAAAACAAATCAATTGTAATAAGATTTACCCAACCAAGTTTTCATGTTCCAAGTCTTTCAAAAGAGAAACTTCTCTCAAGCAAGTGCTTGGTAGGGCCAATTTCTTTCCAATTATAGTTTTCTTCACTGCCACCTCATCATTGGTTTCGAAGTCTGTACACTTGATAACAATCGATTGTTGAGTACTCCCTATCAATGATAGTATCTTGTTACTCTTGTATCGTGCTACTGACAATCAAATTAAAAAAAAAAAAAAAAAAAAAAACAGAACAAGATTTAAAAAAAACTCCAAACTAAATATAATTTTTATAAATCCAGATTTTTCTGCCTTCGGCATGTTGGCCCTTTGAGGAGGTGAATTTATTATTGTTACCTTCTCCTCCGAGTTGGCCATTTCAATAACTGAAACTATCTGACCACTAAAATATCAGAAAATTATAGAGGAACAACCTGAAACAAAATTGATTATCATACAAAACTAATGAGTGTGCTTGATAAAAATACAATTCACAGAGATTGTTTGCCCTTGATTGAAAAGGTTGAGCAATGGTTGAAGTCGTGGAAAATTTGAAGCTTATCCTATGCTGGCTGGTTGTAGTTAATTATTTTGGTACTATCTTCTCTTCATGTTTACTAGGCTTCAGTTTTCATCCTCCCCATTTCCGTTATTCAGACAATAGAAAAACTTATGCGATCCTTTCTCTGATCTGGCAATGATATGATTAAAGGGAAGATAAGGGTTGCTTGGAGTCAATTCTTATGAATTTTTGGACAACAATGGGCGTCTGATTATTGTGGTTAAAGCTACGCTATATTAGTACGTTGGTTAATGCGACGTCGTTTTTCGTCATTAATCTTGTAGTGTGTAGAATTCATGAACTTTGTTAGTTGGAGGTTTGATCTCAACATCAGCCTTCAGTTGTCTATAGAGAGCCATTTTGTTCATATGTTTTGTTTTGAATGAACAGGAGAAGCTCTGATTATGGATGCTAAACCCATTTGCCTTTTTCTTATATAGAAGGAGGGAACATCACTTATAACCATAAGAATCTACGTAAGCAGCATGTAGAATATTTTGATTTCATGGCCTACGTAAATGGCACGTAAAATCTACATAAATGGCACGTAAAAGGCACATAGAATCTTCGCAATTTCTTTCTTCACATTTATCAGCACATTGTCGGGTTTATGATCTCATTGAATGATATCATGAGAATGTAAATATGAAACACCTTTCAATATTTGAAGCAAAAACTTCTTCAAAAAAAAGTATTAATAATTAAAAAAATTTTCCTACTAAAAAGTGCTAAAAAATTAACCAAAGTCTAATATATGATAGAAAGAATCAAAGTGAAAGAAAAGATCAACTTACTTTCTTCAAAAGATTAAACTTCTCGGATGTTAAATCGAACTCTATCTACATTTTGCTGATAAGTTAGAAATCTCAAGTTGCTCGATTTGTGAAAACTTTGGATCCAAATTTTTTTTTAGGTTGATATTCGAACGATACATCACCAAATGCACTTCTTCATATAAAAAAAAACATCCCGTGTCCTGTTTTTCAATATAAGAAAGATTGCACCACACAAGTATGATTATAATATATTAATATAGATTAAATATTTTCATATCAACACAATATTAATGTTTTATATATGGATAGACGTTATCATTAAAGATATATCCAATAAGTATAAAAATGTAATTAAAAAAGAAGGCATTTTGACATTAGTAGGAACTAAGGTGAAAGGGCAAGATGTATAGGCTAACATTTTTTGGTCTAAGACTCTATTAGGTAATGGCGAGCTTAATAGACTACAAAAGCTCAAACAAGATAGATAGAATTGAATGTCCATCTAACTAAAATTTCTTTGTTTGCGATTATACTTTTACTAAGATCATAAAGCGCAATTGTTTATAAGATATATCATTCCATAATTCTTAGAAATTAATTAAGAAAAATCGACCTTCCTTAAATTCCATGCAAAGGGAGTTGTACTTATAAAGGGGACAAGCTACAAATAGGAATAAAAAGGGCAATTAAGTGATTACCACGAAATAAACCAAAAAAAAAAAAAAAAGAAACAAGGTAATAAATTAAAACCAATTGTAATAAGAGTTACCCAACCAAGTTTTAATGTTCCAAGTCTTTCATAAGAGAAATTTCTCTCAAGCAAGTGTTTGGTAGGGCCAATTTCTTTCCAATTACAGTTTTAATTCTTTACTACCACCTCATCATTGGTTTCAAAGTCCGCCTACTTGATAACAACTGATTGTCGAGTACTCCTTATCTGTGATAGTATCTTGTATTGTGCTTCTCACAATCCACAAAAAATTAGTACATGATTGAAAAAACTCCTTATAAAAGTTTATAAATCCAGATTTTCTACCTTTGGCTTGTTGGCCATTTGAGGAGGTGAATCTATTATTGTTACCTTCTCCTTTAAGTTGGCCATTTCAACAACTGAAACTATCTCACCACGCAAATATCATAAAATCATAGAGGAACAACCTGAAACAAAACAAATTATCATACAAAACTAATGACTATGCTTGATAAAAATACAATTCATAGAGATTGTTTGCCCCTTGATTGGTAAGGTTGAGCAACAGTTGAAGTCATGGAAAAATCAAAGCTTATCCTATGTTGGCCGGTTGCAATTAATTATTTCGGTGCTGTCTTCTCTTCATGTTTACTGGGCTTCAGTTTTGATCCTCCCCAGTTCAGTTACTTAGACAATAGAAATACTTATGCGATCCTTTCTTGGTCTGGCAATGATATGTACTTAAAGGGAAGGTAAGGGTTGCTTGGAGAGATGTGTGTACTCCTAAAACGAGGGTGGCTTGGGGAATCGGCCTCTTTGAAGAAAGAATGTTGCCTTGATGATGTACCACCTTTGGAGTACAGTGTCAGAAAAGGACTCTTTATGGGTCAAATGGATTCATACCTATAGATTGGGTGGAAGGAATTTTTGGAATATCCGAACTGCTTGGGATGTTAGTTGGTGCTGGGCAAGCTGTTGAAAAGTACAGACAAGGTCAGAAATCATATCGGGATTGCTCTTGGCAATGGCTACGACACATCTTTGTGGTTTGATTGTCGGCACGCACAAGGACCCTTGGACAAGATTATTCCCTTACGCATCTTCCTTGAATCAAGCTTGGGACACAATCCCCGAGTCAATGACATCATTAGAAATGAGAATTGGGAGTGGCATGAAAATTTTGGGGAGGACTATCACACACCTCTTATCCCCACGGCTGGCCCGAGGGATACCATCTTTTGGCAGGATAAAAATGGGCAAAGGGTTCGTTTCTCTACTAGGCAGGTTTGGAAAGATCTATCCATGGAAAATGGATCCATTCCTTGGAGTTTAGTAATTTGGAATGACACAAGCATACCTCGTCACTCATTTATTACTTGGCTTGCCAAAAATCGAAAGCTTTTAACGCAAGATAGAATGAGAAGATGGGTGAGACTAGAAGAACTTTGTAGTAGACTGTGTAATGGCACCATGGATTCACATGATCACCTCTTCTTTGAATGCCCTTATTCTCAGAAAAGTGTGGAAATCTGCTCAATCTAAAGGGCACTTTCGGCCGCCACCAGGTGGATGGAATAAAATTGTAAACTAGTGTACAACTAACATTAGAGGCAAAAAGATCCAAACAGTTGTGTGTAAATTGTTATTTAGTGTTGTGGTGTATTTTATATGGTAGGAACGTAATTTTTGCCTGTTAAAAAACAAAGGGAGAAGTAATGATAGTCTGGAAATTATGATTTTTGGAGAGGTGAAAGCTCCAATGCAACAAAAAAAAAAAAAAAAAAAAGCAGAGATGTTATGAAGCTTCACAACCAATAGGTTACACTAAAATCAATTGTAATTATGAGAAATTTATTCATCAAGAAAAATGAATTAAGGGGAAAAAAAATTTACACCAAAAATAGAGACAAAACAATATGAACCTAAAGAAAAAGTGATTTCGAAAACTAAAAAAAAAAAAAAGAAAGCTTGAGAAACGAGTCTTTGCTGGTCATAGTGGTGAAGAAATGCTTGAAGAGTCGTTTGGTGTCAGGAAACGGAGAAGAAGATGGTGGCTACTTGAGAGTACAAACAGTAGGCGAATTTGTGTGAAGGGGTTAAATGAAAGAAAATGAAATATTAAAGGATTGGTTTTCTTAGAATTAGGGAGAACATTAATTACACCTTGACCTAGCAAAACAGGTTCATATCGTGGACCGTGCCCACTCCGAAAATATAGGGTACGAGTCCAGAAGTTTAGACCCACTTTAATTTTACTTGTACCTGGCCTACCCGTTTATTTTGTGGGTTGGTCAGGTATACCTGCGAGTACTCGCAGAAAAAAAAAAAAAAAAAACTACCCTAATTCCTAAATCTCAATGTTCTGAAACCCAGACCGGATCGGGTGATCGAATTGACCCGACTGGGTTTCGGTGGAATTTCCGATTTAAAAAGAGTAAAAAACAGGAATTTCACATTGGATCATTTGAAATCGTTGTTGGACCGTCTTACTGTAGCAAACAGACGGCCTAACGTCAAATTCGCTCCACTAACGAATTACAAAAGTCAAACCCCAATTATTTATTTATTTATTTATTTTTTTTGCGATTCACAGCTGTTTGGCACTTTCTTTGCTTTGATTGGCACATTTGCTTTTTTAGTTTTTCTTTTTGGTTTGCCTATTCCAGTCTGGTCCTCCTCCTCCATTCGCGATCTTCTTCAAGCTTCAGCTTCAGCCTTCAAGTCTTCAAAGTTCAACCTCTTCAATCATCGCGTCTGCTACTCTGCTTCTTCCTTGCCATGGCTGGTCTGCTACTCACTCATCAGTTGTAAGTCTCGTGACTTCAACACTTCAGTTCAGAGTCTTCATTCTTCAACTTCAAGTCTTCAACGATTCAAACTCATGGTTCATCACCGTCGCCATCTAAAAGCCCGTTTCTTCCTTGCCGTTGCTGGTCTGCCAGATTTGTCAGTCACTACTTCAACTTCAGTTCAAACTTCAGCCTTCACATCTGTCGCCGTCTGCGAGCTGTTGTCTGCCGTCGACCAAGTAACAAACTGCTGTAAGAGACTAAGAGTCATCTTATCTTTTTCTGTCTTCTATTTCATATCATGATTCATGATATTGTATTGATTCATGATATTGTATTATTGTGATGTGAATCACTGAATCTGTCAATTTAAATTTTGAAACTCTAAAAACTGATTTCTTATTGTGAATCTGTCATTTGTCAATTGAATTTATGAAACTCTAAAATGTAATTTCTCATGGGAAATTAGAAATTGATGGTGAAAGCTTCACCGTGAAGCTTTATTTTAGTAACAGAGTAATTGAAACTTGAAATGGGGAGTTTATTCATGTTGTGATAATAACATAGATGTATTTTCATATAGTTTTTCTTGGCTCCACTACTGGAATTTGGTGAATAACAATAGCTAGCGGGTGTGCTTCTAGTTGCTGGGAATAGTTTGTAATTTTTATTAACTTTTGTAAGACTTCAATGGTCTTAAAGAATAAAGACAACTTAAGATTCAAACAAGCAAGTTAGTTTTCAGTATGACAACACAAGCATTTTCACTGACATAAGCATGATGACGTCACCGGTAGGATCGGTCCAACCGGAAATTGGGCCTTTGGTCAGGTCGACTCCCGGTTCGGTTTTCAGAACATTGCTAAATCTAATCACCATTTCTAATCTCCAGCTGCCAGCTACTTCTCATCCCACCATCAACCCTAATCTCCATCCTCTCTTTCGCTCTCATTCTCAACCTCCTTTTCCTTCTCCTTTCTTCACTCTCTGTCAACATCCCAACTCTTTCTTCTTCACTTTAAACAATTATTTTTCTTCTTCACCCTCTTGAAATAATCATCACCCGTCGACAACCATTGCCGGTCATTTTGGATGATTTCTTGTCGGACTTTTACAAATCTTGACATGAAATTCTTCCTTTGCTTGTTGTAATCTTTTTTTCAGCACCAATCAACGAAATTTTGGCCTTAATCCGCCGTTTTCCTCCGCCTTGCAATTGCTAGAGCCTCCGTCGTTTCTGGCCAAATTGGCCTGATTTCTGCAACGTTGGAGGACAAAACAGCTAGGTGATAATTGTCATTAACTCCTTTAAACCTTCGTTGCCTAGCAAACCTTTAACATTTATTTTGATTTTAGTATTTTCTTCGTTTTGTTTTGTAAGTTATAAATGTTTACTGAGTTTTTGTGTGTTTTAACTTTAATCAGAACTTTATAGCAGTAAAGTGGCTTTAAGTCTGGGCTGACCTCCAATTCATTGTAGGGAGTGAATGTCTTTATATTTATTGAAATTAAAAAAAAAAAAGTGTATATAATTCTTTTGTTGTTTATAACGTTTGACAAATGTTTAATTCCATTGTAGTTGTTTTTTGAATGCATGGCAAATGATAAATAATTCCATGATGGTTTTTTAAGTATGTATTTTACCTAACTCAACAATAATACAGTGAGGAAAGGCAGGTGTTCCAAGTTTCAACTATGATGTTCAGTGTTATTCTTGGTGTATTTATAAATTATGCATTTAATTTTTTTACATTACAGTATAAATGCAATGAATAAATTAATCTATCCCTTAAATTATAAAGATTGAATTATAATTTGGTAGTACTTTAATTGATGAGAAATTGAGTTGTCGTGAACGTTTGTGGTGAATTGAATTGAATTTGGAGAAGTCGATTGTGGGGGTAATTGTAAAAAATGAAAACCGTAGAAATTTTGGGGGTGTAACTGTCAAAATTGAAAACTTCCGTGAATACTGGGGTGTGGAAATCAGGTTAACCGAATCGAATTGTCCATTTTACTAACCGAATCGATTTTCCAGTTCAAGGGAAATTGCAAACTGAAACTGGTCTGGATTCTCCCTTAGACCGGTTACTAATCGAACCGAATTTTTGGTTCGGTTAACAGTTAATCGATTTATAAACCAGTTTTCCTCTTCGACACTTCAATAATCTCTCTCATTTCTTCTTCAAGATCTTCACTCCATCCATTTTTCTCCATATTCATGTTGCTTTGCTCTCTTTTATATACTTTGTTGTTTGTCTGGGAGTGATTTGAAAGCCAGCAAATAGCAGGCTCAAATGTATTAGGGAACTTCTCTATCATTTTACCTAGCAAGGGAAGTGGGTATGCTTGGTCAAGCGCCAAAACTTTCTCCATCGCTTCTTTCACATCGTTTTCACTAGGAGCCCTTAGAGTAAGGATAGTGTGTATTTTTCTCTGGAGCTGCTTGAACAATCTTGTTGCATTAGGTTGCTCTTTTGCAAGTCATGAAGGGTGGATCTTGTTCACGATAACAACCATCCCCGCGGCTGCAGAGAACAAGAGAGTTGATGATAGCTTCAAAGCCAAAAGTGATGAAACGCCTGCACCACCAGTTGCAGCAATACCAACCATGGTGGCAACAGTGAGATAAATAATGTTGATAGAGACATAGTAGAGGGTAATGGAGACAATGGAGAAGAGACACAGCAGAATGGAGAAGAGAAGGTGAGAGTGACAGCGAATATGTGGTTGGGTCTGTAGTTTTTTTTAGGTATTTAGTTTTACTTTTAGTCTTTTAGCTTTAGGTTTAAACTTTTTAGACTTTTAGTTTTAGAGTATATTATAATATATTTTTTTTAATTTTTAAGGATAATTGGTTAAAAAAACGGGTTTTGGTTAACCGGTGTGGAAAAATGCCTAAACAGGTAACCGAACTAGATAAGCAGTCCAACCATTTTTCCAAACTGAAACCGAAACCGGTTTTCCTGTTAATCGGTTTTTCGAACTGGTTTTGGTTCGATTTTGTGGTTAGGTTTGGTTTTTGGCAAGGATGGGCACAAAGCCTGGCCTTGCGGGGACCCGCCCCGAACGGGGCGGATTTTCCCTGAATCATTTAGGCTTTTGGCAGAGATCGGGCCTAAGATTAGCCCCAGAATTCGGGGACGGGATGGGTCAAGGTCGAGAGATAGGTCTTGCCCAGGCTTAGCCCAGGCTTAGCCCGACCCGTATATATATATATATATATATATATTAATTTTAATATTTGAAAATCAATCATATATACCTATAATAATTTTAATATTTGAAAATCAATCATATATACCTATAATAATTTTAATATTTGAAAATCAATTATACATTATACAATGACAAATTATAATTGTGTAAGTATTTTATGAAATTATGAAACTATATATAAATAGGTAATAAATAAAACTAGATTAAATATAATAAATCATTATAAATATTTGTAATATATTAATGCTATGAAACAAAAATTATACATTCGACATTATATATTATACATTATATATGGTATACATTTGACATTATACATTATATATGGTATATACTATATAAGTATAATGTATATAACATATGTATGTTGTCTATTATAATTTATACATAATATGCTATTATCTATAATCTTACATTAATACATAATATATATGTTATATATTATTTGTTGTTTTGATTGATTATAATGAATCAATAAATCATTATAATTTTTGTTTTGTCCTTCATTGAATCATTATTTCAATTCTATTACCTAATTGCCTTTGTTATATTGTGATAGCTATTTATTTAGAATTTATTAGAATATATATGGTAGTTATTTATTTAAAATTTATTATAATATATATGTATAATGTATCACATGTAATACATTATATATTAAAGAGACATTATATATGTTAATACTTATTACTTAATACAATAATACATAATATTATATTGTTAATATATAATATATTTATATATATGTATAATGTATTATAATTATAATTTTGATATTTGGATTCATTATAATCATTAATCAAGGGTGGATCCAATACTTGTTGAGGGTGGGCATTTTAACAAAAAAAATACTAATGTATATAATTGTGGGGTGGGTCTTTTTGGCAACTCATGTTTTGAATCTTGATACTGTCATGTTTTGAATATTTTGATTATAGATATGTCACATATTGTAATATATTATCAATTTAGTATGATGATTTTTATATTTAATATGTACATTATGGACGTAATTTCTTTTTTGATGATATGGTCTTTATGTTTAATATGTATATTATATATTTAATTTTTTTTTTTGGTTGGTATATATAATTTGGAGAAAAGGATAATAAAACTAATAAGGATACAAAAAAAATAGAAAACCCCCAAACGAGGGATTCGGGGATTAGGGAACAGGCTTTTTTCGGGGATTCCCCAAATTCCTCGAAGGGGCTTCGGGCCAGGATCGGGGAATCCCCTTGGGCTTTCGGGTCGGGGCCGGAGACAGGGGTTCCTAGCCCCGCCCTGCCTCGCCTCGTGCCCATTCCTAGTTTTTGGCCTTTTTTTTGTAGCCCTAGTGAACAATATGGGTGCCCACGGGTCCACCTGTACTTGCTTAGGGTAGGGTTCGGTCCATCATTTTGGACCCGTTTGGATTTGTACTATTGGGACCTATACCCGTTGGGCTCGACCCATACTCGACCCACATGCTTGTTTTGCCAAAGTCTAATTACACCCTTGTAGTTTTGGAAAACAACTGTGGAAACAATGCCCATTTAAATTACTTACCCCATTCGTGTTTAAAAGATATTAACAAACCTCCCAAAATCTTAACGACTTCTAATTTGAAACTAATGGCAAACACTAATTGTTTGAAAGACTATTTTGCCCCTTTTTGTCTTTTTCTTACCCCATTTGTGTTCAAAAGATATTCAAACACCTCCCAAAATCTTAACGCCGTCTAATTTGAAACTAATGGCAAACACTAAATTGTTTGAAAGACCATTTTGCCGCTTTTTGTCTTCAATTATACTATGGTTTAAAGAAATTTCCTAAATCCCCTTTAGATTTTCCCTAAATACATTGAACCCTCTCGTTAATATAATTTAACAGTTGACTCCCCCCCTCCTGACATTCCACCCCAACCACGGTGGCGCACAGGCGCAGGCTCATCCTTCACTACCGGCCCACCACTCTTTTTCTATTGTCTCTCTTGTTAATATAATTAACTCCTGCAACTTCTTTAATAGATGTTGCATTTTTTTTTTTTAAATGCGGATCTTATTAAATAGCGTCAATAAATAAATACTAATACAATGTAATACCAAATGATAAAAATTCAGTGAAATTTTCTCTTATTCAAAACTAATTTTTTTTATTAGTATTTAGTGTTTTCTTGAATCATGTAACAACTAACAGGTGATACAGTGCATATATCATCTCTTATATAAAAAATTAGAAGATGTTTTTAGAACTACACTAAATGTTATGGACCAGATTAGCCTTAATAATTACTTTACAAGAAATCTCACAAATTATATACTAAAGCATATATAGTTTTCATGCTCTTACTATTAGTTATCTAAGTTAATCTCTATATGACCTCTCATTTGTTGAGTAGTTAAAATGACCGATATATGAACTTACATAATCTATCATTTTACTCTCTTAATTAAGATTATCAAAAAACGAAGTAGGCATAACATTTCTTTGAGTTAGCACCGGCCCCGACTCACTACTATGTATATTTTATGATATATCGTCAAGGGAAGAAGAAGAGAGAATATTAAAGCAGCTTTGACTAGTCACATGCAATATTGCACATACCCAAGTTCATGAATACAAGCATATTGTTTGCTAGCAAAAGCGTGCATGCAAGACACTTCACACATACAGAAAATAAATCTTATTTAGTAGAAGAAACATGCTAGACACTCCGCACATAAAAGAAAATACATCTTATTCAGTAGCAGAAGCCAGACTCCATATTCGAGACATCCATTCATCCACGCATGCTGCAAATTAACTTGCATGCATTTTATTTGTTGCATCGGACGATTCTCATCGGTTGCATTGCAGCTGAGGAGAGCTTTGTGTGTTTGCCTGCTGGGTAAGGTGATCATCAACGTCTTTGCAGGTATCAACAAGCATGTGAAGCATCGCTTTTGGATCCTCAGCATTCGCGTTCAGCTTCTCGTATTCGAGAGTCCAGTGCAGCACGCTGCCCTCGTCCGTTGGAGTAACTTCAATGCAAATCTTGACGCTCTTGAACATTTTCAACCCAGTTCCTTCAATTGTTTTGTACGTGGCTGACTTGTTCTTGTCATCTGTTGCCACTTTCTCCATATTAAATGCAGTGTTTCCGTCTGCGTATGTTATCAAACAAGTGAGAAAAAGTAACACTTATCAAACACATTATATATATATATATATATAGAATATATTAAAATTCCGGTACAGATGAGTTGCGAAGATTTAACATGCAACTTGCTCGATAGTGGTAAAACAACTATACTGCAAGCAGTTTTATAGATGTTAAAATTTTCAAAACATCTGCATACTGGATGCTGACTTAACAAGGTAAAGTCCAGTTGTAAACGCAGCCATCTTTGCCCATTGACCTTCAAGTAAATCAACACTCTGAACATATTGGGCTGTTTTGGTCATGTGGTAAGGGGTCAAGGTATAGAACTCAAAAACCTTGTCAGCGAGCCTGATGACACCACCTGCCTAAACCCTCCTACCATAAGCTCCGGGCGCACCTATGAGATTCAGGCGGTCGAGACAGTCGTGTGGGAATCTAAAAACTTGTATTCTGAATATGCTTTTATAAAAAAAAAAAAAAAATTCGCTTGGATTGTTTTGAAAGCATAAGCATATATATATATATATATATATATATATATATATATATATATATATATAATATATATATATATATATATATATATATATTATATAATACTTATATATATATATAATGGCTAACTCATACGTTCATAAAATACAAAAACGTATGGTATCAGATCTTTATATCTTTTATAATCAACACAGGAGATAAACATAAGGATAAAACATGATTCTGTAGCGAGAACAAGCATGACATTTTTACACACATGTTGAGTCGATGACATGTGGCCCAACCTCGAGAGGAAACGCTCCTCTGCAGGACTCTTCTTGTAAACCTAGGGAAAAGGGTCTAAAAAGGGGTGAGCTGAAATACTCAGTGAGTGGGGGATTGGGGAGAGTTTGCAAAATATTCTTCAAACAATAGTCATGACATGCAATAGTTCTTATGAAATCCTGAAAACAACATGATTCTATGAACGTATTATGGAAGTAACTAAATCATTCTTGTATGCATGTATAACTCGTTTCTAATTGTTCTATGTAATGTAACATCATCTTTTAAGCTAAAAACCAATTCTAAATTATAGCTCATCATTGAATGCTTAAAATTCTTTTTCTGGAAACTTAAAACATAACTGTAAATACTTATGCTTTTGGGAACAATGTTTTCTATAAGTCATGCTGCAACCATCTATGTCATCACTCAAGAATGCATATGATTATGAAAATAATAACTCTACTAGTCATGCTGCAAACATCCAAACCATCATTCAATGAACACTCATGACTCTCAAAACAAAATCTGGTAACTAAATTTATAACTATTGTGATGATATAAAATTGAAAACTGATTTTTCTGAAACTATACATTGATAATTGATTTTGGAATACTGTAAACTTTATGCTGATAACTGAACTTTAAACTAGATGCTATAGCTTTTACTGATATTGAAAACTATAAGCTGATATCTTATTTCGAAACTGTGAATAATACTAAAGGCTCTCTTAATATTCTTAAAACTCATATTGAGGCTATCGCTCATAGCAAATGCTAAAAAATGAATGTGATTTTGAACATTCTAAAATTGATTTTGATGTTAATAACAGAAAACTCTCACCGCAACTAGTACCCTCGGGGAAATCAGTCTTACTTGGTGGGCGTCCTGCACGCAGGCAGAGCAAGGGATGTACCTATCATACCTGGCAAGATCTATCATCGCACGGGCAGAGCCACTGAAACTGTCATACCTGGCGGACCACTCAACGCCTAGGTAGAGCCAATAAAATCTGTCATACCTGGCAGACCACTCAATGCCTAGGCAGAGCCAATAAAATCTGTCATACCTGGCAGACCACTCAACGCCCAGGCAGAGCCAATAAAATTTGTCATACGCATGTGCAGAGCCAAAATCTAAAACCGTCATACCCGGCGGAATCCTGCATCGTTCGGGTAGAGCCAAAAATCTGTATCTCTGGGGGATAGGTACTTTGTAGGGTGGTTTGAAAACCACTTTTATTCTTATATATAGTCTAAAATATTTTTCTTCATGAAAAATGCATAGTTTGCTTGAAAAATATGATATTTATGCCCAAGGTGGGAAAATATAGATTTATGAACATGCCTCAAAACTGACAAATCAACCCTTTTTCGTTTCTCAATTAGTATATTTATCAAAATCACTAAACTCTCATTTAGTCATGCATCTCATGTTAATCTCAAGTAACATATACAAGTCAAGAACATACCACATATGTGCTTATAAATCATGCATACATGACATAATATTCAAAAATCACATCCAGGGGTGAAATTGAAAATTTCCAAACATGTTTTAAAACTGACAGTTTAACCCATATTAAAAATTACTTTCAACATCAGATTTCCATAGCATGTGTCCATCACTAATCATAAGATATATACATTTCATATAAAAGTAAATAATGCCAAATCATATGAAATTCCATGCAAAATGGGGGTAGAATGCAAGTTTTAAAACATACTTTCAAAACTGACAGAATGCTCTCCTTCTCTTTTTCTTTTTACCAAGAAACCATTTACCAACATCACGAACCTCAGCCCGTATACAATTCAACCAATTCTCTACTCTCAACAGCAACATTTTATTCATATAGCAAGAATACATATAAATTTTATATACCAAACTTCATCAAATTATTTAAAATAAAATCACAAGTTAACATGCAAACATGGATTTAAGCTTTTGGAAGAAGATTTGGTTTAATCCACTCGCCAAATCAAGCTATGATTTCAATGGGGCATTCTAGACAAATATATGTTGATCCAGTGATATTTTCAAGTCATTTCAGAATCAATAATTATTTAAAACACAATTTTCTTTCGACTCATTTAAACCTGCCAACTGTTTCCAGAATTGAGGTTACTGACTTGTAAAATTCATAACAATTCAACCCTTAATCTAAACCTCATCAAACTCTCCAGAATTAAACTAGACACATATAGGATTCACCAGAATTTAAAATCACTCAATTTGGATAAGTATAAGTGCATTATTTCAGTTCTTAAAAATGCATGCTCTACAGAAAACATGAAATTCCAGAATTTCATAGCAGAATTCAAAATTCATTAAAAAATCCAATACTTCGAATTTTGGGGTGAAATAAATTTTCAACCAATCTCTAATAAGTCTAAAACAAATATCTGAAATTTAGCTTCATTTGCAAACCCTAAACATATATAAAATTTTCAGAAGTTCAGACTGTCAGAATTTCACAGCATAACTTTTTATAACCAAAAACATACTTAATAACTCTTGGTTCTTTAGGATCAACATATATGCTCTACCCATATAAACTATTGCATTAAATCTCCAATCAGTCAACAACACAATTCAGCCACCATATCCAACATATTACTTCCTATAATTTCTTTTCTATCACAAGCATTGTGAATATGCATAAAAATGCACATATGCTTGTCAAAATTAATCAATATATAAAATCCATAATTTCCATACCCTTCCTTCCAACCATTACTACCACCAATTAATTTCCAAACAAACCAGCCCTACCAAAATTAGCTGGAATTCTCAATCATCAACCAAATCAAACAGGCGGAAACACAAAATTCTGCTTTCCATTCAACAACATTTGGTATAGGCATAATTATTTAAACATGCATGTCCACACTTACTTCCAAATTTCATGATATATAACATCATTCACATGCATGCCAAAGATAGTTTACAGATGATGAATATAACCATATCAAAGCTGAAATAAATTCGAAGTTAAGGCATTTATGCACAAACATAGAAATCATTTCACTAAAAACATGATTTTATGCAAACTTCTACTATTCCACTCACAAACATCATGCTTGTAAGGATTTTTTCAAAAAGAAATGGACGGTAGTAGAAGGAAATCAACATGCAAGGGCATAAGCTTAAGTTTTTTAGGAAAACAGTTTAGATCCACTCACAATTCTAACAACCGAAGCTCCCTGCACTCTCCTCCACTCTTCTCTCTCACTCTACCATTTTTCGGCCGCACCCATTCCCCTCTCTTCTCCATTTTCTTCTTTTCTTCATCTGGGCAAAAATCAGCCTCCTCTTTTTTTAACTTTTCTTTTTCTGCTCTGCTCTCGCTTTCTCCCTCTGCTCTCGTCTCCTCCTTCGTCATTTGGCGAAAATCAGCCCCTTTTCTTTCTTTTTTATATTTTTAATCTTTCTAAATTCATGCATCTGCCCCTAGATTACAGGTAATCCTGCTAAGAATAATGCTAGCCTTACTCACTCACCCTTGTTAAAAAAGTGAAAAAGTGGATAAGACTAACATTTTAACAAATGTGAGAAAAAGAAGTGAGTAGGGGGAGTGAGTAAGGCTAGCATTACTCTCCCGCTAAACCCCTACCACATCAGCTTTTCTTTCAAAAAAACCTCCAGATTTTGCCCCTTGTTACATGCAAACCCAGTAGCTTCCTTTTCTTGCAATTTCATTCCCAATAAAACTTAAAAAAACTAACAGAAATCCCCTTCCATAAAAATAAAATCACACAGAATACGTAATATGTATTAGGATTAAAAACAGGGTTTCACACTTAACTCAACATCAGCCTTCATCTGTCCAGAGAGAGCCATTTTGTTTACTTGTTTTGATTTGTATTCACACAGGAGAGGCAACTGATGATGGTTGACATTAGAGGTCGAACATTTTGGGTAAGGTTAGGCGGGTCAACCCTAACCCGGCCCGTAATGAAGCGGGTTGAACCCAGACCGCCAAGATGGCTGTCCGAGTTGACCTTAACCCGACAGCAACCCCCGGGCGGGCCGGGTTGCAAAATGGCAACCCGCAACCCCGCAGGTTGCTATTTTGTCTCTTTTGAAAGAGACCCGCCAACCTGTCGGGTTGGCTGAAAAAAAAAAAATTTTTATTTTATTTTTTAAATTACCCCTTTACCCTTGAAATATAGCCGTTTTATAGTCGTTGGAGGGGTCTTTTTCATCATTTTTCTTTCCCATTTTTTTCCTATAAATTGGCCCTAAACTCTCACAACTCAAATTCTCTCATATTCTTTAATCTCTAATCTGTCAATTATTCATTTATTCTCTTAATCTCTTTGTTATCAATTTGCTCGTATTTTAATTTTTATTAGTTTTTGCAATTTTTAATTCATATTTCCAATTTTCCAAATTCCAATTCTCTTTCTTTAATTTTTATTTCTTCTACATCAATTTTTTTTTTTTCAACTACAATGGATTAATTTTTATTAGTTTTTGCAATTTTTAATTCATATTTCCAATTTTCCAAATTCCAAATTCCAATTCTCTTTCTTTAATTTTTATTTATTCTACATCAAATTTTTTTTTTCAACTACAATGGATAGATATTTCTCTTCCATCAATTACAATGATGAAGGAAACTACTATCCTAGTCCTAGTCCTGCTGATTTTACTAACATAAATGTAGGAGGAGATTCAAATAGTCCCGCTTTCCCATTCTCAGAATCTGATACACCTCAAAATATGCCCCCGATTCCAACAGCTCCCGGTGGTTATAGAAGTCGTCATCGTAATCGTTGTGCTCGTCCAACTTCATCTCAAGCTGAGGCGGGATCATCAACTGCCGTCGAAAGCAAAGACAGACACACATCAGACGTTTGGGTGCATTTCGAAAAGTTTTACGAGACAAAAAATGACATTCAAGTCAAGAAAGTGAGATGCAAATACTATGGAAATATTTATGAAGCTGATTCAGGTAATGGTACTAGTACTTTAAAAAGCCATGCTAATAAACATATTAATCAACATGGAAATAGAGAAAACAATCAAACTCAAATAACTAATATGGGTACTAATTGACATTATAATTCTGATGTATATAGGGAACATTTAGCTTTATATATTGCTAGAACTGATCAACCTATTAATATGGCTAAAGATAAATATTTTGAAAGATTTGTTCAAAATTCATTTTTTCTAGGATTTAAAAGTTATTCTAAAACTGCAACTAGAAATGATTTAATAAAATTGTTTAAAAAAATGAAATTAGAATTAAAAAATAAAATACATACTTGTCATGTTAGTATGGCTGTAACTGTCGATATTTGGAGTGGTTGAGTTAAACAAGATTATATTTGTGTGACTAGTCATTATTTTGATAATGAATGTAAATTAAATAAATCTTTATTAGGATTTAGATTAATGGATGTTGATCATAGTGGTGAACACATTTATAATAAAATTGTTGAAGTTTTAGAAGATTATAATGTTGTTAGTAAAGTGATAAGTTTAACTTTAGATAATGCAAGTTCTAATAGTAAAGCTATCGATTATTTTCAAAGTAATTATCCTTTATATAACAATTTGAAGTTTTTTCACCAACGTTGTGCATGCCATGTTATTAATTTAATTTTGAAAAGTGGTATGAAAACAATTAAAGAAAATATTAATAGAATTAGAGATTGTTTAGCTTGGATTACTAGTAGTAATAAAAGAAATGCTGAATTTTAAGACGTTTGTATAAAATCAAATATGTCTCCTAAAACTTTTGCATTAGACATGCCTGTTAGATGGAATAATACTTATTTAATACTTGATTCATGTTTACCTTATGCTAATATAATTAGTTATTTTGTAACAAATAATAGAGGTCCTCATTATTTGGTAGAAAATGATTGACAAATAGCTAAAGTATTTCATTCTTTTCTTAAAACTTTTTACCAATCCACTTTACAACTTTCTGGTGTGTATTATCCTACTAGTCCATTGGTAATACATACAATTATAAAAATTTTCTGAGTTATTTATAAAAAAACAAAGACAATGTAATTTTAAATGCACCATAAGCAATGGAATTTTTTTTTTAAAATATTGGGAACCCATTCCTTTTCCTTATTGTTTAGGTGCTATATTTGATCCTAGAATTAAATTAGCAGGTTTAGAAAATGGTTTTGACAATTTATGTGAAAATTTACAAACCGAAGTATATGCCAATCAAATAGGAGAGGTAAAAAATAGACTTTCGAAGTATATTTCCAGTATGAAAACAGGTATGGGAACCCGCAAAGAGGTGAAAATCCAGGGAAGCTGCACCAAAGAACAAATGAGAACTTCTACTCTTGGGTGCACTGAATAGGCAGAAGCGTACCCGAATCCGAAGCACAACCTCCTCTTCAGAAGCTCCACCAATAACAACAACTAATGTACTATCTTCCATGCAGTCGCAGAGTAATGAGCTTCAACAATATTTGGCAACCCTGAAATGTTATCAGTAGATCCACAACAGAGAGCCAACATTGATCTCTTAGACTATTGGAGAGCCAAAAAATGTATTTTTCCGGTATTATCAAGACTTGCCTTGGATTTTTCGCTGTTCCTGTCTCAACCGTCCCATCCGAACAAACTTTAGTGCAAGTGGAAGAATTTTAAATGAAAGGGGACTAAACTTTTACCACAAATGATTGAAGTCCTCATATGTCTTTGAGATTGGGAACGGTCGTGCTATCAAGGGCAATACGAGTTGTCGATGATACTTTAATAGAATCATTTAATTTGTAATATGATGTAGTATGAGGGAGGTCCTAGTGACCCACCAAAATTAGTTGTTTTTAAATTGTAACTTGTAAATTAATTGTCAATTATTGCACTCTTTTTTTCTTACCAAGTTTTGTCCTATTGGGTTTTTTTTTTTTGTGAGTTTTTTAACGAGGTAATAATTATTGTAATTTCTTATTTTATTTTTTAATAAATGAATAAATTTAATTATTCTTATATTACAATTTTAATGTATTAAAATTGAATTAATATTTGGAATGTTAACAAAAAAAAAAAATTAATTTAATTTAATTATTGATATTTGAAAAGAAATTAACAATTAACTAAAAACAATTACATTTATTGATTTATAAATTGTTAATTATTCATTTGAAAAGTTAATTAAACATTTAAATTTAAACAAAATAAAAAAAAAAGAAAAAAAAAGCGGGTTAACCCGGCCCAACCTGTGGCCTACCTCGACAGGTTAGGGTTGGCGGTCCGGGTTGGGCTAGCCAATTCTCTAACATTGGTGGGCCGGGTTCGGGCGGGTCAGGACCGACCCGCCATTAACAGCAACCCGCTGCGGGTCGGGTCAGGTCGAGCCGAGCGGGTTGCTTTTCCACCTCTAGTTGACATCAACCCTCTACGGCACTCGGCTTACATAGCAGGAAGTGTGAGTTGGTGGCTATTTTTCAGTTTAATTTGTTCATGCACTACAACCATTCAGATCCTGCCACGTTGATAGGTGAAGGGTCTTCCGCTAAAAGTTATTCTCAGGGAAAAATATACAACTTAAAAATGGTTCTAGAAAAGGCGAGGGGGGAACATCATAACTATAAAGATAAATTATCAAGAAGGGAAAAATAAGATTCTAGTCGAAGTACTTTGAACGGAAGAAATCATGAAATTTTCCGTCAATTTTCTTTTTGGATAAGCTATATTTGTCCTCAATGTTTGAAGATATTTATTCTATTTTTGATTTAAAAATAAAGATAACATGCGACAACTAGTGACAAATGTTTTTAAACTAAGCCGAAAGATAATGAAAAGTATTGATTAAAAATCCCACAACAACCATTTAAAAATATTTTTGCAACTTTTTTGATTCCATAAAAATTCAATATTTATATAGGAGAACAATATTCTCAGACTGCTTGATGAAAATGGATCCTTTAATATGGTCCTCAAGGACCACAACTATGGAGTAATGCCAATAACAAAATCAGGATCGTCGTGCCGTATAATATCTTTCAATTTATTTATTTTTTTAATTTAAGTCTCAACATTATGCTTCAAAATCATTTTATGAAAATTCAATGCATAAACCCTTAAATATTATAAATGATATTATAACTTTTAAGTTTATATTTATGATGAAAAATTTTAACAGATAAGGAAATATATGTGTTAAAAGTTTGGATAGCATGCTCTACGAAGGAAATTTGTTCAAAATTAGTTCTATTTTTTTTTTTGATGGAAAATATTTTAAAGCGAGAAATAATTATATATGGATAGATGTTGTCTTCCATAATTATATTCGTTTTTCCATTCATTCATTCAATAAAAATATTAATTTAATTCATTCAATTAAAATATAAATTTAAATCAATTGCTGATAAGCATATTTATTTTTTTAAAGCTAGTAAAGGGACTGTGGGAATATTGATAAAACATTTGAATCTATGGATGATAATAATTTCGTGGCACATTGTGAAATTTAGAAAGAGATGAAGAATTTTGAGAAGAAGAATGCTCTATTATTGCTTGTTTTGCTAACTGTTACAGAGAAGCTTAACTCACTTTTGTATGAAGAGGTGAGTGAACGAGAGAGAGAGAGAGAGAGAGAAGAAAGTAAACAAGAGGAAAGTAAAGGGAGAAACGACACCGTTTCTCCTTTTTACACTTTTGTCTTTAAATGAAAAAGTCAACCTTGGTCAATATGCTCCCTCAAACCAAACTACTCTGTTTCTAACTTCTCATGCTGCTGCATTTTAACTACTACTTTTTAGTTGCTATTGCAGAAAATTCATTCTGCTAATCTGCAGAAAATTCATTATGCTAATCTGCTGCAGAAAATTCATTCCGCTAATCTGCTGTACTTTAACTGAAACAATCTTTCTCTAATTCACATTCTTCACTAGCTGATCAAGAGATTACCCCTTTTTCGGATTCAGATTAAAAGCAATGACTGATTTAGATTAGAAACAAAGTAACATTGCTTAAAAGCAATCAACTGCTGCTTAAAAACAATCAACTGCTGCTTAAAAGAAATCAACTGCAACATTTAACTTTGCAACTTGAGCAACTAATCAACTGTTGCAACATTCAACTGCAGAAAAGGATCATCTGCTGCAACATTTAACTTTGCAACTTGAGTAACTGATCAATTGTTGCAACATTCAACCGCAGAAAAGGATCATCTGCTGCAATATTCAACTAAAAAAAATCTTATCAACTGTTGCAACATTCAACTGCAGAAAAGAATCATCTGCTGCAATATTCAACAAAAAAATCTTTCAATCTCATCCAACACTCTGCTACTTAAAAAAAATCGACTGCTGCTTTAACTTTGCAACTTGAGCAATTGATAAACTGTTGCAACATTCAATTGCAGAAAAGGATTATCTGCTACAATATTCAACTGCAAAAAAAATCTTTCAACCTCATCCAACACTCAACGCAGAAAAAGGATCATCTGCTACAATATTCAACTAAAAAAAATCTTTTAGTCTCATTCAACACGCAACTTAACATTCAACTGCAGAAAAAGCAATCTTTCAATCTCATCCAACACTCAACTTAGTTGAGTGCTACTGTATGCTATTAACATCAACCACATTTAACTTAGCCTTTAAAGCTTGGAATTGAGTAATGGATAAAGGTTTGGTGAGTATATCAGCAATCTGTAATTGAGAAGGAACATATTGCACAGCCAACTTTTTAGCAATAACCTGGTCCTGAACATAATGAGCATCCAGCTCCATATGTTTGGTGCATGCATGGAAAACTGGGTTTGCAGCCAAGGCTCCTGCACTAAGGTTATCACACCATATAACAGGGGAGTCATGAAAAGATAATTTCAGTTCCAAAAACATGCTTTGAAGCCAAGCAATTTCAGTTGCAGTTTGAGCCAAAGCCCGGTATTCAGCCTCTGTTGATGATAAAGCCACAACCTTTTGTTTTCGAGAGCTCCATTGAATAAGATTTGGCCCCAAGTATACACAATAACCACTTGTAGAACGCCTATCATCAAAGTTACTACCCCAATTGGCATCAGCATAACATTCAACACTTAGGGAGGCTGCTGGCTTGAAGAGTAAACCATGATCTTGAGTGCCTTTGAGATAACAAAGTACCCGTTTACAAGCTTGCCATTGAAGGTCAGTAGGAGCTTGAAGGAACTGACTGAGCTTGTTAACAGTGAAGCTTATATCAGGCCTAGTGAGTGTTAAATATTGCAAGGTGCCAATGGTGCTTCTATAAAGAGTGGGGTCTTTAAAAACCTCACTGTCATTGGAGCTTAGCTTGGTGCCAACAGCCATCGGTGAAGGACATGGATGAGCTTCAGACATCTTTGTTTTAGCCAGCAAATCTGAGATATATTTGGTTTGCTTAAGGTGTAAACCTTGAGCTGTTTTAGAAGCTTCAATACCAAGAAAATATTCAACTTTACCGAGAGCTTTTACAGAAAATTGGCTGTTCAAATCCTGAATTAACTGATGTATAAATTGAGTGTGACTGCCAGTAATCAAGATGCCATCTACGTATATGAGAAGATAGATTATATGGCCATCATGGTGCAAAGTGAACAAACTAGTGTTTGAAATGGAATTCTGAAAACCTCTACTTAAAAGAGCTTCTTTTAACTTGTCAAACCAAGCCCTAGATGCTTGTTTGAGAGAGCTTTATTTAATTTGCATACAAAATGAGGAAGATGTGAGTCAACAAAGCCCTCTGGTTACTTCATGAAAACAACTTCATTAAGGGTGCCATTTAAGAAAGCATTATTGATGTCAATTTGTTGTATTTCCCACCCATTAGAAATAGCAAGTGTGATGATAATTTTGATGGTGGACGGCTTCACAACAGGGCTGAATGTCTCAAAGTAGTCTAGGCCAGGGGTTTGTTGGAATCCTTTGGCTACAAGCCTGGCTTTATACTTCTAAAGGGAGCCATCTGCATTGAATTTCCTTCTAAATACCCATTTATTCCCCACTATGTTCATATCAGCAGTGGCTGGAACAAGGGTCCAAGTTTGGTTCCTTTCAAGGGCATCAAATTCAGCCTTCATGGCTGCTTTCCATTCATCACTGACTAAGGCATCTTTAACTGAAATAGATTCAGCTTGAACAGGTGATTCATTGGCTGTAAGGAGGGCAGTTTTGGTTTGGGTAGCTTTAGCTCTTGTTATCATAGAGTGAGTGTTTGTAGGGAAAAGAGAAGGCTGTGAGGAAGAAGGAAATTGTGATGAAGATAAATCAACTTCAAGATGGTAGAGTGGTGGAGTTTCAACATGTGGGAAGAAAGAAGAATTAACAAGTTGGGCATCTATGAGGTCAATTTCCAGTTTGCAGGGTGGATGTGTTAAAGGTGCAGGTTGTAAAACTGGTGAATGTGTTAAAGGTGCAGGTTGTAAATCTGGTGAATGTGTTAAAGGTCTAGGTTGTAAATTTGATGGGTATGGCAAGGAAGTAGGAAAATCAGATACTGTGGAAGAATTATACTGATTAACTGCTGGTAAAGAACTAATTATAGGACAGGTTGTTGCAGGAGAGACTTCAGCTGGAATTAAGTTGATAGGAGGAGATGTATCTATATGTCTAGCTTGAGAATGAGGTTTGGAGAGTGTAGGATCAGAAGTATGGTTTAATACAGTAGGATTTTGAGATGTTGGAGATTGTGAATGAGAGACAAAAGGAAAATTGGATAAGATAGGTTCTATGACTGTGGCAGGTGAAGAAGAGGAAACTGAAGTGTGAAAGATACTCATATAAGGGAACTCATTTTCATTGAATTTGACATTTGATGTAATGAAAATTTTTCCATTGGAAGACAAGCACTTATAGCCTTCGTGAACTAAACTATAGCCTATAAAAACACATTTTGAGGAATGGAAACTAAACTTGTGCTGATTAAAGTCACGCAAATACGGAAAAACATGCACAACCAAAAATTTTCAAGGAGGAATAAATAGGGACTCGACCAAATAAGACTTGATAAGGTTAAACAAAATTTAACACAGATGAGGGCATTCTATTTATTAAGAAAACTGCTATGTCAAATGCACACCACCAAAGATGCATGGGCATGGATGCATGAGCTAACAAAGTTAAGCATGTCTTAACTACATGTCTATGTTTCCTCTCACTTCTACCATTTTGTTGGTGAACATAAGCACAAGAGTGTCTAAACTGAATTCCAGCAGTTGGTAAGTAGGAAATTAGGCCTCTATATTCACTCCCTTGGTCAGATTCGAGACACTTAAGTTTGTGATTAAACTGTCTCTCTACTAGGTGATGAAACTTGATGAAAATAGAAGCTACTTCAGCTTTGGTTCTTAATGGAAAAAGCCATGTAAATCTACTAAAGTCATCAATGAATTGTACATAATATCTAAAACCCTCTAAAGATAACACTGGGGCAGGCCCCCAAATGTCACTGTGAATAAGTTCTAGGGGAACTGTAGCTCTTGAATGTGAGATAGGGAAATGGTTTTTATGAAGTTTTCCTAATTGACAAAAATCACAAAAAGAAATAGAAGATTTATTTATGGACACTGACAAGCTGGGTATTTGTAGGAGAATTTTCTGAAGAATTTCAGCATGTGGGTGCCCTAGTCTATTATTCCAAGTCATAAGAGCAGAATCATGAGAGGAATCAGTGTGATTGGCCAATGCTGAAGTAGAATGCAAGCAATTATACACATGTGCAGTAGTGTTATATATAAAATTATCAGATGTGTGTGAGCAATCAGTATTGTGATGATGTAGTATTGAAGAGTTGTCGTTTAAACAAGCAGAAAAATCCAAGTTTTTATTAAGAAAACCTAAAGTACAAGTACTTGAGCAAGGTGTATTGACATTACAAACTAATCCCTCTAATTTAATTGATATATCAGTGCATATTTATTTGCAACAAAAGAACTACAAACATCACCAAAACAGTTAGACACAACATTATTGGACTTATCTAAAGTGATACAAGGTAACAATGGACTGGATGCTTGATGCGTGTTTACTACAACATGCAAAAATAGCAAGTATACTAGTCGCAAAAAGTAATAAAGTGATGAGTGAGTATCGTTCCCACGAGGATAGTGTTACTAATTACCGATTTTTCTAGTTTAAGTCCTANTGAATGAGAGACAAAAGGAAAATTGGGTAAGATAGGTTCCATGACTGTGGCAGGTGAAGAAGAGGAAACTGAAGGGTGAAAGATACTCATATAAGGGAACTCATTTTCATTGAATTTGACACTTGGTGTAATGAAATTTTTTCCATTGGAAGACAAGCATTTATAGCCTTTGTGAACTAGACTATAGCCTATAAAAACACATTTTGAGGAATGGAAACTAAACTTGTGTTGATTAAAGTCACATAAATAAGGAAAACATGCACAACCAAAAATTTTCAAGGACGAATAAAGAAGGACTCAACCAAATAAGACTTGATAAGGTGAAACAAAATTTAACACAGATGAGGGCATTCTATTTATTAAGAAAACTGTTGTGTCAAATGCACACCACCAAAGATGCATGGGCATGGATGCATGAGCTAACAAAGTTAGGCATGGCTCAACTATATGTCTATGTTTCCTCTCACTTCTACCATTTTGTTGGTGAACATAAGCACAAGAGTGTCTAAACTGAATTCCAACAGTTGTTAAGTAGGAAATTAGGCCTCTATATTCACTCCCTTGATCAGATTGGAGACACTTAAGTTTGTGATTAAATTGTCTCTCTACTAGGTGATGAAACTTGATGAAAACAGAAGCTACTTCATCTTTGGTTCTTAATGGAAAAAGCCATGTAAATCTACTGAAGTCATCAATGAATTGTACATAATATCTAAAACCCTCTAAAGATAACACTGGGGCAGGCCCCCAAATGCACTGTGAATAAGTTCTAGGGGAGCTGTAGCTCTTGAATGTGAGACACGAAAATGGTTTTTATGAAGTTTTCCTAACTAACAAGAATCACAAAAAGAAATAGAAGATTTATTTCTGGACACTGATAAGTTAGGTATTTGTAGGAGAATTTTTTGAAGAATTTCAGCATGTGGGTGCCCTAGTCTATTATGCCAAGTCATAAGAGCAGAATCATGACAGGAATCAGTGTGACTAGCCAATGCTGAAGTAGAATGCAAGCAATTATGCACATGTGCAGTAGTGTTATATATAAAATTATCAGATGTGTGTGAGTAATCAATATTGTGATGATGTAGTATTGAAGAGTTGTCATTTAAACAAGTAGAAAAATCCAAGTTTTTATTAAGAGAACCTGAATTACAAGTACTTGAGCTAGGTGCATTGACATTACAAGTTGATGCCTTTGATTTAATGGATACATCATATGCAGATTTATTTGCAACAAAAGAACTACAAACATCACCAAAACAATTAGACACATCATTATTGGACTTATCTAAAGTGATACAAGGTAACAATGGACTGGATGCTGGATAGTTAGGCTTAGTAGTACTAGCAAAAGTCTTGGAGACAGACGAGACTGGCAGCTGAGGAAAAACAGAAGGTGAGCAAACTTTTGGTGAGTTGGAGGGCAGGACAGAGGATAGATTCAATTGGTACAACCCAGCTTTAAGTTCTCCCTGCANAGGTAGCAATTATGGCCCAAATTGTATGAAAAGTATCCTAAATCCTATCAAAATTCAATGCAAAATCATAGTATAAAATACGCTTATCAATGCTGGACAATTTGGCTTAGTAGTACTAGCAAAAGTCTTGGAGACAGAAGAGACTAGCAGCTGAGGAAACATAGAAGGTGAGCAAACTTTTGGTGAGTTGGAGGGCAGGACAGAGGATAGATTCAATTGGTATAAGCCAGCTTTAAGTTCTCCCTGCAGTAACACTGTATTTGTAATTTTATCCTTTACCACATAGCTATCAGCAGAAAATTCTACCACAACATTGTTATCCTTAGTAAATTTAGATATACTGAGTAGGTTTTTTGTAATTCTAGGCACACACAACACATTCTTTAGGTAAAGACATTTAGATTTAAGAGTACTAGGTAAGAGAGTAAGTCCTACATGAGAGATATGAAGAAACTCACCACTACCTACTTGAAGTTGCTCAGGTCCATCATAGTTATGGCTAATGTTGAGGTGGTTTAGGTCAGCTATGACATGGTCAGTTGCACCTGAGTCCATGTACCAAGCAGGATCTTGGCAAGTGGCTGGAGAGACAGTCAGAGAGCATCCTTTGTTAGCAGGACCAGAAAATGTTTGATTCTGATTTGCAACCATATATGCTTGACTGGAATCACTAGGTTGCTAACTGGGAACTTTGAATCCTTGTGAAACAAGAGCAGAGTATGAGGAACCAATTTAGTTTACTCCAGATGATGTGGCAAAATTCTGTTGTGGCTGGAAGTTGTTGCTAAGTTCTGGTGATCGAATGTGCTGCTGATTAGGTACATAAGTAGTAGGGATAGTGTATTGTGTTTGCTGAGGATGGTGAACAAATTGAGGCTGCATATTATTGACATCATGAGAACCAAGTGATACATTATGTGGTTGAGTGTGACTATTCGACTGATGACCATATGGTGTACTAGACTGCTGAAAAATGAGTGATAGGACCAACTGGTTGGCCAATGTGACCTCTTGTAGGTGGTGGCACACCATTATAAGTAGAGTTGTACCGGTGATAACATTGGACTGCAGTATGTCCAATTTTATTACACACTTGACAAACTGGTCTTCCCTTGCTATTTGTACCTCTTCCTTTGCCTCTTCCAAACTGATTAAAACTCGATGGATTATTTGGTGGAAAAGGTGTTCTGTATTGTCCTATGTGAGCTGAGTAAGTGTCGTGATCAGTGGGATTATGAAAGGAATATTGGGAACTGATTTCTGGATGAGCAATATGAGGTTGTAGAGGATGTAATTGATGGGATAGTGAATTGCTAAGAGGATGAGTACTAGTAGGATATGAGTGTGGTGGTGTAGCAGATTGTAGTATTAGGTTAGGAGAAAGTGCTGGATTATAAGCAACATTTGGACTAATCAGTTGTAGTCTTGGATTACTAATGGAAGCAAGATGAACAGAGCTTTGAAAATCAATAGAATTAAACTTTTCAATTCTCATCTCAAACTTTTGAAGTAAGTACTGCGCTTCCTGAAGAGTAACTGAATCAAACTTGGACTCAATCCTGGATGTCAAGTTAACTATGACAGCATCAAACTCTGGTCCTAGACCATCAAGAATATATTGGAGCAAATCTTCATCAGGAATTAGTTGCCCACTGGCTGACAAATTTTCAGCTATCCCTTTCATTTTCTTAATGTATTCACTAACACTTAGGTTTCCTTTTTGTGTATTTTGCAGTAAATTTTTCAGATGCAGAGCTCTTGCTTTTGAATCATTCAAGAATTCATTCTCAAGTGTTAACCAAATAGCAGTTGAAGACTGACATTTTGATGCATACGAAAACATGCACTCAGATATTGAGGCTAACAACCAGGTTACTAAGAACTTATCAGTCCTTTTCCATGCAACATAATCTGGATTTACTATTTCTTTAACGAAGGTATCTTTTGAACTAACTTCTCCTGATTCACTAACAACCTTATCTTCAACACTAATTAAAGGAGAAGGACAAGAAATCAAACCTGTGAGATGATCTTCTAATTCATGAGCTCCAACAGCTGAAATTACTTGGAANGGCCACTTGGTTTTGGAGCATATCAATTTCTTCATTAATTCCGGACATGTACGGTGATGAGGCCGACACTGATTTTATTCATATGGATAATATATGCATTGCATAGTCACCTTATCTGTCGAAGCTAAGCCCCACATTTTTTCTTATAGCATCGGAAACACGAATCTAACATCGGGAAACGTATTAAGTTGTTTGGTTGCATTTTAAACCAAGACATATAGTCCACACACGTTACGCAAGTATGTACATTCAATATTTTTTAAGTAGGTTGTAAACAAATTTATTTTACTAAAATTAATTAATTAGATTAAAATATAATAATGGTTAAATTATATAAATTTTAAAGTATATATATATATATATATATATATATATATATGAGTATTTGAATGATAATTATTTTGTATTTCAATGAATTAAATTCTTATTCATAAAATGTTGAAGGGCAAAATGGAATGCAAATAATATGTTTCCTTAATTGTGAAACAATATTATGTTTCCTTATTCTAGGAGATTTTATATATTATTACAATATTATGTTTCCTTATTATATAGCTTAATTTTTGTATAGACAAAAATATTGATTCAATTATAATCAATTCAATAATAATTGAATTCACTAAATGATCTCCTTGAGTCTCATTTGTTCATAATTCTGACATAAATTTTTAAAATTAAAAGCAATTTAATCATGTGTAGAGTATTCATTTTTTTTTCAAACTTATGAGTTATGTGTGTGCACAACAGTTATGTGTTCACACTGGCTGCCAATCCTTTTATTTGGATTGTTTCATCTGTTGTGTGTGTGCACATTAGTTCTTAGTGCACACTGTTTGCCAGACTTGTGTCTTGACTTGTTTTGTTTCGAGTGTGTGTGCACAACGGTCTGTGCTTACACTCTCGCTTCAGATATTTTTTAATCCAACACAAGTCGCATGTCTGATAAAGTGAAAAAAAATATTGTTTATCTTTGTCTCTTGATATTTAGGACCTTTTACATGTGTCATAATATGCTTAAGTGGTCATAGGGAATAAAGTTATATTTCTCGATTTGTTTTGTGGTCCAAACCAAAAGAAAGAATACTTTCCTTATTTAGACAAACATGGGTCAACCCTTTGTTGGCTGATGTGGCACTTTATTGTTGAGCATGAAATCCTTCATTATATAATACTCTTTCTTGCGTAAATGAATCTAACCTTTTGACAATTTGTTTCATTGTACTCTGAATTTCTTAGAGTATTCTATCTCTTAAGGTTCAATGTTCATTTCTATTTTGTGCCAAAACCTCACCATATCAAAAATAGACTTGATGACTTTTGGAATGCGGTTCCTTTGCTGATGCTGGTGCGTGGCATTGGTGCTTGAAGCTTGGTGGTTTACAAGCTGTTCTCGGGTGTGTTCTCGATGAGAAGAAGCTCCAAGGAGTTGCTACACGTTAGGGATTCAGAGTGTGGTGCTAAGTGTAAAGTTGAATAGGGAGTTCTTTTTACTGTAACTTAGATTAGCTTTAAACTATATCGTGTAATGTGTTTTAACTTAATGGATTGCTTTGATCTGGACAAGGTCCCATGGATGTAGGCTAAATGTGGATTTAGCCAAACCATGTATATGGATGTGTTCTTTACTTTCTGCACTTATGTTTGTTGTGGTTAAAAACTAGAAATCTCTTAATCAACTTGGTGATATTCCGCTGCATGTTAAAATGGGTACTTAAACACCGAAATGTGTTAACCATTCCCCAACAAGTGGTATCAGAGTTGGTTTTGATAAGTTACTTCAGTAGATCCTTACTCATTGGTTTTCATAAGTTACTTCAGTAGATCCTTACTCATTTTACTTGTTTTTGTGTGCATATGAGTGGTCTAGTTGTTGGACGAAGTCTGGTCTACGTTGCGTTTTTACTTCAGATCTGCTATTTGTCTGTGTGTACACTTCCATTTGTGTGTTAGCATTTGTTTGATTGTTTTTTGTCATGAGTTTCTTCACTAAAGGTGGATCTACTCATAGACCTCCTTTGTTAGATGACCCTAACTACTATAAATGGAGACCTAGGATGTGTGCTTTTCTAAAATCTATAGATGAAAGAGTCTGGTCCACAGTTGTGAATGGTTGGACAACCTTGATTATTGTTGAAAATGAAGTGTTTAGACCAAAACCTGTTGCTACTTAGACTGCTAATGAAATAACTCTCGCTAATTATAACTCTAAAGCCTTTCATGCTCTTTTTAATGCTGTTAATGTGAACAAAATGAAAGTCATAGCTAATCATGAGCTTCTTAAAGATGCTTAGGATAGGCTTCAAGTCAAGAATGAGGGAACTGGTGCCGTTAAAAGAAATAGGCTTAGAAGACTTGTCACTGATTTTGAAAATTTGAACATGGAAGAGGATGAGACTATAATTGATTTTTATGGTAGAGTTTGTGATATTTCTAATGAATGTTTTGCTTTGGGAAGAACATATTCTAATGCTGAACTTGTCAGGAAAGTGGTTTGCTCTTTGGCCCGGAGATTTATGTCAAAGTCACCACCATTGAAGAATACTGAGATTTGGATGCTATGGACATTGATGAACTCATTGGCTCTCTCAAATCTATGAACTGAATCTGCAATGATAGAAAAAACAAAAACCGAGCAAAGGTTTGGCTCTCGAACATGAGGTTGATTCGGATCCTTTTCATGATTGTGATTTAAATTCATTGGATGATGAAAATTGTGCTTTACTTATAAAGAATTTTGTAAAGTTTTTAAAGAAAAACATGAAAAAAAACCTTATAATAGTGGTTATGGCCGAAAACCTTTTGTGAAAAAGCCTTATGACCATCAAAACCTTGGTAAATTTACAAAGAAATTTTCAAAAGATAAAGAAAAGAAAAATAAAGGTATCAAGTGTTTTGAATGCGAGGGCTTTAGGAACATACAATCTGAGTGTGCTAACACATTGAAAAAGAAGAAAGGTAAAGCCATGGCTGCCACTTTAAGTGAGAGTGAGCATGATTTGAGTGATGATAAGAATGTTTTAGCCTTCACTGTGAATCAAGAAGATGGTAAGAGTGAAGTTTCAGACGACACTGAAGATATCTATGCTGAGTAACAAGAAACATATGATAAGATGTATGACCAATGGCTAAAGGCTGTGAAAAAGTTACAATCTCTTGGTGCTGAGAATGCTTCCTTGTTGAAACAAAAGAAAGCATTATCAAAAAAGATTGTTGTTCTTACTACTGAACTAACTGAGGCTAAGACCATCATTGATAAGTTGAATGCAAGTTCTCTTTGTGGATTAAAGTGTCAGAATTCAGAAGTTAAGGGCTTAGCAAATATTTAACTAAGCAAACACAAAACGCTGTCGTTTTTGTGTTTCTCTCTTAAAGAGAACGAATATCTGTATTACTTTCCCCTTTGTCTCTTTAAACACTCTTTGAGCTACTGATTCAATTAAGTAGCGAATTCTAACTGTATTGCAATTCATTCAATCAAATACACGAAATTGAAGCTTTGTTTTTCTTGTTATTTTTCTTTCAATTTACGAATTTCACTCTCTTGAGCTTGATGAAGTGCTTGGTCAAGGAAAATCCTTCAGAGATCGGTATGGTTTGGGCTTCAGTCCTGGTGCTAGCACGTTGAAAGCTGGTGCTAACATTTTTGTGAAAGCCACCAGAACTCCTACTGAAGGAACTGTTGTGAGACAGTTTACATAGGTATCAAAATTCATTCCTATTTGTCATTTTTTTAACAGGAAATGTCACATCAGACCCAAATGCTTCAGATTCATTGCTTATTTGAAGAAAGTTTTTAAAAACCATAGTTTTGTTGCTAATNACAAATTTCTAGTGACTTGGCTATTAGCGTCGATCTCAGAATGTATGTTTGCTTCTGTGTCAAAATGTCAGTCATCTACATCAATTTGGCTAACCCTAGAAAGTGAGTTCTTAAATGACTCTAAATCCAGAGCACTTCACCTAAAAACCTTACTCCAAACCACTAAAAAAGGAAACCTAAGCATTAGTGATTATGTTAAAAAGATGAAAGGAATAGCCAAAAGTTTATCAGCTAGTGGTCAAGTGATATCTGATGAAGATTTATCGCAGTATATTTTAGATGGACTAGGCCCTGAATTTGATGCAGTTATTGTTAACCTTACTTCAAGAATTGAGTCCAAATTCGACTCAGTAACCTTACAAGAAGCACAATATTTGCTTCAGAAGTATGAAATGAGAATAGAGAGGTTCAATTCTGCAGATTTTCTCAATAGTTCTTTCAACAGTTCTGTCAATATGGCTACTATAAGTACTCCAGGGTCTCACACATCCACAACTATACCAATGATATCCACTGGTAGTTTGCCTGTAGCACACAATTTTCCTTCTATCCAAACTACTGCTGGTTCACAACTGTATAATCAATACCCTGCTCATGTCAACTATTCGGTTCCTCATGTAAATGCTTTAAGTGATCAGTTTAATGCATCAGCCTATATTAGGTAGTATGGAGCTCCAATGCAAAACTATAGACCACCTAGCATTCCTTTTTTTGGTAGAGGCAGAGGAAGGGGAAATCCCAAAGGAAAACCCATTTGTCAAGTTTGTAACAAAATGGGCCACACTGCTGTGCAGTGTTATCATCGGTACAACTCTACTTACAATGGAACCCCTCCACAATTTGGGAGTACAAACTATGGGAGTAATCAAGTTGGTATTGGTTCTTCACCATCAAACCAACAAAGTCATTCTCTTGCCTCTGGTCCTAACCTGCCTTATCATGGAATTCAAAACCATTACAACAATGGTGGTTATCAACAACAGCAGTTTGTCTCACCCTTTACCCAACAACAACAACCTACACCAACCATTAATCACACACCTTCAACCTTTAACTTACCTAGCCAACAAACACATAACTCATACAATTTACCTGCTCAACACACATCCAGTCAGCAAACACATTCCTCAATTCCCAATCAGCAAAAACATTCTTCAGCTCCCAGTCAAGCCTATTTTGCTGTTCCCCATTCCCTGCCAAATAACCTGTCTCCTACTTTTCCCACTCACATCACATCAACTACCATCCAAGATCCAGCCTGGTATATGGATTCTGGAGCAACAGATCATGTTACTTCAGACCTGAACCAATTAAGTGCAAGTAGGAGCTATGATGGATTAGAACAGCTTCAGGTTGGCAGTGGTGAGTTCCTTAACATCTCACATGTTGGTTTTTCCCTCTTACCTAGTACATTGCAATCTAAATCCTTATATTTGAAAAATGTGTTGTGTGTTCCTCGTATTACAAAAAATTTACTTAGCATTTCCAAATTTACCAAGGATAATAATGTTGTGGTTGAATTTTCTGCTGAATGTTGTGTGGTTAAGGACAAGGTTACCAATCAAGTGCTGCTGCAGGGAGATCTTAAAGCTGGGTTGTATCATTTGAATTTTCCATCTTCCTTGTCCTCTCTGTCTCCACCTGTTAATACCTTTTTAGTCTGCTCCAAGTCTCCTACTCAAGTCACATCCAATAAATCCACTAATGCAAAGAGTACATTAGGTAGTTTAGGATCTGTTGAAGTTTCTTCCAAAAACAGCACAGAGAGTTTAGATTCTGTTGAAGTTTCCAACTATGTACGGTCAAAACTTAGTTCTAGTCAGTCCCCCTTTATTACATGTGTTAAGAATAACAATGAATCTCATGTAGCTGATTTTACTTCTAATAATTGTACTTCTTTGCTGAATAATAAAAATACAGTTCAATGCCATTCTGTTCCCTTACATTCTACTACTGTGTGCATTGATTCTGATTCTTTGCATTCTTTACTTGTTGCTCAACTACATGCTAATAATTTGAATTATACAATCTCTAATAATTCTACAACAGATGCACTGCATTCTCATTCACTTGCTGATACTACAACAAAATACACATATAGCTACGAACATTAGCTACGAAAGGAAAAACTGTAGCAAATACATATTTACAGCTAGAAAAGTCAATATTTGTAGCTAATTGAAATAATTTTAGTGATAAGAATTTCTCCCTCGAAGCTAATATTCATCTATTGTTTTAACTTATTAAAATTGTGGCAATAGCTATTCATTTAGCTACAATGTATTAGCTATGGTAAATCATTGTAGCTAATTAATGTATTTAGCTATAAATATTTCATTTATATGGCATATAGTATCATTATTTGCTATGAGTTTTAACTATATAGCTATTATTTGTGCCGTAGCTAGAAAATTGAGATTTGTTAGCTAATTAATTTTAGCATATACCATTTTAGTACGTGGCTAATAGTATCATTATTAGCTCCGATTTTAATTATATAGCTATTATTTTTACATTATCATAAAATATAAATTTGTAGCTCATAGGTATCTAGCTATACAAATTTTATTTTCATGTTAGTGACAATATCTTAGTATCATTGTTAGCTACTAGTTTCATATATAGCTAATATGTGTGTATTAGCTATAATATTTGATTTTGAGCAAATAAGAATGTGAAAATAATTTGCTACAATCCTTATAGTATGCGCTATAGATATTCTATTATCTTGTAAGTAATTAATATTTTTATTACTTATGAATTAAATAGTTATAGTAAATATTTTGTTAATCACACCACTAAGGTCAATAGTCAAATCAATTTCGATTGTCTAATCTAATGGTACAGCTCTCACCTGTCCACCGTCAATATCTCATATTTATGTTGTTGTTTTTTTTTTTTTATAATTTTATCCCTTACTAATAAGTTTTGGACAATAGTACTTTTACTTAAAACAAATTTACATTAATATTAATTTTAATTTTATCCTTGTTTAATTAAAATTTTAGACAATAATGCCCTTAACTTAAATAAATTTACAACCACTACTGCCACCCACCAGCATCGCCGACACGAGCCAACCACCACGGGCCGCCGCCGGAAAATCGCAGGAGTCCCTAAAAAAGAACGAAATTCAGTGGGAGGCTCCGGGAGGCTTCGTTATGGCCGTTTCCGCCATATTGATGGCCGAAAATGGCCATATCAGGCTAGAGCTGGCCGAAAATAAATATTTTACAATTAAATAGGATAAAGAGTAAACGTTTTCCCAATTATAAAAGTAAAAGTGGCGGTACTTTTACCCCTCCTTATGTTTCCAATGGCGCTTTTTTTTTTAGGGTTTTATTTGAAGTTTTTTTATTTTTTTATAACCATGGGCGAATCAAGACCAGGACCGGCAACAATAATGTTACGGACATTGGTATTTTTACAGCGAAATCTTATACCGCCTACGTGTCCCGTGTTTACACCAGTAAATCAAATACGTTTTACGTTATTAAATTTTTTTCTAGTGAACGGCTGTTCATAAATATGGACTCGTTACTTACATGGACTCCTGTCCATAATATGGACCGGGTCCATTTACTACGAACTAGCGTCCCCATTTAAAGACGGGCATCCATCATTAAATGGATAATTTTTTTTATATAAATTATAACATAGTTTTTTTTGCAAAGAATGGTTAATGGACGGCCGTCCATTAAAAATATGAACACCCGTCCAATATTTAAAGACAACCGTCCATAACCTGTGAATAGTCGTCCCTAATTTTTATACAGCCGCCTGATTATAATCTCAATTAAAAAAATAACTGATGGATGCCCGTCTTTTGGGGCGCTAGTTCGTAGTAAATGGCCCCCGGTCTATATTATATGGACAGGAGTCCTATAAGTAAACAACCGTCCATATTTGATGAACGACCGTTCACTAGAAAAAAAATTAATAACGTGAAACGTGTCTGGTTTGCTGGTGTGAATCACAGGACACGTAGGCCGGTATAATATTCGGTGCAAAAATACCAGTGTCCGTAATATTATTGTTTAATTGAGATTATAATCAGGCGGCTGTATAAGAATTTAATTAATAAATACAAAGTTTTTATAATTTTTTATTTGATAAAAAGCACGCAAAACAAATTATGTAAATAATTAAATAATATTTTACAATAAAATAGGTAAAGATAAATGTTTTCCCAATTATAAAAGTAAAAGTGGCGGTACTTTCTTTTACCGCTCCTTATGTTTTCAATGGCGTTTTTTTTTAGGGTTTTTTTGAAGTTTTTTTATTTTTTTCATAAACATGGGTGAATCAAGAACCAGCATGGCAAACGAGTACAACCATCAGAAGAATTCCAGACAATAATCAGACTTCAAAGATTAGTTTTCTTTTTGGACCCAATCTACTCCATTGAGGTTTTTTTATTGTCTAGTGTTCATATATTTTTTTTCTTTTGTAAATTGTTTTACTTGCACTTTTCTTTCAAGAATCAGTTTCTTTAAAGATGAGTTTTTTTTTTTCTGCAACTGCTTTATTTTCTTTCGTGCATTATGTGTTTATATTGAGGACGAAATCTTACAACTTTCTAGGGTTTTCAGAAAATACACTTATTTGATATTTATTAAATTTTTTTTAATGACACAATTATTGATAAAAACACATAATCAAACACCATCACAGTACATAATGTCAATTTTGAGAAAAAATAATAATTATATATATATTAAATTGGGCCATGCGTCACACATCAATCACATAATACCAAATTTTGAGAAAACTTTTATTTATATATAAATATAAATTGACCATGCTTGTGGATATAAAAGAAATTAAGAAAAAACTCATAAAAAACTCATGGGAATAATTACCTTTGATTACATGTCTCCTATCCTCTGTAGAGTGCTTCTGCTTTTTATTACTACTTTAGCTTTCGTCTGCTGCAATAATAGTGTCATAGAGTTTGCTAATTTTTATATATTTTTTTTTTTTGTTTTGACATTTTCGTCTTACTTGCTACTTTTGAGTCTTTCCATGTCTGCTGTGTCGGCAATGCTAGTTAAATTTTAATTTTCAAGATGTAATGTGAAGTCAATAAATACTGTCAGTTATTTAATTTTGTATTGGATGGTTTATATTAGATGTTATGTATGAAATTGTCACCTTTGTTTATAGTTTTATATTTATGAAATTGTCACCTTTGTTTTATGGTTTTATTATTATTATTATTCATGAAACTTGCCCTGCCTTGCCAGATTTGACTACTCAAACATGTTATCTATTCTAATGTTAATTATCAATACAAATGCTTATATTATATTTCACTTCCATTCTATTTTATACGGTTTATATGAGTAGAGTTTATATAGAGAAAAGTTTCTTGAATAACCTTCTTTAATTTAAAATTAAAAATATAAATAAGAAACTTTTAACATCTCAATTCTCTTAAATGATCATATTCACTTTTTTTACCAATGCTAGTAATCCCTCCGGGTTTTATGTGGTACATGTATGTTTTTTTTCACATATGTTAGTTTCTTTGATTCAGCAGAGTTATTTTTATTTGTGCACTCACGTTTTGTTTTGGTTGGGGGAGTTGAACAGATTATTTAATTAGTATTTTGCAACCAAAACCAATCTTAGCACATTCCCGAGGCATCAAATCATTACATAAATACATTCACAATATATTTTCATGACCCACTTGTTTAAAATACCATTACATAATACATTCACAACGTATTCTTTCATGCCCACTTTGCTTTTTTATGTGCAGTCTGTCTTCATCCTAACTCAAGGTTTGGAAAAAGATGAATGATTAGTTGACATTGGGTTTAAGGAAATTTTTCGTTTTATGGTCATAGCTCATAATGTCTTTTTCTTTCATTATTTATTTATAACTCAATGTTTATTTATTTGTAAATAATCCTTTTTTAGAATACCAACAACATGAGTAGGCGTGGAGGTTTATTAAAGGCAAAGAAAAGCTAAGCCCGCTGACAAAAGAGTGATCCTGCCGGTAGTATCCCTCAAGATATGCAAAAACTCATCTGAAGCCACACTTAATAAGGTGCAATCTACTACAAATAGCATTGAAAAGTCATGTCTTAATCACCATTCTCATATACAGCCAGAAAAAGCAACTGATTCTATTGGTAAACATCATTTAGTCATTTATTTTTTTAATATTTTCTTGATCACCAATCAATTCATTGTTATATCTATCATGTACACTCATTATTAATATTGTTTGTTAGTTTATTTAATATTCATCTAACTTGAATTTACTTTTTTTTATAAGCTAGCTATTTAAGTTACATTTTAGCATAATTACTATGTATTATAAGATATACATATTATTGGTTTATTTTATCATTACACAGGAAATGAGTAACAAGAATAAGACAAATAGATCAAACGGTCTATGCCTCCTTACACAGAACTAAAAGTTTGCTCGACTCAGACGTCAAATGGTATGATTTGCTTTCAAATATGAGATTAAGTTTAATATTCACATTCATTATTTTTAATCAATATGTTCATAACTTTTATTATGACAGCAAAAGAAAAATGGATATACTCCTTCTCGTTTGAAGTTTGGATAGAATCTCGCAAAAGAAAAAAGATAAGCAAGTTGAATCCGTTATAGAAGACATTATTGTAATAGCTTTGTATTCTCTTTAACTACTTCTTGATTTTTTATTACGCACACACATCCAGCTAATACCATAAATTTGTTTTTTAGTCACATTTTGATCGATTAAAAAAGCAACACGTAGAAGGACAAATCTTATTGAATGATGATGAAATATTTGAAGAGGTCCTTGGTCCAAAGAGAATGGCTATTTGCATGCTTAGGTCTAGGAAAAAGTATTACCGAATATTTTGGAAGTAGACCAACTAAAGCACAACTTATGAAACAATACAAACACTAGGAAGGAAGCAAATGAAAGGGTGGAGGAGGCAAAGAGGGAAGCAAATGGAATTAAGAAGAAGTGAAAAGCAAATGGAGGAGATGAATAGACTGGAAGAAAGTTCATGATGATGCTTACAACTTAAGGTCAACAATCTTCAATAATAAACTAAATCCCTTTGGATGAAATTGTAAGTTATTTTGAAAATTGCATATAACTATGAAAACCATTTTTCTTTTACATTAATCATAAGCGATATGCAATGATTACATTATCTATATGATTACTAATTTTTTTTTTCAAATTTGATATCGCAGGTTGGTGGAAATTCTTAAATACGGACAGATTGCTATGACATTGAAGATTCATATTTTATATAAAACTAATTAGTTGATAACATTTTAAATTACTAGGATGAAGGATTTATGAGTAGACAATTATTTTGGTTGGAAATGACTTTGTTAATGTATAACTTTTTTATGTTAGAATTTTCATGACGATATTATCTATTTAATGTAAAGAATTGCTATAAATTTGTAATTTTTTATTAAATTTGTTAATTATAGCATATTTTGTACAATTAATTTTAATTGAGCATAAATTATAAATTTTTTATATAAATTATTTGTTCCATAGCAATAATTATAATTTAGCTACAAATTAAAGTATTTATAGCAAGTTATTTCAATATTTAGCTATTAACAAACTCTGTCCATAGCACTGAATTTCACATATAGATATGACTTCAATATGTCCATAGCAAATAATTATAATATTTCTACAAATCAAAAGTATTCATAGCCAAGTAATTTCAATATTTAGCTATTAACACACTATGTCCATAGCATATCTTTTCATATACAGATATGACTTTCATATTTTGTAGCAAAAAATTAAAATTTAGCTATGATCATATATATGTGGCAAACGATATTTTTATTTAGTTACAATTTTAGCTGTCACGTAGCCAAAAGGTTAATATATTTGCTATGGATATTATTTTGTGTAGTAGAATTTTCAAGATTTGTTATAAATTTATATTTTTGTACCTAAAATGCAAACATAGCTACACAGACTATTCTTCGTGGCTATAAAGGCAAAGTTTTTGCTACAAGCTTATTATTGTTATGGCAAAAACATTTAAGTTTTTATTACATATTAATCCATTTATATCAAAAAATATAAATTGTTAGCTACGTAAGCAAAAAGTTACATGGCTAATCTTAGCTACGCCACTTTTAGCTACGATAAGCTACAAAACATTGCATTTGTAGCTAAACCATTTAGCTACTTAAATTCATACTTTTAGCTACAATGAACGCCATGGCTAGACATACATAATGTGTAGTGTACTTCACTTGCTCTTGCAAACTATATTTCATCTGCTGGTCTGTTACATCTACTTCTTATTTCATTCTGACTTTGATAATATACATTACTCTAAATGCATGACTTTAGTGCACCTTGTCCCAGCCCTAGTTCTGCATCTAGTAAAACCGTAACCCTGCTTTACTTGGCACAAGAGTTGGTCACCCTCATGCTGAGGTGTTTCACAAAATCATGGAACCTTCCCATCCACTCCATAAGAACTCCAGCTATCATCACATTGCCTTTTGTGATGCTTGTCACCTAGGAAAAATGCATAGGAATAATTTTCCCCTCTCTCACTCAAGAGCTACTTCTCCCTTAGAACTTGTGCACAGTGATGTTTGGGGACCACCCCTATAATGTCTGTTGAAGGATTCCGATATTATGTTGCATTTATAGATGACTTTAGTAGGTTTCCTGGCTCTTCCCTTTAAGGACTAAAAGTAGTTAGATCCACCTTTATTAGATTTCATCACTTAGTTGAGAGACAATTCAACACCAAACTTAAGTGTCTACATTCTGTCAAGGAGGAGAGTATAGGACTTATTTCTTATCTAACCAGTTGTGGAATTCAGTTTGACACTCTTGTGCCTATGTGCATCAACAAAATGGTAGATGAGAGAAACATAGACTGTGGTGGAAACTGGACTACATTTGCTTGCTCATGCTTCAATCCTTTGCAATATTGGTGGAATGCATTTGATACAGCTTGTTTTTAATTAACGAATGCCTTCTTCTGTTCTGAATTTATTTCTCCTTATCAATTTATTTCATAATCTCCTCTTTATCTACTTTAAAGTTTTTGGTTCACCTTGCTATCCTTATTTAAGAGATTATCATAGCATAAGTTCAATTTTCATTCAGAAAAATGTGTTTTCTTAGGATATAGTTGGTTCATAAAGGTACAAATGTTTAAGTTCTAGTGGTAGAGTTTATATCACACCAAATGTTAAGTTTAATGAGCTGGAATTTCCTTTTGATGACAAGTTTAATCTATCAACCTCACTTCCAACATTTCAGTAGAGTCTCATACTGCCACACCTATAATAGCTTTCCTTTTGAGTCTTTAAAACCTCAAGTTCTGTGATACAACCTCTGCTGATGGATCTCTACCTGCCACTGTATCTTGTGTCCTTCGAATTCCTCTCCAAATGATCAGCATATCAACCTCAGCAGTTAAATCCTCTTCTCCATCTCTGATGCATCTCTTGTCTCAAAATCACCTTCTTTACAGCACCTTTCTTGAAACTGATTATTTTTCCTGTCAAACTCATCTCGTTATCAAACTCACCTCAAATGTCCTTTAGTGGATTTTACTCCTACTCTACCTTCCCCTCACAACTCTACCAGTAATCAGTCTCTTCCCACTGCCAACCTGAAACAGTTCCTAAACTGTCACAGTCTACTGCTCCCCTCCTTAGTCAGTCACAATATCCTCCAATGACAACAAGAACCAAATCCCAGAGTCTTCCTCCACAAAAATTGGCTAATATCTTCCTCTACCTCTGCTGTGTTCCTGAACCATGCTCTGTTAAAGAGGCTCTACAAAGTATTGAATGGCAAGAGGCAATGAACAATGAATTTACACCTTACTTAAGAACAATACCTGGTCTTTATGCCCTTACTGGTGATATGAATATTGTAGCAATAATGGGTATTTAAATTAAGTTAATCAAGATGGATCTCTACAAAGTACAGGCTAGGTTGGTTGCTAAAGGGTTTCAGCAGACTCCAGGGCTTGTATTTTGAAACATTCAGCCCCGTTGTTAAACCTTCCACCATAGAATAGTTGTTACATTGGCTGCACAAATGGGTGATATTCAGCAAATAGACATCAATAATGCTTTCTGAATGGAACTCTGAATGAAACTGTATTCGCGACAACCTGAGGCTTTGAGCATCCTCAGTATCCTGGTTTTGTTATAGTTAGAAAAATCCTTGTATGGTCTTAAACAAGCACCTGGGCTTGGTTTGACAAGTTAAGGAAGCTTTATTGAGTAAAGGTTTTAGTTTGTTTATTTTCAAGAAGTGATCAAAGACATATCTTCTTATAAGTTGATGATATCTTGATACTGGAGGGAACACAACTTTTATCCACACTTTGATCAAAGATCTTAATGCTCAATTCTCACTTAAAACGCTTGGATCAGTTCACTACTTTCGTGTAATAGAGGCTGTTAAAACTGATCAGGGTATGCATCTTAAACAAACTAAATATATCCTTGACTTGTTGGTGAAAACAAGAATGGCAGATGCACACCCTTGTTCTACACCATTAGCAGTAGGTACCAAGCTGTTTGCAGGTGACAGTGAATGCTTTAAGGATCCAACTTTGTATAGAAGTACAGTGGGAGCATTGCAATATCTCACACTTACTAGACCTGATATCAGTTTCATCGTTAACAAATTAAGTCAATACTTGCAAGCTCCTACAGAAATACAATGGCAAGCATGCAAAAGAGTTCTTCGATATCTCAAAGGAACTCAGAATCATGGACTTCAGTTTAGGCCAGCAGCTTCTTTAAACGTTGAATGTTATGCTGATGCTGATTGGGGCAGTAATCTTGATGATAGAAGGTCTACTAGTGGATATTTTATCTTCTTAGGTCCCAATCTGATTCAATGGAGCTCGAGGAAACAAAAGGTAGTTGCTTTGTCCTCCACCGAAGCTGAATATAGGGCACTAGCTCACACAGCAACTGAAGTTGCATGGTTGAAGAATATTTTTTCAGAATTAGGCCTGGTTTTTCCTTAGGCACCTGTTATATGGTGTGACAATCTTAGTGCAGGGGCCTTGGCTGCCAATCCTGTATTTCATGCCAGAACTAAGCATATTGAAATTGATGCACACTATATAAGAGATCAAGTATTGGCTAAATATTTGTTGGTTCAATACGTTCCTACAAAGTTACAAATTGCTGATATATTAACAAAGGCACTCTCTACAGTTCAGTTTCATGAATTGAAGGAAAAACTTACTGTGATTCAGTTACCCTGTTCTAGCTAAATGCTCTACTGAATTATCTTCTGCTGAAATATTTTGATTGAAATCAGTGATCTGCTGCAATGATTCCTGCAGATTGTAGTTTATATGAATTTTGAGAAGTGATGAATTCTGCAGTTCAGTTGCAGTGACTGTTGGATGTTAAATTCTAGTGTAGTGACTGCTGGATGATGGATTCTGGTCTAGTGTAGTGACTGCTGGATGATGGATTCTGGTGCAATTACTCTGAAGTTTGTGTGTGTTGTTCTGTTGCTTGAGATTGGTGTTTTACTAGTGTTCTTCAGTTGCAGTGACTGTTGGATGTTAAGTTCTAGTGTAATGACTGCTGGATGATGGATTCTGGTGCACTTGTTCTTGTGAATTTTACTGGTGTTAAGATTGAAATTCTGATGCAGTTTTAATCTATTGTAGTCCATCTAAAATGTCCTGATGCAGTTGCAGTTCATTGATCACTGCTGAATGTGTTTTAGTGAAGAAGCCGAAATATTCTGATGCAGTTGCAGTTCTGATGCAGTGTTTTTTTTTCAGTTGCACTGGACAGATGTATTCTGCAGTTTGTGTGTTACTGGTGTTCAGTTGCTAAAATGTTCTGATGCAGTTGCAGTTCTGATGCTGTTTTTTGGTTCAGTTGCACTGGACAGAAGTATTCTGAAGTGTGTGTGTTACTGGTGTTCAGTTGCTAAAATGTTCTGATGCAGTTGCAGTTCTGATGCAGTGTTTTGGTTCAGTTGCACTGGACAGATGTATTCTGAAGTTTGTGTGTTATTGGTGTTCAGTTGCTAAAATGTTCTGTTGCAGTTGCAGTTCATTGATTACTACTGCATGTGTTTTAGTAAAGAAACTGAAATGTTCTGATGTAGTTGCATTTCCTGATTGCTGCTGAATGTAGTCTGAATTGAAGAACTTGCAGAAATATGGTGCTGAATGTAGTCTGGTAAAGATTGAAGCAATGGACATTGAATTGAAGAACTTGCAGAAATATGGTGCTGAATGTTGTCTAGTGAAGATTGAAGCAATGAACATTGAATGTTAGTCTTCTGATTACTGCTGAATGTTGGAGGCAATTTGTTTTGAGTGGGCATGTGAATTAAAATGCAAGGTTATGGAAACCTGAACCAGGGAGTTAGATTTGAGTGGGCATGTGGATTAAAGTGTCAGAATTCAGAAGTTAAGGGCTTAGCAAATATTTAACTAAGCAAACACAAAACGCTGTCGTTTTTGTGTTTCTCTCTTAAAGTGAACGAATATCTGTATCACTTTCCCTTTTTGTCTCTTAAAACACTCTTTGAGCTACTGACTCACTTAAGTAGCAAATCCTAAGTGTATTGCAATTCATTCAATCAAATACACGAAATTGAAGCTTTGTTTTTCTTGTTATTTTTCTCTCAATTACGAATTTCACTCTCTCCACGGTTAATAATCCATAAATGTGTCATTAAAACTTATACTATTATGAATTAATGTATATTTACTGAGTTGTTCTTTTGCCCTTTTTTAAATTTCAAAAATCTCAAAGGGATTTTGTTATTCCAAAAATCTCAAAAGGATTTTGTTATTCAATAATTACTAGGGTTAGGGTTTTAATTTTATAAAAAGCAACCATGCTTACACGGAGAAACGAGCTATTTCTAGCAGTTTATGCTAACTTAAATACATTAAACAACAATTTCAAAACAAAATAAAACTAATATACTAAAAGAATGGAGTATTGACAGAAAGTTTGTACTTCGGACTCTCAGAGCTTTACATGCTTCTCTTCCTTTCCTGAAGACTCGGGTGGAGGCGTGTAGGAATTATTTTTTTTTTTTTTTGGGGGCGGGGGGGCAATGAATGATATATATATAACTGGCTACACTACGTAGCTAGGCCACTAGCTACATGGTTCTGCCCCTGCTTGAGAGCCAACATTATCCTTAAGATACCTTATAAATATATTTTCGGGGTACTTGAGATGGTAGTTATACGATCACCAATGTTTAGCACTAGGCACACCATTAACATATGAATTTTGATTTATAAAATTTGATTTTTCACATCACGTATCTTCATAATATTAGCACAAAATCAGTATTAATACTTATTGAATAGAAAGTACAAATGCAAATTAACAAAAAAGACTTTGTAGAGAATAGATGAGAAAGGTCAAGTCTATAATTAAATTAGAGTTTATACTTTAAAATAGGTGTGAAAAAATTATTTTAGTGCATATAACCCACCTTATCAAACTAGCTCAGAAGGATGGATTGCTTTGACTGACTATTCTCTGATTGTCACAGGAATTTGTTAGGAAACAATTTTATAGGAAAACTGCCTTGGAAAATTTTTCATATGAAAAGTCTTGAGATTCTGTAAGAACTATCCTATCTCCGCCATTTCTTATTTGCGAAACGAATTCTTTATACTTATGTTCAATACTATCGAATGCCTTTGTTTATTCCAAACAAGTTAGTGATCTGAAAAGCACCGGTTTTGCTTTCCCAAACTCCAGTAATTTGCCAAGTATAGAAACTCTGTAAGTGTAAATTTCATTTCATGTTGCCCATAATACTGTAGTCTATGTAGGTCTAGAAACTTTAATTTCATTGCTGGAAATCAATTTTGTTCTTGGTTATTTTTATATTACATGTGGATTTTTATCATTTACTAATGTTTAACTCGATTTGATCTGATACAATTTTCTGTAGAGTACTAAGGAACTGCGGTATTACCGGTGAAATCCCATCATGTATTGGCAATTGGAATTCATCATTAAGAAACCTGTTTGTTCTCTGTTTCCAAGCTTCGTCTTTCTTCTCTTATTTATATTTATACATATTTTTTAAACCTAATAGCTAAGAAATAGGTTAGTTTCAGTTTTAAAATATTCATGTCATTTTATAATAATTGGCGCCTTACCAAAGCTTAATAAATTTAACATCCACAGCAAAATATTAATGAAAAACTAAATTTTATTATAAATTTTCACTAAATTATCTTCATTACAATGTTATTTAACGTTGCCCGTCCTCAACAAGTTTGTGTGCATTGCAGTGACTTGAGCTTCAACAACTTAACTGGTAGGATCCCACGTTCTTTTGAACATCTGAATTTAGAAACAATGTATGTAATTACTTTCTTTAGACGATCATTATATATCTCTTCTTATCAGTTTTTNTATCTATTTTTTTTCATAGGAAATTAGAAAATATCATTTATGTTAAGATTCTATGTGGGGATTTTAACTTGAGACCTTTGGCTATTATGCCATGTTAAGTTATCATCCCACCCAAAAACTTAAGCTTGTAGATGAGGTCACAACATACATTAGACCAATACCTTGAAGGTAAAAGACCACTAAACCATCATGTGGCGTCAACAAAACTTTACATAAAACCATAATTTAAACTGACGCATACCCCCTATCTCCTTAAAGGTAAAATGCCATATCAAACATATTTTCATTTAATTTTGTATACAAAGATTTATTAACTAAACTTAATGAATTGAAAAGTCAATTTTTGTATGGATGATAATAGTTGAAATTTTTTCACTTGCCCTCATTGAGATAAAATCCTTACTCCTCACTGCACGTAAGATTATTTGCTTCTTTAACCTAAACTTACAAAAAGGGTTTGAGGCGATGGTGGTTAGTAGCAATATGGTTGCCCAATAACCCTTCACTCTCTACCTTTTTCTCTGAAATTGCTCCTTACTTTTGTTAATTCGTTCATCTAGGGAAATGCGCATGCCTGTGATATGTTGTTGCATTATATATGTAATTAACTTACAAGATGTACTAAAGACGTTAGAGGTAATTCTAATTCATACAGAAATACTTAATTTAAATTTTGAGTTATGAATACGAGGAATTAATTACTGCATGGCCAGCTACTTTAATCAAACAGAAAAGGTATCCGCCAAGGAATCAAATTGGAAGTTGTTCTCCGAGTTGAGAAGCTTCTAATACTCCGCAATTATTTCATCTAGCTTAATGTTATCTTCAATGGTTAGGAAGTCTAAGAATGAATTATCAATTTCTTTAGCAAGACCGAATTCTTCTATATGATGTAAGAAATTTATCTGTAATCTAAACAGAAATACAAAGAATATAATATTCTTAAACTATAAATTAGGAATCAAGAATTACCTCCAGCCATTGAAACAAACTCACGCATCTGTATTTTGGCTCTTCTAAGCTCTTAAGACACTTTAATATTGAAGATGTATTTTTCAGTATAATCGAGTTCTTGAGCTTAGGGACCAAAATAATATACATAGCCAAGTTTTCATCAAACTTTTAATAGCATGCCTAATGGCTGCCATAAATCCCAAATGTTTGAAAACTGAAGCATTTGAAAACTGAACAACTAATGTGGACCATCAAGGTTTAAAATTGATGAAAATCAAAAGGTTATTTACGTTACATGAGTAACATAATGTAATGTAAGTTTTACATGTTAGAGTAGATGCCCTAGAGTCAATCAATTATTGTAGAATTGACTATTTATAATAATGTTCATTAATCAATAATAAAAAGCATTTTATTCTATATCGCGTAAATCATTATTATTGCAATATGTATTGATATATGTCCTTAGAATGGTAGAACCGTGACGAAGGTATCAAGTGTTTCAAATCTTGATAGCGAGAACCCTATAAGCACATATGGTGGTCATTCTAGAAACGTCCGTAGCCCCAATATTATTCTGAAGTAAGGGCACAGATAATACGGTAACGCTATCATAGTGTTGAACGACTCTGTCGAAAGGCAGTGACTGATCTCACTTGTCAAGGTTGTTTGGTGACAACCTGGTGCAACACATGGGTGCTTGTGGTAGGTGGATATACCGCAGCAAGTTTACTAGACTGACCCACCAGAGGATTCCATATAGATGGTAACCCGACTGTCTATGAAACAAATCCTCTAACGAATAGTGGTGCATGTGATCCTTAGACTTGAGATCACCAGAGCGCCTTGTGCACCGATTGGTGCAGTTTGACACTAGCCTAACGCAGTTTTATTCAGAGCTGTCAATACGGTGGTGATTGACTGCATCGAGGAGTGTATCAAGACTATAATGGATAGACAGAGGATTCATCACTCCCAAGTATAGGAGAAGTTATCTCACGGCGTAATTTAGTATATGGCAATGTCACTAAAACTGTGGCCACAGTAGAATTGAGTTGTTGCTCTATCCGGATTATAATATAGGTCATTGGTCCAGAAACTGAATACATAACATTGAGAGTAACCGGAGGTTGACACTATTTCTATACCTTCGTCTCATCGAGATAACAAATGATGAAAGGATTGAATTGTACGATAACCATATCGTTGACAGGTAGCTATTTTACTGAATCCGAATCTATCGAGTGGCCATGATGCCTTGCTAGGGGCCAATCTTGGTCTGTGTATTAGTGAGACGATTAATTGGTGTTAATCGCGATACTATACACTGCCGGTATGATGATGAGCTTATGGGTTACACACATAGAAGATAATTTAAGAGCCAAGAAGAAAGAAGGGCGTTTTCGTCTTCTTAGGTGAAAGGGTATTTTGGTAATTTCATAGTGCAATTAAATTTGCTGGGGTCGTAGCCTTTATTTAATTTGTTAGAAAATTAAATAAGTGAAATTAAGGTTAAATGTGTGTTCGCACATATTTAATTAAATCATCATTATTGTTAAATGTTAATTAAATATTAATTGATTTTAATTGAGATAATGATGAATTAAATTAAAATATCTAATTGGGAGTGTTTGGCAACATGGGGTGTTTGGGTTGGAGCCCAAGCCCATTCCATGTGGGATTAAGGCAACTTGGTTTGCTTATAAAAGGAAAGGTGTTTGTGTGATTTGTTAAAAAAAATTAACTCATTTTTTGCCTTTTGATTAAAGAAAAGAAAAACATAACAACCCATACACTCTCCCACGCCACTTTCACTGTTTGATTGAAAAATCAAGTTTTTCCTTTTTGTTATTCTTGATTTCTTAAGGCCAAGGAGGATCTAGCAAATCCCTCCTTGGTTCTTGGTGATTATCTTCGTGTGGACTTCTTGGTTTAATCCTACACTTGGATCAATAGCAAACACGTTCAGAGACAATATTGGTGGAGCCTCCAACGTGGGTATGAATCTAAACTTTAGATTAACTTTTTCTGCAGATTCTTGATGTAATACATAAACTGTAAAATTTGTGCCTTGATTTTGGGCTTTAAGGAATGATCTATGGTTGTATAAAATTTTGTTTTCCGCTGCAACCTGGTCGTTTCCTAACATTACATTCTCCCACTTGATCCACATTTTTAACCATTATTTCATTAAGAAACAAATACACGAATCATGGCGACAAGTCATCAAAATAAAACGAGTATTATCTTCCATGTATTACAATGCATTTGATTTCTCAAGTTTACTTTATATATGACAACTTTACTTGATGAATAAACCCTATGTTTATTCTTGGTCCTACAGATGAATTTTCCCAAATGAAATTAAGGTGCACATGAATATGAGAAAACATCATAGTAAATAGGAGTTTTATTCAAACATTATAAACACAACTACATGTGGAATAAAGTCCCATTTCTTCTACATGATCCTTGAATTTCAATGGTGGCATGCCTTTGGTCAAAGGATCAGCGATCATCAATTCAGTACTTATGTGCTCAATGACCACTTTGTTTTCCTTAATACACTTTCTTATGGCTAAGTACTCAATGTCAATGTGTTTACTTTGACTTTGACTTTTATTGTTCTTAGCCATAAAGACAGCAGCTGAATTATCGCTGTATATTCTCAATGGTTTAGAAATGGAATCCATAATTTTAAGTCTAGCTATGAAACTCTTTAACCATACACCATATGAAGTAGCCTCAAAACAAGAAACAAACTCAGCTTCCATAGTTGAAGTAGTAGTCAAGGACTGCTTTACACTTCTCCAAGATATAGCTCCACCAGCCATTATGAAAACATATCCTGATGTTGATTTGCGTGAATCAACACAACCAACAAAGTCTGAATCTGAATAACCGATTACTTCCAGATTGTCCATCCGTCTATACATAAGCATGTAGTTTTTGGTTCCTTGAAGGTACCTCATCACTTTCTTTACAGTTCTCCAGTGGTCCAAACCTGGATTACTTTGCTATTGTCCCAACATTCCAACAATAAATGCAATGTCAGGCCTTGTACAGACCTGAGCATACATCAGGCTTCCGACAACAGAAGCATATAGAATGTTCTTCATTTGTTCCCTTTCAAAATCGTTCTTTGGCCATTGGTTCAAATTGAACTTATCGCTCTTCACAATGGGAGCCACACTTGGTGAACAATCTTTCATTTGAAATCTCTCTAAAACCTTATTGATACAGGTTTCTTGAGACAGACCCAAATACCTCGAAATCTTTCTCTATGGATCTTAATGCCAATGACATAAGATGCGTCACCCATATCCTTCATATCAAAATTCTTAGAGAGGAATTATTTCACCTCATGTAGCAAACCCTTATCATTGGTTGCAAGCAAAATATCATCTACATATAAAATAAGAAAGCATATCTTACTCCCACTAACCTTCTGGTATATACATTGATCCATGGGGTTTTCAACAAAACCGAATGAAGTAATTACCCCATGGAATTTAAAATACCATTGGCGGGATGCTTGTTTTAGACCGTATATAGATTTCTTGAGCTTACAAACCAAGTGCTCACCATCACTAGAGGAAAATCCTATAGGTTGTTTCATATAAAACTCCTCCTCTAGGTCTCCATTGAGAAATGCCATTTTCACATCCATTTGTTGCAACTCTAAGTCAAAATGGGCTACTAATGCCAAAATCACACGCAAAGAATCTTTCTTAGATACAAGAGAGAAAGTCTCCGTGTAATCAATTCCTTCTTTTTGAGTGAATCCCTTAGCAACGAGTCTTGCCTTGTATCTCTCAATGTTGCCCAATGAGCCCTTCTTTGTCTTAAAGACCCATTTACATCCAATGGCTTTTATACCATTAGGCAATTCAACAAGATCCCAGACTTCGTTACTCTTCATAGAATTCATCTCTTCCTTCATGGCACTGTACCATAATTCTGATTCTTTGCAACTAATGGCTTGTGAAAAGAACTCAGGATCATTTTCGGCTCCAATGTTATAGTCAAATTCTTGCAGATACACAACATAATCATTAGGAATTGCTGATCTGCTTGGTCTTGCAGATCTTCTTAATGTTGTACGATCATATTCTGGAGAAGTATGTGGTTCAACTCGTTGTTCAAAAGTTCTTGGCGACTCTTGAACTACCTGATCTACTGGAATGTTGTCAGTAGCTTGTGGAACTTCAATGATTGGTTGTTCAACACTAGTTTGTACTTGAGGGATGCTGTAAACAATAACCAATTTATCACTTGAGGTGGAAGGTTGAGATTCTGAATGATCATTCTCAGAAACTATGTTCCTGGTTTGATCGCTCCCATTGATCAAGTCATTTTCAAGAAACTTTGCATTTAATTAATTACTGCATGGCCAGCTACTTTAATCAAACGAAAAGGTATCCACCAAGGAATCAAATTGGAAGTTATTCTCCGAGTTGAGAAGCATCTCATACTCCGCAATTATTTCATCTAGCTTAATGTTATCTTCAATGGCTAGGAAGTCTAAGAATGAATTATCAATTTCATTAGCAAGACCTAATTCTTCTATATGAACCTTAGCAGCTATGACTTTTTCTATAAGATCAGACCGACTTCTCAGTAGTTCTTCTGTATCATTTGGTCTTATAATATTTCCTTCTCCATGGCAAGGTGATGATGACCCAGTACTTTCCATGGTATCGAAACCCACGACATTCTCAATTGCAATAGAGTATGGCGAAACCCTAACTGCCTTGGGGATATATATTTTGGTATTTAAAGTGTCTTCGTTTGCAGCACCGTCCTTGTTCTTCTTCTCAAGGTTTCTCTTTTTAGCGGTGGACTGGCTACTTGGTATTTTCTTAACCACTCTACTTGTTTCCACTCTCCTATTAAGACGGCAATTCCAGTAGTTTTTAATCTCATTGTCAGTTCGGCCAGGTAATCTTTTTGCGATGAGAGCCCAACGATTGCCAAGAAGAGAATGAAGCCTGATAATAAGGTCTTCCTTATCAGAAGAGATGTTTCCTCTCTTTATGTCTAGTCGTAGATAGTCAACCCATCTTAACCTGCAACTCTTACCACATCTAAGTACTCCTGCACACAAACCAAATATAGAAGGTTAGACAAGCAAATTAAATCTGCCTACGAATATAATGCTTCATTGAATTGATGTACGAGTAATTAGCTATTGTTAGGGCCAAAAACTGTTTGGCCCAAATAGGAAAACCGGAGCACCAGTGAAGAAAAGACCAGGCCCAGTCCTAAAGAGGCCCAAGCCAAATTAGTCCTATTTGATACGAGATACGGTCTGTAACACCCCGCTTGAGATACGTAGCCATTGTGTAAGGTATGGCTTAAAGGATTCCTGAATTGCCCTACATGAGTTTGTATATTGTTCATGTTGTTTGGTTGAGTTTATGTTTTGGGTTTGGTTGAGTGTGTACCCTGGAATTAATCAAGACTTAGCAAATTTTGGAATTTCAGTCTTCGCCGGGGCGAGGGAGAAGCTTCGCCGCGGCGACGTTGGTTCTGTGTTGGCGGTGTTGGTTCTGGAATGTTTCGCTGGGGCAACAGAAAGTTGTTCGCCGCGGCGACCAGACAGCAGAAAAGTTTCTTGAGTTTTCTAGAGAATTCTTCTTTTGGGGCACAATGACCATTCTACCCCTAATTAGTAGGAAAAGTGGGGAGTAGAATGCAAGGAAATTTCATGGAGAATAGTGTAAAATGGGGGTGAGTTTGTAAAGAATCAAAGGATAAAGGTGGAAATTTCAAGAAAGAGTAAGCGCAAAATGGGAAAGAGTGTATATTATATAAGCTAATAAGGGTTAAGTTCTCTAAACCCATTCATTTCACCCATTTCCACCGCCTCTTCATCTCCCATATTCTCTCAATTTCTCACTCAATTTTCTCTCAATTTCTCACTCAATTTTCTAAGGGATTTTTGAGAGTTTTGAGTTGGAATTTGACAAAGGAGTGATCCTAAGCAAGAAGAGGTAAGAATCCCTACTCTAGAGATGAGTTTTATTCATGTAAGGGTTAAGTTCTTACTAAGTTTATGCTTAGGAGATAAGGGAAAGTTATGATCCAACGAGAGTAGAGAGCTTTAGTGGAGACTACTCAAGTATGAGGTAAGTAAATCCAACTCAAGCTAAAGTTTAAGAAATTCTTAAGTAGAGATTTATTTATGCATGTATATATGATGCTTGTTGTTGAGAAATTGAGTAGAGATGAGAAATTGAGTAGAGATTATATGTTTATTTGTTGAGGAATTGAGTTGAGAAGAGTAATTGTGTTATGTTTGTTGGGTATTTCCTTTATGGGAAGTATTTATGAGTAATAGTTTGAGATGAAGTTAGAGGAGATTGAGTATGTATTTTGGGAGTGTTCTTCTATGGTAGGGATTATGCCCATGGAAGGGAATTTACTTCCAATTTTGGATGGTTAAAGAGAGAAATAGAGTTGTAGTTAGAGAAGAGTTTTTATATGCACATGAGTTGCTTGATGAAATGCCTAAGTGAAATCTGCCTTGTCACAGCCGTGACTTTCTGAGTGATTTTTGGGCATTTTACGGATTGAACTGGGCTGAGATCAAAACATAGAAGTTATAGCCCTGTTTCTAAGCTTTAAAACGAAACCAAAACCGTAGCAATCCGATGTGTATAACGCAAGTTATGCCCTTCTTAGTGTGACCTACGCAGAATGACGATTTTGGAGCAACATTGCATTTGGCATTTCAAAAATGTATTAATGAGTATGAACCATCCATATGCATTAATTATGCATTGAGAAGTAGCTTGAGAAAATATAGATGTTGAGTATGAGCTACCTTATGAGTACTAGCTTAAGAGTAGAGAATTTTGAGTAAAAGCTATACTATGAGTAATAGTTTGAGTGAGAAAGAGTAGAGAATTTTGAGAATAGCACTCTTAAGCGTAAAGAAATGAGAATACTCTGATAGTAAAGAGAAAAGTTGAGAAAGAGTAGAGAATTACTCTAAGAGTTAAGCTACATTAGATGAGTAGCTAGAGAAAGAGTAGAGATCTTGTGCACAGAGTTAAAGAAGAGAATAGAATAAGTTTTTGCGATGGGGAACCTATGAGTGATAAGTAAAGTCACGAGAGTAGGTGCTTTGTGATCCCCAGCCGTGCCTCCAGTCAGATGAGGCCGTGACCATCACGCAGAGTGGAACATGAGGTTCCAGCCGTGCCTCCGGTAAGATGGGGCCATGACATTCAGAGAGAGAGAGAGAATACACTCACATGGCCAAAGGTTCCGAATCCATGCATGACTAAATCCGATCGGTAGCGAAATGAGCGGAAGTCACGTAGAGTGGTAGCGCCCAGCCGTGCCTCTGGTCAGATGAGGTCGTGACATTCCAATGAGTAAGAATGAGAAAGAAAAGAAATAGAAAGAACAGAGATGCGAAAAGCTAAGAGTTAAGCTGTCTTATGAGTAGTAGCTTGAGTATGAGTATTAGCTTGAGAAAGAGATGAGCAAACATGAGAAAGAATAAAAGAGAGAGATAAGAGCATAGAGTAGGTTATGCGATGGGGAACCCGTGAGTAATGGGTAGAGTATTCCCGCATGTACGCCGCATTGAGAGAGCGGCATGAGTATCAGATAGAGAAGTGGTGTAGCCCGTGAGAGTGCATGCGGATGAGGGCTACACCCGAGTACCCGAGAGAGAGATATACACTCACGTGGCCAAGGGTTCCGAATCCATGCATAACCGAGTTCGATCAGCTAGAATGAGTAGAAGTCACGTAGAGCGAGAGCGAGTCCCGGCCGTGCCTCCGGTAAGATGAGGCCATGATTACTAAAGAGAGTTAACCGAAAAGAATTATGAGAAAGAGAAACAGAAATGAGAATGAGATAATAGAAAGAATTAAAGAATGAGAAAGCATGTGAAAGCCTGAGAAAGCTTGAGAAAGAATGAGATGGAAAGAGAGAGAGAGTATGAGAAAGAATGCGAAAGTTTGAGTTAGTAAGAATAAAGAGTAGAAGAAAGAAATATGCAGTTCTTTTACATTAGTTGCATGTACATCTCATACATGCATGCACCATGATTTCTTCCATGGTCAGTGAGAGTATGACGAGAATAAGAGAGAGGACCATGAGTTTCCTTCATGATGAGTATGATGAGAATAAGAGAGAACCATGATTGTTCTTCATGGTGAGTAAGAATAAGAGAAAAAGAACAGAGAGAAAGAAAGAAATAAGAGCAAAACAGAGTTAAAGGAGAAGAACAGTATTAGAAAGAAAAAGGAACAGTGAGAAATAGAAATAGAAGAACAGTAGAGTAAGGAGAGAACCAAAGAGTGAGTTGCGGGGACAGGTAGTAGAGGATTTACTTACTGAGCAATTGTTGTGCTCACCCCGTTGTTCTTCTCTATTTTGCAAGAAATAGGAGCAGCGGTCGGATGGACGTCGAGGAGCGAAGAGTATTGGCACCACTGTCCACCAGCTATGATATTTTGTATTAATTAGAAAGTTTTTAATACATAGTATTTTGTATTTGTAAAGAAGTATATTTTATTGAGTAAAGAAAAAATTTGAGCCCACTATCTTTCATATTATATACATATCTATATTTTACATAGTACGTATTATAAAAATAGTACTAAAGAGGAGGTGTTACACGGTCGGCCCAAACCATCTGGGCATGGGCCTCCCAATTCTAGCTCACTTCATGGGCCTATAGACGAGTTTAGTGCCCACGACCCCCACTGATCATTTTCCTGTTCCTATTCAATCTCCTATTTGAAGTCACTTTCCTGTTCCTGGTCACTTTCCTACTCAAAGTGACTTTCCTGTTCAGATCACCTTCCTATACGGATGCAAATAAGACTGCTCACCACTGCCCTAACTTTTCTAGGGTTTTCATCAAAGTTACACTCAGACTGCTACTCCTACCAGGATTGGGAGGCCAGATAGTCACTATATAAACAGAGGCCAGCCCTCTCACAAAGGAGACACTGCACCTTCACACCTGAAGCTTCTACTCGAGAGCTTCACATTACTACTATAGTCATAGTCTCCGACTAGACTTCTGATAACCTCTCTACTCCCTAGCTCTCGCTATACTAGCCTTTTCCAGCCTTACTGACTTGAGCATCGGAGTGCCTACAACAAACACCACCTCGTGTTTTCTGTTCACTTCATGCGTTTGTTTCTCTACGTGTGCAGGTGCAGTGGATCGCTAGTGGCCTCAATCTCATGGGATCAGACTCCCTTCCGTATAGGTAGATTTTTACGTCCACAGTCTGGCGCCCATCATGGGGCCTCTAGCAATCATTCGGCTCGATGAACCCTGCTACGTAGAGGAACTTTATATGGCTGACAACTTCGACAATGCTAATCCCGGCCTCGAGGCCAAACTGGAAGCTATAATCGCTCTCATGCAACAGAACTCAGACAAGGCAGCCGTATTGGAAGTCGAGAACAATGCGATCCAGACAGAAAACACGTCCATCAGGTCAGAAAACCAGTCTCTCAAGGAGAAGGTTAGTCAATTTTATAATCTAGAGTTCCTGCTTGGCCAGGCATGCCCCACCCTCCAATCGGTTATGCACCCCTGTTTTGTCCATGCAATTTCTTCTTACGCCAGAGCACTAACCCTCGGTCTCCGACAAAAGGCTGTGTCTGCTAAACCTGTTTGCGGTCGACGATTCTATCCTGATTCATGGAGACAAAAATATGCCTATAGAACATTATTCAGCCGATTCATCCCAGCATCAAGATCAAGACGATCCAATGGCAAAAAGCCCTCATCCACAAGACCAGCCCAATCTAACAATTCCACCTTACATCTAGTCGACCATCCCAATACATACTCCACTCAGCTCAGCTCATCCTCATGGGATGAACGGCCAAACTAAACAAACAGCACCGAGCCCATCTATCCTGACCAACTAAATGACTATCAGAGGACTCCCCTGACCATCCATGTAGGGCAAAACACTAGAACAGTTACCATGTGAGTCATCTAACCGGAAGGAATAATCGAAGATCTATGCTACTAGGGAACGCACGAAGGAACAACTTGTCAGACTACCCCACGAGGGATGACCCAACGGAATGTACCAAAGTCAATTGCAAAGGCTGACCTGGTCATGCGGGATGACCTAGTGGCGTCCCCTTCTCCTATGGAACAGGTACTAGCCAAGAGATTGACCAATGTGAAAGCAGTGATGCGACGCATTCCAGGAATGCCGATCCTAACCAAGAAGAGAAGGCCCCATTGTTACGCGGATTCACCCTTCGTGGATGAGATCGCCCTAGCTGACATGCCTTAGAAGTTTACTATCCCTAACATGAAACTGTACGACAGCACAACCGATTCGGACGATCACATAGCCTTGTACAAGCAGCGGATGTTCACCGTCTCAATACCCTGACCGCTTAGGGAAGCCTACATGTGTAAAAGTTTTGGTTTGAGCTTATCCGACCCAGCACTCCAATGGTACACGAATCTCCCAAACAGATCCATCAATTCATTCGCTCAACTCACTGACACATTTGTTGAACAGTTCGCCAGTAGCAAGAAACTCGAGAAGCTGTCGGCTGACCTATACAGAGTATACCAGAGAAGGGGAGAGCCACTGAGAGAGTATGTCAGTAGGTTTAACAAAGAGAAGATCTCCATCCCTGCATGTAACCCTGAGACAGCCGTAGATGCCTTCAGGAAGGGTCTCCTCCCGGACGGATAGCTATATAAAGAACTTACAAAGCTAGGTTGCACCACAATAGAAGATGCCCTGACCCGGGCAGTGATCCAAATAAGGTGGGAGGAGGATGAGATAAACTGAACGATTCACTCTAGATACGATTTAAGGCAGACTGACAGGAAGCCAGAACATAGGCTAGCGGAGCACCGCTACCAACCCCCAGCATGCAATCCGAACAGAGTAAGGAAACTGTATGATTAACCAACAAGAACCGAGAGCAGACAATTCGGATCTAACCGATACAAGATATCAGAATACAACCTTAATGTCAAGCCAACCCAGGTCGTAGCTATTATGAAAGGAATGGGATCCACTGTTAAGTGGCCAGGCAAGCTTAATCCTGAGGCAAGGAGAGACAAGATCAAATGGCGCAAGTTCCACGGCGATCATGGGCACAATACCGCAGACTGCATCGCCTTATGGCTAGAGGTCACTGCACTTCTAAAGAGGGGACATCTTCGGGATCTGCTAACCGATAAGGGGAAGAGCACTATTAGCCATAAAGGTTCAACAAAGCCATCACCACCTCTGCGAGAACCTACACCAAAAGGTTTCTGTTCGCTTATCTCTGGAGGATCAGAGATCAGTGGGGTAAGTTACTCATCAGCCAAACGGTATGCCAGAACAAACCACCACCATGAAGTCTAATCCATACATCCAGGTCTTGCGATCACACACTCATCACGTAATTCAGTTTGAAGATGACAAGCCGGCCACCTTAGCCGCTCCTCATCATGATGTCCTAGTCATCTCCCTGTAGGTCGCCAACATCCTAGTGAAAAGAGTATTCAAAGATGGAGGCTCTTCAGCAAACATCCTATTCCTTGAAATAGTGAAGGCTATGGGATTGGAAGAGGCAAACATCAATAGGCGGCCAACGCTGCTAGTTGGTTTCAGCTCTGAGCAGAAGTATACTATCGGGGAGATTGTGCTCTCTATCTACGCCGGTGGAGTGAACAAACAGATTATTTTTCTTGTAACTGACTACCCCTAGCCATACAACATCATCCTGGGCCGACCTTGGATCTACGACATGCGGACAGTCCCATCTATCTTCCATCAGACGATCAGATTTTCAACCAAGTGGAGGATACGAGAGATCAGGGGTGACCCCAAAACTTCCAAGGATTGCTACAAGAATGCCTTCAAAGGCAAGGGTAACTCTTCGTAGCAATTACAGTCTCATCCAACCCCACTGACGGATCCAGATCAACCATCTATGGAAGAGTTGGATGAAGTACAGATAAATCTGAATGATCCCGAGAAAAAGACACATATAGGGTCCCGCCTCAAGCCCAAGACAAAAGAAAAGCTGATAGAATTCCTCAAACAGAACCAAGACTATTTCGCCTGGTCCCACGCCGACATGACAGGAGTTAGTCTAGAAGCAATGGTCCATCAGCTCAAGGTAGACCCAGATCATCCACCAGTGAAATAGAAGAGAAGTAAATTCGCACCAGAGCGTAATTGAATTGTCAACGAAGAGGTCGAGAAGCTCCTGACCAACGGTATGATCAAAGAGGTCCACTGCCCCGAATGGCTAGCTAAAGTCGTGGTCGTAAAGAAGAAGAACAAGAAATAGAGAGTGTGCATCGACTTCAATGACTTAAACAAAGCCTGCCCCAAGGATTCCTTCCCGCTCCCACATATCGACTTGATGGTCGATGCGACCGTAGGTCACGAGCTCCTTAGCTTCATGGATGCTTTCTCAGGGTACAACCAGATCTTGATGCACCTGGATGACCAAGAGAAGACAACCTTCATCACAAAAAGAGGAACCTATTACTATAAGGTGATGCCATTTGGTTTGAAGAACGCAGGGGCCACCTACCAGCGGTTGGTCAACAAGATGTTCGCTGAGTACCTCGGAGACACCATGGAGGTGTACATCGACGACATGGTCATCAAGTCACTGATGGCCAAACAGCACCTTGACCACCTCAGCTAGGCATTCGCTGTCCTCAGGAAGTACAACATGAAGCTAAATCCAGCCAAGTGCTCATTTGGGGTCTCGTCAGGAAAGTCCTTGGGCTACATGGTGACTCAGCGAGGGATAGAAGCCAACCTCAACTAAATCAGAGCAATCCTTGGTATACCGTCTCCAACTTGCGTCAAAGACATCCTGTAATGACCGTTTTACACGAGGATACTTGTAGAAATATATCAAATAGAATATATGTATAGTAGCAAAAGTAAATGGGCCCAAAAATTTTCTTTTATTACATATAAACATTATTTATATAACATAGAGTATCATTTACAAAATGGTATTAAAATAGTGGACAGTGTAGTTATTACTCTTCACTTGTCGATGTCCATCCAACCGCGTTCTCACCTAGATCCTGCAACCACAAAGAAAAACAACAGGGTGAGCATGAACTAATGCTCAGTAAGTAAATCCTCTACTCGACTGTCCCCGTAACTCTCTTTCTAATTCTTTCCTTACAGTACTCATCTTTCACAAAGCTCTCTTTCCTTATTGCGGCTATATGCCACGACCTTATCTTACCGGAGGCACGGCTGGGTGGAGTTCACACAGCACCATCCCACTTTTCGTGACTTTTGGGTGGAGATCACAAAGCACCAACCCGCTTTTCTCAACTATCGGGTGGAGAACACAAAGCACCAACCCATTCTCATACCTATCGGGTGGAGACCACAAAGCACCAACCCGTTCTCATACCTATCGGGTGGAGATCACAAAGCACCAACCCGTTCTTAGTGCTCTTCTCATTCTTTCTACTCTTATAGTATTTCATTCACATAGTTCTCTACTCTTTCTCAAACTAGATTCATAATGTAGCTTAATGTTTAGAGTAGGTTAGTCACAAAGTTCTCTACTCTTTCTTAAACTACTTCTCAAATGCACAATTAATGCATATGGATGGTTCATGCTCATTAATGCACTTAGGAAATGCCATTATGCAATGTAGCAAAAATGAAGGTTCACAACTCATGCTCATACTTCTCTTAGGCATTTCATCAAATAACTAGTGTGCATACCTACACTCCACTTTGTTTATAAGTCTATCCCTCTCTTGAACCATCCAAATGGGAGAAAACTCCCTCACCAAGCTATAATCCCTATCATAATTTAACACTTCCGAAGAGATTTCTCAATCTCCTCCAATTTCATCACAAACTACATTCTCATCACACATCACACTTCCCAATTGAAGTGTATTTAACAACCACAAAATAACTACTCATCTCAACCCAAGTTCTCAATAACATAACATATATCATGCATAAATATATCTCTACACAAAGGATTTCTCAAATATCAACTTGGATTGGGATTTACTTACTTTGTGATGGTGTAATCCCACTAACACTTCTCTTTTCCTTAGTAACTTGTCTCTTCTCTACAACTTTAAATAATAAAACCATAAGACTTCAAAGTACAAATATATGCAAAACTTCACATCTAAAGCAAGAATCTTTACCTTAGGATGCCTTAGATTAATTCTCTACCAAGATCTAACTAAAAACTCTCAAAAATCCTTGAAAGATTGAAGGAAGAAGTGAGAGGAAATGGAGAATAGAAAAGGCGGTGGAAGAAGAATGAATGAAGGGTTTACTAAGCTTCAACCTTTTTTAGCTCAAAATATATTCATTCATTCCCATTTTACCCTTACTCTTTCTTAGGAATTCCACTTTTATCCTTTGAATTCTTTGCAAATGCACCCCCATTTAAACTATTCTTCATGCAATTTTCTTGCATTTCATTCCCCACTTTTCCTGCTAATTAGGGGTAGAATGGTCATTGTACTCTAAAGGAAGAATTCTCTAGAAACTTAATAAACATTTTGTTATGCCCTTCGCCGCGGCGAAGAATCTTTCTTCGCCTCGGCGAAAACTGACAGAACCTACACCGTAGGTTGCAGGACTTCATCGCCGTGGCGAAGCTTCTTCTTCGCCCCGACGAAGTTTGTACAACAAAAATTCGCCAAGTCGTTTACTAATTTCAGGACAACCACTCAACTAACTCATAATATCCATTCAACCAAGGACCAACCAAACAATATTAACAATATAACAACTCAATTAAGAGCAAAACAATAAAGATCCAAGCAATGCAACGTAAATTAGCTACATACCTCAAGTGGGGCGTTACAATTCTCCCCCCTTAAAAGAATTTCGTCCCCGAAATTCACAGAAACAAATCCGGGTAATGATTTTGCATATCTTGCTTAACCTCCCATGTGGCCTCTTTGACCTTGTGATTTCTCCAAAGGATCTTCACTAACGGAATACTAAGGTTCTCTGCTAACTTAACAGCTTTTATACTCAGAATATGGGAGGGGTCATTTACATACTTCCGAAGCATCGAGACATAGAAAACATCATGCACCTTGTCATACTAGGTGGTAGTGCTAATCTATAGGCTACATTTCCCACTCACTGTAAAATCTCAAATGGACCCATGTATCTCGGTGCTAACTTCCCTTTATTCCCAAAGCGCATCACTCGCTTGTAGGGCGAAACTTTCAGAAACACTTTATCGCCCACTTGGAACTCAATTTCTTTCCTCTTCAAGTCGGCATAACTTTTCTGTCTATCTTGGGTTTGTTTCATTCTGTTTCTAATTAACTTTACATCCTCTAGCATCTTCAGAGTCATCTCTGGCCCATGAACTGAATTCAACTCATCCCTTTTGCCAATCTTATCCCAATGTAGTGGAGACCTACATCGTTTACCATACAAAGCCTCGTAAGGTGCCATTTTAATTGTAGACTGATAACTATTGTTGTAGGCAAACTCCACTAAGGGTAACATCTCATGCCAGGATACTTTATAATCCATACAGCAAGCTCTCAACATATCTTCAAGCACCTGGTTCGTTCTCTCTGTTTGGCCATCTGTCTGAGGATGATAAGCAGTACTAAATGCCAAACGGGTACCCAAATTCCTTTGTAAACTCATCCAGAAAGCTGAAACAAACCTGGAATCTCTATCTGACACTATTGTCTTGGGCACACCATGCAACCTGACTATCTCCTTAATATAAATCTGAGCCAATTGGTCTATAGTAGTGCTCTCTTTTACTGGAAGGAAATTGGTTGACTTGGTTAACCTGTCCATAATCACCATATAGCATTATACCCTTTCTGTACTCTAGGGAGACTAGTGATAAAGTCCATTGAAATGCTTTCCCATTTCCACTAGGGAATACTCAGTGGCTGAAGCAACCCTAATGGCCATTGGTGTTCTGCTGTCACCTGCTGACAAATCAGACATTTAGCTACAAATTCTGCAATATCTCTTTTCATACCTAGCCATCAATAGCCTTTCTTTACATCTTGATACATTTTGGTTGCTCTAGGATGAGCTGTGTATGGTGTGTTATGAGCCTCCGCAAGAATTTTCTTCTTCAACTCATCACTAGGAGGAATACACAACCTATTTCTGAAATAGAGGACACCATCCTTTAAATAAAACTCTGATGTCTTGCCCTTATACACTTGCTGAACTATTCTTTGACACCACTCATCGACCACTTGCTTTTTTCTAACTTCCTCCAGTAAAGTAGACTAAACCTCAAACCTGGCAATCCTTCCTGGAATTACTTCAATCTGTTCTTTACATAATTCTTCTATCAACTCTTTTTGCTTAGTGAGCTGAGACAAATAAGCTTTTCTACTCAAGGCATCGGCTACTACATTGGCCTTCCCGGTTGATACTTGATTTCACATTCATAATCCCTAACCAACTCTAACCACTTTCTCTGTCTCATGTTCAACTCCTTGTGAGTGAAGAAATACTTTAAACTCTTATGCTCGGTGTAGATATTACTTTTAGCACCATAAAGGTAATGCCTCCAAATCTTTAACACGAAGACCACGGCTGCTAACTCTAGATCATGCATAGAGTATCTCGTCTCATACTCTTTCAATTGCCGAGATGCATATGCTATCACCCTACCTAACTGAATTAACACTGCACCAAGTCTTTGCAATGAGGCATCTGTATAAATGTCATAATCTACACCCTCCTGTGGTAACACTAGCACGAGAGCTGTCGTTAATCTCTTCTTCAACTCCTGAAAGCTCTCTTCACATGCTTCTGACCATACAAAAGGAGTTCTTTGTTTAGTAAGAGCTGTCAATGGTTTAGCCAATTGGGCGAACCTTGCTACAAATCGCCGGTAGTACTAAGCCTAAGAAACTCTTGACTTCTTTCACTATCCTCGGTCTCTGCCATTCAAGGATTGCCTGCACTTTACTCGGATCCACCAAAATCCCTTCTTTAGCCACAGTATGGCCTAGAAATATCACTCGATCAAGCCAAAACTCGCACTTAGAAAATTTTGCATATAGCTTCTTTTCTCTCAGCCTTTGCAACACTATTCTCAAGTGTTCCTCATGCTCTTCTCTTGACTTAGAATAGATCAAGATATCATCAATAAAAACCACTATAAACCGATCCAAATAATCATGGAACACCCGATTCATCAAGTCCATAAAAACTGCTGGGGCATTAGTCAAACCAAACGGCATTACTACAAATTCGTAATGCCCATACCTTGTACGAAAGGCAGTCTTAGCCACATCTTGCTCAGCCACTCTTACCTGATAGTACCCTGACCTCAAATCAATTTTAGAAAACATTACGGCTCCTTTTAACTGATCAAACAAATCATCAATGTGAGGTAATGGGTACTTGTTCTTCACTGTCACTTTATTCAACTCTCTATAATCGATACACATCCGTAGTGACCCATCTTTCTTTTTCACAAATAAAATTGGAGCTCCCCAGTGAGAATGACTTGGTCGGATAAAGCCTTTATCCAAAAGCTCTTAGAGTTGCTTCTTTAATTCCTGAAGCTCTGTTGGGGCCATTCGATAAGGGGCTTTGGATATTGGTGCTGTTCCTGGTGCTAGTTCGATACTAAACTCAACCTCTCTTTCTGGGGGCAAACCCGGTAACTCTTTTGGAAACACATTTAGAAACTCTCGAACTACTGGCACCCTTTGAATCTCTAGTTGGGGAATATCACCACTCTGAACTACATGGGCAATATATCCCGAACACCTATTTCTCAACATCTTTCTAGCCTTCACACTACTAATCAATATGCTCAACTAATGGCCCTCTCCAAAACTAAATTTATCTCCATTATCAAGATTAAATCTCGCTTTCTTCTTCCGAAAATCAATCTCTACCCTATATCTCCCTAGGAAATTCATGCCCAATATCACATCAAAGTCGGGCATGTCAAAAACTATTAGATCAACCATTAAATCTCTACCCTGGATCACTACAGACTCTCCTAACAATATCTCTTGCGTCAGAACACTAACCCCATTGGGTAACTCTATCTTAATAGGTTGAGTCACTCTCGTAGGTTTCAAACCTAACCTCTCAATCATTCCATACGATATAAAAGAATGAGTGGCTCTTGAATCAATTAAAGCATACAAAGGAACAGAATGATATAATAACTGACCAGTAATGGTTGATGGACAGGCCTCTGCAATCAAAGAACTTCTCTTCTTCAATGTTACTCATCATTATCAATAAATTCATAGCTGGCTAGGTCTCGTTCTTTTACTCGCCGCTGGTATATAGCATTCATGTAATATCTCACTTGAGGTATGTACTTAAGATTTACTGTATTAGTTAAAAGTTTACTTTTTCAGCTTCAATTGAGTTTGTTTGTTGTCATGGTTAGATGGTTTGTTGAGTTGGTCGAATGGTTGCCTTAAAATTGGTTGAATTTTGGTGAAGTTTGGGAATCCAATCTTCGCTGGGGCGAAGAAGAAGCTTCGCCGCGGTGAGGAGGAGCTGCACCCACGAGTAGATTCTGCCCTGTTTCGCCGGGGCGCCAGAAAGTTCTTCGCCGCGGTGACGAGCCTGATACAAAGTTTCTTGAGTTTTCTAGAGAATTCTTCTTTTGGGGCACAATGACCATTCTACCCCTAATTAGTAGGAAAAGTGGGGAGTCAAATGTAAGGAAATTTAGTAGAGATTGTGTTTGAATGGGGGTGTATTTGTAAAGAATCAAAGGACATAGATGAAATTTCTAAGGAAGGACAAGGGCAAAATGGGAAATGATGCTTATAATATGAACTAAAAAGAGTTAAGTGTAGAGAAACCCTTTATTCCTTCATTTCCACCGCCTCTTCCATTTGCCCACTTTCTCTCAATTTCTCAATTCAATCTTCCAAGATTTCTAAGGGAATTAAAAGGGGTTTTGAGTAGAGATTTCATCTAAAGCATCCTAAGGTAAGGATTCATGCTTTAGATGTGAGTTTTCTTATAATTATAGTGAAGTCTTATTTGGTTGTTATTGTTCTTGTTATTGTTTTGAGTTGTAGAGAAGAGACAAGACAATAAAGGAAAGGAAAAGTGCTAAAGAAGTCACCTTTTGACAAGGTAAGTAAATCTTACCAACTTGAGTTTTGAATAAACTCTTGAGTAGAGATGTTGTGTAAACAGATTTGGAAGTGCTTTTCTTGACAGGGATTATGGTTATTTGAGGGAGTTTTCCCCCAATTTGGATGGCTAGAGAATGAAGTATAGTAGTAATTATAGTAGAGTGTTTATATGCACATGAGTTGTCTGAGGAAATGCCTAAGTGAAATCTGCCCTGTCACTGCCGTAACTTTCTAAGTAAATTTTGGGCAACTTATGGATTGAACTGGGCTGAGACCAAAACATAGAAGTTATAGCCCTGTTTCCAAGCTTTAAAATGAGACCAGAACCGTAGCAATACGAGGTGTATAACACAAGTTATGGCCTTTTTAGTGTGACTTGTGCAGAATGACTGTTTTGAGGATATCTTGTATTTGGCATTTCATTAGTACATTAGTGAGCATGAGCTAGCTATACACAATTGTTTATGCACTTAATTAGTAAGAAGTAGCTTGAAATATAGTAAAGAATTTGAGTATAAATTCTTTAAGAGTTAAGAGAAAGAGAATAGAGTAGGTTGTGCGATGGGGAACCCGTGAGTAATGGGTGTTAGTGTATATTAGTGTATGCCCTAGAAACCATTCGTGTTGTCGGTTTCAGAGCATTTTGTCTTGTATCTATATATATCATAAATAATAGAAGAAAGAGTTCTTCAATTCATATATGTAAATTGCTTCCTTTATTCAGTCATGCATTTAAAATAAAGTATGTATATGAATTGTCCAGATGATTCATTTAATAGGTAAATGAATTATCGAAAAGGGTTCCCTGCGGAAGCAATATAAATTTGGGCAACTATATTGTACAGTAGGCATACCGGATGCTTCCGAAAGATATCATGAGTTGATATAAGTACGGATGACGATGATAGTCATGTCACTAGGGCATTGGTATGGATTAACGGTTGGTGAACTGTTTTTCGAACGTGACCGAATAACGACAAATCACTTGGAAAAGCATGTAGTCAATGATTTATCGTTTGGTTATATCAGTGCACGATGTAGTCCTTTGACCTGAGACATTGTAGTCGGATCCGATATGGATGCGTATGGTTCATACGGTGTATAAGTACGAGACTAATCATGTTTCGTACAATAAAGCCTATTTGGTCATGCGTTGTTCATATGCGGAAACGAACGATGGTCAAGAGGGGATCCATTGACTCGGAAATATAGGATCGGGAGTACCGCTGACTCCATCCGGATTCGAGTTCCTAGACGAACATCGATAAATGTCGGAAAACTGAATCTCTGGCCAGAGTCTATTATTAGTCATACAAAAGTAAGTTTGTGATGACAAGTTTCGGACATATTGATCGACAATTCGGTAGAAGATCGAGTTTAGGATTTTGACGTTCCATGAATCCATACTCGATTAGGATATCTCAATGGAGGGACTTTACCTGCATGGTACGTATGATCTGAAATGGGTTCGATGAAGTATTTCTTCATCGTGGTTTAGGGACTATGGCACATTGCTAGATGTTTACCATAGTCGTTGGGCCTCCGGACGGGTTTCCGGATTCATCCAGAACCGGCTCACGGCTAATCCACGGTGGACCTACATGGTCACACCAATAGCCTTGAGAAGTTAGAGAATGATGAGAGAGAGAAATGATTATCCGAAGAGGGCTAGCACCTTCCGAGGGTAATAACGGGATTTCTATAGTAATAGTTACATAGAAAACAATTTGTGACATTTTAAGGGTTAAAATGGTCAAGCAATAATTAATTATATTTAATTATTATATCTTAAAGTGTTAAGATTAATGAGATGAACAAAAATAACCTTTTAATAGTTAAAGGGTAAAAAGGGTAAATTTATGGGTTGTTAATGTAAACTAGTTTAGTTTACATGGGCCCTTGAATAATATTGATTATTCAAAGGGTAGCATATTAAATTCGTGGGGTCCCTTTATAAAATAAGATTTTATTGGGCTTGGAAGTGAAAAATAAATAATTGCAAAATAGCCCAAGTATATATAAGTGCAAAAGGTTGCATTTTTGTTCATTATTCACTTGTTCACTCAAACACAAACTAAAAGCTCTCTCTCCCTAGCCAAGGCCACTCTCTAATCCTCTCAAGGTGGTGTTAAAGTGTGGAGGTTTCATCCTTTTGAAGCTAATCTTCATCAATCCAAAGCAAAGGAGTAGGTATAATCTCATATCCAAGCTTTGCATGTAAACCGTTTTTTTTAATCCATGCTTTCATGCTTTCATTCTCCATCTCCACCACTCTTCATGCATGCTGAATCTTTCAATGGGTAGAGTATTCTCGCATGTACGCCGCATTGAGAGAGCAGCATGAGTATCAGATAGAGAAGTGGTGTAGCCCATGAGAGTGCATGCGGATGAGGGCTATACCCGAGTACCCGAGAGAGAGAGAGATTATATACTCACATGGCCAAGGGTTCCGAATCCATGCATAACCGAGTCCGATCGGCTAGAATGAGTAGAGATCACGTAGAGTGGGAGCGAGTCCCAGCCATGCCCCCGGTAAGATGGGGCCGTGACTTACGAGAGAGTTACTAGAAAAGAGTTCTAAGAGAAAGAGAAAAAGAAAGAGAGAGAAGTACCCAAAGAGAAATCGAATGAAGAGTTGTAAGGAAAGAAATAGAGAGAGAGAGTTACAGGGATAGATGAGTAGAGGATTTACTTACTGAGCATCATTTTAGTGCTCACCCCGTTGTTTTCCTATGTTTTGCAGGATCCAGGTGAGGACACAGTCGGATGGGCGTCGACACGCGAGAGGAAGCGGTTACACTGTCCACCATGTTTTAGTATCTTTTGTATACATTATAAGTTTGTGTAAAAATGTATATGTTTGTAAAGAATATATATATATATTTAATAAAAAGAAAATTTTGGGCCCAATTTCTTTATATTATTTTATATGTATTTTATTATGAGAATTTGAGTAGTAGTGGCTATTACAATTCATTATTTTGTGCGCTCGTTCTAGGTTAGTATTATTGGAAGGGTTGTTGGCTATATCCGCCTTCACCCTGTGCCACTGTAAACACTTTGGCATTCGTAGTACCTCTAGAACTCTATACGGGTGGTGGAAGAGGAGCTTTACAATCTCTCATCAAGTGCCCTAGCTGTCGGCATCTATAACATACCCTCTGGTCTCTCATACACTATTTTGAGTGGTTCCTCCCAAATTTAGGGCAAAGAGGAAACCCTTCCATTCGGGGTCGCTTATTCTTCCACTCTCTTATGTTCTGTCTAAACTAAAATTTCTTCTTTTGATTCTTCGTTTCTTTACCTTTCACACCCTCTAGTTTCTCTCTTGGCGGGCCAGAGGGTGGCTCACTTGGTGTTGTCGAAGAACCTACTAAGGGAATTTGTTTCAAAGATTTTCGCCCTCATTGCTCGCCTCAAGGCCTTACTATAGGTTCGAGGGGGATCAGAACTCATCATGATATCCCAAGCTATCTCCGGCTTCAATCCATGTACAAACTTATCTCTTCTCAATGCCGGAGTGCTAACTATTTCGGGTGCAAACCTTGCAAGGGAGTTAAATTTCACTGAGTACTCCTTCACGGTATTAGATCCCTGCTGCAAGCTAATAAATTCTTGAACCTTCTCATGCACTTGGTCCTCTATTCTATACTCGGCCTCAAACTCTTGCCTGAACTCTTCCCAAGTTATCGTTGCCACATCATGGGTTTCTTCCATTAATTCCCACTAAATTCGGGCATCACCCCGAAATAAGAAACTCGCATACTGGATCTTCTCTTGGTCCGTCATAGGGAATAAACTTGTTGTTCACTCTACGGACCTAAACCATTCTTTGGCTATTACTGGGTCTGTGGTACCCTTAAACTCTGAGGGTTGATGTTGATTGGGAAGACCATAAATTGGTTCAACTCTGTTCTGTACTAGCGGAGGTGCCGGTTGTTCTCTTCCTACATTCGTAGCTGGTGGTACCTGCACGGGGGTTACAACTCTCTCTTGGGTTTCAGCTATAACTTGCTGTATAGTCCCCTGAACTCTAGCTTCATCCAAGGGAGGGGGCGTAGCTTCTGGTGGGCTAGAAGATTCTCCCTCATTCATCACACCTTTACCATGCTTTCGGGTACTACACCTCATCTACAAAACAACATTTTATCAATTCAAGAAACACTTATAGTAAGGAAAGAATTAACTTACACAGTCGGTTATTGGACATCGTGGCGATGAGAATAATACACTGTCAAATCCCTAAATCTTTACTCTGATACCAAAATTGTAATGATTGCTTTACACAAGGATACTTGTAGAAATATATCAAATAGAATATATGTATAGTAGCAAAAGTAAATGGGCCCAAAATTTTTATTTTATTACATATAAACATTATTTATATAACATAGAGTATCATTTATAAAATGGTATTAAAATAGTGGACACTGTAGCTATTACTCTTCACTTGCCGACGCCCATCCAACCGCGTTCTCACTTAGATCCTGCAATCACGAAGAAAAACAACGGGGTGAGCATGAACTAATGCTCAGTAAGTAAATCCTCTACTCGACTGTCCCCGTAACTCTCTTTCTAATTCTTTCCTTACAGTACCCATCTTTCACACAACTCTCTTTCCTTAACTGCGGCTATATGCCACGACCTCATCTTACTGGAGGCATGGCTGGGTGGAGTTCATACAGCACCATCCCACTTTTCGTGACTTTCGGGTGGAGATCACAAAGCACCAACCCACTTTTCGCAACTGTCGGGTGGAGATCACAAAGCACCAACCCATTCTCATACCTATCGAGTGGAGAACACAAAACACCAACCTGTTCTCATACCTATCGGTGGAGACCACAAAGCACTAACCCGTTCTCATACCTATCAGGTGGAGATCACAAAGCACCAACCCGTTCTTAGTGCTCTTCTCATTCTTTCAACTCTTAGAGTACTTCATTCACACAGTTCTCTACTCTTTCTCAAACTAGATTCATAATGTAGCTTAATGTTTAGAGTAGGTTAGTCACAAAGTTCTCTACTCTTTCTTAAACTACTTCTCAAATGCACAATTAATGCATATGGATGGTTCATGCTCATTAATGCACTTAGGAAATGCCATTATGCAATGTAGCAAAAATGAAGGTTCACAACTCATGCTCATACTTCTCTTAGGCATTTCATCAAATAACTAGTGTGCATACCTATACTCCACTTTATTTATAAGTCTATCCCTCTCTTGAACCATCCAAATGGGAGAAAACTCCCTCACCAAGCTATAATCCCTGTCATAATTTAACACTTCCAAAGAGATTTCTCAATCTCCTCCAATTTCATCACAAACTACATTCTCATCACACATCACACTTTTCAATTGAAGTGTATTTAACAACCACAAAATAACTACTCATCTCAACCCAAGTTCTCAATAACATAACATATATCATGCATAAATAAATCTCTACACAAAGGATTTCTCAAATATCAACTTGGATTGGGATTTACTTACTTTTTGATGGTGTGATTCCACTAACACTTCTCTTTTCCTTAGTAACTTGTCCCTTCTCTACAACTTTAAACAATAAAACCATAAGACTTCAATGTATAAATATATGCAAAACTTCACATCTAAAGCAAGAATCCTTACCTTAGGATGCCTTAGATTAATTCTCTACCAAGATCCAACTAAAAACTCTAAAAAATCCTTGAAAGATTGAAGGAAGAAGTGAGAGGAAATGGAGAATGGAAGACGTGGTGGAAGAAGAATGAATGAAGGGTTTACTAAGCTTCAACCCTTTTTAGCTCAAAATATATTCATTCATTCCCATTTTACCCTTACTCTTTCTTAGGAATTCCACTTTTACCCTTTGAATTCTTTGCAAATGCACCCCTATTTAAACTATTCTTCATGCAATTTCCTTGCATTTCATTCCCAACTTTTCCTACTAATTAGGGGTAGAATGATTATTGTACTCCAAAGGAAGAATTCTCTAGAACTTAATAAACATTTTGTTATGCCCTTCGCTCTGGCAAAAATTGACAGAACCTAAACCATAGGTTGCAGGACTTCATCGCCGCGGCGAAGCTTCTTCTTCGCCCTAGCGAAGTCTGTACCACAAAAATTCGCCAAGTCGTTTACAAATTTCAGGGCAACCACTCAAACAACTAATAATATCCATTCAACCAAGGACTAACCAAATAATATTAACAATATAACAACTCAATTAAGAGCAAAACAATAAAGATTCAAGCAATGCAATGTAAATTAGCTACATACCTCAAGTGGGGCGTTACACGTCCAGCACCTAGTAGGACGTGTAACCGCCTTAAGCCGCTTCATCTCCAGGTCAGCTGACAAGTGCCATCTCTTCTTCCATGCTCTTAAGAAGTCCAAGAAGTTCGAGTAGACCGCCTCCTGCGAAGAAGCCTTGCAATAGCTGAAGAGGTACCTAACCTCCCCTCCGCTCCTCTCCCAACCTATGGACGGGGAGAAGCTCTACTCTTACCTAGTGGTCTCCGAGACAGCCATCTCAACAGTACTAATTTGGGAAGAAGAAATGAAGCAGTTGCTGGTCTACTATGTAAGCAAGTCACTCCTTGACGAAGAAACACGATACAGTCAGCTGGAAAAGTTAGCCCTCGCCCTCATCCATGCATCCAAGAAGCTTAGGCCGTACTTTCAGTACCACTCAATAGTTGTAGTCACCTCCTTCCCATTCAAGAAGATACTGCACAAACTAGAGCTATCAGGCCGACTCCTGCAGTGGACAGTAGAGCTCAACGAGTTTGACATCTCATACCAGCCTCGCACCATCGTCAAATCCCAGGCCTTGGCCGACTTCATTGCTGATTTCACCCCGAATACCACCACCTAAGCAGAAATTGAGTTACTATACATGAACGGCAGATCACTATCCAAGTGGACCTTCTTAATGGACGGCTTGAGTAACGTAAATGGAAGCAGACTTGGAGTGGTACTGGTTGCGCCAGTAGGAGACATCATCCAGCGGGCAATACAGTGTGGTTTCAAGTGCACGAACAACGAAGCCGAATATGAGGCCCTCATAGCTGGACTTTCCTTAGCCAAAGAAATTGGAGCGAAGAAACTAGAAGGGAAGTCTAACTCCCAGAACGTGGTCAATCAACTACAAGGCACGTATCAAGCACGCGACTCGAAGATGACATCCTACTTGAGCATGGTCAAGGAGCTGCAGGCACAATTCGATGAGTTCTCCATTGTCCAAATCTCCAAAGCGGAGAACTCCCATGCTGATGCTCTTGCCAATCCCGACTCAGCCCTCAAATGCTCTTCCCCCTCGTCCATCCTTCTATTATTCATGCAGTGGCCTGCCAACTAGGAGGGATAACAACCAAAAAAGCCACCCGAGGAAGCCATGGGAGTTGAACTAGCCGACTGTTGGATGACTCTGATAGTGAGATACTTGGAGCATGATGAACTCCCGCTGAAAAGAACGAGACACAACGACTAAAAACAAGAGCTGCCAGAGATTCACCATACATGAGGGCCAACTCTTTAAAAAACCATTCTTGGGCCCCTACCTCAAGTGCACAAGCCCAGAGGAGCCCCAACGTGTCCTTGCTGAGTTATATGAAGGCAAATGTGGAAACCATGCTGGGGGACACAGCCTTGCACATCGAGTGATCACTGCTGGATATTACTGGCTGACCATGGATGCCCATTCGACCGCTTATGTGAAGAAGTGCGATAGTTGTTAGAGGTTTGCTCATATCTCACACCTCCAACCAAAGCGACTACATTCCATCCTCACACCCTAGTCCTTTATGTAGTGGGGAATGGACATCTTGGGAAAAATACCTACTGCACTTGGACAGCGAGTCTTCATGTTAGCTGTGACAGACAACTTTACGAAGTAGATTGAAGCCGAAGCCTTTGCACAAGTCAGAGACCGAGAGGTAAAAGGCTTCATCTGGCAGAATGTCATTTGGCAGAATGTCATCTGCAGATTCGGGATACCAAAGGGGATCGTCACCAATAATGGATTCCAGTTCATCAGCTCAGGCTTCAGGGATTTCTGTGACATGTGGGGGATAAAGTTGAGCTTCTCAACCCCCCGTAACCCCCAGTTTAACGGCCGGGCCGAGTCGTCAAACAAGACCATCATTCAAACACTAAAGAAGCGGTTACAGAAAGCCAAGGGTGCATGGGCAAATGAGCTACCCGGAGTCTTCTGGTCATACGGAACCACAGCTCGTTCGTCAACAGGCGAGACCCTATTCTCCCTCACATACGGTTCGAAAGCAGTAATCCCAGCCGAAGTGTTAGTCCCGTCCACCAGGCTCCAATAGGTGGACAAGGAATCACATGACCAGAACCTTTGCTAGAACCTGGACACCATCGACGAGCTATGCGAACGGGCGAGCATCCGTAATGCAGTCTGTCAACAACAGGCCGCCCGATATTACAACCGCAACGTGAGGATCCGGACTTTCAAGATAGGTAACTGGGTCCTCCGCAAGGTCTTTTAAAACACTAAAGAGGTCAACTCTGACAAACTCGGCCCCACTTGGGAAGGCCCGTACAAGATAACTAAAGAAGAAGGGAAGGGCGCCTATAAACTTAAGACCCTCGAGGGCAAAGATATCAGTAATAGTTGGAATGCTATTCACCTCAAGCGCTACTATTTCTAAGTGAACTTAATCTTTTTTCTATTTTTTCCTTGTTTATTTTTAAAGGGATGAGTGGGCCTATCTACCTTCTCGTAGACAGTCGGCCTCATGGCCAAATATTAATAAAGTATTATTCAGAAATCTTACATCTCCAAATCGACTTTGGTAGATCATTATTGTTTACACCTTCAAATCGGCCCTGTCTGATCCACGATTTTGCACCTTCGAATTGACCTAGCTCGGTCACGAAAAGACTTCAAATCAGCCCTGTTTGATCTATGATTTTGCACCTTCGAATCGACCTAGCTTGGGTCACGAAAACACCTTCGAATTGACCCCGTTTGGTTCATGAATACACCTTCGAATCGACCCAACTTGGTTCAACACCTTCGAATCGACCCCGTTCGGTTCATGAAAACACCTTCAGATCAACCCAACTCAGGTCACGAAAACACCTTCAAATCGGCCCTATCTGATCCACGATTTCGCACCTTCGAATCAACCCAACTTGGGTCACGAAAACACCTTCGAATCGACCCTGTTCTGTTCACAAATATACCTTCGAATCGACCCAGCTCGGTTCAATACCTTCGAATCAACCCCATTCAGTTCACGAAAACACCTTCGAATAGACCCAACTCGGGTCACGAAAACACTTTCAAATCAGCCCTGTCCGATCCATGATTTCACACCTTCGAATAGACCCAGCTCAGGTCATGAAAACATCTTTAAATCGGCCTTGTCCGATCCATGAAAACACCTTTGAATCGACCCAGCTTGGGTCACGAGAACACTTTCGAATCGACCCCGTTCGGTTCATGAATACGCATTTGAATCGACCCAGCTCGGTTTAACACCTTCGGATCGACCCCCTTTGGTTCACGAAAACACCTTCGAACTGACCTCGTTTGGTTCAAGAAAACACCTTCGAATTGACCCAGTTCGGTTCATGAAAATACCTTCGAATCTACTCCACTCGGTTCACGAAAACATCTTCAAATCGACCTCGCTTGGTTCACGGGATCATCTTTGATCGGCCTAGCCTGATTCAAGAAGAGACGTCATCAAATCGGCTCAGCCCAACCTATGATTTGCACTTTCGAGTCGGACCCGTCCGACCCAAGAACTCACACCTCCGGGTTGACTTCATCCAATCCAAGACTTAATACTCGGTCGGCCAGATCGAATGAATAGTTTTTACACTGGCAATAAGTGAAACACCAACCTAGCCCAACATAAGGCTTACATGCCTTAGTCGCTAGGTCACACTAAAGTAACAAACACAACCTAGTGCATCTACAAGAAAAGAAACAATGAACTCATTCATCCATAAAGAAAGCACTAGAAGTTAGAACAGCCTAATATAATAACAGATGGCCTCAAAGGGCTCAGTTCAAAATACAAAAGAACGGCACACGCCAAGAAAAAGGTCATCACAGGCCCCAAAATACAAAAAGAAACTAGGCTAACTATCCTCAGTACGAGTCGCCTCTCCCATCTCTGACTCAGTCATAATCTCTGCACCCCCAGCACCTGTCCTAGCAGCCCGGTCGCTCGCATCCCCAACATCCAATGGCCCTGGCTGACTAGCAAGGTCAGACATCGGTTCCTCATCCTGAAAACCCAGATGACCGACTCCCTCTTCCAGTAACTCCCACATGAGCTGGATATCTTTGTCTGGATCCTAGTGAGAAGTCTTCCCTTCCTTGAACTTAAGCATGAGTTCACCGCGGGCCTTGATGATAGCGTCATCGGCAATGGAAATACACTGCTCCCTCAGAGACTCAATCTCTGCGGTCTTCTTGGCTAACTCACGCCTCAACTGCTCCAACTCACGCTCGTTATCCCTCAGATGCTGCTGAAACTCTTACTCAGCCTTCTGGGCCGCCGCCTCCTTTTGGCGTAGGCTGGTGTTGGCCTTGGATACATCTTGTATCCGTTTCTCCTGCGCCACGATAGACTTTCTCAGATAAAGACTGTTAGTCAGTACCTGCACAACAAAACATTGTCATCAGAATGAGATTCCGGAACAAAATTATCAAATACTACTGTCATACCTGAACGGCACGAGCTACTCCCCAATCAGCCGCAGTAACTGTACCCATCTGGTTAAGATGCGCCTCGTCCATCGGGAACAAAAATGAGTCAGCCAACTTACTCATGGTAGTCGCATCAGAGTAAGTAGGCGCATTAGCCGGAATCGTGATGGTAATCGTACCGGCCTCTTCATCCATGACCGTGGTCTGGGATGACCCAACTCCAGCTGCAGGCTGCTGACTCGACAGTTGTTGACTCGACGGCGTCACTAACACATCCTTTGCTCTTCTATCCTCCCTGGCTAAAGACTCCCTCCTCCTCTTCTCGTGGCGTCGGGCGATAGATTCGCTTGTGCTTAGGATGATCAACTTCTTCATCAGTGACTCTGTAAGTACAAACTCTCCAACGGTTAGTGGGTTCAGCTCAGACTCACCAAAAATGATATGGTTGTAGTATCGACTCAGAAGCACATCCCAAGTCTGCTTCAGCGAGGGGAAGGGAGTACCTCTCTGTATCGCCTCTACTATGGCCCAAAGAATGCTGGTCCTCAGGTTAGACTCTGCTAGCACTACTTGCCAATCCCTCTGCTCTAATGGGATGGCTAACACTTTCTAGGTCACTACATCCAAACCGTCTCGCTTTGCCCAACCCTATTGAACTCAAGCTCTGCAAACAAAAAACACAATCAAGATTTAGTAATCAAAAGTATGAAAGAAATAACTAAGTTCTCCCCAGTAGCTCGCCAGTCGATCGGGATCTTGTCCTGACCTCTCTCTCCAAAAATAGCCTGACCCTCAGGTAGAAGTATCCGTCCTTCCAGTTCTTATCACTGGACCGTAGGTCTGTCACCAAGTGAGACTGATCATGCCTTAAGTTTAACAGATACCGACCATTCTCCTTATCATTCTCTTTCAAGAAGTACGAATACAGCAGCTCGTGTAGCCTGAACCTCACTTGGTTTCGAACACAGAGGTCTTCCAAAGCCATTAGCAGTCTCCAAGCATTCGACATAAGTTGAGACGTGGCAATCATGAAGTGGTTCAATACCTCCCACACAAGGAGAGGGATGGGCAGCCTCAACCCATCATGAAACCACTTCTCGTAAACACTGATCCAGCACCTTTGCTTCCTAGTCAACCCACTCCTACGACCGCGGCATTCAGATATCAACCGAACTCGGAATGTGATACAAGGTTCGGATATGCCAAACATCACTATCTTTCAGTATGGGCAGATAATCTCTAGTCAAAATACCGCTGCCCTGTTGGCTCGGCTCTTCCTTAGAGCCACTACCGGAAGAGGATGGACTACCAAGTCCTTCAGAGTCTTCCCCACTTCCCCCATGCCTACCCAAACCACTCGAGCTGGGAGTACTCATACCTGGGACAGCTACACTAACTCCAGTCGGCACCCTAATCGGGACGCCCTCTTCAAGCATCATCACTATGGTGGGGGCACGCTCATACTCATCCCTAGCATCCACCACAATTTCACTCGAGCTTGCTGATTCAGTGTCTAACATAATAGCCCAATCGTCTGTCCCGACCGACCGACTGACTCAGTCCTAGATTTGGAATTCTTAACTATCAAAGAACCACTCGCCCTGGGTACCGACCGAATGAAGATAATAAACCTAGCTATCGATCGCCCCTCAGCACCAATCGACCTACCTGGCAATAGGTCACTCCTAATCCTTGATCGACCCTTCCTATCGATCGACCCAGACCTCGATTCAAGCCTTTCTTTGCTCACCCCAAGTGGTCGACTCGCCTCTAGATTCAGCACTAAGTCTACTCGCCCTTGCTTACTGATGCACCACTCAATGTTACCCACTCGGTCTAGATGACTAACTAACTATTCGATCCACTCCGTACTCCCTCACCACTCGGTAAGACAGACCGACCAAACCAAACGATACTAAACACAACTTCGTCTTCCCGATCCTATCCAAAAACCCAGAAAATACCCAAAACTGCCTGATTCTCGTCGGATATCCACCGAAAAATCCAAATCTATGCCTATTCTAAAAATCCTAATACCAAAACACTCCGAAATCCAATTAAAACCACTCAAAAGTTCAAAAACTTCACTCTACCTTCCAAAGATTCAACAAACAACCAAAACAAAGCAGAAAATCAACTTAAAGAGAAAAAATGTTTACCTTGGAAGATTGCAGGAAGAGACCACTGTCGCTCAAGAAACTGGGACGAAAAAGAAGGAAGAAAAAGGAAAGAAAAAAAAATTTGGGATGAAAACACAAGACAAACACAAATGAAAGATGAACAGTTTGTTCCTCAGTTTTGTAAGGAAAAAGTGAACACATGGCAGTTTGTGATTGTCCAGTGGTCAGGAGTCTCTTCGTTTTCCCGTTCTCGAAACGATGGATCGATCGCCACCATGCACGTGGCAGCGATCTAGATCAGACAGGAAACCGTAGCCCTGTACAAAAGCTGCGGCTCGGCCACCCAGCTCTCCCAGTCGACTCAGCTCGTGTCTTTCGAAATGGGCCCAATGCGCATCCAATCTTCGCACCCTAAGAGATCCTCTAAACTGGCCGGTCAGTTTCAAATGGCCCGGCCTGCGCTCTTTTTCCAGACGACCAAGCCAGGATGCATCGCTCATTCGTAACGGATGAGTAGTCAACCCCTGGTCTAGATCAGTATTTCACATCCACTCGGTCGTCCGATCCTGCCAACTGACTTAGCCTTTAATTTCCAGGGGCACTCACAAGTGTCCCATGCTCCATTGGCCCGGAAAGCCTGGTCGACTGGTCGATCAGCTTGGAACAACCCGAGTCGAGCCCTCTTTAGAACAAGGCTAGAGGCCTCGCCCGTTCATCTTTCTGTAGCGAACGAGTGGACAATCATTAGTCGAGTTTTATCTCATCCACTTGATCGTCCCCGCATACCGACCGAGCGAAGCTTTTAGTTTAATAAACTTCCCAACTCATTCGACCAGGCATGACAAGCAAACTCCCCGACTATAACACTGCAGCTCACCTTTCTATTCGGACGGACGTACCGAACAAGCGTATGAGCCCCTTGGCCTAGTTCTCTTTCCCTTCGGCCCGTCGCACCGATCAGGCACACTATGCAATGATGGCATACTCTGGATCAGGAATGGATACTGAACGACGTCTAGCCAAAAATCACCTGCAACAGTCAGATCATCTACACTGACAATCGTTCATCCACGAAGGAAGATCGAGCTCGCCCCGATCGCTACCTACTCTCTGACTTAAGAAACTCTTAACTCAAAGAGTGGGGGACAAATTGTTAGGGCCAAAAATCGTGCTTGGCCCAAATAGGAAAACCAGACCACCAGTGAAGAAAAGACCAGGCCCAATCCTAAAGAGGCCTAAGCCAAATTAGTCCCATTTGATACGAGATATGGTCGGCCCAAACCATCTGGGCATGGGTCTCCCAGTTCCAGCTCACTTCATAGGAGTTCAAAGCCCACGACCCCCACTGACCATTTTCCTGTTCCTGTTCAATCTCCTATTTGAAGTCACTTTCTTGTTCCTAATCACTTTCCTACTCAAAGTGACTTTCCTGTTCAGATCACCTTCCTATACGGACGTAGATAAGACTGCTCAGCACCGCCCTAACTTTTCTAGGGTTTGCATCAGAGTTACACTCGGACTCCTACTCCTACCAAGATTGGGAGACCAGACAATCACTATATAAACAGAGGCTAACCCTCTCACAAAGGAGACACTACACCTCCACACCCGAAGCTTCTACTAGAGAGCTTCACATCACTGCCGTAGTCACAGTCTCTGACTAGACTTCCGGTAACCTCTCTACTCCCTAGCCCTCACTATACTAGCCTCTTCCAGCCTTGCTAACTTGAGCGTCGGAGTGCCTATGACAAACAATACCTCGGTGTTTTTCGTTCGCTTCACGCGTTTGTTTCTCTACGTGTGCAGGTGCAGCGGATCGCTAGTGGCCTCAACCTCACGGGATTAGACTCCCCTTTCGTACAGGTAGATTTTTACTTCTACAACTATCTAAAGTATTACCAGCTCCTGCAAATTTCTCCAATTGCCTTCACCATGTACCCGAATATAATTAATTAGCAAAGTATCTTCTTCAGCATTCCATGGACCTGTATTTAGACCCTGTTTAGAGCAACAAGGGGCTCTTCCCATTTTTCTCTTTTACAAAAATAAGCAATACTCAAAGAGAAAGAAGCCAAGGACAGCACGAGTGAGGACAATACTTCCCCACCTTTTAAAATGCCATGAAAATATGTTGGCCATGATAATTTGACATGTGAATGAAATTATATTTTGTGGAATCAAATATTAATAAATTTATCAATTGTCAATGAAAGTTGGAAATGGAAAGAATAAGCCATAGATCCCATCACGTGCTTATACATTAATTAATAATACACCTCAAATATTTTTTATTTTATTATTATTAATAACTTATGCATTCAGTCTAGCTTACTCACACCTCGATTAATTCTAAGGAGAAGATATCCCACACCAACCCACCGCCATAATCTCTCAAATTGGACAACATATTACATTTGCGTCTAACGGGGAGTCGAATCTGGGACTTTGGGTTCTACCAATTTGCAGGCCCCTTGAACCTGGTTCGCCGTTACTGTTGGGCTACCGATGGATGGGTTACCTCATAGATTTGAAAATGTTCCTCCTATCGTACCTGTCTTATCACTTATTAATTGATTATAATAGAGAATTATCAATTTTTTATTTGTATATTAATCTTCAAATATCTATTTTCTTATATTGTAGAATTAAATTCTGATTATTAGCGATCAATTGCAACTCATATATGAAGCAAAAAAAAAATTTGTTTGACTGTCTGCTAGTAGAAATATTTGGCTGCCCGTTAATACATGCATTATATGAGATTAGTAGGGAAAATTCCGATATTTCAATGTGTTCAACACCGACAAGTGAAAACATATCTTTATTTTTTATTTTGAAACCGAAACACATCAAAATTATGAAGAAACACATTTCAATTTCTATGCGTAGTTATTTGATTTGCTTAATTAGTTAGTTTTTAAATAAAACGTGTTTTCTTCAAATCAGCGAATTGATACCAGGCTAGATCCATCATTTCTGGCTCTGTTTCAGTTTCAATGATATCCTTGACTCAACATTTCGTATTGTTTTTACGTAATAAATCCTCGACGAATCAGGTGCATGACAATTAGTGTCACCGTTTAAATGCCAATTGACAAACTCCAGTCAAGAAATAAAAGATGCAATATTAATCATTAGGACTGACTTGCCAAACTCGAAGTCACGAGAGTAATCCTGATTAGAGGTCGGGTAAGTACCTCTAGCCACAAGGTGCTTCTGATGCGATTCAAACTCTGACATTGCAGATAAAGTTCGCCCCACCTTTTATTTTGCCTTAAATGTTACTGAATTCTGCTTACCGAGATGGCTAAAGTGCCAAATCTTACACAATGAAAAGTAAAAGGCCCTTCTACTGTAAGTATATTGATGGGGTAAGCGTAGCGAAAGAGTTTTTCGCATTGATTATTTTTATTAACCCAAGATCAGGGTCTGATATGTATATATTTTACATGCTTAAATTGAAAAGAACAAATATAACATCAATTCAGACAAGGATCAGAGATCTTATGTATGTTTGGAGGCTTCTTCAAATGTCTCTGAATCTACTTCATTACCGATCAGAGAATATGATCGAACGAACGATGGTCACACGAAGACAATCCGAAGAACCAAAGACGGATTTTCTAGATTCTCTTTGGCTTCAAGAATCAAAACAAAATCAAAGAAAAATCTTTGATTAAAAAATGGAAGGCAAACGTGAGAGGAGTAGAGAAAATGAGCTTCCTCTTTTTTTCTTTTTTCTTTGATTGAATGATAATTCATTCTCTAACACACATGCACTTATACAATGCTTGTGTCAAAACCCTATTCCAATGACAAATAGGCATGGCTCCAACCTTGTATCCAAACACTCCCCTTGTGGTATTTTTATTTTAAATTAATTATTATTATAATTAAAGTCAATCAATATATTTATGAAATATATTAACATTTAATTAACAATAATAATTCATTTAAATACATGCGTACATATATTTATATATAATCTCACTTATTTAATTTTAACATTAAATTAAACATAGACAACAACCTCAGTAAATTTAATTACATTATGAGATACCAAAATACCCTTTCGTCCTAAAAGACGAAAATGCTGCTTGCACAAACCGATTCTTAAATTATCTTCTATGTGTATGACCCGTAGACTTCTCATCATACTGGCAGTGAGTAGTATCGCGATTAACACCAATTAATCGTCTCACTACACACAGACCAAGATTGACCCCTAGCAAGACATCATCTGGTACAGAAATAATGTCAATCCCACTGTGGCTACAGATTTAGTGTCATTGTCATTTACTAAATTTTGCAGTGAGATAACTTCTCCCGTACCCAGGGGTGATGAATCCTTTGTCGATCCATTATAGTCTTGATACACTTCTCGATGCAGTTAATCACTACCGTATTGATAGCTCTGAATAAAACTACGTTGGGCTAGTGTCAAACTACACCAATCGATGCACAAGGCGTCCGGTGATCTCAAGTATAAGGATCACATACTCCATCATTCATTAGAGGATTTATTCCATAGATACTGGGGTTACATCTATATGGAATCCTTTGGTGGGTCAGTCTAGTGAACTTGCCTACAACAAGCACCCATGTGTTGCACCAGGCTGTCGGCAAACAACCTTACCTTGACAAGTGAGATCAGTCACTACTTTTCGACAAGATCGTTTAACACTATGATAGCCTTACCGTAATATATGTTTCCTTGGTCAGAATAATAATGGGGCTACAGACATTTCTAAAATGGTCACCAAATATGCTCATAGGGTTCTCACTATCAAGATTTGAAACACTTGATACCCTCGTCATTGTTCTACCATCCTAAGGACATATATCAATACATTTGAATATGTTTACATGATATAAAATAAAATTTCTTTTATTGATCAATGAACATTATTACAAAGAGTCAATCTTACAATAATTGATGGGCTCTAAGATACCTACTCTAATATTTTCTTACCATAATATTACAAACGGGAAGGTATATAAACTTGCAAATGATACTATTATGTAACTGCTCCTAAATCTTAGGAAACAATCACACAGAAAAAAAAGAATCAAATGGGACGTTGTCATCGACGTTCAGAAGCTGCTGATACTCCTCAATAACTTTATCTAGCATGTTATCTTCAATTGGTACGAAGTCTAGGGATGAAATATCACACGCATTATCAAGACTACATCTTTCGTAATTCACAGCTTCTTCTTGAAAAAGATCAGGCCAAAATGGGGAATGAATATTCCATGGCACTTCTTCTGTATTATTTGGTGTTACAATGTTATTTCCTTCTTCTTCATGGCCCGATGATGATAGCCCACTTGCCTTGTTATCCAAACCGATGTTTCTGACTGTCACTGAGAATGGGGAAACCCTAACGGCCTTGGGGCGATATATTTTGGTGTTTTTAGTCTCTGGTTTTGAACTATCCGTACTCTTCTTCTCAAGTTTCTTTACCTTGGTGAACTGGCTCTTCTTCTTTCCCACTCTTGATGCTTTTGGTTGAGTTACTCTACTACTTGTTTCCACTTTCTTGCTAATATGGGAACACCAGTAGTTTTTAATCTCATTGTCAGTACGACCTGGTAGTCTTTTAGCAATGAGAGACCAACGATTGCCAAGAAGAGAGTGAAGCCTGATGATAAGGTCCTCCTCATCAGATGAAATGTTCCCTCGTTTGATATCAGGTCGCAAATAATTCATCCATCTCAGCCTGCAACTCTTCCCACATCGAAATAGCCCTACAAATTAAACAATTATCAAATAAGCCGTGGAATCATATCTGCTTACTATCAGCGAATTGATGTAACAGGTGAGTTTAGTCTTACCGGCTTTTTTAGGCAAATTTCTCCAATGGCCTTCACCATTTGCCCGAATATAATCGGTTAGCACACTATCTTCTTTCGGACTCCATGGACCTGTACGCAAACCAACCTTAGTGCAACACGGTGCTCTTCCCATTTTTCTTTCTCAGTTACTAGCTATGCTAAGGAGAATTGTATTGAGCTCTAACGGCTACAGCAGTTTCCCATATTTAAAGGTCACAATGAAGTCTCACGAGAGTGACGCTGAAATTATCTTATATGTGCACGTAAGATTATGATCAGTTACTTGATGTACGTACGATTATTGCTTCGTTGAACTTCAGACAGGGTTTGAACTATTTGCCGAAGGTGGTAAGTAGTAATATGCTTGCTCAACAGCCCTTCACCATCTGCCTTTCTCACTGACTCTGAAATTGCTCCGTACTTTTGTTTAGCTAGGAACATGCCTAGCTATGATATGAAACTTAATTAAATTCGGTTTTTTTTTTATTTTTTTTTTAAATAATGTATAAGAAGAATTTGTAAAAAAAAATTAGTGTAAAATCACCAGAATATGAAAAGTTAGGTATGTCCAATAAAAGATTTGAATAATATTAAATGTACTAATTCCTTATACAAAATCTTCCTTACAAACTTATATGACACAGAGTGAATAAATAATTTTGTATACTAAATCAAATCAATAAATATTATTTAATATAGATGAATGATATGACAATAAAAATGTTTGAATTATTTGATGGCGGAGGTAAATAGTAATTCATGCTCAACAACCATCACCATCGGATGTTCTCTCTGAAAGTGGTCCTTACTTTTCACCCTCGTCTAACCATTTTCTTCCGATGATGATCGTGATGTTAACATATGAACCTATGTTGGTTTTTTTTTAACCAATGACTCCGTAACCATTATTAAATATAGTGAGATGGTGGTACTTTTTTTTTTTTTTTTTTTTGAACAAATGACTCCATAACCATTACTAAATGTAGCGAGATGGTAGTCCTGAATCGACATGTTAAACCAGTGTCCACACCAGCTTTTAACTCTTACGGGGCGTTGGAGGTAATAAAAGATTACTGGGGTTATGCCATCTTATATTACTTTATTACCACGTTTGGTTGTCAAATAATATAAGATTACGGTAATCTTGCGTTATCAATAGTTGTTACTGTTGGTAATGTTAGAGGTAATCTAATTACCTTTATTTTCTTAGGTATTGTAAAATTACCTTAGTAATCTTATTTTTGTTACAATTTTATCCCTTCTTAATGAAAAAATTGAACAATAATGTCTCTGTTTTAAAATAAATTAACCTTAATATACCATTTTAATTTTACCTTTGTTTAATTAAGTTTTTGGACAATAATGCTGTTATATTCAAAACAAATTACAGACCACCACCGCCACCCAGCCACCACCGTTGACAGCAGGCCAACCACCATGGACAGCTGTCGGAAAGTCGCGGAATCCCTCAAAATGATCGAGATTTGCTGGTAGGCTCTGGGAGGCTTCGATATGGCCATTTCCAACGATATCAGCCAGATCTGGCCATTAGCGACCAGATCTGGGCGAGATCTGGCCATTAACCGCCATGGACCCAACCGTTAACCGCTAGATCTATTCTGCCCAGAATAGATCTGGTCGTTAACGGCCAGATCTCGCCCAAATCTGGTCGTTAACGGCTAGATTTGGCCTGATAATATGGCCAAAAACGACCATATCGGAGCCTCGTGGTCACGGTGAGCTACTCACGACGACTTTCGAAGACTTTTGACAGTGGTTTGCGGTGGCATCAGGGGGTGGGGGTGATTTTGTCATAAATCAAAGTTATATATAAGCGGAGGTGTTTTAGCTAAATCTAAAATGTTGGGGGTTAAAAGAATTATTCAAAATTTAATAATAAAAATAATATTATATTAATATTTAAAAAAGTGGGTAATTTAGTAATTTAAATAACATACCCACCAATTTATTCTCTCTAACAAAACATATTAATATAATATACCCATCAATTATCCAAACATATTTTTCTAAAGACGCGCCTTAAGGTTATATCAATATCAGCCATAAATTAGAGAACAAAAATACAAATATTCATATCATTCCAGAGTGCGGTCCGTGCACAAGCTTTTTGTTTTTTACGCGGCTCTTTGGCCTGTCAAGGGGTTGGCGATAGGTTGTATTTTTTTTATTCTTTAATTAAATTTCCGTGCTTACTTTTCACCCTCGTCTAACCATTTTCTTCCGATGATGATCGTGATGTTAACAGAGGAATCTATTTTTGGTTTTTTCTGAACAAATGACTCCGTAACCATTACTAAATATAGCGAGATGGTGGTATTTTTGTTTTTTTTTTTAACAGATGACTCCATAACCATTACTAAACGTAGCGAGATGGTGGTCCTGCATCAGACATGTTAAATCAATGTCCACACCAGCTTTTAACTCTTAAATATCAGCCACAAATTAGAGAACAAAAAGAGGGTATACTAATATTCATATCATTTCATCAAATTTAGATTCTGATATTCAAAGTCAATCTTGAACCCATAACATGAAGTATTAAAGATCCTAATTATGGTATGACAAATTAGAGAACAAAAAGTTTGATTTTTGTAAATTGTTTAATAGACTTCAAGAATTAGTTGAGGTGTGCACAACCTACCAAATACACTGATACCGAAGAAAAAAAAAACAATTCACCTTTTTTTCTTGCAAGTTGGTGATCCAAGATCAACATGAATTTAACTCTTAACGTTATATCAATGTCAGCTTCAGAAATTAAACAACAAAAAGAGGGGACTTTCCATGATATATATATATCTGCGGAATCAAGATCAACATTCATGACAAACAATTTAAGATTAATTTTTCTGATGGAGCCATCAATTATTAAACGTCCTATAAATATGATATGATGGCTAATTTCTTTGATTTAATTTCCTAATTCTACTTTATTTTAGTCTTCGTTCACGTTCAAATGAGTTTTAATTATATTTTACACCTTTCTTACTGTACTGCACGCATCTTTGTGCAATAATGTCGTATACATTATTACACAGTGACACAAATAATTAACAAAACATTATTTGTGTAATAATATCGTATACATTATTACACATAATGTATACAACATTATTTGTGTAATTAATATCAGAAAACTGTTCAATAATTAGCCTGAAACGACCGTGGAAAATTATTAAGAGTAACCGCAAGAATATTTAATCAACAGAAAATGATCTTGTTTTTTTTTTATTTTCTTTGATTATGGCCCTATTATATGAACTTGCTAAATATAAATTTGAGAGGGAATTAACGATGGAGAAAAAAAGGGTATTTAATCCTAGAAAATAATTGTCAGCGTAGGATTTCACAGCATCGTTATTTACTGATTGAGTGCTTATTTGGTATACTCCAACTTTCTTTAAATTGCCTTTCTTGCCTTCTTAATTATGACATAGTATCAGAGTTCCTCTCTCAATTTTAACACATCTCTTAACCTGCAACTCTTCCCATGACGAAGTACCCTTCTCACACGTAAAAACCAAATATAGCAATTAGACAATTATGAAATAAGCAGTGGAATGATATCTGTTTATGAAAACAAATTTCAGTAATATACAATTATGAAAGAAACAAGGAGTATTTACTTAATTAATTAAACTAATCTTCAAAATGGGCAGTAATAATAATACTTGATTATATTCAAAAACACATTTTCATGAGATATATAGTATCCATTTTCAAAAACACGTTTAGGATTATATTCGAAAACTTTTTTCAAAAACATGTCTAACACAGTTCAACAAAACACATTTTCATGAGATATATTGTATCCATTGTTTTAATATTCATGTATAAAGCTAATCTAGACCCTCAAAACACGAATTATTAGGGATCTTAATTACGATGATGGCTAATTAATTTTTTTGACTTAACTAAGGGGATGTTTGTCTAAGCTTATAAGCTGGTCAAACTAACTTATAAGCTCTAAAATTAAATTGACCTATTTGTTTATAACTTTTTTTAGTTTATAAAAAAAAAAAAAAAAGTAAAAGTGGGAAATACATGCAGGGTCAAAACTGTGCCAACTTGCACTGCAAGTTGCAAAAGAGATACACGTTGGCCTTATCATTTACTAACGGCATGCAAGTGGGAAATACAAGTTGGCCTGCAAGTGGAGACGCAAGTTGCAGATCAAATGAACCATATTTCTTGTATTTAGTTAGTTCGTTAGTGCTCTGTTTTTTGTTTCTTCAACCTCTCGCATTTTTCCTTTACAGTCGTCTCTCTCTCTCTCTCTCTCTCTCTCTCTCTACTGTGTTGAAAGTTTCACAGAATTATGTGCCGTAGGTGGCGAGTAGCAATGCTTGCTCAACAACTCTTCTATATCTGCCCTTCTCTAAAATCGGTTATGGGGTCTTTCTTTTCACGCTTTGCTTCTTAATTAAAATTTCTTTGGATGATATCAATGTCGTACTAGGTTGGTCATCACTGGTATATCTGTACCGTCACTTGAGCACATTTATTTGATAAATGGATCAGGATGCATGCCCATCTAGGGTTTTATAATATTTCTAAGACTCACAAAAACTTTATAACATGTGAAGGAAAAATCAATATCATAGGTGTTGGTTAAGACTGTCAAAGACGTTTGTTCCTTTTTAAAGTTTTTGGGTTTAAATTTTGGAATCACCTACTATAATAACATTGTGATTTACTTTGTTCTTTGAGTCTGTAGGATGTTCAATAGACTCAAGAATTAGTTGAGGTGTACACAAACTAACGGATACACTGTTACCGAAGAAAAAAAATAATACACCTTTAATCAAACAGAAAAGGTATCTAATTCATACAGAAATACTTAATTTAAATTTTGAGTTATGATAACGAGGAATTAATTACTGCATGGCCAGCTACTTTAATCAAACAGAAAAGGTATCCGCCAAGGAATCAAATTGGACGTTGTTCTCCGAGTTGAGAACCTTCTCATACTCCGCATTTATTTCATCTAGCTTAATGTTATCTTCAATGGGTAGGAAGTCTAAGAATGAATTATCAATTTCATTAGCAAGACCGAATTCTTCTATATGAACCTTAGCAGCTGCAGCTTTTTCTATAAGATCAGACCGACTTCTCAGTGGTTCTTCTGTATCATGTGGTCTTATAATATTTCCTTCTCCATGGCAAGGTGATGATGATCTAGTACTTTCCATGGTATCGAAACCCACGACGTTCTCAATTGCAATAGAGTATGGCGAAACCCTAACTGCCTTGGGGATATATATTTTGGTATTTAAAGTGTCTTCGTTTGCAGCACCGTCCTTGTTCTTCTTCTCAAGTTTTCTCTTTTCAGCGGTGGACTGGCTGCTTGGTATTTTCTTGACCACTCTACTTGTTTCCACTCTCCTACTAAGACGGCAATTCCAGTAGTTTTAAATCTCATTTTCAGTTCGGCCAGGTAATCTTTTTGCGATGAGAGCCTAACGATTGCCAAGAAGAGAATGAAGCCTGATAATAAGGTCTTCCTCATCAGAAGGGATGTTTCCTCTCTTTATGTCTGGTCGCAGATAGTTAACCCATCTTAACCTGCAACTCTTACCACATCTAAGTACTCCTGCACACAATCCAAACATAGAAAGTTAGACAAGCAAATTAAATCTGCCTACGAATATAATGCTTCATTGAATTGATGTACTAGTAATTAGCTATCTAAAGTATTACCAGCTCTTGCAGGCAAATTCCTCCAATCGCCTTCACCATGAACCCGAATATAATTAATTAGCGAAGTATCTTCTTCAGCACTCCATGGACCTGTATGCAGACCCTGTCTAGAGCAACAAGGGGCTCTTCCCATTTTTCTCTTTTACAAAAATAAGCAATACTCAATGAGAAAGAAGACCAGGACAGCACGAGTGAGGACAACACTTCCCCACAGTTTACAATGCCATGAAAATATGTAGGCCATGATAATTTGACATGTGAATGAAATTATATTTTATGGAATCAAATATTAATAAATTTATAAATTGTCAATGAAAGTTGGAAATGGAAAGAACAAGCCATAGATCCCATGACGTGCTTACACAATAATTAATAATACACCTCAAAGATTTTTTATTTTATTATTATTAATAACTTATGTGTTTGGACTTTGGATTAGCTTATTCATACTTTGACTAATTTTAAAGAGAAGCTATCATACACCAACCCACCGCCATGGTCTCCTAAATAAATGCTACATAATATATTTGCGTTTAACGGATAATCAAATTTGGGCCTTTGGGTTTTACCCATTTGCAGTCCCCTTGGACCTGGTTCGCCCTCACTGATTCCCATATTTCAATATGTTCAACACCAACAAGTGAAAACATATCTTTATTTTGGATTTTGAAACTGAAACACATCAAAATTATGAAGAATCACGTTTCAATTTCTATGTGTAGTTATTTGATTTGCTTAATTAATTAGATTTTAAATAAAACTTGTTTTCTTCAAATCAGTGAATTGATACCAAGCCAGATCCGTCATTTTTGGCTCTGTTTCAGTTTCAATGGTATCCTTGACTCAACATTTCGTATTGTTTTTACGTAATAAATCCTCAACGAATCAGGTGCATGACAATTGTTGATGCTTGATTTTGGCACCAACTAATTATCACGTGCGTAACGTTGATTGGTCAAAAAGCACACGTAATAATGAATATCGAAAACGAAATAAATGCTGTGAGAGTTTCTAAAGTGGTTCGGATGCTAAGGTAGCATGTCCTATGTCCACTGATTTGTATTAATATTGATAGTGTGAGTCAGGTCGCGACAGCGGACTGACTTACACAAGGTTGGGAAACCGATACAAAAGCGTGAGAGAGAGATTTTTGTGTAAAATTGTCGAATCCCCCTAATGAAGGGGTCTTCCTCTTCTTATACCCAGTGGCATGTTCGTAATCATCACTAAATCCTTAGGTTGGTGTGATTGTCAGGACCTAATCTGATTTTACGTCCCATTACCCATTTTCCAAGCCGATTTCACGCGATTTGGAGCAGGCTAGCGGACACGTGGAAGCACTAGGGCGTTTGGCAGGTCTGACGTGCGCTTACCGTTCTGACGGAAGCAGGCCACGTTTCGTCACGCAACTCCACGTCAGCCTTTGATTTCTTAGTCACAACAGAAGCCCTCTACTTTGTAAGGTTTGAGGGTCGAACCTTGGAAACTAAGCCATGCCACGGTTGGGGGTTTTGGTCGTTCCGACCTGAATAAAAGAAGCTCGGGACGTGACCTTCAGCGAACACGACCCCACACAGTTCTTGCCCAAGCGACCTGAGAATTGTCATTTTAACGACCTGGATTCGTTGGGCGCTATTTTACGTCCCTTGAAGAGATTCAATGAACCTGTATCCACGCTGTCAGGCGCTCTGCACGCGCCGCAGTGTCTGCCAGGAACATTAAATGCGCTGTGCTGACTCGGCGTCGTTTCGATAGCTCTGACTGCATGACGCGCTTGAAACGACGACTCCCATTAGGGCATTTAATGCGACGTGGGGCGCATTAAATGCGGGGAGAGAGAGGAGGCTGTCGTTTCGGTTCCGAGAAGTGGTAACCGTCGATTCACAATCCGTATAAAAACTCACATTTTTCAGATGAGGTCACGAAAACTCCTTTCGCTTCGAGTGACAAGCCTTTGCAAACCAGAAACCATTCTTTTCCGATCGGCGCTTCTCAGGCAACTGAAATGAGTTTCGGCCTCGGTTACTCATCCCAGAAGGTAAGATTCTCTTCTTCCTCTCTCTTTTTTTTGCATTTGTTTGGTTGGTGGGCAACGGCATTTGGTCTCTCGGTGTTCCACTAGAGACGCGCCACTGTTGCCGGACTCGAGCTGTGGGTGGCGGCTCAGGTTACTATTAGGGTTTTGAGAATTTGTCCCCTGCCACCGCACGGGACAAAACACGAAGGCCTAAATGACCGTGTCTATCGATGTTGCAGACTCTGGAATGGATCCGTCAATATCCAGACCCGAGGAAGCGGCCAGCTCGTCCTCGCGGGACGTTCCCGAGGACGCATCCCTTGATGTCTTCTCGGTTCTCACCCCCGAGGAATTTGATAGGATAAAAAAGCAGTTTGACGTCCGCGCGGAGGTGTTCCTCGACCATACCAGGTCGTCACGGCGCCCCTCCGATGGCCTTGCCGCGATCTCCGAAGAGATCTTCAAGGGTGGATGGAGGATTCCCCTCCATCCTTTCATCAGGTCGGTCCTGGATCACTTCGGGATCGCACCGATGCAACTCACGTCAAACACGTATGTCATCGCCGTCGCGATGTACATCGCGTGCTGCGAAAGCAGCTTGGGTGAGCCAACGGCAGTGGAGCTCGGCGTCGCCTATTACCTCAAAAAGAGTAGGGACAAGGATTCATACTACCTGTCCCGGCAACCTACCATCGCCGAGGGGATACACAGCTATCCCAGCAATGCGGGGGCTTACGAGACGAAATTTTTCTTTTTCTACTATGACGGCTACTGCCGCTTCCAGACACCAAGTAAGTTCTTCCTCGCTAGGTATATTATCTGTTCGCATACTCTATAATAACGACCTGTTTTCTTTTGCAGTTAATAGAACGACCAACCAAAACCTACTTGCCGACCCAGACAGGCTCGTATCTTTTGGAGTGTTGGACGAGGAGAGCCGGGACGCAAGGAAGCTTGTGACAACCGCGAACTTGCGGAAGTACGGTTTTTTCAGCGACAAAGCGTCTTTAGAACCATTGGAAGGTAAGTTACATTGATTCATGTCCTGGTCGCGAAGTAATTTTGTTTACTAACGAACTTAAATGGAGAAACTATGCCCCCGAAGGAGTCCGAGTAGCCCCGCCGAGCACCATTCGTCTTCCCTCAATTGAGGAGGGAGAGAGCGGCCGAAGCTACTCGTCCCATTCCTGCACAACCGGTGCAAACTGCTACACCTTCGCAGCCACCTGTGCATGAAGCGACCAGGGCAGAGCAGGTTGCACAGGCACCACCAGCACGCCCAAGGCGTAAGGCCCCGGCCCAAAGGTCGAAGAAGAGGAAACAGGTCCAGGCCGAAGAGTCTGAGACCGAATCCGAGGAGGAGCCCTTGAGGTTGCGAAGGGACTCAAGGAGGTCGGGCAAGGAGCCTGCAGGTGAGGCGATCACCTTCGACAAGGCGGCGGACATACCAGTGCTGGACTCGCTGGGGAGCCTGCCTGAGTACCTGCAACCGATAGTCTACTCTCTGCTTGAGTGTGGACTATCGGAGTCTTACGATTAGTTCGCCGACACGGGCGACGACTTGATGACCACTTCGTTCCAGCATCTAAGCAAGGTAAACGAGCTGTTCTTAAAATTTCATTCTGGTTCATTTCTAACCATTTCGTGCTCGCAGGCTCTACTTGTGATGAGGATGTCTATGGAGAGGACTCGGCTGGGAGCCGCGAAGGGGTCCAGCGACCTACAGGAGGAGGTCGCGAAGCTTAAGAAAAGCCTGGAGTCCGCAGAAGCTGAAAGGACAGAAGCGTTCGATGCGGCGAACAGGTATCTGAGCCAAAAGGATGCTGCTTTACAAACGGTGGACTTCCAGAAGGCGGAGCTTGAGTGACGTGCGGAGTAAGTGAAGGAGCTCCAAAGGACAATCGCCAGGCTTTCCAAAGTTGTCCTGTACGCCCATAAGACTTCGGGGAGGTCGTCAGCCCAATTCCCCTTGGCTGCCCCAAGTTTGGCTTTTAGAGTGTGCTTGATGGTCTTGTTGACTGCTTCAACTTGGCCATTCGCTTGCGGTCTGGCGACTGAGGTAAATTTTTTATGGATGCCCAGCTCGTCGTAGAACTGCTTGAACTCCTCGTTATCGAATTGCTTTCCGTTATCCGAGATGAGGGTGTGCGGAATTCCATAGCGGCACACTATGTTCTTAAAGATGAAGTCTTTCAACTTTCTAGTCGTGATCGCGGCTAATGGTTCGGCTTCCACCCATTTCGTGAAATAATCTACCGCGACCACAGCATACTTGACCCCTCCCTTTCCGACTGGCATGGGGCCGATAAGATCTATCCCCCACATGGAAAACGGCCAGGGGCTAGACATACTTATCAGCTCGTGAGAGGGGGCTCGCGGGATGTTCACGAACCGCTGGCATTTATCACACTTCTTGACAAAGTTGTGCGCATCTTCTTGAATCCGGGGCCAATAATATCCCTGACGAACAACCTTGTTCGCAAGAGATCGAGCAGCTGTGTGGTTGCCACAGATCCCTTCATGGATTTCCCTCATGATGTAGTCTGCTTCTTCGTTGGTTACACATCGGAGGAGAGGTGCACTGAATCCTCTCCTGTACAGTTGGTCCCCGATAAGTGTGAAACGAGCAGATCTTACTTGCAGGACCCTTGCCTCGACCTTGTCGCTTGGCAAGGTCCCATCCTTGAGGTACTGGATAATGGGAGTCATCCAGGAATCCGGTTGAGCCACATTTACGGCCAGTTTGGTCGAGCTGATAGTTGGAGTGCGGACGAAACGAACAGGAATGTTATCTGGAGCCTCTGAATCCAATGAGGAGGCTATCTTTGCCAAGGCGTCCGCTATAGAATTGCTCTCTCTGGGGATCTGAGCGATTTCAAAGTGCTTAAACGACCCCAGAGCGGTCTTAGCCTCTCTGAGGTAGCGGACCATGTTCTCTTCCTTGGCTTGGTATTCCCCTAGAATTTGGTTGACGACCAGCATAGAGTCGCTGTAAATGCTGATTGCGAATGCACCCATTTCTTTGGCCAGTCGCAACCCAGCGAGTAGGGCTTCGTACTCGGCCTCATTATTGGTCGCTTTAAACCAGAACCGGAGAATGCCATGAATTTGAGCCCCCTCAGGACTCACAAGGAGAAGACCCGCACCGGCTCTTTTCCTGTTTGATGACCCGTCGACGTAGAGGTTCCAAGTCGACAGGTTCTGAATACTTTCTAGTACGGCTTCGCTAGGCTGTTGTTTGCTTGGGAGATAGGAAAATTCCGAGATGAAGTCGGCAACAGCCTGCCCTTTAATGGTCGACCTGGGCTTGTACTTTAGGTCGAACTGGCTCAATTCCATGGCCCATTTTAGCAGTTTACCTGAGGCTTCTGGTTTCTGAAGGACCTGCCTGAGGGGGTAATTTGTCATTACATTGATTGTATGGGCATGGAAGTAAGGTCGCAGCTTTCTGGACGCGACCAGCAGAACAAAAGCTAGTCGCTCCATTTCCGGATACCATATCTCGGCATCCGATAGACGCTTACTTGCATAATATACTGGCCACTGAGCCTTTTCCTCTTCCCGTATTAAAGCTGCACTGACCGCGAACTGGGAGACGGACAGGTAGATGAGCAGGATTTCCTGTGGAAGAGGCTTAGAGAGGAGAGGTGGCTTCCCAAGGTGTTCTTTTATACTCTGGAATGCCTACTCGCATTCGAGAGTCCATTCGAATTTCTTATTGGCCTTCAGAACATTGAAGAATGGTAAACAGCAGTCTGTTAGCCTTGATATGAAGCGACTAAGTGCCGCTATTCGTCTATTCAGACTCATGACCTGCTTCTTACTGGTCAGGCTCTCCATATCGAGTAGGGCCTGGATCTTCTCGGGGTTTACTTCTATGCCCCGCTAATTGACCATATATCCCAAGAACTTTCCTGACGATACCCCGAATGAACATTAAAGAGGGTTCAGCTTCATTCTGTAGAGTCGGAGTATGTCAAACATCTCTGCGAGATGCACAATATGTTCTAAGGCGACCTGGGATTTGACCAGCATGTCGTCCACATAGACCTCCATTGTCCTCCCGATCTGGTCAGAGAACATTTGATTGACCAACCTCTGATAGGTCGCACCCGCATTCTTGAGGCCGAAGGGCATGACTTTGTAACAGTATAGCCCCCGATCCGTAATGAAGGTCGTATGCTCCTCATCCAGTCCATACATCGGGATTTAATTGTATCCCGAATAAGCATCCATGAAGCTTAACAGCTCGTGCCCCGAGGTGGCATCAACGAGCTAGTCGATTCTCGGCAGGGGGAAGCTGTCTTTCGGGCAAGCTTTGTTGAGATCGCTGAAGTCTACACAGGTCCGCCACTTGCCATTTGGTTTCTTTACCAGGACCGGGTTGGCAACCCAGGTCGGGTAGAGAGCCTCACGAATGGATCCATTTCGAAGAAGGTTCTCCACTTCTGATTTTAGTGCGGCATACCGCTCCGGATCCATCGCCCTTCTTTTCTGGCGAACTGGCTTGGCTTCATTGTTGACATTCAATGAATGGCAAATAATGTCCGGGCTGGTCCCGACCATATCTGCGTGCGACCAGGCAAACACGTCGATGTTCTCCTTTAAGAAGCTTACCAGCTCGGAAGCGAGCTGCGGGTTGAGACAGCTTCCAATCCGTAACACTCAGCTCGGCTCTTTTGGATCAACCGAAATCTCGGACAGATCCTCAACCGGGCCGTTGGGGGGGATTTCTTGGATTCGCGAATCTATGTTATCTTCTGCTGGACCAGGCTGTGGCTCGATCCGGCTGATTGCCATAGCCTGGCAGGGCACACATCGCGAAATGCCCTTTCCCTTATCCGCCATCTGGACCGCCTTTACATAGCATTCGCGAGATGCGCTCTGCGATCCGCTTACTTCGCCTATCCCCGTTGGAGTGGGAAATTTCATCTTGAGATGATAAATGGAAGTGACTGCCCTGAAGGTTCTCAGCAGAGGTCGCCCCAAGTTTCCATTAAAGGCCGACGGGCAGTCCACGACCAAAAATTCAGTAACCCTAGTCACCTCGTCGTAGTCGTCGAGCGTGACTGGTAGCTGGATCGTTCCTTTGGGGATCAGGTGATCCCCTGTAAAACCGTACAGAGGCATCGAGGCTGGCTTCAGGTCGGCCTCGACTAGGTTCATTCTATCGAAAGCGGACTTGAACAGGATGTTCACAGCGCTTCCGTTGTCTACAAGCATTCTGCAGACATTATGGCACCCTATCAGGGGCGTGATCACCAGAGCATCCTCATGAGGATGGTGCAAGCGAGCTGCCTCCTCCTCGCTGAAGGTGATCGTTCCTCCTTTCTGGCTTTTTGAGGTCACTGCGAAGTGTTCATTACCCTGATCGGGTCGTGATGCACTTCGCGAGCATACCTTTCCTGTGCTCCTCGCGTGTTTCCCGCGAGGTGCGGACCTCCGAAAATTATGTTAACACTACAGTACCCGCTGCGATCACGGCGCTTTTTCTTTTGCTCCCCTTGGTTCTCTTTTGGGGAGTCATCAATGTACTCCTTGAAGTGGCCCTTCTTGATGAGCTCTTTGATAGCCTACTTTAGAGCTCGGCATTCATCAGTGTGATGCCCGTTATCCCGGTGGTAAAGGCAGTGTTTTTTGCTGTTTCTGGCCGTAGTAGGAGTTTTCATGGGTTCGGGCTCACCGAGCAAGCTGGCCTCCTCGGATTTGTTAAGGATTACAGATATGGACACGTTCAACGGGGTGTATTGAGTCTTGTCGCGGTCGCGACGAGGAACAGGAGCATAGGACTTTTTCTGCTCGTAGCGGGGTTTCTTCCCTTTTCGCTGATCGTCAATGTCTCCTTTGTGATCAGCTCTCCTATTATCTCCCCGAGCAGACATGCTGCTGGAAGTGCTGTGATAGCGACGGCGGAGTGCCGCCAATGAATTCTCTATTCGAAGATACTTTTCTGCCAGATTGTAGAATCTAGTGAGGGAAATATCGTCCTCAACCTGCAGTTTTTTCCACAGGTCGATTTGCGGGCGAACTCCAGCTATTATAAGTGTTCGGATAGACTCTTCTGGAGCGTGGGCCACCTTGTTTTAGTTCCCTGTGGAAACGGTCAATGTAAGACTGCAGGGATTCGTCTCTTTCTTGCCTTATATTGCTAAGGTAGCTCAAAGGCATCGAAAACTTTCGATTGGCTTGAAAATGCCGCAGGAACGTCGTGCTCATCTGAGGCCACAAACTAATCGATCCCGCCGGGAGTGACCTTAACCACCGCTTGGCGTGGGAAGTCAGCGTCACGGCCAAACAACGGCGTTTTGCAAGGTCCGAAACCTGGTGGAGCTCCATCAGGTCGTTGAACTCATATAAGTGATCCTGCGGATCATAGTTCCCATCAAACGGCCGCATATCTGTCATCCTAAACCCTGGTGGAAGTGGAGCAGCTAGCACTTCGGGAGAAAATGGGGATGCAGAGGTGACCTGCGCCTGTTCATTTTGCTGCTCCCTTAACCTGTCCAAAGCTCGCTGCAACTCCTCAATTTGTGGTAACGGAGCCAATTGGGGATTGCTTTCACCCATGCGAGTTCGGCCTTCTCGATTACGGTTCAGGAAGGTCCAGAGGTCGGATTCCTCCTCGCCTCGGCTGACATTTCTGGCCGCACTCGACACACGCTGGCTAGAAGCGTGCGAAGGAGATGGATCGTGCGGGGCATTTTCACAACCCTCGCGATGGTACGAACCGCCCTGCGAGGTGTGGGGGCCACCCGCGTGATAACGATCGGGATCATTTTGCTGGTGGCGATAAGAATCATCGCGCGCGGCATTTTCGCTTGGGTTTGCCTGCAACGTGGCATGGGACTGCTCAGGATTCACTTTCTCGTCGAGTCTTAGTTTTGCTGATACCCTGCTCGGGGCACCTTTTGTGCTCGTTGGTCCCTGGGGGCCCGTAGGCTGACTTTTTGCCACTTGCTTGCCCTTACGTCTACGCGCTGCAGTGCTCGCGACACGGGCTATTGCCCTTTGCAGCGCTTTCGCATGACCTGCAGGCGTCTTTGGCGGTTGCACCGCCCTGGCTGTGGTAGACGACATGCCTTGGTCCAAACGGTCCAACCTTTGGTTGACCGTCTGGAGAGTATTGTCGAACCTCTCCAGGTAGTTTCTGATGACAGGGTCAAGTTGTGAAGCTGCCGGGATATCCCCCGCAGCATTTTGCGAAACTGGAACTTCTTCAGTACGCTGATTAACTTGCTCTGGCTCAGATTGGCGGGTCATTTGCTGTTGTAGGACCAGTAGGTCAAAGATTCTCCTGATGAAGGGTAGACACTAAATCAGGGCCCTCCTTCTAGCGCCAAACTGTTGATGCTTGATTTTGGCACCAACTAATTATCACGTGCGTAACGTTGATTAGTCAAAAAGCACACGTAATAATGAATATCGAAAACGAAATAAATGCTGTGAGAGTTTTTAAAGTGGTTCGGATGCTAAGGTAGCATGTCCTACGTCTATTGATTTGTATTAATATTGATAGTGTGGGTCAAGTCGCGACAGCAGACTGACTTACACAAGGTTGGGAAACAGATACAAAAGCATGAGAGAGAGATTTTTGTGTAAAATTGTCGAATCCCCCTAATGAAGGGGTCTTCCTCTTCTTATACCCAGTGGCATGTCCGTAATCATCACTAAATCCTTGGGTTGGTGTGATTGTCAGGACCTAATCTGATTTTACATCCCATTACCCATTTTCCAAGCCGATTTCACGTGATTTGGAGCAGGCTAGCGGACATGTGGAAGCACCAGGGCGTTTGGCAGGCCTGACGTGCGCTTACCGTTCTGACGGGAGCAGGCCACGTTTCGTCACGCAACTCCACGTCAGCCTTTGATTTCTTAGTCACAACAACAATTATTTTCACCGTTTAAATGCCAATTGCCAAACTCCAGTCAAGAAATAAAAGATGCAATATTAATCATTAGGACTGACTTGCAAGATTCTCAGACGACGAATTGCTAGAAGTTTCGAGCAGCTGGGCTTTTAGTAGGGTAGGAAAATTCAAAACTACCTTTTATTTTATTTTATTTTGAAAAATTCGGGTCTCTCCATACTCGAAGTTATGAGACTAATCCTAATTGGAGCTCGGGTAAGTACCTCTAGCTACAAGGTGCTTCCGGTGCGATTCAATCTCTCACATTGTAGATAAATTTTGCCCCACCTTTTATTTTGTTTTAAATGTTACTGAATTCTACTTACTAAGATGGCTAAAGAGCCAAATCTTACACAATGAAAAGTAAAAGGCCCTTATACTGTAAGTAAATCGATGGGGCAAACGCAGCGGAAAACGAAAAATTTTCCCATCGATTACTCTAATTAACCCAAGATCAGAGTCTGATATGTATATATTTTACATGCTTAAATTGAAAGGAACAAATATAACATTAATCCAGACAAGGCTCAAAGATCTTATGCACGTTTGGAGGCTCCTTCAAATGTCTCTGAATCTAGTTCGCTACCGATCCAAGAATAGTATCGAATGAACGGTGATCCACATGAAGACAATCCAAAAAACCAAGGGATTTGCTAGATCCTCTTTGGCTTCAAAAATCAAAAGAAAATCAAAGAAAAATCTTTGATTCAAAAATGCAAGGCAAACGTGAGAGGAGTAGAGAAAAGGAGCTGCCTCTCTTTCTCTTTTTTCTTTGATAGAATGAATGATTCATTCATTCTCTAACACACATGCACTTATATAGTGCATGTGTCAAAACCGTATTCCAATGAGGAAGATGCATGGCTCCAACCTTGTATCCAAACACCCCCCTTGGGGTATTTTTATTTTAAATTACTTATTATTATAATTAAAGTCAATTAGTATATTTATAAAATATATTAACATTTAATTAACAATAATAATTCATTTAAATATATGTGTACATATATTTAAATATAATCTCACTTATTTAATTTTAACATTAAATTAAATATAGGCAACAACCTCAATAAATTTAATTGCACTGTGAGATTACTAAAGTATTCTTTCATCCTAAAAGATGAAAATGCCCCTTACATAAACTGATTCTCAAATTATCTTCTATGTGTGTGATCCGTAGACTCCTCATCATACCGACAGTGAGTAGTATCGCGATTAACACCAGTTAATTGTCTCATTACACACATACCAGGATTGGTCCCTAGCAAGGCATCATGGCCACCTAATAGATTCGGATTCAGCGAAAAAGCTAGCTATCAACGATTTGGTTACCGTGCAATCAAATCATTTCATCATCTGTTATCTCATTGAGACTGAGGTACATAAATAATGTTAACCTCAGTTACTCTCAACGTTTTGTATTCAGTTACCGAACCCATGACTGGAATAATAAATTGGATTGGGCAACGACTCAATCCCACTGTGGTCACCCGTAGACTCCTCATTATACCGGCAGTGAACAATATCACGATTAACACCAATTAATCGTCTTACTACATACAAACCAAGATTGGACCTTAGCAAAGCATCATGGTTACCCAATAGATTCAGATTCAGATTCAGCGAAGCAACTACCTGTTAACGATATGGTTACCGTGCAATCAAATCTTTTCATCATCTATTATGTCATTGAGACTGAGATACATAAATTGTGTCAACCTCAGTTACTCTTGATGTGTTTGTATTCAGTTACTAGACTAATGACCAGAATAATAATTAAATTGGATTGGGCAACGACTCAATCCCACTGTGGCCACGGATTTAGTGTCATTGCCGTTTACTGAATTGTGCAATGAGCTAACATCTCCCGTACCTGGGAGTGATAGTCTTGATACACTCCTCAATGCAGCCAATCACTATCGTATTGATAGCTCTGAATAGAACTACGTTGGCCATGGGCTAGTGTCAAGCTACACCAATCGGTGCACAAGATGCTCTGGTGATCTCAAGTCTAAGGATCACATGCACCACTATTCATTATAGCATTTATTCCATAGACACTGGGGTTACCATCTGTATGGAATCCTCTGATGGATTAGTCCAGTGAACTTGCCTACAGCAAGCACCCATGTTTCACCAGGTTATCGGCAAACAACCTTACCTTGACAAGTGAGATCAGTCACTGCCTTTCGACATGGTCATTCAACGCTATGATAGCCTTACCGTATTATCTGTGTCCTAAGTCAGAATAATACTGAGACTACGGACATTTCTAGAATGGCCACCATATGTGGTCATAGGATTCTCACTATCAAAATTTGAAACACTTAATACCCTTGTCATGGTTCTACCATCTTAAGGACATATATCAATACGTATTAATATGATTTACACAATATAGAATAAAATATTTTTTATTGATCAATGAATATTATTATAAATAATCAATTTTACAATAATTGATTAACTCTATGACACTCTAACATCTACTTACCATAATATTACAAACGGGAAGGTATATAAACTTGCAAATGATACTTATTATGTAACTGCTCCTAAATCTTAGGAAATAATCACACAGAAAAAAAAGAACAAAATTGAACGCTGTCATCGACGTTCAGAAGCTGCTGATACTCCTCAACAACTTTATCTAGCATGTTATCTTCAATTGGTACGAAGTCTAGGAATGAAATATCACACGCATTATCAAGACTACATCTTTCGTAATACACAGCTTCTTCTTGAAAAAGATCAGGCCAAAATGGGGAATGAATATTCCATGGCACTTCTTCTGTTTTATTTGATGTTACAATGTTATTTCCTTCTTCTTCATGGTCCGATGATGATAGCCCACTTGCCTTGTAATCCAAACCTATGTTTTTGACTCTCACTGAGAATGGGGAGACCTTAACGGCCTTGGGGAGATATATTTTGGTGTTTGTAGTCTCTGCATTTGAACTGTCTGTACTCTTCTTCTCAAGTTTCTTTACATTGGTGAACTGGCTCTTCTTCTTTCCCACTCTTGATGCTTTTGGTTGAGTTACTCTACTACTTGTTTCCACCTTCCTGCTAATATGGGAATTCCAGTAGTTTTTAATCTCATTGTCAGTACGACCTGGTAGTCTTTTAGCAATGAGAGACCAACGATTGTCAAGAAGAGAATGAAGCCTGATGATAAGGTCCTCCTCATCAGATGAAATGTTTCCTCGTTTGATATTCGATTGGAAATAATTCATCCATCTCAGCCAGCAACTCTTCCCACATCGAAGTAGCCCTACAAATTAAACTATTATCAAATAAGCAGTGGAATTATATCTGCTTACTATCAGCGAATTGATGCAACAGTAGAGTTTAGTCTTACCGGATTTTTTAGGCAAATTTCTCCAATGGCCTTCACTGGTGGTGGTGGTCCTGCATCGACGTGTTAAATCAAAGTCCACACCAGCTTTTAACTCTTAAATGTCAGCCACAAATGATGTTGTACTAGGTTGGTCATCGCTGGTATCTCTGTACGGTCACTTGAGCAAATTTATTTGATGAATAAATCAGGATGCATGCCCATCACAAAAACAATATAACATGTGAAGGAAAAATCAATATCATTGGTATTGGTAAGACTGTCAAAGAAATTTGTTCCCTTCTTAAAGTTTCTGATTTTAAATCTTAGGACCACTTACCACAATAATATTGTGACTTATTTAGTTCTTGTAGGATATTCAATAGACCCCAAAAATTAGTTAAGATACGACATAAGCTATCAAACACATCGTTAGTCCGTTACCGAAGAAAAAAAACAATATACTTTTTTTTCTTGCAAGTTGGTTATCCAAGATCAACGTGAATTTAACTCTTAACGTTATACCAATGTCAGCTTCAGAAATTAAACAACAAAAAGAGGGGACATTCCACTATATATATATATATATATAGGACGTTTAATAATTGATAACTCCATCAGAAAAATTAACCTTAAATTGTTTGTCATGAATGTTGATGTTGACTCCGCAGAGATATATATATATATATATNGATATATATAGATACAAGACAAAATGCTCTGAAACCGACAACACGAATGGTTTCTAGGGCATACACTAATATACACTAACAGGGCACGCCAGTGTTGGACTCGTTGGGGAGCCTGCCTGATTACCTGTAGCCGATAGTCTATTCTCTGCTCGAGTGTGGGCTATCGGAGTCATATGATGAGTTCGCCGATACGGGCGATGACCTGATGACCACGTCGTTTCAACATCTAAGCAAGGTAAACGAACTGCTCTTAAAGTTTGTTTGCCGTTTTTATTCTAATCCACTTCTTGCTTGTAGGCTTTGCTTGCGATGAGGATGTCTATGGAGAAGACTCGATTGGGGGCCGCAAAGGGGGCAAGCGACCTAAAGGAGGAGGTCGCGAAGCTCAAACAGAACCTGGAGTCCGTCGAAGCGGAAAGAACGCAAGCATTCGAAGCGGCGAATAGGTACCTAAACCAAAAGGATGCCGCTCTGCGAACAGTGGACTTCCAAAAGGCGGAGCTTGAACGACGTGCGGAGGAAGTAAAGGAGCTTCAAAGGACAACTGTTAGGCTCTCCAAGGAGGTCAGAAAGAAGGACCAGTAGCTCCAGACGACCTCCATATGGGCTCAGTGAGCTGAACAAGAAAGGGAGGCTTCCGAAAAGGAAAGGCTAGCTCTCGAGGCTGAGTTCCAGGAGAGTCAGGAAAGAATCGCTTCAGACTAAAGAAATGCGGATCCAGTCAGAAGAGATCGAGGACAAGGCCGCCGACTGGGCAATCGGGTCCATTTATACCCTGCGACCAAAGAACCCAAATCTGGATATTTCCGACCTCCCAAAGGGGTGGCAAGAGACTTTGCAGGTTCTGGCGGAGGAAGATGACCAAGCGGCAGCGGCCACCCGACGATCCAACCAGGCAGGGGGTTCTGGTCCTGCTTCAAAAGATCCCCCCGACCAGCCATAGTGTAACGAGTCTTGACTCCATGGAGATAGGGTCTTAATTTTTGTTGTAAATAAATGAAGATACATTTTGCTTTCAACTGTTGTTCGCTTTATCATATATGAGTGCAGTTTACAATTCAGTTTTACATAGGCAATATTACATGTGAATCGTTACAAGCGAACAGGATAAATGCGAACTGCTTAAGCGAATAGAATAAATGCGAACTGTTAAAGCGAACGGAATAATATTTTACAACAAAGGGGGAACTAACAAAATCAAAAACTGATCTATAATGAGAACTGAGTTCGGGATTACTGATAGTATGGCCGGAGTTGCTCGGTATTCCAAGCTCAAGGTACTTTGGAACCGTTCAATCTTTTGAGATGGTAAGTCCCCGGTCTGATCACCTTGTCGACCTAGTACGGTCCTTCCCAGTTAGGTCCTAGTACCCCCGCGCTTGGCTCGCTGCTTCCGAGGAGAACTTCTTTTAGCACAAGGTCTCTGACCTGAAAGTCTCTTCGCTTGACCTTTGAATCGAAGAACCTTTTCGCACGTTGCTGGTAGGCTGCTATCCTTAGCGAAGCCTTACTGCGGTGCTCTTTAACAAGATCAATACTTGCCCTCATAAGTGCTTCGTTTTCGACCTCATTGTACAAGTCCCTCCGAAGAGAACCAGTTCCCACCTCTACAGGAATCATTGCTTCGCAGCCATAAGCTAGCGAAAAAGGGGTTTCTGAGGTGGAGGTTCTTGGGGTTGTCTTGTACGCCCATAAGACCTCGGGGAGATCGTCAGCCCAATTTCCTTTGGCTGCCCCAAGTTTAGCCTTTAGAGTGTGCTTGATGGTCTTATTGATAGCTTCAACTTGGCCATTTGCTTGCGGTCTGGCGAATGAGGCGAATTTTTTATGGATGCCCAGCTCGTCGCAGAACTGCTTGAACTCCCTGTTATTGAATTGCTTCCCATTATCTGAGATGAGGGTGTGGGGAATTCTGTAGCGGCACACTATGTTCTTGAAAACGAAGTCTTTCAGCTTTCTGGTCGTGATCGAGGCTAACAGTTCAGCTTCCACCAATTTTGTGAAATAATCTACCGCGACCACGGCATACTTGACCCCTCCCTTTCCAACTGGCATGGGACCGATAAGTTCGATCCCCTACATGAAAAACGGTCAGGGGCTAGACATCGTTATCAGCTCGTGCGAGGGGGCTCGCGGAATGTTCGCGAACCGCTGGCACTTGTCACATTTCTTGACAAAATTGTGTGTATCTTCTTGGATCCGGGGCCAATAATATCCCTGACGAACAACCTTGTTCGCAAGAGATCGAGCAGCTGTGTGATTACTGCAGATTCCTTCGTGAATTTCTCTCATGACGTAGTCTGCTTCTTCACTGGTTACACATCGGAGGAGAGGGGCACTGAATCCTCTCTTATACAGCTGGTCCCCGATGAGTGTGTAACGAGCAGATCTTACTCGTAGGACCCTTGCCTCGACCTTATCGTCTGGCAGGGTCCCATCCTTGAGGTACTGGAAAATGGGAGTCATCCAGGAATCTGGTTGAGTCATGTTTACAGCCTGTTCGGTTGAGCTGATAGTTGGAGCATCCACGAAACGAACAAGAATGCTATCTAGAGCCTCGGAATCCAACGACGAGGCTATCTTTGCTAGGGCATCCGCTATAGAATTGCTATCTCTGGGGATCTGAGTGATTTCAAAGTATTTGAATGACCCGAGAGCGGTTTTAGCTTCTTTCAGGTAGCGGACCATGTTCTTTTCCTTAGCTTGGTATTCCCCTAGAATTTGGTTAACGACCAGCATGGAGTCGCTGTAAATGCTAATCGTGGTTACATCCATCTCTTTGGCAAGTTGCAACCCGGCAAGTAGGGCTTCATACTCAGCCTCATTGTTGGTTGCCTTAAACCCGAACCGGAGAATACCATGAATTTGAGCCCCCTCGGGGCTTACAAGGAGAAGACCCACACCGGCTCTTTTCCTGTTCGATGACCCGTCGATGTAGAGATTGCAGGTCGACAGGTTCTGAATATTTTCCCGCATGACCTCACTAGGTTGTTGCTCGCTTGGGAGATAGGAAAATTCTGAGATGAAGTCTGCAACGGCTTGCCCTTTAATGGTCGACCTGGGCTTGTACTTCAGGTCGAATTGGCTTAACTCCATGGCCCATTTGAGCAGTTTACCCGAGGCTTCTGGTTTCTGGAGGACCTACCTGAGGGGGTAATTAGTCATTACGTTGATCATATGGGCGTGGAAGTAAGGTCGCAGCTTTCTGGATGCGATCAGCAGAGCAAAAGCTAGTCGCTCCATTTCCGGATACCGCATCTTGGCATCCGACAAGCGCTTGCTCGCATAGTACACTAGCCATTGCACCTTTTCCTCTTCCCGTACCAGAGCTGCACTGACCGCGAACTGAGATACGGACAGGTAGATGAGCAGGATTTCCTGTGGAAGAGGCTTAGAGAGGAGAGGTGGCTTCCTGAGGTGTTCTTTTATACTCTGGAACGCCTGTTTGCATTCGGAAGTCCATTCGAATTTCTTGTTGGCCTTCAGAACATTGAAAAATGGCAAGCAGCGGTCTGTCAGTCTTGATATGAAGCGACTAAGTGCCGTTATTCACCCATTTAGACTCATGACCTGTTTCTTGCTGGTCGGGCTCTCCATATCGAGCAGAGCTTGGATCTTCTCGGGGTTTATTTCTATGCCTCGCTGATTAACCATATACCCCAAGAACTTTCCTGACGATACCCCGAACGAACACTTGAGTGGGTTTAGCTTCATTCTGTACAGTCGGAGGATGTCAAACATCTCAGCGAGATGTGCAATGTGTTCTAAGGCGGCCTGGGATTTGACCAGCATGTCGTCCACATAGACCTCCATTGTTTTTCCGATCTGGTCGGAGAACATTCGGTTAACCAACCTCTGATAGGTCGCGCCCGCATTCTTGAGGCCGAAAGGCATAACTTTGTAACAGTACAGCCCCTGATCCATAATGAAGGATGTGTACTCCTCGTCTGGCCCATACATCGGGATTTGATTGTATCCCGAGTATGCATCCATGAAGCTTAACAGCTCGTGCCCCGAGGTGGCATCAACGAGCTGGTCGATTCTCGGCAGAGGGAAGCTGTCTTTCGGGCAAGCCTTATTGAGGTCACTAAATTCAAAGCAGGTCCACCACTTGCCGTTTGGCTTCTTTACCAGGACCGGGTTGGCAACCCAGGTCAGGTAGAGAGCCTCTCGAATGGACCCATTTCGGAGAAGGTTTTCCACTTCTGATTTCAGTGCGACACACCGCTCTGGATCCATCGCCATTCTTTTCTGGCGAACCGGCTTGGCTTCACTACTGATGTTTAATGAATGGCAAATAATGTCCGGACTGATCCCGACCATATCTCCATGCGACCAGGCAAACACGTCGATGTTTTACCTTAAGAAGCTTATCAGTTCGGAAGCGAGTTGAGGGTTGAGACAGATTCCAATCCTTAACACTCGGCTCGGCTCGGCTCGGCTCTTTTGGATCAACCAAAATTTTGAACAGATCCTCAACCGGGCCGCTAGAAAGGATTTCCTGGATTCGCAGATCTATGTTATCCTCTGCTGGACTAGGCCATGGTTCGATCCGGCTGATCGCCATGGCCTGGCGAGGCACACATCGCGAAATGCCATTTTCCTTGCCTGCTATCTGCACCGCTTTTATGTAGCATTCGCGAGATGCGCTTTGCGATCCGCTTACTTCCCCTATCCCTGTTGGAGTGGGGAACTTCATCTTGAGGTGATATATGGAAGTGACTGCCTTGAAGCTTCTCAATAGAGGTCGCCCCAAGATTCCATTAAAGGCCGATGGGCAGTCCACGACCAAAAATTTGGTAACCCTAGTCACCTTGTCGTAGTCGCCGAGCATGACCGGTAGCTGAATTGTTCCTTTGGGGATCAGGTGATCCCCAGTAAAACCGTAAAGAGGCATCGAGGCGGGCTTCAAGTCGACCTCGTCTAGATTCATTCTATCGAAAGCGGTCTTGAACAGGATGTTCACAGCGCTTCCGTTGTCCACAAGCATTCTGCAGACATTATGGCACCCTATCAGGGGGGTGATCACAAGGGCGTCCTCGTGTGGATGGTGCAAGCGAGCTGCTTCCTTTTTGCAGAAGGTGATCGGTTCCTCCTTTCGAGCCTTTTGTGGTCGCTGCGAAGTGCTCATTACCCTGATCGGGTCGTGATATGCTTCGCAAGCGTACCTTTCCTGCGCACCTCACGTGTTTCCCGCAAGGTGCGGGCCTCCAAAGATTATGTTAACACTGCTGTATCTGCTGCGATCACGACGCTTTTTCTTCTGCTCCCCTTGGTTCTCTTTTGGGGAGTCATCGATATACTCTTTGAAGTGCCCTTTCTTGATGAGCTCCTCGATTGCCTGCTTTAGAGCTCGGCATTCATCAGTGTGATGCCCATTATCCCTATGGAAACGGCAGAATTTTTTGCTGTTTCTGGCTGTAGCAGGGGTTTTCATGGGTTCCGGTTCACCGAGCAGGTTGGCCTCCTCGGATTTGTCAAGGATTACAGATATGGACACGTTCAGCGGAGTGTATTGAGCTCTGTCCTGGTCGCGACGAGGAAAATGAGCATAGGACTTCTTATGTTCGTAGCGGGGTTCCTTCCCTTTTCGCTGATCATCAATGTCTCCTTTGCGATCAGCTCTCCTATTTTCTCCCCGACCAGACATACTGCTTGAAGTGCCATGATCGCGACGGCGGAGTGCCGCCAATGAATTCTCTATTCTGAGATATTTTTCTGTAAGGCTGTAAAATCTGGTGAGGGAAACATCGTCCTCAGCCTGCAGTTCTTTCCACAAGTCGGTTTGCGGGCGAACTCCAGCTACTGTAAGTGTTCGGATGGACTCTTCTGGGGCATGAGCCACCTTGTTGAGTTCCCTGTGGAAACGGTCGATATAAGATTGCAGGGATTCGTCTCTTTCTTGCCTTATGTTGCTGAGGTAGCTCAAAGGCATCGAAAACTTCCGATTAGCTTGGAAATGCCATAGGAACGTCGTGCTCATCTGAGGCCACGAACTGATCGATCCCACTGGGAGCGACCTTAACCACCGCTTGGTGTGGGAAGTCAGCGTCACGGCCAAACAACGGTATTTTGCAAGATCCGAAACCTGATGGAGTTCCATCAGGTCGTTGAACTCATATAAATGATCCTGTGGGTCATGGTTCCCATCAAACGGCCGCATATCAGGCATTCTAAACCCCGGTGGGAGTGGAGCAGCTAGCACTTTGGGAGAGAAAGGGGATGCAGAGGCGACCTGGGCCTGTTTGTTTTGCTGCTCCCTTAACGTGTCCAGAGCTCGCTGTAGCTCCTCAATTTGTGGTAACAGAGCCAATTGGGGATTGCTTTCACCCATACGAGTCTGGCCTTCGCGATTACGGTTCAGGAAAGTCCAGAGGTCGGACTCCTCTTCGCCTCGGCCGGCATTTTCGGCCGCACTCGACACACACTGACTAGAGGCGTGCGAAGGTGAAGGATTGTGCGGGGCATTTTCACGACCCTCACGGTGGTATGAACAGCCCTGCGAGGTGTGGGGACCAGCCGCATGGTAGTGATCAGGATTGTTCTGCTGGCGGTGACAGGAATCGTCACACCCGACACCTTTGCTTGGGTTCACCTGCGACATGGCATGGGACAGCTCGGGATTCACTTTTTCGCCAAGTCTCAGCTTTGCCGGCACCCTGCTCGGGGCACGGTTTGTGTTCGCTAGTCCTTGGGAGCCCGTAGGCTTACTTTTTGCCACTTGCTTACCCTTGCGTCTACGCGCTGCAGTGCTCGCGGCACGGGCTATTTCCCTTTGTCGTGCTTTTGCGTGACCTGCAGGCATTTTTGGCGGTTGCACCGCCCCAGCTGTTGTAGATGACATTCCTTGGTCCAAACGGTCCAGCCTCTGGTTGACCGTCTGGAGAGTATTATCGAACCTCTCCAGGTAGCTTCTGATGGCAGGGTCAAGCTGCGAAGCTGCCGGGATATCCCCCGTGGCATTTTGTGAAACTGGAAGTACCTTGGAGGGGGTATCCCCTTGGGTCAAGGGGACTCCTTCAGCGCACTGGTTAGTTTGCTCAGGTTCAGATTGGCGGGCCATTTGTTGCTGTAGGACCAGTAGGTTAAAGATTCTCCTGATGAAGGATGAACACTCAATCAGGCCCTCCTTCTAGCGCCAAACTGTTGATGTGTGATTCTAAAACCAACTAATCGTCACGTGCGCAACGTTGATTGGTCAAGAGACACACGTGATTATGAAACGAAAATGTGAAATGAATGCAATGAAAGCTTTTTAAAGTGGTTCGGATGCTAAGGTAGCAAGTCCTACGTCCACTGATTTGTATTAGTAATGTGGGTCAGGTCGCAACAGCGGACTGACTTACAAATGATTAAGAAAAGTAAATACAAAGTTTGCAAGAGAGAGAGAGTTCACGTGTAAAAATGGCCGAATCCCCTTAATGAAGGGGTCTTCTTCTTTTTATATCAAGCTGAAGGCGTGTAATCATCATTAAATCCATGGGTTGGTGTGAGTGTCAGGACATAATCCAGCTTTACGTCCCATTGCCCTCTTTCCAAGCTGATTTCGCACGATTNTCTCTAGATTATAACTCAGCTCGTTACATGCGACCTGACTGTAACCACTTATTAATACAATTACAGTGGACATATGAATATGATTTACACGATATAAAATAAAATATTTTTTATTGATCAATGAACATTATTACAAATAGTCAATTTTATAATAAGTTATTGACTCTAGGACACCTACTCTAATATTGACTTAATAAAATAGTGTAAAATTAAGAGGTAATTTATAAAGAATGAAAAGATTTGAATAATATTAAGAACAATGCTACAGTTACTGAAGAATGCCAACCGAATTCATACACCGAATGACGTGGCATCATCTTATTTTTTTAAAAAGAAATTCATAATTAGTCGATGATCAAGATGGTGTCACATCATTCGGTGCACGAATTCAGTATGCATTCTTCGATAACTATATTATTTTTCTAATATTAAATATAATAATTTCTTATACAAAATCTTTTTTGTAAACTGTTATGACACGGAGTGAATGAATAAATTTGTATACTAAATCAAGTAAATAAATATTAACTAATATAGATGAATGATGTGAAACAAAATATTTGAATTCTTCAACTACCGAGGTAAATAGTAATGCTTTCTCAACAGTCATTCACCATCGGCCGTTCTCTCTGAAAGTGGTCCTTACTTTTCATCCTCGTATTCCCATTTTCTTCTTATAATGATCGTGATTCGTGATGTTAACAGATACCCATTTTTGGTTTTTTCGAACAAATGACTCCATAACCATTACTGTCAAGATGGTGGTCCTGCATCGGCATGTTAAATCAAAGTCTACACCAGCTTTTAACTCTTAAATGTCAGCCACAAATGATGTTGTGCTAGGTTGGTCATCCCTGGTATCTCTGTACGGTACTAGAGCACATTTATTTGATTCCTAAGACTGGCAAAAACTTTATAACATGTGAAGGAAAAATCGGCCTTGGTCAGACTATTAAAAAAGTTTGTTCTCTTCTTAAAATTTTTGGTTTTAAATCTAAGGATTACCTACTATAATAATATTGTGACTTACTTAATCCTTATAGGATATTCAATAGACCTCAAAAATTAATTGAGGTATGCACAAGCTACCGATCACACCGTTACCGACGAAAAAAATAGTACGCCTGTTTTTTCTTGCAAGTTGGTGATCCAAGATGAACATGAATTTGACTCTTAACGTTATATCAATGTCAGCTTCAAAAATTAAACAACAAAAAGAGGGGACTTTCCAATATATATATATATATATATAAAACATTCATGACAAACAATTTAAGATCAATTTTTCTAAAGGAGCCATCAATTATTAAACGTCCTATAAATATGATAAGATGGCTAATTTCTTTGATTTAATTTCCTAATGCTACTTTATTTTAGTCTTTGTTCACGTTCAAATGAGTATTATTGTAATTATATTTTACACATTTCTTACTGTGCTGCACGCATCTTTGTGCAATAATGTGGTATACATTATTATACAGTAACACAAATAATAAACAAAACATTATTTAT